>NC_136883.1:11179174-12402924 GCF_949152265.1 Phoxinus phoxinus
GAGTGGAAGATTCTGCCAAATATTTCTCGATGGGTCCTGCATATTGTAGAGAGAGGATACAGAATCCAGTTCGGTTCTCGTCCTCCTCGCTACAACGGGGTGTTGCTCACGTTAGTGCGTCCCGAGCAGGCTCTGGTGATGGAGCAAGAGGTGAAAGCTCTGTTAGCCAAGAAGGCTATAGAGCAGGTGTATCCACCCGACAGGGAATCGGGTTTTTACAGCCGCTATTTCATAGTTCCAAAAAAGGATGGGGGGTTGCGTCCCATTTTAGATCTTCGTCTGTTGAATCGTACAGTACAGAAACTCAAGTTCAAGATGCTGACACTCAAGCAGATTGTGACTCAAATCAGATCCGAGGACTGGTTTGTTACAATAGATCTGAAAGACGCTTACTTCCATATCTCCATCCTCCCTCAGCACAGAAAGTTCCTGAGGTTTTCTTTCGGGGGCAAAGAATACCAGTATCGGGTACTTCCGTTCGGTCTAGCACTATCACCACGCACGTTCACGAAATGCGTAGATGCAGGGCATACGTATTCTGAGCTACATAGACGACTGGCTGATTCTAGCGGAATCAGAGCAGTTAGCGGTTCGGCACCGAGGTGTTGTTCTCGCTCATATGCGGAAATTGGGGTTGAGGCTCAACGCCAAGAAGAGTGTGCTGTCTCCATTACAGAGGACCACTTTTCTTGGTGTGGTATGGGATTCAGTCACGATGCGGGCCACTCTATCGCCCGCTCGTGTAGCTGCTATCCTGACAGCCACGAAAGAGCTAAAGCTAGGCCAGTCACGCACTGTAAAACAGTTCGAGAGACTGTTAGGTCTCATGGCAGCGGCGTCCAATGTGATACCCTTTGGCCTGCTGTACATGAGACCTTTGCAGTGGTGGCTCAGGACCAGAGGGTTCTCCCCGAGGGGAAACCCACTTCGGGTAATCAAGATCACGTGGCGGTGTCTCCGCGCCTTGGTTATGTGGAGGAAACATTGGTTCCTGTCCCATTGTCCGGTGTTGGGAGCTCTTTGTCATCGAGTTGCGATCTCGACAGATGCTTCCCTCACCAGCTGGGGAGTGGTAATAGAAGGCCGCTCAGCTCAGGGTCTGTGGAGGAGTCATCATTTCTCTTGGCACATAAATTGCCTGGAGATGATGGCCGTTTTCAATGCGTTGAGGCACTTCCTCCCAGACCTGAGGGGCCACCATGTGCTTGTCCGGACAGACAACACATCGGTGGTCTCTTATCGGAATCGCCAAGGAGGTCTACGGTCGCGTCCACTGTACAAGTTGGCGCACCAGATCCTCCTATGGTCCCTAGGGAAATTACGCTCTCTGAGGGCAGTGTATATTCCGGGGGTACAGAATATTGGAGCAGACGTCCTGTCGAGGCAGGAGCTGAGGCCAGGGGATTGGAGACTCCACCCCGAGGCGGTGGAGAAGATATGGGAGTTTTATGGCCAGGCTCAAGTGGACCTGTTTGCGTCTCAGCACACGACGCACTGTCCACTTTGGTTCTCCCTTACTCACCCAGCCCCCCTGGGGCTGGATGCTATGGTACAGACGTAGCCGAGGCAACGGCTGTACGCCTTTCCCCCTGTTGCTCTGCTCCCAGGAGTTCTGGAGCGAGTCCGCCAATGCGGAGTAAGCCTATTGTTAGTAGCACCGCGCTGGCCGAGTCGAATCTGGTTTGCGGACCTAATTCATCTCCTAGACGGTCCTCCCTTGGAGATCCCGATCAGGAGAGACCTTCTGTCTCAGGCCGGGGGCACAATATTTCCCCCCCGACCAGAGATTTGGAAACTATGGGTTTGGCCTCTGAGGGGGCCCAATTCGTAGAGAGTGGTCTCTCAGCCGAGGTTGTTGAGACCATTCTAAGCTCCAGAGCTCCCGCTACAAGGAAGTTGTACACTTTAAAATGGAGAGTTTTCACTTCTTGGTGTCACCAGCGTCAGTGGGATCCGGTTTCCTGTTCAGTAAACACAGTACTGGAGTTCCTGCAGGAGCGCTTTGCGTCAGGTTTATGTCCGTCCACCTTGAAAGTTTATGTGGCGGCCATTGCGGCTTTCCACACCCCGGTGGGTGGTACATCTTTGGGTCGAGACCCCCTTATTACTCGTTTCCTTCGTGGCACCCTGAGGCTAAGGCCTGCAACTCGCACTAGGATGCCGGCTTGGGATTTGGCATTGGTTTTAGAAGGCCTATCTGGGGCTCCGTTTGAGAAAAATTTCTTACTTTTAAGACTATTTTCCTCCTAGCCATCTCGTCCCTTAAGAGAGTCGGAGATCTTCAGGCCCTTTCGGTATCTCCTACCTGCCTGGAGTTCGCTCCAGGCATGGTTAAGGCTTTTTTATACCCTAAGCAAGGTTATGTCCCTAAGGTACCTACCATCACTCCTAGGCCTATTGTGCTGCAGGCTTTCTGTCCTCCTCCGTTCACTTCATCGGACCAGGAAAGGTTGAACCTCTTGTGTCCAGTGCGAGCACTGGACACTTATGTTCATCGGTCTTCTTCTTGGAGGAAGGCCGACCAGCTGTTTGTTTGTTTCGGATCACCCAAGAAAGGTCTTCCTGCTTCTAAGCAGACAGTTAGTAAGTGGATAGTTGAGGCTATTACACTTGCTTATGAGTCTTCTGGCCAGCCTTGCCCTTTGGTGGTCAGGGCTCATTCTACTAGAAGTATGGCTGCCTCTAAAGCTTTAATTTCTGGAGTTTCTCTCCAAGACGTATGTGATGTGGCGGGCTGGTCCTCTCCGCTTACGTTCGTCAGATTTTATAGCCTGGACCTGGATGCTGCCCCAGGGTCCCATGTTCTTAGTGCTTAGTGTTTTCTGGATGACAGTATTACACTCAGGCATTTGTAACTATGGCGGTTTATTCTCGTTCCCAAAGCGTCATCGACGCATCGCGAGTTCCCTCGAAAGGGAACGTCTCAGGTTACGTATGTAACCATAGTTCCCTGAGAAAGGGAACGAGACGATGCGTCGCCCTGCCATACTTCCTGCATTCCTGGGATTGTCTTGCTTCGGCAAGTTTATGCTGAAGTGCCGGTTTCACCGTATGCGCTTATGTATCTTCCTGGTCATGACGTCACCCGCACGTGGCGCTCGTTCATTCATTACTTTGGACTAAGTTGACACAGCTGCTTCAGATTCGTTCACGCTGTACGCGTTCCCAAAGCGTCATCGACGCATCGTCTCGTTCCCTTTCTCAGGGAACTATGGTTACATACGTAACCTGAGACGTTTCACCTTTTACTTTTGCATGATATTCTAATTTTTCGCGTTTCACCTGTATACATCAACTAAAGAAAATGCTTCAAGTATAAACGTTTGTTTACAGTAGTGCCATGCCATAGACAGTAAAAAGTGCAAAACAGTGCAGAAGGCACTCCAAATGTAGTTTGGCTGTTTTTTTTTAAAGGACACAAAAGATGCAAAGAGCATAAAAACTGATGTATTCTCAGTTAAAAAGCAACACAACAACGAATCTTAAAATCGGGCACACACAGAGATGTTGTGTTTACACCACTATTTTGTGAATACGCACTGGTATTTAGTGACATGTTTCGTTTTGAGGTGGTAGAACAGATTAGTCGTGTGTGTTACCGAACTGTTGCCCCACGCACTCTGTATAGTCTGTATAGTTTGCTGCTGCTCGTCGGACGGCTTAAATCCGAACCAAGTCCAAATAATGGATGTTGCACCGATCTTTTTCACCAGCTCCTCCGTTTCGCTTTCAGCCATGTTTACTCAAGATGACGACGAATATGATGCGTTTCAGCTGGTTGCAGCTCGTGGCTCTAAATTTCGCGGGTAGATTGCTTCATCAACATGCATTATCGCGATAGGATTAAAATCTCTATCGTAGGCCAATTTTGTATCGTTTATATCGCATATCGTTTATATCGCCCATTACTACACAACACCTTCAAAAAGATCGTGTCCAAGACAGGGAGGTAATCCTGGCTGGCAAACGTGAAAATATTTCAGGTTATTAAAGGGAGAATTACATTTGACACCAATTGCAATTTCAGTTTGACCAGCATCCAAATCCTTAAGATTATGCTCATACGACTCCACAGTTCTTGTTACTGCCTTTGTTAGGGGATCTGAGTTAAATGTCTGGCACTCAATTTCACAATATCTGCAAAAGTTGTTACTTCTACTGAAATTTTCAACAAAGCCACCAATGTAATGCGATCCAAGGTTATCTCCAGCTATGGCACACAATGTACCTTTGTGCACTTTTCCATCAGCTAATTCAACACCATTTTCCTCAAGGTCTTTAAATGGTAACTAAACACTAAACCAACTTTTTTTAGTTAATGATCTGTAAGAATGGAGCTTCATAAATGCTGTTCATTGATTCGAGTACTTTTTTTTACATTTGAGTATAAAGTGTTTTAATTTTCAAATATATGGTGTAAAAACGTCTGAGTGCTGCCCTCTTCAGGTTAAACGGAATCTCCTGATGTAGGGGTACTCTCTGACGTAGGGTACTCTGTGACGCTACTCTGCCACGCCCCTGGCAGCCCCTGGTATAAAAGCATCTGGTTCCGTCAAAACCACTATAGCGAGTCAGGAGTTGGAATTACGAGTATTGAAAACGATCAGGATAGCGTATTTTAGCATCTAGTTAGCATAGCATTTATATAGTTATTTAGATTATTTTGTGTAGCCTAGCTAGTTATTTAGCATAGTTGTTAGAAGCATAGTATTGCATCAGTTAGGACCGTGTAGATTTTTAGCATTAGCTTTATCTGTATTTAGTACAGTGGTTAGGCTGGTATAGGTGTAATGTCGCCGGTTGCAACAGCGCTGCTGGACTGTATAACTTTCCACCAGACTTGGAAATTAGCGCCAGTGTTTACATGCACTTGTGTGCCAAACGCTGCTCTTCCTGCATGGACTCCACAACCGCCGGCGCGTTTTGCTGGATATTTTTTTTCACATAGCGGCAAAATATGCTTAACGGAGGTCAATAGTAATAATAATCCACTCAGATACTGTCCCCATTCTCTCTTGCGCGGCTGCTTCGCTAGCATGGTCGGATGCCGATCGCGATGCGGGAGTTAATGCGATGCGACACCGCAGTTTGAGCTCGCGGCTCAAATTGATATGGTGTTGGCTCTGTGTCCACAGACAATTCGTCCACTTCAGGGGAAGGTGGGGGAGAAAAGTCCTCGACTTTAAATGACCGCTCTGTTGTAAAGCTATTTGCGTCACTCCAGTCACTCTCCATCTTAGCTAGTCTGACAGTGTTGTGGTTTCAATCTTTTTATGAAATCACTTCTCAGAGATCTTTGATGCCAGAAATATTGTAGACTTTATTTAACAAAACAAAGCCGAGCAACCTCCTGCAGGGCATTCCTGCAGGAGATGACTCCCCGCAGGAGATGACTCTCGAACATCGGTTAGCTTTTCACATATATACATACATCGCCTCCAAAAATGGTCATACATCCTATAGATAGGGTCTTGCACCATGTGACACACTTAAATAGAATCATCTGCTGCATCAGCATTCTGACCATTCTGTAAGCCCCCCAAAAGTCAAACCAAAGACACACAGAGAGGAAATAATGGTGTACAAATATATAGCTGAATTACTTATTTCCTAAATAATAAAATCTTCAACATTCCCTCCTCTGGGGCTTATCTAAGCCCCACTTTTAGTATCCTTTTCCAGAGTGTAGTTTCAAAATCCAGCCCCCTCACTTATGCTACCTAGTGACTAAATCAAGTCACCCAGTCTCTTTTCCAATGACTAGATTATGTAACCACACTCGGGAGGAGCATTCGAGCCAAACATCTCTCTCCATATATTTTTCTTTCTTTCATTCAATGGAGAAAGTAAAAGACTTCGAATTCTCCCTAATAAAACAAAAACATTGTTATAAGTGTGTGGATAAAGTTGGTTCAGCATTGCCTGTTATTGTCACAGTAAAGTATGTCAAACATAAAAATCCCTTATACATTTAAAAGTATTCTTGCGGTGTAGATATCCTCTTCGACCCAGACTCCCAGGGTCTGGCTCATCAATCATCTTCTTCATCTTTATTTGAGGTTCTTGAATCAACATCCAATTTTTGTACATTTAAATTTGGTTTATAAGCCCAATCTTAATAATATATGATTTGGTTGCCCTTTAAAATTAATTTTCATTATCTTGATATTTCAGCATTTCCATTTGTTTAACAGTGATTTTAACAACTAGTGATCTTAATATGGGAAGTACACAACAGAATAATAACCACCTTTCAATATTGCAACTTCAGAAAACATTCCTAATTTAGCAAACCATGTTCATACTTCTCCAAGCTTCAAATCAAGTTTTTCTTAACTTTTTGCTCTTAAACTTTTTTTTGACTTAATCCTGTATTCGCTAAATGTTCCCTCCCTGCGCATTATTATTTGGTAAACGTGCAACACTGATCTTCAAACATAAGTCCCTCTACTTTTCTCATGTAATTGTTTTCCTCCTAATGCAGACAAAGCATAACAGTAAATCTCTGCTTAATTATAATAAATAATTGATTCATTCTGCGTGATCCATATTAATTTTGATAGGGCTGGGTTAAATACCTATTTCTCATTTTTAATTGCTACTTATTTTTATGTTAAGGAATATAAATTCTTAAATTCGAAGAATCAATCTTTAGTCAATCATTTTTAGTTGATGAACGAACATAACATTGTAGTGCACCTTTTATCCTTTAAATCGCTTTGTGCTTCGTTATAAAGTTTCATATTTTAAATTCTGTCTATTTTATTACCAAATTGAACAATAACTACCATTTAGACATTTTCAATGCCAAGCTCCTCATTGTAGCTCCTCAGTTCAAGCATACCTTAACTGAATACCTTTTCTTCCTTTCTACTAATTTCTAACTAAACTATCATGAATAAACTAGTTATGTCCCATGTAATCACTCAAACTAAAAAAGCTTTAGAGCAATGTTACATTTACCTCATACAAGTCATTCAATAAACTCATTAGACAATTAGAACAAATAACTCTAGAAAATAACTTTTTCACTACCTTACATATTGATTATATGTAGGCCTACATTTCTTTTTTTCTGTAAATCTAATCCATAATTTTTATATCAACCATTTAAAACATAAAGCATTATAACTTAATTATTATTAAAACTTCCTTGTGTGCAATTTAAGTGTTCGTATACAATTCATTTTAATCTTCAATATTCTTGGAATAACTTGCTAACCCATTATCTGAATTTATTTCTTATAGCATTTCAAATCTTAGGAATACTTCTCTGTTAGAAATCTCATTTCTGCATCAGCCCCTCCTCTGCTAATAACATTGCCTTTGCCCGTCTATATCATGTCCACATAATCCATTATCAAGCGTTTTAATAGTCCTTTCTCGCCTATTTGTGTCGCTGTTCCTTTCTTAACTTTGTTTTTTGGCACAAATTTCACATGTGGACAGATTTGCCATTTAATTTTCATTTTTTCCTTATTCTTAATCTCTCCTTATTCCCCCTTTGCGCACTGGTCAAAACCATTGCGCATCTGGATTGAAAATATTCAAAAGTGATGTTGGTGTAACAATCTGTCCTTCATGTGAATGTCAAATATCTTTTTTTGACCCTCCTCTGGTACCATAGATTGTTCTTAAGATCCTGCTTGTTATTGAATTCGATTAACTTCCAATTAACTTGAGTTTGTCGTCCTATTAGCACTACTTAATATTTTATTTAGTCAATAGAATATTGAATCATAACATAATCTTATGAATTAAAATTAAAATCGAATATTTGTTAATAGCCAGTCTTAATACTTGTTTTAATTTCAACTGTAGCCTTAAACTAATTAGGTATACCCCTGTATTGACAAGTTGCATCTAAGTACCCTTTTGGATCTTTTTAAAATGTCTTTTAGTTATTTTTTTCTTCCTTTATGAATTGTCTTAATTCCCATTATTCTATGTAAATTTCTTGAATTAGTCGTTAACATTCATTTTATCATCATACCATACATTTTCTTTCTTCAATCATTTTTTTCTGGTGGGGTTATTATTAGGTTGCTACTAAATATTCAAGGGCTTTAACATTACTTTTTTTGAAAAGTTTGTTGAGTATTGTCTGAACTTGTACTCATCTCTTTTACTCTGTTGCTTCTCTTCTTTGCACAACTCCTTGTGAATCTCCCACTTTCTGCAACTTTTCATTCCTGTGAATTTGGTTAAGTTTGTCTCCTTTTTCCATTCATGTTGATCTTTGTGAGTTGTTGCAATGGGTTGTTTCCTCTCATTTGCAAGGGAACTTGATCCCTCAATGTCCTTGATTCCTCACTTTCTGTTGTGGAGGGGGTTGAGGCTTGTTGGTGTATTTTAAGTTGAGAGGCATGGACTCAAATGTCACTTTGCTGATCAATGCACAAGCCTCTTTTGAGCCTCTTCTGAGATTACAATGCACAGTCACTGGTTCTTTGTTAAAACCATCCCAGTCCCAGAAACCTTCCTGGAAGTGAGCTTACTGTCATCTGTGAATGAAATCTTAATTATTTATGTTAGTGACAACAACATATTAAATCATCTGCTCATCTGGCCCATTGTCCTCCTCGGTGTTACCTGTAGAATGGTCATGTGGGCTGAGTGGTTTCCTTTCATTAGCAGCAGGGCTTGAACCCATATATTCCCTTTTTTTATATAAATTTGGCTTTTTATCTTCATATTTGCACCCTCTTTACATTTTTCTCACATTCAATTTCAACTGTACTTTTTACAATTAGTCAACTCAACTCAGTTATCTCATGGTTTTGAGTCCCACTATCAGCACACTATTCATCTTGGACAACACTCAACCCACTTTACAAGACAAAAGTTACAAGACATTATTTCATACTTTTGACAAAGAATCAGCTCCATCGCAATATGCTGAAAAGAAAGTCAGATGTGTTATGCTCCATCATGATATTCTGAAAGGAAAGTAAGATGTGTTATGCGCTGCGCAAAATGTGGCACTGTTTTTTCCCATTTTTTTATATTGCCACTACAGTTTCAACCAGGAAATTTAATCAAATTCATCCATGGTCATTATTTTATTGGGCAGAGTTTGCCCTGTGGGCCCACATATTCAATTTTAAATACAGCTGTATTGGCAAAATAATTGATTTGCCTCTGTGTCTCTTCAAACACAATCTCTCACACCATTCATACCCAGTCACACACATTGGCCAACACACACTCCTGTTACTGCTGCAGCAGGTTCTGCTCTAAATGCAGAACTTATAATTTTAGCTGTGGAATGCCACAAGGTCTGATCAGGTCAACACAACTATGTCCAATCACTATTGAGAAGTTTCCATGATCATAAGGTTTCGTTTAACACCGGTACAAACCCTTTTTTTCTTTTTATAAACTCTAACATCCTCTATATTTTAGAATAATTGGCCTAGTTGGTCTAATTTTTATTTCATATTATTTTTGTCTTTGCTCATGAGCTGCTTTTAAGAAGAAATTTGGAGATCTCTGCATAATCTTGGATTCTTGGCCAGTAACATTTCCAACTCATTATCCCAGTTTTGACGTTTGTGACTTCATAATTTTGGACTTTTGGAGTAACCTTTCCCTCCAATCTATCTCTAGAATTTACCAAAACAAGATGGAGTGACCAGTATCATTGCTTTGTCAACAATAATAATCAATAATAATCATGCTTTTACAATAATAATCATGCTTTGACATTTTGTCTATCTTTTTCTTTGCCAGAGAATAATTCTATCATGCTTTTAGCCCTATAGTTGTTTAATCTAATAGCCCTACCAAATCCAGCCTCCGTTCTAATTATTTGGTGAGTTTGAGCACCCACTTCTGTCTGTCAACATATTTTCTTTTTCTTATAGGGCTGGACTTGTACCTACTGAAAGAGCAGAGAGGGTTAGTTTAGCAGAGAATATAAAGAATTGCTCTTAGACCAGTGAATAATCAAAATGAATAAAGTTAATATGATAATTAACCAACTTTGAAGCAGTCTCTAGAGTGATCATTAGTTGCCACACCTGTGGTGCCCGTAAGGGTCAGTTCTTCTGTTTTTAGATCATCAGTCTGTTGAAGCTTCTTGGCTGTCACTCTGCATATGTCGTCAGCCGATGCTGTCACTCAAAGGCCTGGTGTTAGGCTCTGCTGTTTCTCTGCCTCTTCTCAGTTTGGGCTTTGAAGTTGATCCTGCCTGAGTTTTGCATCTCAGGATTTTCTCTTTGTCCTTAGGAAAAGTCTCAAGTGAACGTTTCACCTTTTCCAGCATTAAATCAGTCTTTCTCTTTGTTGAGCTTTCCAGAAAGTCAATTTCAGGAGGGGAGCTGAAAGCCCCTCACCCACTTCTGTCTTCTTTCTGCAGTCTCTTTGACCTTTGGCCTCTTGTTGCTTTCATTGAAACTGTCAGTGAAGCCATCTGAAATTTGAACGCTCAGAGATCCTCATGAATCAAATTTAACTTTGAAAATACTAGGCCCAATTGTGCCTGAGCTGTCAGCTCTTTATCTAAATTTCACTTTTTAACCATCCTTTTTACTAGTTCTTCTATATAAAAATCTCACTGGTTGACAACAGCAGTTCTTCCATTCTATTTTTAGTAAAGCAAGTTCTTCATTGCAGGAAAAAGCAAGCTATTTCTGTTTTTCAATATCAGCAATAATCTAACTTTGATTATCTAAGTATAAATAAATTTTCCCTATCATAAAATCGGCTTTCAATCTTTCTTCTATCTTTGCATACTGTGTTCAAATAATCTAGCATGGTGAATAACATTTTGCTCAACCAACATCTAGGAATTCCTCTTATCTTTTCTTTTTAATTATTGAATCAACAATGTTTACTACAATTCTAAGATTCCTAATGTTTATGAAACTTAGTCACCCAATCTTGATCACCTAACACTGCACAACTTTGTTGTTGAAATTTTTTCTTAACACAAATTTAATAATCTACAATGGAATAATTTTCCACTCTGTCTTCAGGGATAATGAGATACAAATTTAGACGTCTTCAGATATAACATATTAAGCACGTGCAATCTTATTTATATTGATCTATTAATATATATATTATTTTTTATCTTATTTCATACTGCATTAATCTGCAGAGTTAATATCTTCAAACAATTTATACATGTCTCTAAATCCCATTCACACATTCTTTGTCCCTTTTCAAGTGACCAGGGTCAGGGGGGGTCACTATTTTTACCCACAGGCACAGTCAAGCAAGACACAGGATCCCACAGAAACACACACCCTATTCTGTACTCTATTCCCTGTCAGATCTGAATAATTTTATAAGCAATACATTAAAAAAATTCCCTACGCTTCCCACAGTGACACTTTTAACTATCCTATTCTAGCCTACCTGAGCAGTCCCTTGTTAATCCTAACAAGGCGGTAACCATAGGCTAAAACTATCCTATTCTACAAGATCTAGCCTACCTGAGCAGTCCCTTGTTTAACCTAACAAGGCGGTAACCATAGGCTAAAACTATCCTATTCTACAAGATCTAGCCTACCTGAGCAGTCCCTTGTTTAACCTAACAAGGCGGTAACCATAGGCTAATCTTCATCTGTGCACATGCTATTTACTGTATCCTTCAAGGCCCACTTACAAGTAAAACACAGATCACTAATAACTGATATCCTTATCAGTACGCTTGTCATCCTTCCAGGCCCACTTGACAAGTCCAAAATAAAATTAACTTTTATCCTTATAAATCCTCTGTGTGCATGCTTTTTGCGTAATCATCCATCAAGGCCCTCTTGATATACGCAAAAACACAGATAAATCAACTGATATCCTTATCAGCCACTGATATCCTTATCAGTAAATACAAATCCTTGCGTACGTACGACAAAACCTTAGCGCAAAACTAATAGTACCAATGCTCATACAATCCAAACAGGATTGCATAAGAACTGGCAAGAATTACCGGGAGTTCCCCTGCTCTATTTCAAAGTTCTTGATATCCTCAAGCCCTTGATATTAAAAATCACAATGCATGCAATCATTTCTGGAATCAAAGACCCTTTTTTTTTTTTTTTTTTTTTTTTTTCAAAACATTTTCTTAGTTCTTTGAATTTGAAGAAGCTTTTTTAAGTGTCTTACCGTAACGAGCAAATATCTGGGCGAACCACACAAACTTATAAGCAAAAACTGCTTACCTGTGGCCACTTTTAGTTTGTGTCGCTCGTCCAGTCGAGCCCGTCACGGCTTTGCCACCAGCTTCTAACGGAGCCCCACGTTGGGCGCCAAATGTTGTGGTTTCAATCTTTTTATGAAATCACTTCTCAGAGATCTTTGATGCCAGAAATATTGTAGACTTTATTTAACAAAACAAAGCCGAGCAACCTCCTGCAGGGCAGTCCTGCAGGAGATGACTCCCCGCAGGAGATGACTCTCGAACATCGGTTAGCTTTTCACATATATACATAGCCTCCAAAAATGGTCATACATCCTATAGATAGGGTCTTGCACCATGTGACACACTTAAATAGAATCATCTGCTGCATCAGCATTCTGACCATTCTGTAAGCCAAAAGTCAAACCAAAGACACACAGAGAGGAAATAATGGTGTACAAATATATAGCTGAATTACTTATTTCCTAAATAATAAAATCTTCAACAACAGCAGCTGTCAATCACTGCGGGTCTGTTAATCACCCGCTCAGCCCCGCCCTCGGTTCGTCCGTTGGGCTCTGCCCACTTTTCCAGCATTTTTCAAATATTGCCAGTGGGTGGAGTCAGGCTCTGACCAGGGGTTTAGTTACCCTTTAAGGTCTTATAGTGGCAAAGTCCAAATCTTGTCCAAAAAATCTAAAATCCTGTTCCCTACACAGCAGAACAAGCTGCATAGGGTCAATGCCTGACCTACAGTGAGGCAACAGGTTTGCAAGTGTCATGTAAACGGCAATAATTTTGTGCTTTTTCTTACCAGACCCAAGTGGATTGGCAACTTCAAAAGCATCTTCATACAATATTAAAGCCAATGAATCTTTATCCGTTTTAAACAGCATATTTTCATCAATATTTTTGCCATCCCATACATCAGAGAGGATATCTTTTGCTCTGACTTCAGTTCGTGAATTCTTATGTTGTTCTATCATTAATTTACAGCAGAACAGTGCTTCTAAGCTTTTCTTAATAGAAATATATTGAGCAAAGCTTTCCTTGCCAGATTCATTTTGACCAAGACAGACTGGGACAGGATCCACAAACTTAAAATTGTCTTTATAAAAAGACTTTCTCCTCTTATCAGTGCTAAGTACATTAATATTAGACCTCCGAAAAAGATCATCAGTTTGCAAGACATCAACAACGCTCTTTATATCATTTTCAGAAATACCAAGCGCAGTCAATTTTTCCCTTAGCTTGAGTAGCAAATGAGACTGGCTAATATCATGGATGTCCTGCAGCCCATCAATTACCGACTGAATCACAGATGAGGGGAGAATATGCTTTGCCTGTAACTTGAGATAAAACAAAGCCATGTTTTTCAAAAAAAAAAAATTAGTTTGCATTATCTGGCAATAGCGCATTATCCAACTGCTCTATGCCATCACCACAATCAAAGAATTCAGACTGTGGATATGAGTGTTCAGCCATGTTAGATATCTCACCATGCGGCCTCTGTACTGAAACATTTGACTGCAGTATATTATGACGCAACCTTTCTGCTGAAGAGTTTCGATGATTGTCTGGATAAATGTGAAGTCAATGTGGATGCTACAGAAAAGCTTTTATTACATGTAAATGGACATAGCACTCTGGTACCTTCTTTGATATGAGATTTCAAGTGTAACAAAGTTTTTCAAATCACTGCACTTTTCTTGACATACACCAATGTCACAGACTAAAGCATCCACTTCTAACTGCTCAACAGATGTCTTTGAGGGCCTGTCTTTGTGATCCCTGAATATGCGAGCCTTGAAAGCAGTGCATTTTTTTAATGCTCTGGAGCAATCACGAATACCACATTTGAAAACAGTATTAGGAACATGACTATGGATTTTCATGTGCTGGCAAAATGCTGACAACGATTCAAAAGCACAATCACAGAACTGATACCATGGCATTTTTGTTAACACATTGACTATAACACTACTAAAGAGCACTTACGTTAGCACTGGATCATCATCAGATTACAAAACCTGAACCAAAAAAAAAATACATATAATTAAAAGCAGGTCATGCAAATGACATGGTTAATGTTGCCTAGGTAAAGGCAAATAAACAGAGTTATTTTTTTTTCTCGCGGAAGCAAACCACGTTTGCAAAATCAAACCATTCATGTAAACAATGTATGAAAACACAATTAAAAGTAGGTCATGGAAATAACTGGGTAAAAGTTGACGTTACTTGGTAAAGAGGTGGAACTAGGGATGCAAACGATTAATCGGCGATCGATTAATTGTCGAGAATACATTAATCGATCAAACTTATCGATCATCGATTAAGCAGGTTCATGCGCGTACAAGCTGCTCAACGCGAAACACAAGCGAGCGCGCCGGAGTTATGTTTGGGACTATTTTACACCATCATGACTATAAGTTTTCGTGTGCATTCGCAGCCTTTTGTTTTGTGCAAATGTAAGTTGTAATAGTTTATTATGTGTACGCCTATCTATATCTGATTTATCTCATATTGGATGCATTTGGTTAAGAATTGTTGAAGCGTGATCTTTAGCGCGCGCAGCTCAAACGGCAATGCACGACTAATAATGACTATTGGGACTGTCATATTACATAACATTATGTCACAGGTCGGGTGGGCCAAGCTAGACTGCACCCACACCTGAACCAGGACCACCTCGAGGAACGTGTCAGAGGGAAGAGTCAGAATAAAATTAACAAGTTTTATTTTGAAGTAAAAGCAAATTGGAAACCCTAATCTAAAATCTTCTCCCTTGTTGCCCTCAGGGATCGGGGGTGGACGGTGCAGTAACTGGGGACTCTCCCGCCCTCTTCCCCAGTACAGACCCTGCAGCAGATGACCAGCGCACAGGTGGGGGCGGTGGGCAAACGAACGGTCCGGTAAGTCTCCTCTGGTAAGTAGGTAATTCCAACCTTCCTTCCTTCACAGGTGGGGGTGCGGTCAACAAACGAACAGTCCGGTAAGTCTTCTCTGGTAAGCAGATAATTCCAACCTTCCTTCACAGGTGGGGGCGTGCGGTCAACGAACAAGCAGTCCGGTAAGTCTTCTCTGGTAAGCAGACAATTCCAACCTTCCTTCACAGGGGTGGGCGTACGGTCCACGAGCGAGCAGTCCGGTAAGTCTCCTCTGGTAAGTAGATCATTTCAACCTTCCCTCCTTCACAGGTATGGGCGTTGGGGCAGAGGGATATCAGTCAAGTACGTGTCCGGAGGGGACCCGGTCTTACGGGGGGTGGCTAGGGGAGTCTTCTATGGACGTTGCTCCAGAGCGAGGGGGTTTCAAAGTGGTCACGGACCCAACGCCGACAGCTAAACGGGGCTTCTTCTGACACAGACAGGGTGGATATTGCAGACAGAGTGTGCCAACCTCACGTTCGTGACAGAAGGACAGCCGCTTCTCCCAGCACAGTTGACTATACGGATGCAGCAGGCTCGAAGGCGACAGGCTGCACGAGGCTTCTACTGGGACAGACAGAATAGGTGCTTCAGGCAAAGCATACAGTGCACATGCGTTGGAAGGAACGAACACTGCTCACAACACAGATGAGTTGCAGGGGTACGGCAGACTCGAAGTCAACGGGCTGGACGGGGCTTCTTCCGACACAGACAGAATGGGTGTTCCAGACAGAGCGCCCTTACGTCCACCCTTACGTCCGTGACAGAGGGACAGTCACTTCTCCCAACACAGGTGGGCTATGAGGATACAGCAGACTCGAAGTCGACTGGCTGCACGGGGCTCCTGCTGAGACAGACAGAATATGTGCTTCGGACAAAGCATACAGTTTACATGCGTTGAGGGGAACGAACACTTCTCACAATACAGATGGGCTGCGGAGATACAGCAGACTCAAGTCAAACAGGCTGAACGGGACTTCTTCTGACGCAGACAGAGTAGGTATTTCAGACAGGGCGCGCCAACCTCACCTTCGAGACAGAGGGACAGTCACTTCTCCCAGTACGGGTGGGCTACGAGGATACAGCAGACTCGAAGTCGACAGGCTGCACGGGGCTTCTACTGAGACAGACAGAATAGACGCTTCAGACAAAGTACACAGTTCACATGCATTGGAAGGAACGGACACTTCTCATAATGCAGATGGGCTGCGGAGATACCACAGACTCAAGTCAAACAGGCTAAACAGGTCTTTTTCTGACACAGACAAAGTGAACATTTCAGACAAGGCAGGCCAACCTCACATTCAGGGCAGGGGGACAATCACTTCCCCCAGTACAGGTGGACTACGAGAATACAGCAGACTCCAGGTTGACAGGCTGCACAAAGCTTTTACTGAGACAGGCAGTGAACATTACAACAGGGCATCTCCTCTCCTATCAGCGCAAACAGAGGGGTTAATTCCAATCCAAGATGATAATTCTTCAACATCTAACAGTTAGAATAGAGTAATGTCACCGAACTCTCACTTTTGACAGTAGACCAGCATAACACAGGGAGAGTGCACGGCAAAAAGGGAATGTATCTTCCACACACACAGCAATTCCACTTCAAGCATATAAGGTGGGGGAAACGTCAATCTTAGGCACTGCAAACTCACTTCACAAGGTGCAATTTAAAGCCAGCACTCACCCTTGGGTCTCTGTGCGAGGGGACCATGATCATCAATACTGCAGATAATATTTTGGGAGGTTTTTCTTCACATACATGGGCAAAGTTCACATCACCATTTCTCAATGGAGGGAGAGATAAGAGATCGGTAATGAATCAATACAATCCACTCAGTGACATTTATGATCGTGATCCAACACTCCAAGCCACATCCAATTCAGTGTCAAATGCATGCAATTACGAGACTCAGTTCTCAGTTACTTAGCTCCTCTCCAGTGCAAACGGGATATTTCACTCTTCCTCCGTTGTCCTCAAGTCCCTCATTAAGCCAGTACTCTCCTGTTCATTCACCAGTATTCCAATAACTGCAACCGCCCAATAAAACAACTCCTCACGGGGGAGAAAGACCACACCCTTACTGACTCTATCTCGTGCTTTTTATCCTCTCAAATGCTGACGGGGCTCCTTCCAAACTCTCAGAGTAAATTCCCCACACCTGTCGCCAATCTGTCATTTGGGGTTGTCATGGCAACAGACGCATCCACAGACCTGGGGATGGAGTTTCACCCAAAAGTGTCCCACCGGAAACACTACTTCGGCGGAATTAAGTTCCATATGCTTTGTCACCTCGTGACAATTATAAAGAGAACAATAGTGTAATAAAACATTGTGAAGTATTTGGGTTTAGTTACCGTGTCGCGTTGTTCCAGGAAGAGCGCGTCCACAACATGAGTCATTCTGAATGGCACGTAACTCAAGTTCACTTGTGCATTCACGTCATTTTGTGCAGATATAATTTGTAATATCATGTTTATTTTGTATATATTAGACTAATCTCATATAGGTTGCGCTTCTTTGAGTTAAATAACGCGCTAGCAAAGTGCTCAACGGTTATTCATTCAGCGCGCGCCGCTCAAGCAGCAATGCACGACTAATAATAACGATGATTCATTTGGGACTGTCATATTACATAACATCAGAACACTATTTTATTAAATCGTTGTGAATTCATTGGGTTTAGTTGCCGTTTTCAGTGTGTTTCAGTGCACGTCTAACGTTACAACACACTGCAAGCACGCATCTGAGGCGGCGTTGGTGACACGTTGTATTATTCGTTATTTTTGATTATTAAATAATTAATTTAATTATCATTCACATCGAAACATTTTACAATCCTACTAGCCCTTTATTTGGATTAAAAGCCATTCTCATTCATTTGGTGAGTAACATAGCGTTTTTAACAAACCCTGTCATGCTGTTGGCCATATGCACTGCAGCAGACGCATAATTGATCGTTAATTTAAATTACGATCGATCATGGGAATTTGTGAAAATTGACATCCCTTCAGTTCTATATTTGAAGTTTCCAGGTCTAGTAATCTTACTGTTACCTTTCTCAGACCAAGCATCAATAAGTGCTGCTGCTAATGTTTCAAGTTTTTCAAGTAGTTTACCAGATAGATTATTATATGTAGACTTAATATAGTTTAGGCTAAGCCTACCCATATAGATTTTTATTTAACATTTATTTTATGTTGCATAATGTTTGCAACAGGTGAGCCAGTGCACAATTATTTTTTATGTATTTTAATTTTCTGTGCATAATTTATTTTGTTAAACTACATAAATGCCATTCTGTACCGTATCCCAACTGTTACAATAAAACATAATTTGAGCAATATAACATGCATTTTTGTTCAGTATATAAGCAATATTTTGCTTTTTATGTTAAAGACACTTGATACCGTGAGAAATGTACATTCTCAGGAAAATAGCCGCTTATCAGTTATTCGTTAATCGATCGATAAGGTCAATCAATTAATGATTAATGAATTAATCGATAATTTGCATCCCTAGGTGGAACAGAATTATTATTTTTCGCGGTAGCAAACCACGTTCACAAAATCAAACCATTCATGTAAACAACTATGAAACGCATAATTAACCTTTATGCCTCATTATATATTTTACGACGTTGAGTGCATTAAGGGACAAAAATGTCCAATCTAAACACTGCCATAAAACAATTATATATTTTTTTTAAATTCCACTTTCACTGAGTAAAATATTTTAACCAACATCATTCCTGAAAATAACTACCAAATATTTATTTATTTTTCAGAATTTTAACCCCTTAAATGCCATTTGTTTACATGATGCCACTGTTTTTATCGATGGAAAAAACATTAAAAAATGTAAAACAATTGTGTACTACATGCTAGGTGGATTTCTTGGGAGGGAATTATCACAGCCTGGTATATGTCCATGATTAGCAGCAACATTGATTTTTACGCATTTTTATTTTTTGTGTTATGTCAGATAAAATAAAAAAATCACACTTAGCGCATTAAGGACCAAAAATGGTCACATATTAAACACTGCCTAAAAATATTATATATTATTATTATTTTCCACTTTTACTAAGTTAGATCTTTTAACCAGCATCAGTCCTCATCATAACTACCAAATATTTATTTAATTTCAGGATTTTAACCCTTTAAATTCCAGTTTTGGTGACGAGACCATCAATTTGTATAAGAGGAAAAAACACAAAAATGCAATTATTTTCCATACACTAAATGCAAAGAGAAAACTTTAGCTTTGGATTATCACAGTCTTGAATATGTCAAAATCTGTAAATGCAGCAGAAATAATGTTGCCCCTAATCTTTGTGTTATGTCAGATTTTTAAAAAAAAATCACACTTAGCGCGTTAAGGACCAAAAATGGTCACATATTAAACACTGCCTAAAATATTATATATTATTATTAGTTTCCACTTTTACTGAGTTAAATATTTTAACCAGCATCAGACCTCATCATAACTGCCAAATATTTATTTAATTTCAGGATTTTAACCCTTTAAATTCCAGTTTTGGTGACGATACCATCAATTTGTATAAGAGGAAAAAACACAAAAATGTAATTATTTTCCATACACTAAATGCAAAGTGAAAACTTTAGCTTTGGATTATCACAGTCTTGAATATGTCAAAGATTAACAGAAAAAATATTTTTGGTGCATTTTTATTTTTTGTGCTATGTCAGATTTTTTTCCAAAATCACACATAGCGCGTTAAGGACAAAGTTGATCCTATTTAAACCCATTAAAATAAAAACATTTGAACCCACTGTCATAATATCATAAAATCATAATTTCTATTCAAATATCCTGTCATGACCAAGCCTTGGGGTAAAATATTTACTTTTTACTGTTTTCCACCAGTTGGTTAGTCTGGCTAACGTGGAACCACATGTTCATTTTCTCGTATTTGAGGCGTGGTTTACGAATGCCCAGAGCCGTTTATCGGGCGCTACGAAGGTCTATCAAATGCGCCTGTACGTAGCCCATAGCCAATCGTTTCAATTATACCAGATGACGTATGTAGAGCGACAGAAATTCGACAAGGAAGAAGACGATGGGTCATAGATTTATGTGTACACGATGGTGTCACTGTTCAGCGACTATTGCCGTTTGTCCAAGACAAACATGAGGGTAGAAGGTAAATCTGCAGTGCACATGTTGATATAAACAAACTGCTTCGGTGTGTCGCATAGACGTCGTCATCGTCTTGCTGCTCCCTCCCCGTTCTGTGATTGGTCCCCTCGCTGAGGTGAAAATCTAGTCCATGGTATCCAGGCTTAGCCTGGTAATACCAAACTCTGCTACTTCGCTTTGCTTCATAGACAGAGTCTGACATGGCATCATTGAAAAGTGTTTTCTTTATCGCGGGGGGGCACTCGTCTGAAGTATAAAATCATTGGTTACCCGTAAGCCAATCACATAACGTTTGGTTATGACGTGTGTAGCAGCAGCATCGAACTGCCACTGTAAACACATTATAAATAATGCGAAAACGAAACCATCGAGAGAAATACCGGAGTGAACATACGGTCATTTTCGATTTCCCCAATCTCAAACTCGGCGCTTAGCGTCTACGTAACGGCTCTCAGCCCGTCCTCTGTTCGTTGATTGGCCGGCTGTTTTCAGGCCGGAGGAAAACTGAGAGACATGTCGATGTCTCAGACTAAGTACAGAAGCGAAATGAAATTGAGCGGTAGTACGAAGTCTGACGTAGTCAGGCTAATCCAGGCTGCCTAGCAGCGTGAATAAAATCGAGCTGCGCGCAAGGCAGCATGGGGAAACCCAGGCTACCAGTTGGTACTATTTTTCATATAATTGACATAATGCAAACATCTGCAGTATTGCAAACATTTTCCTGATTTCTACTAGGTGACTATAACCTGTGCCTGTCTCCCTACACATCAAAATTTGCTCTAGAAAGAAAGCAAAACTACAAGATCACAGAGAGAGGGAGAGAGAGAGAGAGAGAGAGAGAGTATAGACAGAAAGGGTAAAATATGACCTTCAGGATATTATGATTTTTGTCACTCGCCTAAACACCATGTATTATATTTAGGCCCTACACACACACACACACACACACTTTTGTCAACCCAGACACACATTGCTCTCAGACATCCACACCAACTCAGAAACATAATTTTAGATCATTGAGCCATTAAAATGCTTCATAACACCTTCAATAGTGCCCCTAGTGGAAACCAGGAAAATAACGTGCATTTCCCCCCATAGGGAATACCTATGTAGTGACGTCATCTGGTGAAATACACTATATAATGCAAATATAATGCTTTTGCTTCAAAATGAAAGGATGTTTCAACATAAGTCATGATTCATGTATTAATGACGGCCCTGGCTTTAAACAACGTTTTAATGGGTTTCAATGGGCCATTTTTGGTCATTATGGTGCTAGGTGTTCCTATTTGATCTACACAGTGTGTGTTATACATATTATGCAACATGGGATCAAAATTTGTAAATTTATCCAAAAAGTCACAATTTTGCCAAATTACATACCATTTGCATTAAAACAGCCAAAATGGTCAAAGAAATTAAACTGAAAATGACCAAAAATGGCCTAATGCAGCATGAAGGTTAAAAGCAGGTCATGCAAATGACATGGTTAATGTTGCCTATGTGAAAGTTAATGTTAACTTTACTTGTGAAGAGTTGGAACAGAGTTATTTTTTTCCCCTTGGTAGCAAACTATGTTTGCAAAATCAAACCATTCATGTAAACAATGTATGAAACGCATAATTAAAAGCAGGTCATGGAAATAACATGGTAAATGTTGCCTAGGTAAAAGTTGACGTTAGCTGCTAACGTTACTTGGTAAAGAGGTGGAACAGAATTATTTTTTTTCGCGGTAGCAAACTACGTTCACAAAATCAAACCATTCATGTAAACAATGTAGAGATGGAACGCCTATAACGTTATATAAAAAGCAGGTCATGTAAATGTTGCCTATGTGAAAGTTAATGTTAACTTAAGTTACTTGGTAAAGAGGTTGAAACAGATTTATATATTTTTTTGCGGTAACCCAGTTAGCAAAATCAACCATTCGTGTAACGTTAACTTATGAATGTAGAGATGCAAACTCTTTTTTTTACTTACCGTATCACTGTATGGTCACGGTGCAAGTTGGATCAAACTTATTCAGATGACAGCTAGATTCTTCCTCCCGTCCTCCATTTTCTGCTGCGTCCGAGGCAACTCATGTTTGAAAGAAGCTCACAAAAGCTTACACAAACCGAAGATCACACGAACCAAAGCTCACAAAGCTTAAAATTTGGTCACAATTTCAGAGACACTGTCATATGGATAAAAGGAATAATTCTTCTGTTCAGTTGAACTTGAGTCCCGCTGGCAAATCAAGATGGCCTGTCCGCGACGCGTCACATTTGATCTGAATTGAGCGCGAAATAAAATCAATCCCACAATGCAATTCCTTTACAGTATTATACTGTATTACGAATTTTTCGGGATGAAAACAGAAATGTGCTGTATATATACAGCTGTCCTGTAAAAGATACAGCCTAATACTGTATTATGGAAATACAGTACAATAGTGTAGGAAATTGCCTGTAAATTTACAGTAAAGGGTTAAAGTGTAATAACAAATGGGGAAAAAAATGACAACTATACATTAACCCTCTGAGGTCGGCAAACGCGCGGGCGCATTTTGCTCGGTTTTTTTTTACTTAGCAGCAAAATAGACCTAAAATACTCCATCAGTTTTGGTCATACAGCCTTAAGAAATATGAAAAAATAAGCTGTTAAATGTCTACTTTTTTATGTGTCCACTTACAATCGAAATAAAACATTGTGCTTTTGTAAAATAAAGAAAGTAAACAGGGAGTGCTTTATGCCTCTCCGTCTACGTGAACTTTTTTTCTGAAGCACGTCTCTAAACTTAAACAAAACTCAGCGAATACTATTCACTTAGACATGAGATATATATCTCTATAATCATTTAAGTGTGTAGTTTTAAATTATCTAATTCAAAACTAAAAGAAATATTCTCTGTTTATGTAATCTATATAATAAGAGCGAGAGATCAGCCGTTCTCATTATCGTTCTGGCAGGTCAAGTCAAGTCACCTTTATTTATATAGCGCTTTTTACAATACAGATTGTATCAAAGCAGCTTCACAGTGATAACATGAAAATACAAAAAAACAATTTCATCGTCGTCCACCTTTAAGGCAGATCTATAATATTGTTGAATATTAAATGTCCCCAACTAAGCAAGCCAGAAGGCAAGGCAACAGCGGCAAGGAACCAAAACTCCATCAGTTGACAGAATGGAGAAAAAAACCTTGGGAGAACCCAGGCTCAGTCGGGGGCCAGTTCTCCTCTGGCCAATGAGTGAACAGTGTATGATTATGATTCAGGAGCATTACAGGTCAGAAGTTCAGAATGAATCAGAGTATTGTGTCCTGGCGCTGGTCCTTCATCAGATCTGGATACGGCCTGGTTCCGGTGGACAGCGGTAAACCTCGGGATAGACAGAGAGACTAATATTAGCGTAGACGCCATCCTTCTTATGATGTACTAGGTACATCAGGATTTACGGGAAGTGTTCCCGGTCCCGGCTGTTCTAAACTATGCAGCCTAACATAGAATTATAGAAGTCTATAATGTGTTATGTGTATGCTAGCCCGAAGAGATGTGTTTTTAGTCTAGATTTGAACTGACAGAGTGTGTCAGTCCCGGACAATGTTAGGAAGACTGTTCCAAAGTTTTGGTGCTAAATAGGAAAAGGATCTACCGCCAGCAGTCGATTTTGATATTCTAGGTATTATTAACTGGCCGGAATTTTGAGATTGCAGTAGACGTGAAGGACTATAATGCGTTAAGAGCTCGCTCAATTACTGCGGAGCTAAACCATTTAGTGCTTTGTAAGTGATCAGCAATATTTTAAAATGTATACAATGTTTAATAGGCAGCCAATGCAGTGTTGACAGAACGGGGCTAATATGGTCATACTTCCTGGTTCTGGTTAAAACTCGAGCTGCTGCGTTTTGGACCAGCTGTAGTTTGTTTATTAAGCGTGCAGGGCAACCACCCAGTGGAGCATTACAATAATCTAGCCTTGAGGTCATAAACGCATGAACTAATTGTTCTGCATTATTCATTGAGAGCATATGACGTAATTTAGATATATTTTTAAGATGGAAGAAAGCGGTTTTACAGATACTAGACACATGACTTTCAAATGAAAGATTGGTATCAAAGAGCACACCCAGGTTCCTAACCGACGACGAAGACTTAACAGAGCAGCCATCAAGTGTTAGACAGTACTCTAGGTTATTACGTGTGGAAGTTTTTTGTCCAATAATTAGAATCTCTGTTTTTTCTGAATTTAGTAGTAGGAAATTACTAGTCATCCAATTTTTTATATTAGCTATGCATTCCGTTAATTTTGTGAATTGGTAGGTTTCGTTAGGTTTTGAAGAAATATACAGCTGAGTATCGTCGGCATAACAGTGAAAGCTAATTCCATGTTTCCTAATGATATCTCTTAATGGTAGCATATACAGAGTGAACAGCAGCGGTCCTAGTACTGAGCCTTGTGGTATGCCATACTGAACTTGTGATTGATAAGCCACTTCATTTACTGCTACAAACTGATAACGGTAAGATAAGTATGATTTAAACCATGCTAGTGCAATTCCACTAATGCCAACATAATGTTCGAGTCTATTTAAAAGGATGTTGTGGTCAATGGTGTCAAATGCAGCAATGGTGTCAAATGTGACACGCCCATGGAGAGCGCGCGCTATTCAAATGCAGATAATCTGAGGCAACACATGGCAAACAAGTCGACGCCCACAACAGCTGGAAAACACACTCGCTTTGAGGAATAATAATATCGTGATAATCCTGGAAATTTTACCTCAAACGTGCTGGAGTAGCCTAACAACGGATCCAGCTGCAGATGATCAGTGAGTGCTTTGTTCTAATTGCGATATAAAATAGTGTCTGCAAACCGCAAAACACTGTTTAAATTTGAATCGCGTTTCTGTGTTTGAATGAATGAACGGCACATATGCATGCGTTTGTTTACTACAGCTCGCGCGTGTCTGTGTGAATGAATTTCGCTTTTAGCAAACTATCTATATTGCCTACTGAGATGAGTAAAAATACATTGAAATAAAATGTCTTTGTATAAGCAACATATTAAACTGCAAATTAACATTTATGCCCTAATATATATTATAAAAGACGATATGTTACAGACGAAATATGAAAGACAACATTTCGTTTTGGATAGATTATAAAGTTTTTACTGCCACATCAAAACCTAATTTACAAGGTGCAAACAAAATCTTAAAAGGTCAATATAAGGCCTTCTCTTTAAATTATTTTGTGTTTTATTAGTGACAAATTTGGGGAGAGGATAGCCTACATATTGCAAAACTTTCTGAAAATACGAATGAGAATTAACTGCACAATTACTAGAAATGTTTACCTTGGATATTATACAATTTGCAAGCATACAAAGTTTGTGGAAAAATACACTTTTTTTCAAGATGTTTCCAACTCTGAACCAATTCTGTAGTAATATATATATATATATTAGTGATGCACCGAAATGAAAATTCTGGGCCGAAACCGATACCGAAAATTTAGGATGCACTTGGCCGAAAACCGAAACCGATACCGAAAATGGCTTCTTTAAAAAAAAATATATATATATTTATTTATATTGCTTAATTTTTAATGGATCTGAAATGAAAAATCACAAACCAATAAAATAATCATCAAACTTTTATTACCACTAACAGTTACATATCAAAACCTAAAATATTTTATATATTATATATATTTTATATTGCATGCGCTTCATGAGGCACACGCGCGCAGTCTCTTGCTCTCTCTCCCTCTCTGCCGTGCACGCGCTACACGGTTTGGAGCACAGTCTCTGTCTCGCGGGCGCGCTCGCTCTAGATTCCGGAGATTTTAACTAATTTGCGGGCATCAGTGAGCCGCTATCAATATGCGGGAGACTCCCAGAACTTCCGGGAGACTTGGGATGTCTGTATTTCTATACTGAAATAATATCGGCATTATAATTATTGATTTTTCATTACGCTATTTTTTGGTGCCCTCTCAGCTCATGCGCGTGGTGGGAGCGGCGGCGCTGGTTGTCCTCATCTGAAACTTTAAAATACTTCCATACCGCTGACATGCTCAATCTTTGCAGACGCGTGCAAACAGCTCGACCGTGAGTGAAACCTGCTTGAGCATGGAGGGGAGGGGTGGGGTGGGTGACGAGTGACAGCTCGACCGTGAGTGAAACCCAAGCGCTTGCGCGCGGATGGGAGGGGCGCGGTTGACATTCATTTTCGGTTGACATTTTCGGCTGGCTTTTTTATTTCGGCCCAAAACCGATAATGCCATTTTCGGCCGAAATTTTCGGCGACCGAAATTTCGGTGCACCCCTAATATATATATGTGTGTGTGTGTATGTATATATATGTGTGTGTGTGTGTGTGTGTATGTATATATGTGTTGTCTTTGCATTCTTTCTTGTGGCTCAGTGACACCTGAATGAAATGCTCATTAGTATGCAGCATTAGCAGGTCTTTGTCTTCTCTCAGGTGTGAATTAGGACATTATTCATGACCTTGTTGGATCATTCACGCCCACCTGCATATTGCCTTTCCAAACAAAAAGTGTCTTACAAAATTTAAATCAATCTATTGTTTAATGTGAACGATTAGCCCATATCGTAGGATGATTTTCAGATCATTTTGAAGTAAAAACTCTAGCCGACAACATCCATTAGTCAAAAGTATTGTGGGAATATGTGAAGTTGGTCGTTTGTGGTCTTATATTAGAAAATTTAAGTTTGAGTTTTTTGAATAACCACGCATAAATAATATTCTCTCAAAAATGCAAACATGTACATACATGTTGCTCACATATTATGATAGCCGTGTTTGTGCTAAATAGAGTGTAATTACACCTTTGCCATTAATATGTTTATAAGCAACTGAAAAAAATACAAATATCAGGGCATGTCAAAACATCTCAAGGACCCCAAAAACACCTTAGACCCCAGAGGGTTAAAGCAAAAAAAAAAAAAAAAAAACTCACTATGCAAAAACTTAAAAAAGGTCTTCATCTGAATCTTAATCTGTGTGACTGAATTGCTGGTTATTAATCTCTTGTGGGACCGCCACTTCAATAAATTCAGACCTTCAAGATTTAATGTCAACCAAGGAAGTAAGAGTTAACCATTTTGTAAGAGTAACTATACCAAGTAACTAGGGATTGGCCGATACCAGTACTTGTGAAAACAGGCCCAATACTACAAGACGATACTTCCACCACATTTAAGAGCGTTATGCTGCGCAATGTATAGTTGTTTTCTGTAAGTGCCAGAGGGGGAATAGTAGCCTACTGTACAACAAATATAGCTATATAGGAAACATAAGTATTGGTCAACAATTTAACGATTGGAACAACAGAACCAACGAACTGGTAAGTCTGATTCATGTAACTGTTTCAATATGGACGTAGCTGTATCCAGCATTATGCATAGACTTTTGCGTTAGTGAGAGCGGCAGTCTTCTTTCTCTTTCATGGTATGAAATGTGATGTAGCCTATGTATATTTTGTTAAAAAAAACAGTGACAGAGCAGCTAAAATTGTGTACTGATTACAATAACATGATCTTAACTGAATATTTTATGGAATATTTAATTATACCTCTTCGGATAAATTCACTTCAGACATTCTCATTTTACAAAAAAATGTCTGCAATGTAGAGTACAAATGCAAACACAAACATACAGCCCATACATTGGCTTTTCATAAACTCTTTCTAGTTAGGGAAGGATAAAAACTATAATAAATATATAAATTACACATTCTTGATGTTCTTTTGAATGTTGGAGCATTTACCTTTCTAGATTTGAATTGGTTGAAACTGGTTGATCAACATCTAAGGAGATCAAATTTTAGCTTGAGGAGTGACATTTGGCACAGTTATTAAAAGTACTTGTATCGGTACACTGTATGTATCGGCAAGTACAAAAAAATTAAATACTAAATACTGCTAGTCATTCCATATAGTGGTATCGGCCCATCCCTACAAGTAATAGTCGATTGCCACAGTCTTTTAAGTGAAATGCTCAGAAGAAGTGTATATTTGTACCTGTAGTTTACTGTGGGCTGGCGCATGTTTTAAAACATTTGTGACGAGTTCCTCCACAGCTTTGTCCTGTAGTCCGGACCGACTCAGCATGATAGCCCCTGTTGTGTAGAATAAAAAAATATAAATGTTTTGTAAATTTCTTGTGTAATTACAATATGTTTTACAAAACAAGTGGTGGACTCATTTGAAATATAAATTAAATTAAGCAGAAGGGCATTTAAGAGAGGACCTTTACAACCACTTCCTGACATTGAGTGTTGCTGTTAGGTTGCTGGTGTGTCCAACACTGGTGCAGCAGCACCATGACTATGCTCACCAACTACTACAATACTTTGTAGAGAAAGGCTGTGAACTGTACGGGCCCACCTTCCAGGTTTACAACACACACACCATGCTGCACATGTCAACAGATGCAGTGTGCTTCAAAGGCCTGGACAACTGCAGTGCTTTCATGTTTGAGAACTACCTCCAGGCCATTAAGAAGATGGTACGATCTGGAAAGAGTTCCCTGGCTCAGGTAGCAAACAGACTGGAAGAGAGTCTGAAACGGCCAATTGCACAGCAAAAAAGGAGAACTTCTAAAAAAAGGAAGGACCAGGCATACTATTTGGAAGATGGACATTGCTGTGAAGTTGTGGATCAGGTAGAAAAAGAGGGAAAGGTTAAATGCATAGTCTACCGCCACCCTGAACCTCTTTTCTCTCAGCCATGCAGTTCGTTTTTGATTCGGGTGTTCCAATACCACAGGAGGAACACACTGATGAAGAGGATTCCTACAACAGAACTCTGGAGTAGCGCCATACTAGTAGAGAGGGGGCAGATTACAACTTTTATGGCAGTTCTACATCAGGTCTGAAGAAAGGTGAAAATGGATCTGAGGGTTTAAGACCAAGGGGAAAGTCTTAGCCCAAAGGCTGAATCGTTTAAAGACTCAAATGTTTTTAAACAAATTATTTCTAAATAAACACGACAATGTATCAAAGGCTCGATTACCTTGTAGCTTACGTTACGTCACCGTAGCTGCTGTTTTTGTAAAAATAGGCTCATACCCCCGTGACTTCCTGTCAGGCAGTATAATATACCTCGATGCTTAAAGACTGTGCTTCTGCAATGGAAGGTCTGGACTCTGAATATTCAATGAAGCTCGGAAATGGCAGCTGGGGGCCTAAGACTGTGCAGGACACACCTGACTTTTGAAATGGGAGGTCTGAACTGGGAAGATTACAATGCAGTGTTGTGGTTGTCTCATTTCTAGGTAAATGCATAGGATTCTCTCAGCAGGAATATGTCAGTGGTCATTGAGGTTGTCTATTCTTTCTAATCTTACGTCGTTGTTGAATTCCTCAGTGAAGGGAGTGTAGCTGTGGTGGCTAAATGTTGGACGTATAAGGAACTAACGGTATTTTATCAGATCATTGGCTATTGACTATTTTCTGGGGGTGTCAGTGTACTGTACTTTGGAAAATACAGTGGTCATTATGTTTTTCATGAATTTCAGGATGAGTATTGTTACTGGCCCGTGTGCAACCCGACAGCCAGAGCACGAAGAGGGGAAAAACCTGAACCTGATACTTGGATTTCCAGGAAAGTCAAGGTGTTTAGTGGCGTTACAGGTACAGTTGTAAAAATTTATTGTCCTGTTTTTGCTGTGCATGCTTAAAGGTATAGCGGAGGATTTTCTTTTTCGGGGTGGGTAGCCTATACTATTGGTCCACCTAAGTGTCAATCATTCTGGTGATATGTTTACGTAAGGCCGTTCACACGCTGGCGTGCGCTAAAAGCACAGGTTGGGCTTCCCACTGATGCCGCAGTCGCAAAGATTCTACTAGACAGGTAAAGTTTGTCATGCTATTTGGAGAAGTCCATTTAAAATCACTGCTAGTAGGCGTTCCCTCTCGGGAGCAAATATGTGTTGCGCATGTGCATTTTTTTTAAAAAGATAGGAGAGGGCGGGTCTTTTCTAAAATTAGGAAAGATCCTCCGCTATACCTTTAAGTAAATTTTTTTGAAAGCTGCTAAGAAAGCAAAATACATTGCATCATTTAGAATACTTGTGAAATGTTTCAACTAATCCTATATTGTTTGTACTTTCCCTAATGTTCACATTTCTTTGTAGCTGACTTTAACCAGGCCCTTCGGTGGTTGATAAAGGCCGAAACAATGTCAAACGTGGAAAGTGCCGAGGATGGGGCTGTGCTCTCAAAAAGGACATCAAAAAAGGCCAGCAAAATTTGCTTACAGCAGCGATGAGCTGCTGTAAGCAAATACAGCAGCTCATCGATGCTGCTGTATGCCCCCCCCCCCCCCCCCCCCCGATAAAGAAAACACTTTTCAATGATGCCATGCCAGACTCTGTCTATGAAGCAAAGCGAAGTAGCAGAGTTTGGTATTACCAGGCTAGGAGGGTGGGGCTTCTCTGCCGGATTTCGTGTCTCCTTTGCCTGCGGCTGGGGCTTAGGGTGCAAGGGGAAATTATATATTCAGTATATATTCAGTATCTTGGGGGAGTGGCTTAATTAATTGAAGGGAATGAAATTCACCTTGGTTAACTTATTTTATATTAATACAATGATTACAAAACCACGGGACCAATTTACAGATGGGATGCAAGGCAAGATTACTTACTTTGTATTTTCCTTAATTGAGGTTGGACGGATGGTGGGGCTTGTCTGCCTTGGCCTGGGGTGGATAGTGGGGCTTAGGGAAAAGGTTAAGATTTATATATTCATATTCGCGGGGAGGGGGGTTAATTCATCAAAAGGGAAGAAATTCACCATGTGTAACTTGTTTTATATTGTGCTCTGATTACAAAAAAAAAAAAAAACATGGGACAAATTTACAGATGGGGTGCAAGGCAAGATTACTTACTTTGTCTTTTCCTGGGTGGTAGAGGCTGCATATTAGTGTCTATCGGAACTAGGTTAAGTGTAATCATTTGTTGGGGCTGGGGCTGGTCTAGGGTAAGGTGCTGGTCTTGTTGAGGCTGGGGCTGGTCTAGGGTAAGGTGCTGGTCTTGAGGCTGGTCTAGGGTAAGGTGCTGGTCTTGTTGTGGCTGGGGCTGGTCTAGGGTACGGTGCTGGTCTTGTTGAGGCTGGTCTAGGGTAAGGTGCTGGTCTTGTTGTGGCTGGTCTAGGGTAAGGTGCTGGTCTCGGGTAAGGTGCTGGTCTTGTTGTGGCTGGTCTAGGGTAAGGTGCTGGTCTTGTTGAGGCTGGTTTAGGGTAAGGTGCTGGTCTTGTTGTTGCTGGTCTAGGGTAAGGTGCTGGTCTTGGGGCTGGTCTCGGGTAAGGTGCTGGTCTTGTTGTGGCTGGTCTAGGGTAAGGTGCTAGTCTTATTGTGGCTGGGGCACATCTGTTGTGAAGTTAGCAAAAATATACATTCTGAACACATCGTCAAAAAAATCTACGACAAACACTAATGAACTCTACATAAAACGTATCTTACCATATACTTTGTTAATGAAGTTATATGCCTTCTTCATACTTGTTAAAAAACCTGTGTTGGCTTGCGTTGGTGGTAGATGCGTGACTACGTCTGCCACCAACTTGCCTGTGCCCTTGTGCCTCTGGCTAATGAACAATATGGGCATATAGCCCAAGGCAGAAAGTTTTTGGACCTGAAATGAAACAAAGTAATTAACACATTTCCAATACATTATGTTACTACATTACTACATATATGGTAGTCCATCTACTATTGAAAGACCCAATTTGGCAAAAAATAGTTTTTAACGCTTTCAACAAGTGTTAACCATGTGATTAAAGACATATTGTTTCATGAGGATTTCTTAAATTGCAACTGTTAGTGCTTGATTTGGTTTGAAAATATTTATTCAGATGTTGTGATAGTAATTAGTAGAAGTAGAGTTAGAAGTTGAGAGATGAAGTTGAGCCGGCACAAGAATCTTGAGTTAAAATCAGAAACAGAGGGCAGTTTACTTGGTGTATATACTATGTACTACTTGATTCATAGTTCATCCCTATCCCTAGTCGCTGTCACAAGTATTTTAAGATAAGTGTAGTCTGGAATATTGCCTACTTATGTACATACACCAATGATTTTTCACAACATGCCTGCATAAAATGAAAGTATCTTTACATATTGTGCATGGGGAGCTTTTTGGCAAACTGTTTATCAGAGCAACTTGCATGTGATGTACAATTATCACTTGAGCGTCATGTATAATGTGTGCAGCAAAAGCAATTAATAGGGATGTATGGTGACGTTTTTAAAGTGATTGTCTGTCTAAAATTTCATCCTGACAAGATGTGCCAACTTCTAACATCCAGGCGCGCATGTGACACCTGGTACACAGCACACAGCATGGCTGCGATGTATTCGGTCCGTCAACAAACATGGGACCCACAGAAAGTCCTCAATAAAAGTTTCCACAGTTGTGTTCATATTCAAGCATGTATATTCCATGTGTTTGTGTGCATACATGCGTTAGAGAGACGGAATATATATAAAAGAAAATAAAAAATTGCAGTATCCTGGATCTGAATCTAAGGTCATTTTTATTTAACAGATTAAATTATGCTTCTACAAATGGGGTCCTTGCCCTAGGGCTGCACGATTATGGCCAAAATGATAATCACAATTATTTTGATCAATATTGAGATCACGATTATTTGTTGATTTTAACCAAAACAAATGTTATTGTCACATAGGTTAATTATAACTGCTTTCATATTTATATTGTGCTACATTCCTGCTAATGTACAAATAGGTGCATCAAAATAAAATAGGTCCTCTTAATAACCAAAATTCAGTGCATCTCCTTAAAGAATAGATAAAAATAAATAAAACAATAAAGAAAATGTAGCAAAACTTCAACAGGGCACTATTTCCCATTGTGTAAATATATTTTAGAAAGCAAAATATAAACTTGCATTGTACCTGCATAATGGATGTGAATAAAACTCAAAATATACAATCAATAAAAAACAAATATTCCATAACAGAATGTAACCAAATGAAAACATTTCAAGGCAGAACTATGCAAAAAAAAAAAAAAAAAAAAAACACTAGTTTACAGGTTTTGGAAAGAAACACTAGCCTGTCAACATTTGAATAATTTGTCAACGCTGAGTGAGATGATTGACAGCTGTACAGCGAATGAGAGCGCCGCTGACATCATAACTGACGCGAATCAGGAAGAGCAGAGACAAAGCTCACTGTGTTCGCTGTTTGAGCTCTTCAGATCGCATAATTCAGAGGAAATAAATGTTTTTCTGTATGATGAAATATTTTATTTCAAGTAAGTGTGTGATGTTTTAACGAGTAATTAATGTTGAACAACAGTAATCTGGGGCCGTCTGTGATCTTTGTCGCAAAAGGGGTTAAATATTGCTCGATCACGCGAATTTGATCGTGGGAAGCCAAATTGATTAAAATTCGATTAATAGTGCAGCCCTACCTTGCCCCATCACACATTATCAATAAAAGTGACAGAAATAATGCTGGGGGGGCTGACTTTCGAGAGGGGGAGAGATTATATTTTCTGGACTGATGGAAAGGATTCCCTTAGAACAGACAGATGGATGTGCATGTTAATGTAAATACTGTATGTACTTTGGGCTTATATTGATTACCACTCAATTAATGTAGCATGAGCATTTTTACTTACAGCTATTTGGGTAGAGGCCACCACCCGCAATGCATTTTTGTTTTTGATGACCCTCTGGCCCCAGTCAACATTAATGTGTGCAGTTTGTGATTTTCGCTTGCTCGGCAGCGTGGCGAAACAAGCACTGCACGTTTTGCGGTTGGCCTGCTGATGGACCTGGCAGCTTGGGCAGGGCCTGAATTTTGGCTTCGTCATTCTGAAATGTACACACACACAAAATATAAATATTAAATATCATACAGAGATCCAAACACACATAAGGACAATAAAGAGAGAGCTAGTCAATATATTAGCATGTGTCATACAGCAGTAGGCTATGCTGAACTTATCACTATTCTAACATTATCAAAGGTAGTACAAGCTCTGGATGTTTGCAAGCTGGCAAATTATTTAAGTGCAGAACAAGTGAAAATCGCCAAGCGAGCTGTTTGATTCCTGTAGCCATATTTGAATACTGGCATTCCTCACAAAACTTAAGTTTGATTATTTAGACTTCATGCCAACAGCAATCTTATCTTATAGGCTGGCCTATATTGTTCAGCCTCCTGCACATTTCATTTGGTGCAATAACCAGGTATTATATATCTCAGTCTCTATCCATGAAATTGCTACAGTGCGCTTAATACGACACCAACAAACAAATCTATATTCTCTGATCCCGACCTTTACACTTTGAGTGGATTGCAGGGAGTGAAGAAGAGGCAGCAACCCAGGTCCTGTCTCTCGGGAGTGGAGAAAAAGAAAGAAAGAGAGAGCGAGAGAGAGAGAGCAACAAATAACAAGACAATAAACAATACAAATAAGACAATAAACAAGACAAATGTGGCTCTTAAAGGATAATTCCGGTATTTAACACCTTGAGTCTATATTGTAGTTTGTTTTGGATGAACAAGAGTGGTGGACAACATTTTTTTGACAATGGTTCCTCTCTCGAGTTTTTGACTATAAAAGAATTGGCCATGGACCCATTTAACATTGGAGTCAATGGGCATGTCCGAAAATGTCATTAAAACAACCTTTAACATTAGTTTTTAAAACTGTGCAACTCACCGAGTGATTAGTGATGTTAGTTGATGTTCCAGAAACAAAAAGTGTTGCGAAATACAGTTTCTGTCGTGTTTTATTCGTCAATTTGTAAAATCCCATTGAATTCTGTTGAAGGACTGAGTGCTTGTTAATATAAATGCGCTACCGGAAACGGAAAGGGGGCTGTTTACATTTGGTCGATGTAGTCTTTTTGCTCGCTTCCGTTTCTCATAAGGCTAGCGAGCAGAGCAACTGTGCTCCGGGAGAGTAAGCGAAATAAACAAACAAAACCTTCATTAATTGTTACTTGTAACATGGATTATGAAAAGTGGATTATGGAGGACCCGCTCGATTTCGATCCCGCGAGACATAAACATCGGTTATCGCCATCAAGTGGTCGGGAGTGTGCTAACGCTTCAGATTCAAATATTGAGCGGAAGTTACACGGTTGTGAAGTGTCTGAAAAAATAGTTTCACTATAGCAAAATAAACGGATTGGAATCATATATTGCGACGATATATTGTTTATAATCATCAACGAACACCACTAACCACTCGGTGAGTTTAACAGTTTTGTAAACGAACATTATTGGCTGTTTTAATGACATTTTCGGACATGCCCATTGACTCCAATGTTAAATGGGTCGATGGCCAATTCTTTTATAGTCAAAAACTCGAGAAAGGAACTATTGTCAAAAAAATGTTGTCCACCACTCTTGTTCATCCAAAACAGACTACAATATAGACTCAAGGTGTTAAATACCGGAATTATCCTTTAAAAGTGCCTTTTTTTTTTAAATAAGATGCTGCTAATAAGTATTAAGATGAGGGATAAGATGAGATTAAGGAAAGGAACCTACAGAGAAAGAGAAGAACAAACCAAAATAGAATAGATCAACAAACTACATATTACAATATAAATAACTACTAGGCTAAGACATTAAGTAAATGCTCCTCTTATTTATTCATGCAATCACAATATCATAAAAAATTAATGACTTTAAAAAGAAGTCATTGTGTGAGCAAGGGTTCTTCTATCATTTTAACACATCCTTTTGTTCTGCCTTGATTCAAATTGATAAACAAACAGGAATAACTTGATCAGGGTACTTGTAAACTTTGCCTTGCCAGACTTAAAACCGTATATATACTAGCTACTTTGTTTTGTTTGTTTGTTTATTTCAGGCAATGGCAAAAAAAAATACAAAGTAGACAAAATATAATTAAGTCATATAGTGCAAAAAACAGAATATACAGTATTTAAATATGACAATAGAATTCTGCCTGAAAGGGAGTGGGAAGAAGACAACTTATTTAATACCACCCCACTTAGCATCTCATTGTGATTCAACAAACAGTTGTATTTGATTTGATTTGATATACTTTATTAATCCCACACTGGGTAAATGTCTGTGTTACAGCAACTCAAAAATAAAATATGAAAAATAAAGTAAAAAAAGAATTCAAAAATATAATGTCACTCTTTTTCTAATACAGCTCTTACAGTGGGGTTCAAAATCAACAAATACGACAACATATTTGTTCGTTTTTTTTGGCCATAACTTCCTCATTTTGGACGTGTAAATTCTTATTAATTTCTCTTCTTTATTTGACTGTTGTAGGCTACTTACCGTGGTGGAATCGCGCTGGGCAATGGTTTCTGGGATCGTCGCACACAGTGTGACGCGTTGCACAAAATTGCGCCAAAATATCAATCAAAATGAAAAAGTACAGTCTTAATATTTTATATCCTTGCTCAAACATTTAAAAGAATCAGGATGAATGTCTGAGTGAAGGAAACACTGGAATATGTAGCCATTACATTGAAACACATCACTTCCCAGAATGCATCCATCTCTTTGCCAGGCTGGGGATGGCCATATAATATTAATACAAACATTTCTGCAGTATGCTATTTAATTTATCACAACTTCATAATCAATATTGAGAAAGATCTATAAAAGTAGGCAATTTTATTTTTATTTTTGTCTGGACCAGACAGAATTTTAGGACAGAGTCCTGGTGTTGTTTACCCATAGCGACGGTTGCTATGCGTCGCTGGGTGAGAGACACAACCAAATAAAAAAAGAAAGGAAAAAAAAGTACAATTATAAAATATCCCACCTAAATTAAGACACGTTTAAGCCTACAGCAAATATGCCCTTACAAAAATAACCTACAGGAATCCTGCAGGATTTTCATTTTTTCTGCAGGTATCCTGCAGGAATGATAAAATCCTGCAGGATTTTTCACTTGTGCTGCACAGCAGTCCTGCAGGAATTATAAAATCCTGCAGGATTTAAAAAAAATCCTGCAGGATTTAAAAAAAATTCTGCAGGAATTATAAAATCCTGCAAGACTTTTCACTTGTACTGCACAGCAGTCCTGCAGGAATTATAAAATCCTGCAGAATTTTTTTTTTTTCTGCAGGAATTATAAAATCCTGCTGGATTGTTTCGCTTGTGCTGCACAGCAGTCCTGCAGGAATTATAAAATCCTGCAGGATTACATTTTTTTTCTGCAGGAATTATAAAATCCTGCAGGACTTTTCACTTGTCCTGCACAGCAGTCTGGACTGTCGTGCACCTCATGCAGAAACAAAATGTTTCCTTACAGGAGTTTTTTCCTTTAAATAAAAAATAAATAAATACAAAATGACAAATACATACCTACAGGTTTTGGATTCAGGATAGGCTATATAATGTCTAGACTAGAGAATAAAACTCTGATAGCTGCTGTAGTTTTATACAATTCATGCAATTTATTTCATTAGATTCATTTCATGGAACTATTTTTTTTATATTTTATGCTCTGTCTGTTGGCAGCAATAGAAACAATGAATCTTAACAAATAAATTAATAAAATTAAGAGTAAGAAAAGATATATTCAATTATAAAAAATTAACCATTTCTCTAAATCATTTCAAAATTATGCATTTATGCAAGCATCCGAGACATTTCAACATTCACGAGATAGGAGTCTGTATACTGTACACTTTTACCTTGTATAACATTAAGATGCAAATCCAGCTATTTATTTTTAATCCAACTCCCATCTATTTGGTTGGATGCAAAAAAATGATTTGCAATACCTGGTAGGTCCTTGAGGTAGACACAGGTTGAATGTATGTCTGTGCATTTTACAAGTTCAACTGAGTCTATTCCTCTTTCTTTTAAAATGCTTGTTGCTGTTATCCCCGATTCTCTGTCTTTGCTGATGTCATTACTTGTTGTTTTCATAACATCAATGAAAGCATGACCCTCTCCTTGTGCATTACCTACATCTATAAATGATCGTATTAATGCTATAGACCCATGTTTGGTTTGAACTGCATGATTGATTCTTTTAGATAAAGATTTTGCTCCTTTTGAATGGATTCGCTTGCCATTAACCACAGCCCTAGAATAAAAACTGAAAGCTTTATTTACACTAAAACCTGACTCTTGAAGGAGATAAGACTCTCTTGGGGATGCTGTCGTACATGTGGGCATCCAAGAAACATCACGCTAGAACTACCAATACACTTTTTCACAATCTTGGTGCCTCCCAACATTTTTTCTACAAAGCTTTTGCTTTCCTGTGTTTGTTCATCATTGAATACAGCAGTAATGAGTCGTGGAACATGTTGGTAAAGATTAAACATGTTAACAATTTGTTCTGCTACAGCTTGTGTGCCATGAAAGAGTTTCTGAAGATGTCCATTATGGGACTCATATAAGAATGCACTGTGACTCCATAAAGGACCCCAATTTTTCACAGATGCTGCTGCATGTACAAGTATGTGGACATTATAAGACACATGACACTTTCCATACAGAGACTCAAAACGGCCAACAAATGCTTTTAAAAGGCCATCAGCTTTATCAATGTCGTGGGGGGGAACTGAATCTTGAAGAAGAATGTATGTTGCCTGTACTAGAAGTAGTACATGTTCAAGATATTTTCTGGGTAAAATGCCGAACAAACAGGGAAGGCTGTAAAATAAGAGAAAGGGTCTGTATTCCGAAGCTTTCCAATATTTACGCAAAGAAATTGAACGAGGTGGTCTTGTTATACTTGCAGGTGGTTTAATGGCAAGTAACCTTCTTTCAATTTGCTCGATTTCTCTTCCAATGTACCAAGGCTCTGTATGGTATTTGGAGTCAAACCATAGGGTAGTCAGCTGGCGACAAACACCAAGTAATATGCCATGCATGTAATCATATGCAAATCCAGAAACCATGTTAAAAAACATCAGCAGCATTAGAGGAGATGGACCTTTTACACCATTTATGCATGTTCCAAAATCAACAGCTTGCTGAGCATCTTTAGTGTGTTTTTTGTGTGATCTCAGCTCTGGCTCCGTTGACTGCAAAGGATATACACCCTTGTAAACCCATTACCCTTTTCTACAACTTCACCCTTTTGGTAACACCAGTTACAACCATGCTCTCCATTAAATTGCTTGACATTCTGTACAGCACACCGAGCCACTGAATCACAAATGCAAAGCAAACTGTAAACATGGACTATTGAGTTTTCTCCTTTCCACTGACAAGGTAACCCTTGGTTTTCAAGACTTCGCAATTCATTAACAAATGATTGCAGAAATGAGTTCATTTCTGGCTTTCTTGGGCCAAACCACAAACCGCCAAGAATGACATGCTTTGCCCTACGATTAGGGGGGAGCTCGTTGATTGTAACTTGAAGTGGCCAGATATGAAAAGGAGAAGATTTGAAAATTGGAACACCATCAACATTCCATGACACTGAAATATTCGCCAAATGTGGGTCATTTAGTGCATCAATAGATTTGTACATAGTGCCATCAAATATGTCTTCAACATTTTTTGAGTTGCGCTTTGTCCTTGACCATTTGTAATTCAGAGACTGAAAAAAATCTGTATCCTGAAATTTACCTCTTAATTGATCTGAAATAGATAACTTGATAAAGACAGAGCCAGATTTGATTAGGTTTTCCATGTCCCCTGGGGTACCATTGCATGAAGAACAATGGGTGGGGATTTCATTACCAAAGAAATATTGGCAGGATGGGCAAATATACTGGACTTCAAAAGTGTCACAGTGAAAGGATTTCATGAACTTGTATAAGCTATCTGGAACACCATTGGTTGAATCAGGACAGTGGAGATTGATAAGATCTAACAAGTCACTCAAAGCCACTTTGGATGTTGTATGCCTGAGGCTGTAGGCAAGTATACACAGTAGAGATTCTTCATTAGTGATTTTGGCATTTGGATATATTTTTTCCTCACTGGCACACCACTCTTCTCTTTCTTCTGTGCTTCCCTCACAAACTGCACTGTGGTTTCTGTCAATCTAGAAAGTAAATATTGCACTAATTACAAGCTTACACATAAAGAAGTGTGTGTTTTTAAAAAAGTATGAGACTATAGACTAGATACAAATTCAAAGCTGCATTCTCACATGAGTCTGTGGAAAGTTCTCATAAGCAGCGCTAAAAACATCATCCTCGTCATCAGCGGAAAAGCTTTCCTGTCAGAAATTGAGCATTTATTGCACATTAAAACAAAATCCATATATGAACACAGATATTTACAAATGTATGCAAAAAACTGTAGCAACACTGACTTTGAGTATAAATTGGGGAAATTAGCACTCAAATGGGAAATATAATATTCATGGTTTTGATGAATATTATTTGTATACGCTCTAAAATGGTTCCAAATATGGGCTTATACCGTTTTGACCATATGAATATGTATCAGGATCACTCCGGACAATATGCATACAGAGAAAAGGAATGATCTTAATCAGTCGTACTTGGAAATACAACTTTTAACCATTAATGCGTATAACATATAATATTTACCTCAACACTTCGATCCGTCTAGCTCTTGGCAAGCAAAATTACATCCATATGGCCATTAATGGAGATAACTTACCCTCCAAGAGATTAGATCGGGAATATTTAAACTATGCAATGTTTAAAAGTGTGGTAGAGCGTTTTTTTTACAGGTAGCATAGAAGATCTGATTTTCAGGGATTTCAGATTTTATGGATTCATAAACACATGTGAACTCAGGCAAAGATTAAATGAAGTTTAATAACAGACACTTTAAAAATACATATACGATCAAAAGTGTATCTTTAACAATATGCATAAACAAAACAAATGATTATAAAACGATTACGTAGCGTGTATATATAGTACCACGATATTAACCAAGAGATGGAGAGAGAGAGAGAGAGAGATATGAGAGAGATGAGAGAGAGAGAGAGATTACACAGTTTAAGGAATACTTTCAATAATCAAGAGACCGGAGGATTCTCAGACAACCTTAAGCTTTGTTTCAAAGACCAGATTTGGAATTAGCCTACTGTGTTTGTCGTGGGAAGGTCGTCTGGTGCTAGCGCTGTTTCTTTGAAGCCTCGCGGGTTTCCGGGTTGCGTCACGTGGTTGGTTTTACGCAGAGTGGAGACGCTAAGCTTTCGCTCGTTAAAACGCTGGATCAAGGAAGTAGCTTTAAAACTTGTATATAAAAATAAAGACTTAGTCTTAGAAACGGAAAGTAAACGGAGAGCAAGGCTCTCTTGAAGCGGAGTTAAAGCTAAGAGTTAGAGAGACTAGCCGTTTAGACTAGAACTGGAGACTAGAGTGGGAATGCTGTAGCGCAGAAAAGGAAGAAGAGATGAACAAACTTCTTGGCTCGTCTCTAAAATATGAATGAAACTGGAGCACGCCCATTCTGAGCCTGGGAGCCAATCACGAGTGGGGATTCTGTGGCGCCAAGAATCCCTTTGTCTGTATGGCACGCCTATTCAGCGCGTGGGGAGAGGTTTTTATTCTGACATTATTCTACACATCGGTAAATGTTTAATCATGCATAATAGATTGTTTCTCAAAACAGATTTGGACTCGTCTAATTTTCTGGTTCACAATCATACCAAATTTGCTAGAGTTTAGCTTAGGTTAAAACGAACTATATTGATTTTTAGGTATTATGTGTTTCTACTGGTTGTTTTAATCCGGAAAACGCGCATTTTACGTCAGATTCTGCATGCCTGTTAATCGCCGTTTCAAACAGAATGTTGCATTCTCACAAAACAACGTTTTTCTCACTTTTAGAATTCTGTGCGTGTGTTTCTGTTCTTCACCCCCCACCGTGTGTGTGTGTGTGTGGGACGAAGGGGGAGCGCAGTTGGCCTGTTGACCTACAGGGGTGTAAACATATGTCTGTGTGTGTGTGTGCGTGCGGCTTAGAACAATACATGAATGGAACTTTCACTACGGGGAGTCCCTGTGAAAGAACCCAGACGTACGTCCTTCGGACGATAAATTCAATTAAAACTCCGGGGTATCTCACCTTATCTTTCAGCGAATCAACTAAAAGCTTTCAGCACGCGTTAATGTCTCTGACAAAAGGGAGAAGGCACTTTGGAATGCATTAAATCACAAAGTCTGTGTTTTGTCTAAGTTTAGCAAAATGTCAAGAAACCTCTTAGCCATGCAATAAGTCAACAAAATAAAACATGTATGCTTTATCTATCAACATCTGGCAATGGTGCTACAAAACATTGGATTAAAAAAAAAGATCGGAAAAAACATTCTCACATCAGCATCTGAAAAGTTCCCATCAGCATCGCTGACGACCTCATTCTCATCATCAGAAGAAAAGGTTTCCTGTAAGACGTACAGATACTTGGACCACTAGTTTTATGCATGTAAATTCAATTGAATTCAATATACTAGTGTATGTCATGATGATAAGCGGACAACACAGCAGGTTTGGAGAAACAGTCACTTTAATTAGTGTTGATAAGTCTTGACACACAGATGCAGCCTCAAAAGAAACAAAAGACTACCCGAGGTAGTTAGAAACTCAGGGAAGTGCGTATAGCAAAACAGGTGAACAGAGGTCTGTTAGGCTGGAGCTGCGTGGCTGAATTCTCCGGGAGTGATAGCGTCCGGGAGGTAGACGAGACAGACAGCGATTCTCTGGACAGAGTTCGGAACCGACACGCACGGGTCCACGCACGGGTCCACGCGACAAGACTGAGACAGGACAAAAATAGAATCAGACACAATACTGTTAACATTAGCAAAAGCAATACTCAAGCGAGGTCTGATAGAAAGAAGAGCCAGGATATAGGGAAGCAATCAGTAAGAAAGGAGGGACAGGTGATGAGAGTAACAGGCTAAGATTGGTAAAGAGCATCAGCTGAAAGACATGAAAGTAGATTGAAGAGGTGTGTGCGTAAATGGGTCTGAGTGTGAGTATGTGAATGGGCGTTAATTGACAGCGTGTGAATGTGTGTGTGTGTGTGTGTGTGTGTGTGATAAAGTGAGAGAAAGCACCCAGATCATGACAGTGCCCCCCCTCAACAGCGCCTCCTGGTGCAATAGAGGAGGAGGACTGGCGGGACCGGAGGAAGTCATCAATGAGTGACTGATCCAGGATATCCCGGGACGGTACCCAGCTCCTCTCCTCAGGACCGTAACCCTCCCAGTCCACTAAGAACTGCCGACCTCGTCCCCGGCGTCGAACGTCCAGCAATTTGTGAACCGTATAAATAGGTGTTCCCTCGACGCGCACCGGAGATGTGGTAACGAGCGGGGAAGAACGAACGGCGGGTTTAATTCGTGAAACATGAAACACCGGGTGTACGCGACGTAGGTACCGAGGAAGTCTTAGCTGGACCGTGACAGGACTAAGAACCCTAGAAATGCGGAAAGGCCCAATAAAACGAGGAGCGAGTTTACGGGACGCGAACTGAAGGGGAAGGTCGGGGGGGTGTTACTCGACTTGGTCTGAGCGCAGTCCGTGCATGCAGCAATAAAGCGCCACGCATCCTTCTCGCAAGTGGGCCACCAAAACCGCTGACGAACGGAGGCTAACGTGCCCCTAACGCCGGGATGGGCAGCGAATTTGGACGAATGGGCCCACTGCAACACCGCACGGCGCGCTGAGATAGGAACAAACAAGCGGTTACGGGGGCACGAATGAGGCGTAACAACCTGAGTTAATGCGCGCTTGACAAGCCTCTCGATACCCCAAACGGCGGCGTCTACCACGCGTTCCGCTGGGACAATAGGAACGTCGGAAATGGTCTCAACAGTGGGGTCGTAAAGTCGTGAAAGGGCGTCAGCCTTAACATTCTTAGTACCCGGACGAAACGAGATGGAAAAATCAAACCGTGTAAAGAATAGCGCCCACCGAGCTTGTCTAGCGTTCAGACGTTTGGCCGAACTAATATATTCAAGGTTACGATGGTCCGTCCAAACGACAAATGGAACCGAAGACCCCTCCAACCACTGACGCCATTCCTCGAGAGCGAGACGCACAGCGAGCAATTCGCGGTTTCCCACATCATAGTTGCGCTCGGACGGCGACAACTTGTGTGAGAAAAACGCGCAAGGATGTACTTTACCATCCACGGTCGAGCGTTGAGAGAGGATGGCCCCGACCCCCACCTCGGAAGCATCCACCTCAACAATGAATTGTCTTGAAACGTCGGGGTAAAGTAGAATGGGCGCGGATGTGAACAGAGACTTCAGACGATCGAACGCATCCTGAGCCGAACTAGACCACACAAACCGGGTCCTAGAAGAGGTTAACGAAGTCAAGGGAGCCACGATCTGGCTATAATTGTGAATGAAGCGTCTGTAAAAGTTAGCAAACCCAAGGAAACGTTGAAGTGCAACTCGGGAATCAGGTACGGGCCACTCAGTGACAGCCCTGACCTTGTCCAGATCCATGCTAACCCCTTCGGCAGAGATAACCGAACCCAAAAAGGAAATAGAGTTAGCATGAAACTTGCACTTCTCAGCCTTCACAAAGAGCTTATTCTCCAACAGACGCTGCAAAACCCGCCGAACGTGCTGAACGTGAATCTCGATGGAGGGGGAAAAGATGAGTATGTCGTCTAAATACACGAAGACGAAAACGTTAAGCATATCCCTAAGAACATCGTTGACCAACGCTTGGAAGACGGCGGGAGCGTTGACCAGACCGAATGGTAAAACCCGATATTCGAAGTGGCCCAGGGGGGTGTTAAACGCCGTCTTCCATTCATCCCCCTCCTTGATGCGGATTAAATGATAGGCGTTGCGGAGATCGAGTTTAGTAAAGATCCTTGCGCCCTGCAAGAGCTCGAAAGCTGAAGACATAAGTGGTAGGGGATAACGGTTCTTAATGGTTATCTCATTCAGCCCTCGATAATCTATGCAAGGACGCAAGGACCCATCCTTTTTCTTAACGAAGAAAAACCCCGCCCCCGCCGGTGACGTCGAAGAAACGATAGTACCTGCGTCTAGACACTCAGATAGATAACTCTCAAGAGTTCACGCTCGGGCGCAGATAAAGAATATAACCGTCCGCGAGGAGGAGTGCTACCGGGAACGAGGTCAATAGCGCAATCATAGGGCCGATGAGGGGGAAGAGAGGCGGCACGTGCCCGGCTGAACACCATCCCGAGATCCTGGTATTCCTCCGGAACCCCGGACAAATCCCCGGGCTCCTCCTGAATAACAGAGACAGAAGAGACAGAAGGCGGGGCAGACGTTAAACAGTTAACATGACACGAGACATTCCATGAAACAACAGAATCCTTACACCAATTAATCTGAGGATTATGCTTAATAAGCCACGGATGGCCTAAAACAACAGGATGAAAGGGAGAATTAAAAATAAGAAAAGACATGGTCTCACGGTGGTTACCAGAAACCGTGAGTGTCAATGGGAGAGTCTCTCGTCTTACTCTAGGAAGGGAACTTCCATCAAGCGCGAATAGGGGCGTGGCTCCCTCAAGCTCTCTGAGCGGGATACCCTGAGCGCGCGCCCAAGTCTCATCGAGAAAACATCCCTCCGCACCAGAGTCAATGAGGGCCTTACAGGTGGCCGAAAACCCCGGCCATCGCAGGTGAACATCAAAGGTGGTGTAGGAATGTGGTGGAGAGTCCAGAGAAGTCGCGCTCGCCAGTAGCCCTCCCCTTACCGGCGAGCGGAGGCTTTTAACGGGCACGAAGAGGCAAAGTGTGTAGCCGAAGCACAGTAGAGACAAAGACGGTGGATGATCCTTCTCTCCCTCTCCTTAGGAGAAATGCGAATATTTCCCACCTGCATGGGCTCTGTTTCGTCCTCCACGACGGAATGAACGGCGGGAGTCGTTGAAGCCAGAAGAGAAGATTCCATGCCTCGGGCTCTGCGTCGTAACTCGAAGCACTTCTCGATGCGAATGGCCAGTTCGATCAGCGCATCCAGGCGGCTGGGTACCTCTCGAGCCAACACCTCATCCTTGACTTGGGCGTTGAGACCCTCGAGGAAACGAGAGAGCAAAGCGGGCTCATTCCATCCGCAAGTGGTGGCAAGGGTTTGGAACTCAATGGAAAAATCAGCCACCGAGCGTCTACTCTGCCGAAGCGTAGACAGCACCCGAACAGCCTCCTCCCCATAGACTGAGCGATCGAAGACTCTTATCATCTCCTCTTTGAACAGCTGGAAACGTTCGACACATTCTGCCTCAGCCTCCCAGGCCGCCGTGGCCCACTCGCGTGCTCTTCCGGACAGAAGAGATATGACATAGGCTACGCGGGACCGGTCTCTGGCATAGGTGGTGGGCTGGAGAGAAAATACAACCTCGCACTGTGTTAGGAAAGCTCTGCATTGGGTTGGCTCACCAGTGTAGTTTGGCGGATTATTGATGCGCGGCTCAAGCGCGTTTGTCAAGCCCGGAGAAACAGGTGGATTGTAGCGGAGCTGATGAAGCTGCTGAGTGAGGTCATTAACCTGGACTGCCAGCGTGTCGACGGCATGTCGAGCCGCGGAAAGTTCCTGTTCATGCTTTCCCAACATAGCACCCTGGAGCTCGACCGCTGACCGTACCTGGTCCTCCGCTGCTGGGTCCGATGTTTGGCTTGAGTATTCTGTCATGATGTAGCAACATTGACAGCTGCTTTTCAAATTAACGAATCGTGATTCTCTAATACACTTCATTCGTTGTCTGAACAGACAAGAGGGCTGTCTCTTTCCAACATTCCTCACAGCAAGTTACGCACACACGTAATATGACACCCAACATCACCAGAGAGGAGCACACACACACACACAAGAGACTTTTCTTTAAACGAATCATATTTAAAACATTACCAAATGCATTCTGTGTTCCCATTTATATGTCATGACAGGTTTTGGGATTTAATGTAAGTTTTAATGTGTACTAATCAAAATCTAAAGGCTTCTAATCGGTATATTTTATGTAACTCTGTATCCCTATAATCTAAATCGGAAGTGTTTGATGTCTCTGTAATTCTCTAAATCTAACGGAGTTGAATCTCGATAATAGACTGTAATGGTATGATTATTTCGATATGAATTCTTTCCAGTCATAGAAATGACTAGTCCCGGAGCTCTGTCATAAACTACACAGACTGGGGTCTTGACAGGACAAAGGAAAAGTCTCCCGCTCTCAGATCACTGAAGGCTATTGGCTGATCACGCCGAACGAAGGCGTGACCCATACAGTCTTTAAAAGAGAGCCAAAGCTCCTCCTCCCTCTCTCGTCCCCTGCTCTTCCTGTCGTCAGCATGTGAAATCTTTGGTCAGGGACTCCCTCCAGGAGTTCCCTCCCTTTTATGTTCTTTATCTCAGTCTTGTGTTTAATTTTCAAATTCCACTTTGTTCGTTTCCACCTACGAGTCAAACGAACGAAGCCTGAATTCCTTCAGCAACTTCCCTTCCAAAGAGGCCTTCTTCAAAACTCCCGCGAACAGCTTGCTCTGGCAACAAGCACGCGCCCTGCTCCGAGGCTTCAGCAGAGAACGCGCCTCAGCACGAGCGCGCGCACTCTGCTCCGAGAACACGCACAGGCTGGACACAGCTCGTGCACACAAACGAACTTTGCAAGTATCAAACTCTAACGAGTTTTAATGTTTTAAGGTTTGTTTCGATTGATGGCTCTCTCAAAGGTCTGTGATTTTGCTATTCCTACGATCATTCGTGATCTTCTCCTTCTCTCTATCCCTCAAACCGCGCGCGAACGGCACGCGTCACTCTTACGTCCCTGCCCTCGCTCTATTTCTCTCTCTCTCATCTGTATCCGTTTTGTCTTGTTCACATGTAAGATATGTACAAACATATAATCAGGATGTGTAGTACTTATATTCTGTAGTTGTGCATTTATTAAAACTATATATTCAACTGTTTCCGTGAAAATGCTTGTAAAGCGAGTCAATGAGATAGATTCAAGAGCTACCGCGCTCTTATTATGCACTACATTAAGGTAGTTTAATTTTATAAACACAGGAAAATTAATGTTCACGACCAGAAAGTTAATATTTCTTGGAGTTATAATAAGGGATAACTTTATTAAAGAGATTGATGGATTGATTTTGGATGGTTTTGCAGGACAAACACCTCTTTGATCATTACATGAATTTCCCTTAAAGGTTATCTCATAATCGAAGTTAAATAAGATTATTGATATATGAATGAGGAATTATAAGACGTTGTGATCGATTATTCATATATTCATATAATCTATACATTTTCAATTTCGATAATTTAATGTAACTGTAATATGCAAAATATGAATCATATTCATGATTAGTTATTACAATTCCCTATAGATCATTTGAGCTAATTCATACGGACCCAGGAGTCCGAGGCATAAGGTCTACAATGATGATAAGCGGACAACACAGCAGGTTTGGAGAAAGTCACTTTAATTAGTGTTGATAAGTCTTGACACACAGATGCAGCCTCAAAAGAAACAAAAGACTACCCGAGGTAGTTAGAAACTCAGGGAAGTGCGTATAGCAAAACAGGTGAACAGAGGTCTGTTAGGCTGGAGCTGCGTGGCTGAATTCTCCGGGAGTGATAGCGTCCGGGAGGTAGACGAGACAGACAGCGATTCTCTGGACAAAGTTCGGAACCGACACGCACGGGTCCACGCGACAAGACTGAGACAGGAAAAAAATAGAATCAGACACAATACTGTTCACATTAGCAAAAGCAATACTCAAGCGAGCTCTGATAGAAAGAAGAGCCAGGATATAGGGAAGCAATCAGTAAGAAAGGAGGGACAGGTGATGAGAGTAACAGGCTAAGATTGGTAAAGAGCATCAGCTGAAAGACATGAAAGTAGATTGAAGAGGTGTGTGCGTAAATGGGTCTGAGTGTGAGTATGTGAATGGGCGTTAATTGACAGCGTGTGAATGTGTGTGTGTGTGTGTGTGATAGAGTGAGAGAAAGCACCCAGATCATGACAAGTGTATATACTTTTCACTTTCCAATTTAGATATGTAGGCTACTGGCTGAAAAGGAACAAAGAATTGCCAACCTTATGACAATAAAGAATCACAATTCTAATTTTTTTTTTAAATAAACTATTCTCACATGAGCATCAGGGGAGTTCCTGTTAGATTGGCTGATATTGTCACCACTGTCATCATTGGAAATGTTTTCCTATGCAATTATAAACAGGGGTGCACATAACTGGTACGCAGGTACGCATGCGCGACAAAAATCAGGAATGCGTAATGCCACTTGTGTTACTACGCGCCTTTGCGTACTTAAGGGTAACTGTCGCCAAAATGCAACCTAGGCAGTGTTAATATAATTTTTTCACAGACGAAAACTAAATAAAACCCCGTTTTAAATGACGACCTCGTCAACGAATAAAAACTAGACGGAAATTAGAGAGGGACGATTGGGGAAGAGATCCAGTCAGAACTGATTTGCGTTTGTGGAAGATGCGCACATTTGAATTGTAATGTGCTGATCTACCCGGCGACACGAGTTGGCATACGCTTGATGCATGTCTCAAATCGTAAAAAAATGTAAACATCTGGGATAAAGAGAAGAGCAGATATGGATAGATCTGAATAAGAGTGACGACGAGAGCTTTATTCGGTATGTTTTTCTGTGCGAACACACACAAAGACACACACACACGCGCACGCGCGCGCGCGCGACCAGAAGCGTGCAGTTCTGCAGACAGCGCGCTGCGCGCAAGGACTGAATTGAGCTCTCTTTCGCGTCTGAATGGACAAATACACACAACATTACATCTAAATGTCAGTTTTGGAGAGTATTCACGTAAACACAGTCGGTTATGTCTTTACAGAACGTACCGTGCATCAGTGCAATTGGATCTGCACACTCGGTCTTAAAGTGACAGTGCGTAATAAACCTAATACCTTCTGTACACTTAATATTGATCAAACAACAAAATAAAAAGAGAAAATTCACTGCTCTTTAATATTTTTGATAAGGATTCATTATATTTAATTTATACAAATAAATATATCTGAACAATCAAATAATACTTTAAATACATTTTTTCCATAGGTGTTTTTTATCATTTTAGGTCTGGGGTTTTTTCACGCTGATGTAAATTTAAGTGTTAAATTAGTTTGGTTTTAGTTAGTTATTTTATGCTATAAAAATGGGAATGTGACGTCATGATTGACAGCTGTGGCCACGCTACATATGGGGTGAGTACCAAACACCATCTCCTGGTACTCACCTGAGTAACTCACTGAAAAAGTTATGTGCACCCCTGATTATAAACATACAGGAGCATGTTAGACATGGCTTCTTGTCTACAACAAATGACCATGAATTTATCACTGAAAATGTTTTTAGGCCAACATCAAAACCTGAATTACTTCAACTTTATCGGGAATAAGCCATGTCTTGTATGATCTTCTCTTTTTTGCGCCTGAAGAAGAAGAAAGAGCAGACGTCTTGCTTATTTGATTAATGTAAGTCAATGTGTAACTGTACAATAAGAAGCAAATTGGCTGAATTACAGTTATTTGCATATTCTGAATTCAGCAACCTATTATATTCTGTGTCCATCGTCTTTTTGTAGCTGCTGGAACAGGTGCCTCTTCGTTTAAGTATACTTTATACTCCATTTGTATCCTTCAAAAAGAAACAATTTAGTGTTATTTCTTTGTAAATATAATAACGTTTTTTTTTTTCATTAACCAAATAGCTTAATCCAAATTTTAATGAGAACATTTTCTAAATGGCTACAATAACGAATCTGGGTATTTGACAAAATTGACTTAGTATTAATAGGATCACATTGGCCTATTTTATTTTAGAAGGTTATTTTTTTTAAAGAAAATAAAAGTTTGGTCGTGAAAGACTCTGTGTTTCAAGGAATGTTGAATAAGAGTCTTTCACCCTCAAAAAAGACGCTCGTGTAACTTACATAAACAACTGGTAAATGAATCTTTTTAGAGATTCGATTCACTGAGGTGACGTGTTTCATTGACGCCCTACTCGCTACACGTAGCCGATTCACGTGACGTCATTAAACGTCATTCAACTGTCACTTTGTCTTGTGAAGGTAAGTCCGCCTTTTATTATATATTAATTGTATCGTTATAATGCTTTAAATTACTGTTCTGTTATACTTTTCTAAATTAATGTGTATTTGTAGCACTAAAACATATGAAGATGATTTTTTTCTTTCTTTTTTTGCTGTCGATGATATTATAGGCTATATTATAGGCTAATGATACAGCCTATCAAAACTTTTTAAAATAAATTACTATACAAAAATTAGCTTTATCTATTGTTAACAAAAAACATTAATTTGTTTTGTATTATTTTCATCACTAATAATTGATATATTGTACCCTTTTCTTACCTTAGATTAGAAATAAATTATCTGCACCGGACGAGACCGCTGGCTTGTTGACGTTAAAGGTAACACTGTTGTCATGGATACAATCAGCTGAAGGCAACAGATGAATGTGAATGATGAGACTTTAGAGTTTTGTACACCTTTGGATTAATATATATTTTATTAATGTATACATTTATTTATGTACATTCTATTGTATGTATGTAAATATGTATGCATGTAATTATTTATTTATTTATTTAGAAAATGAACAAAACATGGGTTCTGGTGGAATGGAGGGAGGAGCCTCCCACCTATGATTGTCATGACAGAAATCACAGGAAGCAGTTGCAGGTACTCAAGGTTTTAATGGTGAGAACAAACTCAGAACGGTACAGAACGTAGACAGGGAGGCGGCGACTCAGGCTCGTGCAGGGACTCGATGGTCTGTGAAGTGCTGGTGCGGTGAGAAGTGGTAATCCAAAAACCCGGTGAAGAGGAGAGGAACACTGACAGGAACTCGGGAACAGGAAACACTGACAGGAACTCGGGAAACACACAAGACGATCGCGGGACACGGCCAGACTCCACCAACACCGACAAACAATCCGACACTGGAACAGAGAACGAGGAGAGTATTTATGGGGAAGGAAATGAGCCGCAGCTGTGAATGCTGATGATGATGATGATGACAATCAGCTGGAGCGCTGAACAAACACGTGAGTGGGACAACGCCCACTCACACATAAACAAAGACACGAGACAAAGAAGAGGCAATGCATTCAACAACCGTGACAGTACCCCCTCCTCTAGGAACGCCTCACGGCGTTCCCAGACTCCCTTACCTGTCGATTGTAATCATCGATAAGAGAGTGATCCAGGATGTCACGAGTCGGAACCCAACTTCTCTCCTCCGGACCGTAACCTTCCCAGTCCACCAAGTACTGGAACCCGCGTCCCCTCCGCCTAGAGTCCAGAATACGACGGACCGAATAGGAAGGTTCCCCATCTACGAGTCGCGGCGGTGGGGGAACCGGGGCAGGCGGATTAATGTGGGAAAAAAAGACGGGCTTAATTTTGGACACGTGGAATACCGGATGAATTCTCTTGTACGCTAGAGGAAGGTTGAGGCGGACTGCCACCGGACTAACAATCTTGGTGACAGAAAACGGGCCAATGAATTTAGGAGCCAGCTTATTGGACACGGAGCGAAGCGGAATGTTTTTGGTAGAAAGCCACACTTTGGAACCGACGACATATACGGGAGGCCTACGCCGGTGGCGATCGGCTTTAGCCTTGGTGCGCGCCCCCACTTGGAGTAAAGTCTCACGGGCTCTAGTCCAAGTGCGGTGACACCTCTGGACGAAGGCGTGAGCGGAGGGAACCGCGACTTCGGACTCCAGACTAGGAAAAACAGGTGGCTGGTACCCTATACTACACTCAAAGGGGGATAGGCCCGTAGATGACACTGGCAACGAATTGTGGGCGTACTCCACCATAGACAGTTGTTGACTCCAGGAGGAAGGATTCTTGGCGACCGTACATCGCAAGGTTCTTTCCAGATCCTGGTTGGCTCTCTCAGTCTGACCATTACTCTGGGGGTGAAACCCAGAAGACAGACTGACCGTCGCCCCCAGCAATCTACAAAACTCTCGCCAAAATTTGGACACAAATTGGGGACCCCTGTCGGAAACCACGTCTGTCGGGAGGCCATGTAACCGAAAGACGTGATCCACGACTGCAACCGCTGTCTCCTTGGCTGAAGGCAATTTGGGCAAGGGAATAAAGTGGGCTGCCTTCGAGAATCGGTCCACCACGGTCAAAACTACCGTGTTACCCTGGGAGGGTGGGAGGGCGGTAACAAAATCTAGTGCGATATGGGACCAGGGTCTCGAAGGCACCGACAGCGGTTGGAGTAACCCATCTGGGGGTCGATTAGACGACTTGCCAATGGCACAGACGGAGCAAGCCAAAACAAAATTGTGAACGTCGCGAGCCATAAGCGGCCACCAGAATCGTTGTCTGACTAAGAATAGCGTGCGACTAACTCCTGGATGGCAAGCAAGACTAGAGCAATGACCCCACTGAATGACGTCTGGACGTAATTCCTCCGGCACAAACAAGCGGTTAGGTGGGCACCGGATCGGAGGCGTTACCCCTTCTAGAGCCTTCTTGACTCTCGATTCGACCTCCCAAGTGAGCGTAGAGACAATTAGGGTCTCAGGAAAAATGCGCTCGGGAGTAGGTGCGTGTTCGGACCGGTCAAAAATACGCGACAAAGAATCGGGTTTGATGTTCTTGGAACCCGGACGATACGAGAGGGTAAAATCAAAACGGCCGAAAAAAAGTGCCCACCGAGCCTGCCTGGAGTTCAACCTTTTGGCCGTCCTAATGTATTCCAAATTCTTATGATCAGTCCAGACGATAAAGGGTACCCCCGATCCCTCTAGCCAGTGACGCCATTCCTCCAAGGCTAACTTGACTGCCAACAACTCCCTGTTACCAATGTCATAATTGCATTCGGCGGGTGACAAACGATGGGACAAAAACGCGCACGGATGCATCTTGTCGTCTGAAGGAGAGCGTTGGGAAAGAACTGCGCCTACCCCCACCTCTGACGCGTCGACCTCCACCACGAACTGACGTGAAGGATCAGGGGCGATTAAGATGGGAGCCGAAACAAAGCGACTCTTGAGGTTGGAAAAAGCAGTCTCGGCTGCTTCCGACCACCTGAACGCAGTTCTGGGGGAGGTCAAGGCGGTCAGAGGCGCGGCTAGTTGGCTAAAGTTGCGAATAAAACGCCGGTAGAAGTTGGCGAACCCCAGAAACCTCTGTAGGGCCTTACGGGAATCTGGGTTTGGCCACTCTACTACAGCCTTAACTTTGTCAGGATCCATACGCATACCCTCAGCCGACACGATGTGTCCTAAGAAAGGGACTGACTGTGCGTGGAACGCGCATTTCTCCGCCTTGACAAAAAGCCCATTCTCTAACAACCTTTGGAGTACTCGTCGGACGTGCTGCACGTGTTCCTGGAGAGACGAGGAAAAAATCAGAATGTCATCCAGGTAAACATAAATAAACTGATCGATCATGTCTCGCAGCACGTCATTAACGAGCGCCTGGAAGACTGCGGGACTGTTGGACAGCCCGAAGGGCATGACCAAGTATTCAAAGTGTCCTCTAGGGGTATTAAAAGCAGTCTTCCATTCATCCCCCTTCCTGATGCGGACCAAATGATAAGCATTACGTAAGTCCAGTTTTGTGAAAAGAGACGCTCCCTGCAACCTCTCGAAGGCTGAAGACATCAGCGGCAAAGGATAAGTATTCTTCACCGTGATGTTGTTCAGCCCCCGGTAGTCAATACAAGGTCGCAGCGACCCGTCCTTCTTCCCCACAAAAAAGAACCCCGCCCCCGCCGGAGATGAGGAAGGTTGGATGAACCCGGAAGCTAGAGAATCAGAAATATATTTCTCCATAGCCTCCCTCTCTGGAACCGAGAGTGAATAAATCTTGCCCTTAGGCGGAGACTTACCTGGCAGTAAATCTATCGCACAGTCATAGGGACGGTGCGGAGGAAGAGAAGCAGCCCTTGACTTACTGAACACTTCTCTCAGGTCACGGTACTCCGAGGGCACGTTTGACAAATCCACTGCCTCCTCCTGAAACACAGGAACAGACACAACAGAACAGGCTGACACAAGACACGAACTATGACACTCAGCGCTCCAGGCAGATATGGTTCTCTGTTTCCAGTCAATACGGGGGTTGTGATGATTGAGCCAGGGGTGACCTAAGACGATGGGTGTGAACTGAGAGTCCAAGATGTAAAATGATATAGTCTCTGCGTGATTTCCGGAGGTGATGAGTGTGACGTTCTCGGTGGCCTGGTAGATGGCTGGTAATGATTGTCCGTTGAGTGCGTGCACAGTGATACTCTGGGAAAGTGTTCTGAGGGGGACTTGAAACTGTTGAGCAAATGTGCGGTCCATAAAATTACCTTCGGCCCCGGAGTCCACAAGTGCAGTGCATTGGTGATCGTGGACAGACCATCGAAGTCTTACCGGGAGGACGGTGGATGTGGATGAGGGCTTTTCGGCGGAGATCCCACCCGATAGTAGCCTCATGCTTACTACCGGGCTTGGCCTTTTACCGGGCAACCGTGAGCGAAATGTCCCGCTCCCCCACAGTATAGGCAAAGGCCTAGGGACCTCCGCCTCTCCCTCTCCTCCCGGGAAAGCCGAGCTCGACCCACCTGCATGGGCTCGGGATCGGAGAGACCGACCGCGTCCCTGCCGCTGGACCGCAGATGCTCCAACCCTCCACGGAGCACACTGGGTGGATCTCGTGGCCCGACCCGAGCGAGTCGAGCGTCCACCCTGAGGGCGAGGTCCATGAGCCCATTGAGAGAGGGTGGTAAGTCCAGTGCGTAGATCTCCCTTTGGACGCGGTCGGCCAGCCCATGCAGGAACCTATCCCACTGCGCTTCCTCGTTCCAGCGACACTCGGCCGCCAGGGTCTTAAACTCGATAGTATAATCAGACACGGAGCGTTCCCCCTGCCGAAGCTCCGATAAGACCCTGGCCGCCTCTCTCCCCGCGACAGCGCGGTCAAAAACTCTCTTCATCTCTGCCGAGAGCGCCTGGAACGAGGAACAGCAGGTCTCTTGGTTCTCCCACACCGCCGTCCCCCAAAGTGCCGCTCTCCCAGTCAACAGAGTGAGCACGAAAGCCACCTTAGTCTCCTCCCTCTCGAAGGTCTTTGGCTGGAGGGCGAAATGCATCCCACAACGCGTCAGAAACGGACGGCAAAAATTGGGCTCACCGGAGTACGGCTCAGGGGATGGTAGGCGGGGTTCGGACTGAGAGGCGGGCACCGGTGGTGTAGGAGGGACAGGCGGTGCGGCTGGCGCAGCGGGAGGTTGCAGCATCTGGAATCGCTGGGTCAGCTCGGACACCTGCGCGACGAGAGCCTGAATCGCGCGCGCTGCCTCCCCCTGGTGACGATCCTGTGCATCCATTCTTTGAATGCTTGCACGAACGAAGTCCTCCATGGTTGTCGCGGTGCCACCTGCTGCTTCCATGGAGCTGTCGGATTGTTCTGTCATGACAGAAATCACAGGAAGCAGTTGCAGGTACTCAAGGTTTTAATGGTGAGAACAAACTCAGAACGGTACAGAACGTAGACAGGGAGGCGGCGACTCAGGCTCGTGCAGGGACTCGATGGTCTGTGAAGTGCTGGTGCGGTGAGAAGTGGTAATCCAAAAACCCGGTGAAGAGGAGAGGAACACTGACAGGAACTCGGGAACAGGAAACACTGACAGGAACTCGGGAAACACACAAGACGATCGCGGGACACGGCCAGACTCCACCAACACCGACAAACAATCCGACACTGGAACAGAGAACGAGAAGAGTATTTATGGGGAAGGAAATGAGCCGCAGCTGTGAATGCTGATGATGATGATGATGACAATCAGCTGGAGCGCTGAACAAACACGTGAGTGGGACAACGCCCACTCACACATAAACAAAGACACGAGACAAAGAAGAGGCAATGCATTCAACAACCGTGACAATGATATTGTCCCTAAAAAGGACATACTAAAAAAAAAGTTTGAACCTGGAGATGTTGTGGATGTGGTGTATGAAGAGGAAAGTTCCCCAGCCACAGTTATAGATATTGATGGTAAAAGTTCAGCAAACAAGACTCAGTCATGATAGAAGATATGCATTTCCTACTTGAGTATTTTTTGTCCCTTTAGAGAGCAAAGAAACCCTCAGGAGGAGGATGTTTAGGCTAGAGGGGAAAAGAAAAAAACAGCCATGCATGCTAAATGAAGCAAAAAGAGTGGCAAAGAAAAAAAAAACATACACTCCAACTCAGTCCCCATCTCACTCCAAAACGTCCCCATCATCTGACCAAGAGCCTCCGGTCAAACATCAAGTAATACCTACATCTTTTAAATGGCTACTTTTATGATACTTTTTTAAATCACAAATATGAATGACACCGAGATACTAATATTGTGTGTCCATCTTTAGGTCATCCAAAGAAAGGATAGCGTTTTAATGCAAGTAATAAACAGCATGGACAGTCAGGCTGGAGAGCCTTCAAGCCGAGAAACTCAACAAATTTGGTATAATCACATAAAATACAAATTTGGTATAATTATCCCCTTGCCTATAATACAGCTGGCACACTAAAGCAAAATATAGAACTTTTTAGAATCTATAAGCCTAACACTTTTGCACAGTATCTATGTAGTCAACGTTAAATGCTTTTAGATATAGTGTCCCTCATTTTTTTTCTTGACAGACACAGGGGCTAGGAGTTAGTACAGCTGTCCTGACAAGTTGTGGACGGGGTGGCACATCATGTTCTACCATGGTAAAAGATCTGGCGGTGGCAGTGTTTGGGAGAGAGACATTGGCCACACATGGGCTATCTGGAAGGGCTGGCAATGCTAACAAAGACGCTATAGCAAAGCCAGCTCTTGACCAGGACAAAGTTGTGCTGATCCTAGGTGAGTAAAATGTAATGATGAAAACATGATTTTGCAGTACAGTGTAAAATTGTAATCATGTTATCAGATATGATAAGTGGAATTGCATTTACAGACACAGTGCAAAAAAAGTTTCCTGATGTTCCCAAAAAGTTCATCAGGGCAGCACTAAGGGAAAAGCTAAATGATGAGCACAAGTTACGAGTAAGGTAATAATTTGTCATTCGCTCGCCTCTCTCTCTCTCTCTCTCTCTCTCTCTCTCTCTCTCTCTCTCTCCCTCTCTCTCTCACACACACACACACACACACACACACACCTCACACATTCATCTCTCTCTCTCTCTCTCACACGTTCATCTCTCTCTCTCTCTCACACACACCTCACACGTTCATATCTCTCTCTCTCTCTCTCTCACACACACACACACACACACACGCACACACACGCACACACACACACACAATTAAAAACATTTTTTGTTCTTTTTTTTCAGGAAACCAGTGTAGAGGCTTTATTATCTGATAGAGCAACATTTGGCTGTGAATTGGACTCCGCTTCGCTCTGCTCTGACAGTTTCAATAAATAAAATAAATAATTTGTGAAAATACATTGTTTGTTGTGAAGTAAATTCCCCTGCATGAATCGTGCAGAAGACAACTTGCAACTCTGCAATAATTGCATCATGCACAACAGTCCTGCAGGAAGTTAAATATTATATTATATTATATTATATTAAAACCCTGCAGGGATGTAATTCCTGGAGGATATAATTCCTGCATGTTTTCCTTCATAAAATTCCTGCAGGTATTCCTTCAGGAAAATGAGCTGAAAATCCTGTAGGAAATCTGCATAATATTCCTGCAGGATTCCTGTAGGTTATTTTTGTAAGGGTGCAGTCCTGTAACTCCTGTAATAATGCCATTTTAATGTAGCCCAAAATTATATTAAATTATATATAAAAGGGTTTCTGCCCCACAAAAATGTATGGTCACCGCACCAATGATCGTGACAGTCCATGTGACGACTCACGCTACTGCAAAATACACATTTGCAGTACAAAATCAATCGCCTGAAGCAATACTTTCCAGCGCAGGAAAACCGCTGGATGCCTAACCCCCTTTCGTCAAAAACCAAAGATGAGGGATTTGCATTCAAATCTATTGGATGACCCTCTACGGTGCCACGTGGCGAAGAGGGGTACCCTCAACGTCGGCTTATGGACGTGAGGGGGAAATGACCAAAGGGCAGTGTGCGACAAATAGGGGTGAGACCGTGTTGGTCCGATAGGCATAAATATATTTTTTCTCATACTAATTACACATGTACGTTTGTTTGTGTGGAAAGTATTCGGAAATGTCAACAGATGAGCGCATCAGCGCGCGGAGCAACAAGGCTCTTAACACAGGCGCGCATGCACGTGTTTCGTTGTCACGGCTACATAAACAAATTTCCGCACACAGGAAGACAGATGTTATGGTAATATTTTACATGTATTTTAATTACAAAAACGAACGTTTGCATCAAGTGAAAGCATCAGGCACATTGGCTACCTACATAATAAGCTGTTTTAAATGTAAATGTTAAATGCCGCGCTGATGTGGGCTCGGGTATCCATCCTCTATTTCAAACACACAGCGCGACTGAGAACATTCACTGAAGCATCGAGCAACAGTTCGACTGCAATGTGAAGTTTATGCAACAATACTAACTAATATAATTCAGAATTATTTCTTACCTTAAAATCTTTCTTGTCTTCAAATCGCGTTCTTCTTCTGATCCAATAATCTCACAGCGTGTCTTCCAAACTCGACGACAACAGAGGACTGATGAAGTTTGGGGCGTTTTGTTGTTGAGGTAATGGGCGCGTTCGCGCGTCTCCGACAGGCTGCAATCGGGAGCCCGACGCGAAGCGGAGGGATCTTGAGCAGCCTGAAGGGGTTGTATTCCCAATAACTACCGACTCGCTATACATTATCCCGCTTATTACATGGCTACCTATCAAATAAATCACTACTTTGAAACAAAATATTGATTTAAAAAGGAGTTTATTGATAGTTTACGATTGTATTGCTTCCGCTAAGCTTCCGCCAAAGAAAATAGTGCGCTCCGTCTACGGTTAGAATTCTGTGAGTCCATATAGCAACGCTCTGTTTTTCATGGCAACGGTCTGTTATACTCCGCAGCGGTCTGTTATCAAGAAATAACAGAGCGCATTCTACATTGGAATTCAACCAAGCCATGTAATAAAACAAAATTAAAAAGGATGGGACAAATGGCCAATGTAGATCAGAAGGCCGTTGAAAAAGAAAAGAAATAAAGTATTAAATCCCGAGATGTATCGAATCAAAAGGTACGTCGGTCCATCGGGCATTTGCCCGGAATGCCAGATTACCATTCCAGCCCTGCAGCTTATAACATTAGTGTTTTGACAACGACAACACAAGTGCATTTTAAGTTACCTCAAACTTGCGACTAGTTAACTTTTTAAAGAAGGCCCAATTGCTTCTCATATGAACATTATATTCAGAGAATATAAAATATTTGTATACCACTTTATATGTGTGTGATTGTGTAAGTGATTGTGTAAAGGTGTTTATGAGATACCAACCTTTTGCGAACTTGCTTCAACGTCGCGTCGAACACGTTCACATGGAGACGTTCTCTGGAGACTTGAGGAGGGGAGGGGTGTGTGACTGTGTGTGTGTGTGTGTGTGTGTGTGTGTGTGTGTCATACATGCCAACCCTCCCGATTTTTCCGGGAGACTCCCGAATTTCAAAGCCCCTCCCGAAAATCTCCCGGACCGACCTTTCTCCCGATTTCCACCCGGACAACAATATTGCTACACCATCCGTCACTGGGCGCCGTTTCAGACCGAACAATAATAAAAGTTACACCTTGAAGTCAAGCGCGGCAATCAGAACAGAAAAAGAAGCAGAAGAAGAAGGTGGAAAGGAAGAAAGAAGAGAGAGACATAATGGCGAATAAAAAGAAAAAATATGCCTGCAAATTCCTAACTGAATGGAAAAAAGAATTCACGTTCATCCATGACAGCTCGAAGGGGAAGGTATATGCTGCCTGCAAATTTTGTAGATCAGACTTCTCCATTGAACACGGTGGCCGAACGGATTTAATTACTCACATAGGGTCAGAAAAGCACAAGGCTGCGGCAATGCAGCACCGGTCACAGCCCAGTATTTTGGGCCACCTTTCTAAAGGTAGACCTGATGGTGTTATTTATGCCGAGACAAAGATGGCTATGCTGTTAGCTACAAGCAACATCCCGTTCACATTTGCGGATGTTTTCAACAAATCCGTGAAGAATATGTTCCCTGATTCAGATATTGCTCACCAGTACGCAAATGGAAGAACAAAGGCTACTCAAATAGTGAAAGGTGAGTGTATATAAAATAATACTGTTTTCTAAGAGTTAGGGTTGAGACTTGTCCCTTCATAATACAGATTTGTCCCGTATTTTAAGATTGAATTGTTAAAGATTATGAATTCTTTCAGAAGTAAGCAGCAAGTACAGCACAGTTAGTTGAAAAGGTGTGTTTTCATTACTGTGTACTTTTATAGGTGCCATTGCCCCGGAATTGGACAGGGAAGTGATCAAACTGTGCCAAGACCAACCCTTTGGTCTGATGTGTGATGAAAGCACAAGCAGAAACACAGATAAAGTATGCATTTTGTATTTACACTACTCTTGTAAGTAATTTGTGGCTGCTGTCAGTGAAAATTGCTCTCTAAATATATTCCTATTATTGTGTAAAGGAGTTTGTAATATTGGCCAGGGTTTGCGATCCGAAAACTCAGGAGGTGGTGACGAGGTTTCTGTACATGCCAGTGTGCAACATTGGCACAGCAGAGAACCTCTTTCAGTCACTGAACACAGTGCTAAGGTAAAATTAAAGTCACTAAGTCCATGTGAATACATTATAATATGTTTGGAGACAGACAACTAATAAGTAATGTTGTACTTTGTTTGTTCCTAGTGACAGAAAAATTGACTGGAAAAACGTTGTGGCATTTAATAGTGATAATGCCAGTGTCATGAAGGGGAAGCACAATTCTGTTGTCAGCCGAATTAAAGACATGCAGCCATCCCTAATTGACATGGGATGCATCTGTCATCTGGTCCAGCTGGCCACAGGATGTGGCATTAGGGCTCTACACCAGCCTATTGAAGAAATCCTCAGCAGCATATATGCTCACTTTGACATAAGGTACGCATATTGATATTCCGCCCGGCCGTTACACTTGCACATAAGTTAAAAGAGAGCCTCTGTGCCACAATTTGATATTTATTGGATGTCATTTTGGTTCCCTGGCTTTTCATTATTTAACTATTTCTTTCCTGTTGTTTTTATTTATTTATGTTTTTACCTTTCTCAACTTTAGTGCCAAACGTTGTGAAATCTTCAAAGAGTTTGTGGAGTTCACAGACTCAGAGACTCTGAAGATACTCCGATATTGTGCAACCAGGTGGCTCAGCTTGCTGACTTGCATAAAACGGGTGCTCAACCAGTGGGATGCACTGCAGGCATATTTTGCTAGTCATGAGGATGTGGAGAAGCCTGGCAAAGTGAAGATGCTGGCAGAGCATTTAACCAGCAAGAAGACAAAGTTCTTCTTCCTCTTCCTCTCCCAGGTTCTGAAACCACTGGCAGAGTTCAATGTTATGTTTCAGGTCAGCCAGCCTATGAAAAGATAAACTTAAATAATTATAATAAATAATGCTGATATCATCATTTTTCATAACTGATCATCCATCATGTGTTTCTAGGCTGAAGGAGTGATGATTCATAGGCTGCACCAGGAGATGACCAGCTTGGTGAGACGATTCATGGGAAGATTTCTCCCTGCCAGCCTTATTGCTGACGTCCCACTGAAGGACATCAAGTTCAAGGAGGCCAACCTACAGTTTCCAGACAAAGAACTCTTTCTTGGAGCAGCTGCACAAACCTTCTTGGAGGACAACATGGATGAACTTTCCTCTTCTGTGCCAATGATGATAAAGTAAACATTATGATTATTGTGTTATCCAAATCAGCTAACATCCTAAGAGCTAACAAACTGACATGCCTGTACTTTTTTATGTGATCACTGATCATGTGTCAGAGCAGTGAGAGACTTCTTTGTAGCTGTGACCACAAAGATGATGACTGCATTCCCCCTCGACAACATCATCCTCCAAAACCTGACCGTGTTGGACCCAGAGTCACGACATCAATTTTCTCCAAATTCAGGTGCATCCCCTTTTTTAAATGACGTGGTAGTTGTTTAATATTCAATCAGACGTTACAGATGATTATAACAGAGAAAACAATTATATCCCCAGCTCATTTGTGCTTAATTTGCGCATTTTCATTTGCAGTTATTGAGTTAGGGAGAAGTCTACCGCAGCTGCGGTTGGACCTGGATAGCCTTAGGGAAGAAGTAGTGGAGTACCAGGTGCTTGGCAGGGAAGCAAGAATCGACAGGTTTTGGGCCATGCTAGGGAGAGATGGAAGATTCCAGAATCTGGTGCATTTAATGAAGGCACTTTTGTGTGTGCCACACAGCAATGCATCATCAGAGAGGGTGTTCAGCATGGTTAGAAAGAGAGTGACAGAGAATAGGACAAAGATTGACAATTCAACCCTTAACTCACTCCTTTCCTGCAAATTGAATTTCACAGGTGTTGCTCATAGCTATGCTCCTTCAAGGGCTGTGCTACTGGCTGCGAAGCATTGCACCTTCAAATACAACCATAAGTAGAGTAGTGTTGTTGTTCTCGTACAAATACATACAAAATATATACATACAATACATATTTATATATAGTGTACTATAGTGTATAGTGTACTATAGTGTACTAAAAAATGGTCTATTTAATTTGTAAAATAAATGAAAAATGAATTACATATTTCTTTGCGTTTGTGTGTGTATATGACCCCAACCCCCCCCCCCCCCTCTATATTCTTTTTTCATATTTATTAAGTCTGTATGACCATATATGACAGAGTATTAAGTTTATTTAGCTGCTATGTAAAATAAATCGCGCAAATCACGTCGGCGTGATTGCCGACCCCAGAGGGTTAAGCGAGAAAAAGTGATACATGCAGGTACTGTGTGAAAAATAATCAATATGCCCAAATATGCCCAAAAACATGTTTGTACTATAACAGTTTGTTGTATCACAGTAAATGGAATGAACTATTAAGAACAAAACACAATTTAACAATTCCATCGTTTTGATTGCCTAGTTGGTGATGGGAATACAATAGCATGCGTGTTGAGACTGAGACACACAAACACACCACACTCCTTTCTCTCCATTCCAGATGCTACTTCTACGGCTGTAAAACAAAAACAAAATATTAATTAGCAAATGGATCTAGCTGAGGTGCTTTAAATAGCATTGAACATGTACAGTATCCCAAGAAATTAACTTGGAACATAAATGGCCTTTCACTGCATCGCACATTCAGCCATCCTTGCAAACAACCAGTGATGGGAATAACGGCATTACTTTTTCCAGTAACGAGTAATCTAATTGATTACTCTTCTCATCTTAATAACGCCGTTACCGTTACTGCCAAAAAATGCGGCGCGTTACTATAACTGATGAAGCTGTTTTTTTTTCATCAGACCAACTAGATCTCTGAGCGAGAGGCAAATACTTTGTTTTACTGTTCTTCCATGGTTAGTGGGCAGAGCACGAGACAAGCGCATAAATGCTGACGATTGGCTGAGGTAGAGTAAAATTTCATTGTAAGCCAATCAGAGGTAGAGTTGGGCGGGTGTTCGAAAGCACGCATAGTAGTGATGCGCATTCGGCTCTTTTGACTCAGATCACTGAAAAGAGCCGGCTCTTTTGGCTCACAAACGGCTCTTTAAATGACTTTGACTATAATATTTCTATTTTTATTACATAATTATTTAATTTCTATAGGCTAAATTTGTAAAAATAGAGTCGGCTCTTCAGATATGCGAGCCAGCTCCCGACGTTCACCTAAAAGAGCCGGCTCATTCGCGAATCGCGAACGACCCATCAAAAGCTCATTCGCGAACGAGTCGATCCATCATCACTAACGCTCATTCGCGAATGACCCATCATCACTACGTTCATGAATTGCGAACGACCCATCATAACGCATAGTCGGACAGGACAGGACACACAAGGAACAACACAAGCCAGTCAGTCAACGAGAGACAGGTATGGCGACGAGCCCAAATAATCCAAGTAGTTCCCCACAGCAACATTTTTTTTTAGATGCGTGTACAATGTTTCATGTTTCTGTTAATAATGTATTGTATTAAGTGTCCATTTCATTATAATATTCAGATTTATCATAAATAATTGAACATGCACATGTATTTTAAGTTCCGTTAAAGAGGGGTAGAGGTGGGGTCACATTTTAACATTTAAAATTTAATTTGACTTGAAAGTAATGCAATAGTTACTTTCTTAAGTAACTAGTTACTTTTAAAATTTGTAACTGAGTAACTAATTTAGTTACTTTTTGGAAGAAGTAACTGTAACTAATTACTTTTTCAAAGTAACTTGCCCAACACTGCAAACAACCAACTGACCAAATGAGAAATGAAGCAAGCAAGGGTGTAAGGACAGCCTGCATGATAGAAGGAAAATCTGCGATGTGCGAAAACATTGATATATTGAGATGACAATATGACTTGCCATAAATAAACAAACACTAAGGTTTGCATATTAGCTCTGTGGTTTTTAAATTCAGAATAGGACTAGAATTTCATATTTTAATTATAACTTGCTAGAGCAGCAACAATAAACTTTACAATCAGCAAAGTCACTATACAAACTCAATATCTGATATCACAATACTGGGCAACATTTGCAAAAGAATGAAGAACTCGGGCATCGGTCCTTCCTCCTCCTCTCTCTCTCTGCTGTTATTTCCTGCCTGCAGGTAACATTAACTGGTAGAGAGGAGCGGTCGGTTTGTCTCCGCCAGCAGCGTAGTTTACAGAGTTGTGCCAAATGTACAAGATTTCAACAGAATAAGACAGTGTGAGTAACAAAGGAGTTTGTGTAATGACCTTTAAATCTTCCAAGGATTCTGGAAGTCACTCAGGTCCGACAGGAATCGAAGCAGTTTTGGTGGGGTTTTGGCTTTAGACCCACATTCTGGATTGATACCCAGCAGGCTCCTGTGGCAACACAAAACATTTATCATGTCACTTCGGCATGGCATTGCAAAACTAAGTATACTATAAAATGGACAAAGAATCGCTTACCATGACTGTCTGAAGCAGCTTGCCGACTACCTTATTCTCCCTGACAGTATGTGCAAAGCAAAGGATCCACAAATCAAAAAGAAATGTGGTGCAGAAAGACATCATTGAATGGGTAGGTCCTTTTTATTTTTTACTGACCCATCTCTGAGTTTCATAAATGACTTTTAGCTAAGCTTGATACATCTATGCTTTCTTGCGTGCAATTTAACCCTTTGACACGTACGATCACACCGGTGTGATCAGTCTTGGCTGGTTCGTACGCTGCTTACCCTGGAGCGTACGATCACACCGGTGTGATTAGAACGTTCAGTGAATCACGTGATCAACTGCTAAATTCAAAATTTCAAACTTTTGCTTTTACTGCTTTCCCGCTTTGACTGGCACTGAACCACAGACGGACGTGCACAGTTCTCATCATTATCACAACTGTTCAGTGTATTTTAATGTTTATTTTAGGTTTCATTCACTTTAAATTACATTACACAATAACAAATACATAGTTTATTATTGCGCACTAATATTTATAACAGCAAAATAACCTTTTACACATGATGTAATATTAATATTTATTCGAGTCAAATATACCTTGTAGATAAAATGGCCGTTTCACACTGCAAGCGTCAGCGCGTCGTGAGCAGCGCGTATTTTTTGCGTGCATGTTAATCAATGAGTGGATTCACACCAGGAGCAGGAGCAGTGCATGAGCGTCAAGAGGAGCGTCGCGTGAGATGCAGTGAAGCGGGGGTTACGGTCATATATTTCGGGAGACATGGATGATCTTGCATGTTGTAAATCCAGCAGGCTCCGAGTCCAACTCTCCATCAGTGTTGTAAACAAATAATGGCGGCGCCCATAGCCCGTGATAACTTACCGATCAACTAACATGATATTTTTCTCTCTCTAAGTATTAAAATCACATTACGAGTTCCCTTACATATATTTAACGATGTTAATAACTACAAGTTTGTAAATATTTTATATAAAAAAATAAAAAAGATTTTAACTGTCATGCATTGCGAGTCTTTTTTTCCCGCTGATGATGTAGAGCTGACGTCACTGTTACCTCACACTCGCCTTTGTTCTCATTTAAAGACACAACTTTAATCAAGCTCACCAACTTCAGAGAAAATGACAGAAAATGTATATAAAAGAAGACAACTGACAAGTGAGGAAATTAAGGACATTTTTTTTTACTTCTGATGAGGAGATTTTTGACAGCGAGGCAGAGAGTGACAGTGATGAAGATCTTCCACCAAACCTTGAAGCTCTTGACAACATTGTAGATGAAGAGACGACACCAGTCCCAAATGAGGCAGAAGAGGTAAACTCATTGTTATGGCAGGCAACCAACCTTTTTAATCCTCCTGGCCCAAGCAATTTTGACAACCAGCTCTGTGGTGTGCAAAATCCACCAGAATCACCCAGTGAGGTCAATTGTTTTAAAATGTTCCTCACAGAAGATGTCATGGGAGAAATTGTGGAGGAAACAAACCGCTATGCCTCTGACTTGCAAGAAAGGGAAATTAAAGGAAAGCTGGTTAAATGGGTTCCAACAAATATCCCTGAAATGTACACATTTTTAGTGTCAGTTCTCTTAATGGGGTGATAAAAAAACCATCACTTCGTGATTACTGGAGCACAGACCCCATGCTCTTGACCCCATTTTTTGGGTCTTTGTTCTCACAGGATCGCTTCCTTCTGCTCCTCCGCTGTCTTCACTTCGCAAACAATGCGACAGCAGTTTCCAACGACCCGCTGAAAAAAATCAGAAATATATTCACTGCTCTCACATCCTCCTTTCATCGCATTTTTGTGCCATACAGGGATCTGTGTGTGGATGAGTCTCTGATGAAGTGGAAAGGCAGGCTGGCATTTCGTCAGTTCATTCCATCTAAACGGCACAGATTTGGGGAAAAGTTTTTTGTTTTGTGAGATGTGCTAACTGGTTATGTGGAGGACATGATCATTTACACTGGATCTACCACTGACATCCAACATTACCCAGGACTTGGGATTTCTGGGTCCGTTGTGATGACACTTCTAGCACCTTACCTAAGAAAATGTCATGTTCTTTATGTGGACAACTGTTACAGTAGTCCCACACTTTTCCAGCACCTCTTGTCACTTGGCACTGGAGCTTGTGGGACTGTGCGCGCAAACAGGAAAGGGATGCCAAAGTTCACCTGTAAGATGAAAAAAGGTGAGGTGGAATTCGAAGAGAATGGGTCACAGTTGGCAGTAAAATGGCATGACAAGAGGGATGTTCATGTCCTTACCACAGTCCACCCAACTGGTATGGCAGCCACAGGGAAGCTTGATCACATCACTGTGCAACCAAGGATGAAGCCAGTCTGTGTGCTGGAGTATAACAAAAAGATGGGGGCAGTTGACAAAGCTGATATGATGATCGGTTTTCATGAATGCACCAGAAGGTCTACCAAGTGGTACAAGAAAATATTTTTTCATGTACTTGACACTGTTTTACTCAACAGCCACATCGTCTACAGGCAAATTACTGGTGAGAAATGGATACAAATCATCTAATAATAAATATAAAGATAAAAAGTGATTATTAATTAATTATTTAATTAATTATTATTTTTAATTAATGTAATCTAAAGTGTTAAAGGGTTAGTTCACCCAAAAATGAAAATAATGTCATTAATGACTCACCCTCATGTCGTTCCAAGCCCGTAAGACCGCTGTTCATCTTCGGAACACAGTTTAAGATATTTTAGATTTAGACCGAGAGCTTTCTGTCCCTCCATTGAAAATGTATGCACGGTATACTGTCCATGTCCAGAAAGGTAATAAAGACATCATCAAAGTAGTCCATGTGACATCAGTGGGTTAGTTAGAAATTTTTGAAGCATCGAAAATACATTTTTGTCCAAAAATAACAAAAACTACGACTTTATTCAGCATTGTATTCTCTTCCGGGTCTGTTGTCAATCTGCGTTCACGACTCCGCAGTGACGCTGCTGATGTAAGACGCTGCTGACGTGTTATCTCGTCCGTGAAGTATTCGGGTTCAAATAAATATGGATGGGCAAAAAAATGCAAGTCTTCCTCTCTGTCGAAATCCTTAGACATGTTTGCGAAGATTGCTTTGTTTACATCGTGCGTCTCCCTCAGACTGTAAACGAAGCTCGGGCGCACCAGATAACACGTCAGCAGCGTCTTACTTCAGCAGCGTCACTGTGGAGTCCTGAACGCAGATTGACAACAGACCCGGAAGAGAATACAATGCTGAATAAAGTCGTAGTTTTTGTTATTTTTGGACAAAAATTTATTTTCGATGCTTCAAAAATTTCTAACTAACCCACTGATGTCACATGGACTACTTTGTTGATGTCTTTATTACCTTTCTGGACATGGACAGTATACCGTGCAGAACGGACAGAAAGCTCTTGGACTAAATCTAAAATATCTTAAACTGTGTTCCGAAGATGAACGGAGGTCTTACGGGCTTGGAACGACATGAGGGTGAGTCATTAATGACATTATTTTCATTTTTGGGTGAACTAACCCTTTAACAAATTCACAATAATAAACAGATCACGCTGTCACATACTATTCTATTCTCCTCACTCCCTATATGATGTGCTCTACTATGAGTAGGAAAGGAAATCATCTCCCTACAATTCAGGACGAACCTGATGAGAGGGCTGCTGGAGGAGTACAGCACATTGCGTGGTCCAACCAAAGGCGGGCGTCCTGCCTTGGACACTCCTCTGCGCCTTACAGCCAGGCATTTCCCATCTGAAGTCCCTCAGACCACTTCCCAGGGCAGCAAGACCAGGCGGCACTGCAAGGTCTGCCTCTCCAGCACACGCAAGGGCAAGCAGAGGCGCCTCACCAAGCACATGTGTGTGCCATGCAACACTCCCTTGTGTGCTGTCCCATGTTTTGAGGAGTACCACACACTGAAGCATTATTAAGCCTGTAAAAAGTCAGAGTATATTAATTAATTTATGATGATACTATTTTAATTATTATTTATTGTAATTATATTATTAAGTATAAAGGTATGTATAATAGTTTGTCTTGTAAACAAAAACATTTATCACAAGTTAGAGTATATTTATAGATTTTTTGTTTGTTTGTTTATGATGATACTATTTTGATTGTTATTCATTTTAACTATATTTGTTATCTGTTTTGTAATTATATTAGTAAGTATAAATGTATTGTATTAAACGAAAACATTTAACTTACATTAAAATAGATTAAATAAAACATACATGAAATGTGTACATTTTGTGATTTCTTTTTAACAAATGTCATACGTTTGAATTCTATGAATAATGCTAAACTTATACATGTCTCTCACTAGCAAAGCAGAGAAAATCTACATGGTATGACTTCTTTAAAGGGTTAGTTCACTTTAAAAGGAAAATTCTTTCATCATTTACTCACCCTCAAGTTGTTTCAAACCTGTATGAATTTCTTTCTTCTGCTGAACACAAAAGAAGATATTTTGAAGAATGTCAGTAACCAAACAGTCAACTGGTCCCATTGACTTACATAGTATATATTTTTTCCTACTACGGAAGTCAATGGCTCCAGTTAACTCTTTGGTTACTGACATTCTTCAAAATATCTTCCTTTGTGTTCAGCAGAAGAAAGGAATTCATACAAGTTTGAAACAACTTGAGGGTGAGTAAATGATGAAAGAATTTTCATTTTAAAGTGAACTATCCCTTTAAATTATATTTCTAACAAACATTTGAGCAAGCTAATAAGTGAGGTGTGACCATATATATATATATATATATATATATATATATATATAAAATTGTATATGGTCACACAGCTTGCTCAAATGTTTTGTATATAGGAAAATATAATTTAACAATGTCATAGAATGTAGCTTTTCTCTGCTTTGCTATTGAGAGATATAAAACTCAGTAACAATATTAACTAAAACAAACAAGAAAATCGATGTAAAGGATTTAACGTCAAATATGTGCTTTGGTATATTCATATAACTGAACCCCGACTTTACCTCCTGAATGCACGGATTACTGAACATTTATTTTGCAATGCACAAAACAGCGCGTTGGCAGACAAACAACCCGTAATGACGTGAACGACCACATTATTGAGCACTGTCCGTTTTACGTTCTTTATTCATATTTATTGCATGCTTGTAAATAATTATAGATGCTTCAGAATACAATTTAACACTAAAATATAGCCTAACGTTACTCACCGATTGTCACGCGGCTGTTGTGAGGGAGATGCAAAGTACCATGTGCCAGCGAAATTCAAAGCAGTGGGGGGGAACACATAAACATAACCATATCAACCATAGTCGGTACACGCTAACTAATTATTTTAGAGGTTTTGAATAAAAAATAAAGCGAAACAGTCAAACTACTCACCTGCAGACGGTTATCCATTGTGTGCGCCATTGTGACTGCGAAATGTCACGTGACAAGGTTCATGCGTCTCCATGGAAATTAGAACGCGATTGATTGCAAAATAACGGTCGCAGAAAAAAACTCACGCCAGGCTACCAGTCTGATTGATCCCACATACAAACACATAATGAACAAACACAATATTGAAGCTACATTTCAAATGAGATTTATATAGTTTATCCTAAAGTTTGTTATTGACTGCTTTTGCTATAATCTTCATTTCTTTTCATGCTATCATAGATGTGTCCATGTGGCCACATGGCGGTGGAGCTCCCAGCCATCTGTCAAGTATAGAATGTCAAGTGGAGACTTTATGTTGGCCACCAACATACTCTTATCAGGAAACAACTATGCCAAAATAGCACTTTTGTTCAAGTTCATGAACATGGGTATGGTCGATCGGTCAACTTTCTTTGCCATACAAAACAACTACTGTGTTGACAGTATAACAGAGTTCTGGAATCAGAAAAGATCAGCCATAATTGCCCAGCTACATTCAAAAGGGCCAGTTGTTCTTGGTGAGTTACAAAGTTGGTGGTGGTAGTCAATAAATGTCAGTCATGGACAACAAAGTCAACTGATTTTTTTTTGCAAGACATGTACTCTGTGTAAACTAGACGTCTATTTACTTCTCAATAGTTTGTGTTTCATGACATTTTGCATTTTCCTACCCCCTTCAGTGGTTGGCTTGTCATTTATCTCCCTTTTCGTGTATTTTTGCCATTGATATTTGTTTTCAAAGGTGATGGCCGCTGGGATTTTGTGCACAGTACTGTACGTACACGGCAATGGACAATGACTCCAAAAAAATAATTTCAATGGTCAGCCTGGACAAAAGGGAGACAGAGAAATTCTGTTGCCATGGAGAAGGAGGGCTTCATACGCACCATAGATGATCTTCGTAAAGACCTGGATGTTCAGGAAGTGTGCACAGATGGCCATTTAGGGATAAAGGCCCTGTTCAGTAAGTTCCTGCGTTATACACCAATACCCTTTTCTGAAAGTTGCTGGCTACATATAAGATGGGGCATTTTTCAGTGTTTATTTTTGATTGTTTACAGTACATTTACATTTTCTCTTGTAGGCACAGGGATATACAAAGACATCTGGGTGGTGCACACAGTCTGGGTGGTGCACAGTCTGGACATCTGGCATGGTTCCACAAATCGGAGTAAAAAAATCGTAGCGGTAAGTCATTAACCACTAAAAAGAAATGTATAGAGCTACCAGTAAGTGATGTGATGAATTGATGTGTGTCTGTATTACTTCCATGTACAGGCAGGGCAGCAGAAGTCATGCTCAATTTTGCTCCAGTGGGACCGAGACATTTGCAATCACTTTTGGTATTGCTGTAAGATTGCAGGCACTTACGAAGAGTTCTTTGTAAGTAAACAGATAAAGTTGGGTGTATAATTTGTTTGTTTTAGATTTGTTTATCTAACTAACTAACTAACTCTCATTGCAGATTTGTGCAGTTCTATGAAATTATTTTCTACATTGGAATTGCTAATGTTTAAAGCTGATGTACAGGATATGTGGGTTGGAGTCTTGCACCACGTCACGGGTGAACACGAATGGGCCCTTGGTACCTGTCATCATGGTCCTCTGGTGGACAGCAGTGAAAAGGACTGGATTGTCAAGAATTCGCCTCCACATCACAAACTGCATGAAATCATTCTGGACACCCGCTGGCTGAAAAATTTTCACCTGTATCTTCCTTTCAGGTAAAACGATGGGTCAGTAGTAATCCTATTCTGTGTTGGAACAAGGATCTCTTCACCACCACCATGGGCAGAGTCTAAATGGCTGCAGCACGGACTGTACGTCTGGAGCTTTTATTATAATGCATTAGGTTTGTAGACTCAATTAACAGTTGTGTAGTAGTATAGAGCCAGTCTCAGTCTTCCGCATGCACATCTTGGCACTATTGCACCCTTTCTAAATGTGTGGAAATCTGATCTTTTGATTAAATTAGCTTTAGTGACATTACATCTAAACCCTACTTCTGCTTTATTTTTCTCCCTCAGATCAACAGCATAATTGGAGTCATTCCACAACCACATACTCACCCAGCCAGCAAAAAGTCGTCTATTAGACGTTGAATAGACGTAATTTTTACGGTCTAATTACGGTCCACTGAAGGTTGAAAATGAAAATTGAAAAGACGTCAAATTTGTCCGACTTTTCAACGTTTAAATTTTTTTTATAACTTTGACGGAATATGTAAAACTCTTTAAATTTATTTAAGATAATAATGAACATGGTTTGGTAGTTTGTTTTCTCTGTTGTTTTAGCATGTATAACAGACTTATCCTAGCTGTCTTAGATTATCAGTTGAAAACATTTTAGATGATCAGTTGAAAACACGTAGTCAAACAGTCCGGCCAAAACTACTTAGTTGAAATCACGTCGTAAACCAGTCCAAGGCGGACCGACATATTTTCAACCATATTTCAACGTTGAAAGACGGTAATTGTTTACTGGGCATGTACGCTAGTAAGCGCCACAACTTCTCACCACAAGCGTATAAAGCTCGGACATTATTGGCTGGCCAGGAATACAATCACCATCTTGACAGACCCACCAAGAGAAAAAAAGACGGCTCAATACAGTAGGTACAGGGCCGGCGCTACCTATCGATATGCTTGATTAGGCTGTTTGTCCATTTGGATATAACAATTGTCATTCACCTGTAGTTAAAATCAATTAATATCACTATTTAAATGTGAGTCACTCCCACCCTCTGAATGTATGAAAGAATAGATTGCAAATGATGAATAAATAAATCCAACTTTACTGCAAATTGATCTGACGGCGCCGAAACGAACGCATGCTTCAGGGGCTGCTAAGCGTAAGGCTAAGTACAGCTGCTAAGCAGGCACGCAAATACAGTCCAGCTCGTGATGCGGGTGTCATCTATTTTGGAGTGATTGTAATGTATTGTAAAAAATAAACTGACTGACGATCGCCGTCATTTAGATCATTTTTATGGTGATTATGAGTTCAAAAGAGCGCGAGCACCGTTGATGGACTGAATTCGCTTCTGACACTCTGAATCCAAGTGTATAATGCTGACTAATGTTAGAAAATAGAAATACGTTCTAAATGAACCGTTCGAAAGAATCTGTTCGCGGAAATGACACGGACTTCCAGTCACTGTTGGAGAGATAGAGGCGAATTCATGAACTGTTCATCTGAATCTTTCAAAGGAGTCGATTCTCCCCGATGGTATTGAATACAACCCGTGGAATCGAATCTTGATTCCTAACGCCTCTGAATCAAGGAATCGATTATTTTGGAATCCAGCCCTAGTCAGGAGCTGACTGGCAAAATACTAAAGACAAAGTAAAGAAGTTTGTCAGCAACTGACAACTGACAAACACAAGAGCAAACACACTTTACTAGAGCATTGCTTATTATGTTTCAAAACAGTAGGCGTCCTTAACTGTCTGTATATCTTCTAAAACGCAGATGTTTAGCCTACATGTACTGCTCTATCATAACAGACCTAGGTTACTTAATTTTTTCCAATCATAAATACTGTTGCAATATTTATTGAAAATAAGTTTTGCAATTTCAAGCATATGAATAAGTACACGATCAGTTGAAAAAATTAACTAGACTTTTTATTTACTAGTTTATCACTTCCACTAGCAGCTGATTTGTGTATATTTATATTAAATGTATTTCTCTACTACAATACATAATATGACTATATTTAGTCGATTAAAAACAAAACTGTTCATTAGTGGGTTAGTGCTAACTTAGCCTACTATAAATAAATTACTGAACAAAATTACTGCAAACAAATTCTCGACATGCTAACAAATAAATTAGTCATTAATTAACATTAAGCAATGATTTTTTACAGTGTAGAAAAACAAATGTGTGTATGAGACGAAGAACCATATAAGTCCATATTTTCAAATTTTGAATAATACATTTTTTTTTATTTGGACTCTTGATTATAATTTTTTTTTTTTTTTTTTTACTTGAAGATAGACAACAAAAGCTTCCCAAATCTAATGAGATAAGTTTTTTTAGTATCAATCTTAAAAATAAAAAGTTAGAGTAATTTACATTTCTGGAATGTGGAAGAACAGTATATGTCCAGTTAATGTGGAATAACAGTATAAGTCCAATTCATCATATCACTTTAAACCATTTATCTACTATCTTAGTTTTAATACAGTAACAGAACATTAAAGAAAATATTAAGCATTTCTTTCTTTCAATTTATTTTATTTTTTGCCAACGTAAATCACAGAACAAAAACACGGACAAAACAGTACGAACAATGAACAATACATAGGTATTAACAAAAATAATTTTTTGTTCCTTTAACTTTTATAATACATTTCATAAATAATTACCCCATTCATTAATTCACTAAATAAATAGATACCTATATATTCCTATTATACATCATAAAATAAGGCATACAAGATAAGCTACAACTACTATTATGATTAATTTTACACAATATACCCCACCTTACCCTGCACATAACCAACACATACTAGGCTACTCTCCACATTCTAATGTCCCATAAAATTCTTGGGCCTCCGCTGGCATGTAGGCTATCATTTTCATTAGGTCACAGTGCTTCTCCTTCTTGATGGGCAGAGGGTCATTGTAAGCACGAGCATACGTGGTGAAGAACAAGGGAGCTGGAGGTGGTTGATTCTTCCTTTGTTTGGTGATCAGCCAGGTCTTCCATCCCTCGTAGAGGCTGTGGCTTCCTTTTGTGTGGACACACCATGGATCAGCAGCTGAAATTCAATTCATTCAACAAGAAATTCAATAAAGATTTTTTTTCATGCACATATCCCCAACACTGTTAATCTCAGAAAACCAACTCTTTAGTTTTTTACCTGTCACTTTCAACCACATCATGGATGTGATTAGGAAGCCAGGTGGTCGCTTTAATGTTGCATCAGGGAGCTGCCTGAAGTCCGCACATTTCATCTCAATTACTTTAAATGGATGCTGCTGCCTGGCTCCACGGATCATCTCGGCTACATCGCTGGGAGTGTGGAGTGTGGACACCTTACGCCTCTTGTCCAGCGTGGCAAAGGAACGGTCACAGGGAAGGAAGGAGTGACCAGACACCATGAACTTCTGCTCTATCTGACTGAAGTACCCTCTAGATACGAGCAGGGCCATGAGGTTTAGGACTCGCCAGTTGTTGTTCTGCCCACAGCATCGGTCACTATAGATGATGAGCTTCCGTTCTTTTGCCTGGACTAGGGGAGCGAAAGATGTTTCTGCCCACTTCAAAAGACAGCTTGCCACCTCGATGGAACCTCTGTGAGCGATGCCCTCATGCCAGAGCCACATTGTAGGAGGATCGTCAGTGCCCATCTCCTGGATACAGAGGTTGTAGTTGGCCAGCTGCCGTTGATAGTATACGTTGGAGTGTGTCAGGTTTGGCGTGAACACTACCCCCTGCATGTCGATACAAATGACATGGCAGTCATCATTGGCTTTGGCCCACTCTGTGTCAGCCTGCAACTGGGTGTACGCTTTTTCAGCTTTCCGGTGGTGAAGCTCACTCTCGGCTGAAATCTTCAACCTTTCTCCATCTGTTGTAGCAGCTGTTAATTTTGAGAACAGGGCATCACATTTCGCACAAGTGTCACTTCTTGGCTGCCCAAAACTGAGGTTCTGCTGCTTGAAGAGGTCCCTATAGAGCCAGAACTTTGCAGTGGATGTTGGATTGTTTTCCTTGTACAGGCGGAACATGCGGAGCAGGTTTAAATCAGGGCTCAGGTACTCCCTCTCCACATCTCCCTTCATCCGTGAGTAGTGGTTCGGTTGGCGTGGGAAGCTCAGGATATGCTCTCTTATTCCCTCTCTCACTGCAGGATGAATACTATGAGGCCTAAAAAAAAACACACAACTCATGAACAAGGGAAATATAATAAACTATGCTGGTCTGTTTTGCACAATTGCATTGTTTCTGTGACAATAAAATTAATTTAATGTATAATTCTAAACTTTCCTCTAAACTATACGATTTTGTTTGTCACATACAGTCATTAAAGGGATACTTCAGGATTTAGCATTAAGCTTTGTATCAGTAGAAAACCTAATTCTTTTTAGTATTTTTGAATTACCATGCTTTCCTCCCTCATATCCCCCTGAGATGAAAGATTTATATATATTTTTTGTCTGGAAAAAGTCCTCAATGACGCAAAAATCGTCATTGTTTACATGCACACCTTTTGTTTCAATCTAACTGAATTCATTCCGATTTGTGAATCTGAATGTAGTGTTTACATGAATGCTAAACATGTGATCGATTGATGTGTGCGTTTTAGCATTGCAATCTGGGAGTTGTTGTCTTTCATCCCCATAAATCAAAAATAAATTTTCTGGCTTTTCTCAGTCTAGAAGGCTCCAAATTCCAAATAAGATCATGACCTTTGTATCATGTTGTAATGATACAAAGAATAATCATACATCACATTTGCATAGCACTTTACCTCTGATATCGATCTCAAAGTGCAAAAATATGTTTCCTGACTGGGCAACAACAGTGAGCTTAATCCTAACCATTACGGTACATGCGTTATAGGGTGGCAAGGCACCAGACTCCCTATAATGCCAGCGTCCAGTGCACCATTAGATCAGGGAATGTTGTAGGGCAACTGATGCTGACATTGGTGCAGTTTTAAAAACTAACAGGACGAGAGCATGAGGTCCTTCAAGATTTTTTTTTTACTTACCTGTTCTTATGTTTTCCTCTGAAGTCCTCTAATGGAGACCTGACTTTAGCTACCTGCTCTGTTCCCTCAGACTGACTGCCTAACTTTTCTTGAATAACCTTTTCAAAGATAAGTAACTTTAAATAAATATGTAATGGACAATGTATCTAATTAAAATCATGCATGTAATAAAAAGTTAACAAACGGAAAACGCTAGGCTATATAAAACTTGCCTGTAGGCGACTGTTGGTCAGTTGAAAGACTGACATAAATGTGAGCTTACAAACAGCAAGTCTTTGGCCTCCTTGTTGCACATGGTACTTGAAGGTATACTTCCTCTTAGTTATCTCAGTGTCAGGCCCACGTGGTCGCCTGCGACTCACCTTGTGCTAGAAGTAAAAAGACATTTACCATAGCGTAGTAGGCTAGCCGTCGTGTAGAGCTGTCAAGTTAAGGTCATTAAGTACGTGAGTAGGCTTTGGTTAGGAGAATGAATAAGCCAATGAGTATGCCTTTTAGGGCACCAATTCGCTGTGGTCTGTAATGCACATGGCGGCCTACTTGATGCAGATCATCAACATTTACAGTGATCAGGCACATGTGCAGTCTTAGTGAATTGAAGGCATACAGTAGTATTAAATTCACTGGTTATTTCATGGGCCTACATTGTAATGCATTGCATACTGTTGACATGATATGAATTGCTTACAGTAAGTTAGCCTACCTGCTCCAAACCAGAGAGAATGATAGCCTGTTGCCTCTCATAAGAGACAGCATAAAACTCTGTGAAGAGCTGGAGTTTTCTTTGGTCTGTTAGGCTTGAACACTGCCTGGGACACGTCTCCTTGCACACCTTGCCCTTAACAGAAACAAAGTCACATTAGCGGGGTTTTTTTTTATAGCTATAGAACACGAGAGCTATTAGCAGCTATTAAGGTTACTAGCTAGAATATATAAAAGCTTACACAATCAATGCATTTTTTTATTATTACCTTTTTATTTTATTTTATTTATTTATTATATAACAAGTAACAAACATAGCATAGCATACAATATTACAAAACAAAGTGTTGCATTAAATGGTAACAGGGGATTAAAAAATTATATCAAAATATTTTAAACGTCAATTTTTTTTCATTTACCAATTTCAGTGAAGACATAAAGCAATCAAATTCTACTCTAAACATCTTAAAGATTGGGGATGAATTTACATATGTTTATGTATATATAATTCTGCCAGCAGTACGTATAACACAATCAATGAATGGTATAACATTAGCCTACGTGACGCAGCTGGGCTGGTGTTAGAGACGCACCTAAAGCGTTTCGATTCATTTCTCCGTGGTTATAGGGAGTAACGTTAGAGACATGCTTAAAAACATCCCCTGAATTTTAACACCCCCTAATTTTCTCAGCTTTCATTTCGACCCATTCATGACTTGATTCGCTAAACAGTCTGAGGTGTATGAACTTTAGTAACGTTAGACGCCCAGTAATATGCCCCTGTAACTAGCTACAAAGTAACTGGCTAGCCAGCTAACATTATCCCGCTAGCCAACGTTAGGGACATTAAACACAGCTAAAATGTTTCGATTAATTTATCCGTGGTTATAAGGAGTAGCCTACAGCATTTATTTCGACTCATTCATGACTTGATCCGTTAAACAGAGTGAGCTATATGAACTCTAAAGTTAGTAGACAACGTCCAGTAGCCTACACGCCCCTCTGACTGTAACCGCTAACTTTAGATACTTTGTATACAGTTCTTTCACTCACCTCTTTCGGTGGACTTTTTCCTCGTGTTTGCTCTCCTCTCCGGTTCACATATGGTTTCCCAGCATCCCTTAAATACTTCCTTGCTCTGTCCTTCCATTCATAAATGTTCGTTCTCCTTTTTTTGCCGAGGTTTTGCCTTTTAATGTCCGCAGCGGACATGAAAGCAACCAGCGTCTCCATTTTTCGTTAGTGGACATAAACGGTTTTTCCACGTGAGACTATTTTAAAATTTAAAATACAGAGTTTTGGTCGCGGGAACACCCGCCCAAAGTGATTCTGTATACAAAGTGGCACACATACATTCAAGTCACATGGTTATCTCAATTTTTGTTTTTTTGGACTTATACGGTTGTTCGTCGCATGAACTCAAATGTAGCCTGACATTATTTGTTTTGAACATTAAACAATTTGAGTTTGCTTCCAAAAAAAGCAGAGTAGTGCCTCTGTAGGTGGCCATGGAATAAGAATAAGTGCTGGTCCAGATTACTTTTCAGATACAAAATGTTTGTGTTTACCTTAATTAAAGTTAAATTCATTTGCACATTTAAGTAAAAATATATAAAAATTCTGATAACAGGTTTTGTACAAATAAAATGGTTAGGAATCATATTTGTTTCAAGTGCTTTTTATTTAATTATGTTTTATTAAAGTTCGGGAGGAACACGTTCACAAAATTAAACCTCATTAAACACGAATGGGGCACATTCAGTTAATCAACCCAATGAGATAAGAGGTATATACTGCAGACTTACTTCTGTTCATTGACAGTTTATCGGCATCCCTCCACCACCCCATCTCCTCACTTTGATTTTAATAATATCTTATTGAATTTAAACAACACAATCCAAAATACAATGCAATCTAGTTCTAAATTATTCCCATCACAAATGGGGCACGCCAAAAACGCATAATCTTTGATGTAAGTGTGAACTTGTGAATTCTGAAAGGTGGCGGGGGGCCTCCAACATACATTTTGCCTAGGGCCTCCAAATGGCTAGCACTGGCCCTGAGTAGGTACAGTTCTATCACCCTCCTCAGCAAGAATTCAAATATTGAAAGATGATGTTGAAAATAGTCTTGGTACCAATGTAATGCATTCATAGGAGTGAAATATTCACTAAAAGCTTAGCTGTGTAATACATTGCTTTCCTAGGTTTTATCTACAAGTTCTCTCTCTCTCCATCGAGAAACCTTTTCTCCTGTTGATTATTCACAGGAGTCTATTCTCTTCAAGATTGAACCCCTCCTTTTACTGTAAATTTGTAGCTTCATGTGCAGACTTGGGTTGCTGGGTGCCTAGTGCATTTTCATATACATGAGACAATTATGATAACTGTAATTATTGGAAATATTTGTTGATGCTTCCTTCATTTGCCTTGGTGTACACCAGATGTAATCAGTTTGTTACACACCAACCTTTCTCTGAGTCCCATCTCCCTGTTATCAGGTTTGGCAAGCTGTACAATAAGAGGTCGAGGACGTGTTTACAGCACAGGCCCCGGCAGATCAGAGCGACTCCTGAGATGATGCGGTCTAAGTCGAACATCATGCTCGTTCCCTATTTAGGTACTGCTCCAGCAACTCGTGTGACTGTTCCAAATTTAACAGTCGAATTATGGCCTGAAAAGAAAAAGATAAATGTTGCTGCTAGTTGGAAGCCATTCATTGTCTGTTCATTATAATTTTTATACTAATAACATAACATTGGCAACTGTTTTAAATACCCATTTAAGTGTAGTTCACTGGATTTAAAGCTGTGCAACTCTGTCAATATCCTCTTGAGTCAGGTCGATCATCAAGTCAAGTCAAGTCATCTTCATTTATATAGCGCTTTTAACAATGTAGACTGTTTCAAAGCTGCTTTACAGAGATAAACGTATAATTTAAGGTAACAGATTGTTTCGGCTTTATAGCTGTTCTTGAATAATGTTATTTTCCAGCTAAAGTTAGTTTTGATTGATTAACTTCCGTCGAAAGGATAATTTGTTATTAAATTAGGGGCCGCTAAGACGACACCGTTCTCTCTACACAGACTTTAAACGCAAACCTGTGAGATACTCTGATGGCGCTCACGTGCGCATCAATAATTAATTATATAGTTATGTGCGCATGTTTGTAATTCTCTACAAACCAAGCCTAAACAAACTACTTGTCCTGCCTATAAATTTGATACAGAATTTTATTTAATTGTATCACTACGGGGTAGATACGCAAATTTTCCACAATGCTTTATCTGTAGAGTGGTAAAGGGATCCTCCATAGGGAGAGGCTAGTTGGCACTTCAGCACTGCGTTGACATCGGGTCAAGGCGAAGGTCCTTCGTCAGATCTGGATACGGCCTGGATCCGGCAGGCTGCGGAAAAACCTTGGGATAAACAAAGACACTAAAATTAGCGTAGATGCCATTCTTATGCTGTAACGAGTACATCAGGATTTAAGGGAAGTGTGGATCTGGGGTGCGTTTCCCGAAAGCATCGTTAGCCAACTATGGTCGCAAGTTCCGTCGTTATCAGCATAGTTCAACGATTTGGTGTTTCCCGAAACCATCGTTCCAACGAACGTTCGCAAACAGCATCGCAAACTTGTGTGGTTGGAACGACTGCTCTCGAGCTGTGGTTAGAAGCATAGTTTCTAGTTTACATGAGATGTAGACTGAATAAATCCTTATCTTTAGCAAAATAAGCAAGCTGACATTCAGTACAACCCGTGTTATTTATTTAGAATACATACAAATGTAATTTACGTCTTTTAGTTTGTCAAGAGATTTAAAACACCGTTTTTGAAGACTGCGCATGTGCGAACGCGCTCTACTATGTAAGAACGAGCCAAATATTGAGTCTGGTAATAAAGCAAAATAACTGAGAAAAATTAGAAATGGTCTTCAGATGCCATGTCTGTAACTTATATGACAAAATCTAGCGTTAATTCGATCTCAAACAGATTAATTAAAATAATTTATTAGTCCACCACGTGCGAGACGTCATAAACCAGCGTGGTTGAACGATACTTTGCGACATATGGTTTCGGGAAACAGTCGTGACGAGCTAGTTGATTTCTCCAACGATGCATCATTCTATGGTAGTTAAGCAGTGAGCTATATAGTTGTACGGGAAACGCACCCCAGGCCGGCCTCCCGCCATGTCGTCGCGCTTATGTTCATGTTCAAAATATATGCATTATGTACAAACCGTCATTATTTCCAAGCAATAACGTTAGGTGTTTTTGTTAATCCTGTCAACATTTAGTGAATGGGGAACACTCCCACACTGCTTGATCCACGCCCTGCATTTCTCTCCTTCAAGGGGCCTTGGCTTTTAGGTTTCGGGAAGAAACTAGTTGCAAGATGAATTTCCAGACTTCAGACTCCGTCCAAAGCACCATTTCATTGAGCACTATCCAGAACTAATCAGATATTTTGAACCAGTGATTGATTTCTGGACTATAGGGGAGAGCGGGGCACAACCTAACGCATTTTGGTTTTGGCTCAATTATTTAAAAAATAATTAGGTTAGATTAATCTTTTTTTTACACAAGAAACATACACATCTCTGCTACAAATGAACACTTAAAGTTTTTTTCTAGGACCTTCCATTTTCGTACAGTTGCACTGAAAGTGACAGAAGTGCAAATGTTACAACTTACCCCATATGCGGGGTTAGTTGTAACAGACAGAGGGGTTAGTTGTAACACTTGTGTGTAACACACATAATTCAGTACTATTTTATCTGTATAGTTTGATATTGTTTGTACATCTGTATAGATAGATATCCATACATCCATCCCTCATCCAATCATCCTTCTATTATGGATCAATATCACGGATAGAGATATAGGAAAGGGCTGAACAGTTTTGCATGCAAAATTATTATTATTATTAATAGTAACAGTAATAATAATAAAAACAAGCTTAAAATCACATTTTAAAGTGTTTATTACATGAAAACAGGCAATACTTTTTATAAATAAACAAGTGATCAATATAGTAAACAAATCCCATAGCCTACAATATTGTGAACACTTGGCGGCTTAGTTGTAACACTGTGCTACAACTAACCCCGCTGTGTAAAAAATATTTTAAACCTAGCTAACAGTTGCTAGGAGTTGCTGACATGTTTCAAAATGGTGCCATGTTTTAGCCAACAAGACAGTGATTAAGGCAATATAAAGTTAGATTTGGTGACGTACACACACAACTCAGAAACATAAAAATACGTATGATGAAAAAAAAATACTAACATGGTGTCAAAACACTCTTTGTCCCGTATCTTCACAAAATATTACCAAAACTTTTCACAAATCCACGGGAGACCATCTTCTGGCAGCGAGAGAAAAAGAGCGTAAACACAACCCGCGTGACCCTGAGTAACTACGTAAAAGGTCCGTGTTACATTTAGCCCCGCGTTAGGTTGTGCCCCGCGCTCCCCTACGATTCGAAGCGAAACACAGCTTTTTAAAAAAAAGACTCTGGGAACTTTAAAAATGTAATGCTTACATTAGCCCAGCAACATCAGCTGACACTTGCTTACCACCTATATGCCAACTCTTTTCAAGCCAGATTTAGTGGTTGATCATGTTTCAGTTCTGTCCACTGAGTGCCTGGATCTTTCATTTAAGTTGGCAGTTAAGTCAAAATATTCCAATGTTACATCAATATCTGTTGCATCAAGTGCATGCATATATGGCACCAGGTACACTGAGGGAATGTTTCTTTCTGTGGGATACACCAGTGGGCTTCCAGACTTTGGAAGACTTGTCAAAATATTTATTGTTATGAACAAACCTGCCTTTCTCATTGAACCGTATTCAGCATGGTACAGTGAACATTTCAGATGCTTCGAACTAACGAAGTATGCCACTTGTGAATTGAGAATTGTTGATCCAGATGAATCGAATGATTATCACCCCTTGTCCTCATATACAATGCTTGATTAAAAAGCTGATGATTTCACCAAAGACATTCCTCCTTAACTGAATGCATGTACTGTTGCCTTTCCTTTTTAAAAACCTGCAACAAAATGATTCTTCGTGTGATTTTGTCCCCTGAGGATATTAGAAGAGATTCTATGGATTGTGGCTGATCAATGTAAACTTTCCTGTCAACACTGAAAAGCAAGCTGAACATAAAGTGATTTTACACTTCAATATGAGGATCCTGAATTTGACCGTGAATTGTGCAACCTAACGACTATCACCGAACTTCCTCCTGAAAAGGCAACACTTAAAGTTAATTTTAGAGCACCACCCTCTGACTCAAGCCAGTCAGATGTGACATTAGAGACAGCGGTTATGTCATCATCGTCTGACTCGAGTATCAACAACGGAAATCCTGGATCAATAACTGCAAGTAGTCGCTCACAGCAATGGCCTGTTTCTTTTACCATTCCAAGCTTTTCGTATGATGTAGAATTACGTTTGAAACGTGGAAATGAGCAATATGCTACAGATGGCTCACTGCTCGGCCTATCCAAGGATGTTAAATCTGAGATTCTTGACAAACTTGCCACTGCAATCTATTCTTATAAGGCGTATCCATCCAATGAGGAGTTCGAGTCTGTTTCAAGGGCTCTCACAGAGACACACCCATGCCTTAAAGAACCGGGAACGGGCACAGGGTGGTATGGATGGAAAATAAGCCTTAAATTCAAAATGGGAAACTTCCGAAGTAAACTTTGCGATGCTGGCTGTCCAGAGCTTACCGTTACTACTGAAAAACGGCATGCTTCAGATGGAAAAAAATACAAAGTCAAGAAACCCCGAAGATTGGAGACCAATTTTCTACCGGACTTACCTGCTGGATCAAGTTATACTGCTTTGGAGACTGAAAGGAAAGCTGTACAGTGTGAGATGACAAAAAAAAATCCAGACTGGCATGTAATTGATGCAGCTATGGAGAAAACCTTCTGTGCCAGAAGAAAGGAGATTGTAGAAGATGAGCCCCCAGTATCAGAAATAAGGAACAGATGGCCTGCACTTTTCACTCAAAGACAAGTAAGTGTAGAAAGTGTATTTCTATGCCCCATAGAACATTTATTATACCATGTTAGAATGCCTCTTTTTTACAGATTTTCTTGGACACATTCCCTTCATAAATAAATAAAATTACACCACTGGTAGGGCCCTATAATTTCCGCAATCACGGAATTGGCCAATTAACGCGGAATCTAGTGTTAACGTGGAATTTCCCAGAATTTTACATATTAGGAATGAAATTTTGTTTTGTGTGTTGTAGCGGTGTGTTATCTGCGTAGTGTTAAAGGATTAGTTCACTTTTAAAAAAACGTTTGCTGATAATTTACTCACCCCCATGTCATCCAAGATGTCCATGTCTTTCTTTCTTCAGTCGAAAAGAAATTAAGGTTTTTGATGAAAACATTTCTCCATATAATGGACTTCAATGGGACCCAAACGGTTCAAGGTCCAAATGACAGTTTCAGTGCAGCTTCAAAGTGCTTGAACGATACCAGACGATGAATAAGAGTCTTATCTAGCGAAACGATGGGTAATTTCAAAAATAAATAAAAAAGTTTAAGTTTTATAAGCACAAATGCTCGCCTTGCTCTGTTCTGTGATTCACGTATTTTAACGTAATTGCGCATTACGTGACATCACGAACGCGCATCATTTAACTAATCCTTTAACACTACGCAGAAAACACACCGCTAAAACACACAAAACAGAATTTCATTCCAAATACAGTGGGAGGCATAAGTTTAGACACCCATGCTAAAGTTGACTAAAAAGAGGAATAAATCATCTTTTGGAAATTGATCTTAATGCCTTAATTTAAAAAATGAGGAAAAATCCAACCTTTAAGGACACCAGTTTTCTTTGTGAATGAATAATGTATCGTCAATAAATAATTTTTCTTCCTTAAAATACAGGGTGCATAAGTCTGTACACCCCTATGTTAAATTCCCATAGAGGCAGGCAGATTTTTATTTTTAAAGGCCAGTTATTTCATGCATTAAGGATAATATGAATCCTGATAAAGTTCCCTTGGCCTCTGAAATTAAAACATCACCACATCAACACATACTCTTCACCATACCTAGAGATTGGCATGGTTTTATTTAAGTTAGCCTAATAGCTAGTTTGATTTGCATTGAGAGATGATCTTATGAAAAGGACCTCATGCCAATCTCTAGGTATGGTGAAGGGTGTGTGATGATGTGCGGCTATTTTAGTTCCAGAGGCCAAGGGAACTTTATCAGGATGCATATTATCCTGGATCCATGAAATAACTGGCCTTTAAAAATAAAAATCTGCCTGCCTCTATGGGAATTTAACATAGGGGTGTACAGACTTATGCACCCTGTATTTTAAGGAAGAAAAATTATTTATTGACGATACATTATTCATTTACAAAGAAAACTGGTGTCCTTAAAGGTTGGATTTTTCCTCATTTTTTAAATTAAGGCATTAAGATCAATTTCCAAAAGATGATTTATTCCTCTTTTTAGTCAACTTTAGCATGGGTGTCTAAACTTATGCCTCCCACTGTATGTAAAATTCCGGGAAATTTCATCTGAAGTAACTAACAGATTATGAGGACTCATGCAGCACTTAGAGCGCGTGCGGCAGAGTTAACTACGCCCTTATTTGTTATACATTTTTATATCTAAATATGATCTGAACTAACGAGTTAGAAAAAAATTCACTACCCTCACTGTTGTCAGGCACTCGGAACCTATCGAAAAATACAATAAAAGTCCATGGGACCAACCTGTAAACACATTAATTCATGCTGTGAAAACCGGTGAAAACGGACATTTTAACATGGTGGTCTATGGACATTTGCTCCCTTTTGGGACCTTCACCTAGCGGATTTTCGATGTATTACAGTTTTTCGCACTTCCGGGTAGGCTTCATTTTTCAGATTAGAATGTTGCCGCTTGGACGATACCCGATCCGGCCAAAATGGCAGTATCGGAGCCGATTCCGATGCTGAGTATCGGATCAGGACATCCTTAGTCCCCACCACTCTTTGTTAGGGTCGATATTGTCCCCACCACTTTTGAAACATCTCCCGACATGGATGTACCAATATAAATAAATAAAACATCTTCAGTTAACTAGCAAAGCGTTCATTTTGTTCGTTTGTTAAATACGAAGCAATCTAGCACATAAATTTTTTTTTTATCAAGTGATCAAAGTGCCCGTTGCCGCTGCGAATCAGTGGCACGGATACAGTGTTCTCTTGTGGCTCGCGCTCACGCCGCACAGTCAAGCGCGTGCGCTTCATCCGTTGTGGAGACTCTCTATTAGTTCCGGTGAAATCACAAACCAAAATCCACACAAATCTGTCCCTGCTTGATATAAACTCAGCAAAAAAAGAAACGTCCCTTTTTCAGGACTGTGTATTTCAATAATAATGTTGTTAAAATCCAAATAACTTTACAGATCTTCATTGTAAAGGGTTTAAACAATGTTTTCCATGCATGTTCAATTAACCATAATCAATTAATTAACATGCACCTGTGGAATGGTCGTTAAGACCCTAACAGCTTACAGAGAGTAGGCATTTAAGGTCACAGTTCTAAAAACGCAGGACACTAAAGAGACTTGTCTACCGACTGTGAAAAACACCCAAAGAAAGATGCCCAGGGTCCCTGCTCATCTGCGTGAACGTGCATTAGGCATGCTGCAGGGAGGCATGAGGACTGCTGATGTGGCCAGGGCAATAAATTGCCATGTCCGCACTGTGAGACGCCTAAGACAGCGCTACAGGGAGACAGGAAGGACAGCTGATCATCCTCGCAGTGGAAGACCACGTGTATTAACACCTGTACAGGATCGGTACATCCGAATATCACACCTGCGTGACAGGTACAGGATGGCCACAACAACTGCCAGAGTCACACCAGGAACACACAATCCCTCCATCAGTGCTCAGACTGTTCGCAATAGGCTGAGAGAGGCTGGACTGAGGGCTTGTAGGCCTGTTGTAAGGCAGGTCCTTACCAGACATCACCAGCAACAATGCCGCCTATGGGCACAAATCCACCTTCGCTGGACCAGACAGGAGTGGCAAAAAGTGCTCTTCACTGATGAGTCACGGTTTTGTCTCACCAGGGGTGATGGAAGGATTCGTGTTTATCGTCGAAGGAATGAGCGTTACACCGAGGCCTGTACCCTGGAGCGGGATCGATTTGGAGGTGGGGGGTCCGTCATGGTGTGGGGCGGTATATCACATCACCATCGGACTGAGCTTGTTGTCATTGCAGGCAATCTCAATGCCTTGCGGTAAAGGGAAGACATCCTCCTCCCTCATGTGGTACCCTTTATGCATGCTCATCCGGACATGATCCTCCAGCAGGACAATGCCACCAGCCATACTGCTCGTTCTGTGCGTGAGTTTCTGCATGACAGCAATGTTCTGCCATGGCCAGCGAAGAGCCCGGATCTCAATCCCATTGAGCACGTCTGGGACCTGTTGGATCGCAGGGTGAGGGCTAGGGCCATTCCCCCCAGAAATGTCCAGGAACTTGCAAGTGCCTTGGTGGAAGAGTGGGGTAACATCTCACAGCAAGAACTGACAAATCTGGTCCAGTCCATGAGGAGGAGATGCACTGCAGTACTTCAAGCAGCTGGTGGCCACACCAGATACTGACTGGTACTTTTGATTTTGAGCCTCCCTTCATTCAGGGACACATTATTCTATTTCTGTTAGTCACATGTCTGTGAAACATTTTTAGTTTATGTCTTATGGTGTTGACTCTTTTAGTGTTCATACAAATATTTACACACATTAAGTTTACTGAAAGTAAAAACAGTTGAAAGTCAGAGGACGTTTCTTTTTTTGCTGAGTTTACAACCACTGATAAACATAGCGGTTTTGATGAAAAAGAAAAAAAATCTATATACGAGTGCGGATTAGAACTCCGAACCTATGACACGCTTGGCAAAAGTTCCATTTAAGTACATACCTGAATCAGTCGATCTATGTATTTATTCATGTGAAAAAACAACATATGGTGGAGTAGATCTCATTAAATGTCTAAGTAAACCCAGTGTACTATTTAAATCGATTGCTGGACATCGTAATGTTATTCTACATACATCTGATTTATGATTTAGCATTGTATTAGCACGGGCATGAGGCTACATTGCACATGCGTCGAACAGTGAAACGCACACACGCTCCGAACCGAGACAAGCGAATCAAACGGTCCAGATGTTTTTTCATGTACCGTGCCACCCCTAGTATTTACAACGAGTACAAATAGCGATACAGATTAAGACTGCGATTTCCTAGCCAGATAGTGACTTGGGACTATATTAGGGTGAAACACAGGCGAAGCACTGCTACTTGGGCGCAGAGATACACATGAAACGCATGAAATCCCCCAACTTGTGTGCTTATGTGGACAAACTTTTTTAATTGAGGAAATCTGTTTATATTAGACTATTGGGTTTGAACTCATTAGTCCTGTGCTGCTGATTCAGTTGATTTGATACGTGTCTGAAATGTCTAATGTTGCTTAAGTGAATGTTCAACATACAACGATGATAAATCAAGGCAAGCGCATAGCATGTATGATATCTGACCTATTTTTAGCTGCATTTAGTATAGGATTTGACTATTCATAGATTAAGTGTTCTTTGAAATGCATCGCATATACACTGTGGTTGCAAAATTTCAGTTTAAACGGTTACGAAATTAGTTGTTGCGCACATTCCTAATAAAGACTCTTATGTTTGTTATTACAGGCATCAACAAATCAGTTATAATGTTTACATACTGTAGCTGAGACATACCACAAGTTCGTGGATGGTCCATCCTGAGTGCTGCTGTCATGCAGAGTTTAGCTCCGCCCCAACTCCCTTTCCTTTGCGTAGCTGTAGTTATACTAAGGCATACTATGCAGTCAAGGCATACTATGCAGTTTCCGTTTTTTTCAAACAGCGTCCCCTAGAGTCGCTGTGGAGTACTTGTATTTAAAGTTACTGTCATAAATACCCCTCACTTTTTCTTTTCCTTGACTCTTTCGACCGGGTAAGTATAACAATATAACAATTGTAGACCGCTAACAAGACAGAGATTGTTACCAGTGGGCGGTGCTTTTCCCTACGATGCTGTCAACATGGGGAGAAATCTGGAATCGTTTGTTCTCAACTGTGAATCGTTGAGAGACTGTTAATGATTTATGGGGATTCAAAAAAAAAATGGGTGCATTTTTTTCCATTTTTATGCTGGTTGTTTACACACTGTGGACACACATCTGTTTAAATGCCTTATAAAAGTGAATTTTGCATAGGTACCCTTTAATGTTTAGTTTACGGGTAAAATAAATGTTTGTACGTTGGATTTTTTTTTTTTTCAAAGTCTTTTTTTTTTTTGCTTCAACAGGTTGCTCTTGAATTCTGTAGGCTTGTCTCCATTGATTTAAAAAGAGCATTCTTCGAAGGGCTTGACAAGCACCTACCAAGGCTCCTACATTTATACACCAAGCGAAGCAATGAAGTTCCAGAACTTCTGAATATGATGAAGTGTCTTGATGAACAGGCAAGTCCAATTTGAATTTATACAGCAAAACTAATTTGTTTTTAGCTTTCAAAGAAATTGGCATCAGGAAAACTCTATTATTAGCTAGTGTTGCACAAACTGGTAAAAATTATATGATTTATGTGATGCGCAAAACACAGATGAAATCACAGAATCTATTCTTAAAAACGAAATTTACTGTATTGCATGGAATGTCACAGAATTAATCAATATTTGGTTGAATAAATCAAAAGAGGGTCAGTCACTTAAATCAAAACCACACAGAGAGTCTTTAAATATGAATCCTGCATGTTCTGTGTGAATGAATGACGCAGACATGCAGTTGTTTACTACACATTCTGAAATACGTGTGACACTTGCTGTTTTTTCTGCTTATGCTGTTTCACCTTTTCATAGTTCCTAGAACTATTGGCAGAAATACCCAGATCTTGGCTTGTTCGTGCCGCGGGAACTAGGAACGATTTTAGTTCTAGGAACTCCTTTTGAAGGGAACTAATTTAGCTCCTACTTAAGAGTAGGGTCTAACCCACCATAGGGACGCGGCGATTAACCAATTTCACAATTAACTGCGATTTAAAACTTCATGGTTAACCCCTTAACTGTCCCCCCCCCCCCCACAGTAGACATTAAAATCACTATCCAAACTTAAATGGTTGTAATTCAAGAATGCTTTGGATTAAAGTCATATGGCTGGTCTTGTTTTAAAGAAGACATATGCCCGATTATTGTAGAAGTGAAATAAATTATGAAATTGAAACAGAAAAAAAGTTATATAAAGTTTGAGTTTATGCAAATGTACAATGCAAACAAAATATTTATATTTTATATAAAATAAATATATTACAAAACATATTTTACTCTAAAACTGCAAGAAAATGAAAGACAAAAATGTTAACAAGTTGTGTTCCAAATTTTAGGATGATATCTGAAAAAATTAGCTTTCAGTAAGATTTTATTTGGACGCAGTACCAAACATTTTCACTAGATGGACAGCCAATGACCATATAAGGGCATCTCCATTGTCATATATGTGACCAATCACGGAAAGTAGTGACACAAGTCGGTTCTGGGGCATTTTGAGTTATATAAAACATGACCTGAGCGAAAGAGAAACAAAAGCGCAGCATAAATAGCCATGCTTCCCTTGGAGGGCGGGGGCATTAACAAAAGCCGGCTTATCCAGTACGGAAATACACACAGACAATGACACGCTCCTACAGCATGCTAGAATATCCGAAAAACAAGCCGATTTCAACATCAAAATGTACGCTTTTAAATATACCAATACTGCTATCTCAAACACAGAGAGTCTTCTTTGTGATCTCAACTAACAAATTCTGCAAAAAAGCAGAAATCACCAATTTTGAAAAAAAAAAAAAACGCTTCTTTCTCATTTTGCTCGAAAGTTGTGCTGCCGACTTGTCACTGGTTTCCGTGACGGGTCACATATGTTTTGAGTGATCTGAACCATATATTTTCCATAATTTTCATACAATGTATGAAGTAGACATCCTATTCAGAAGTAGTAAGGGTGGTTTTTACCAATCTTTCATGATTTTTCATCATTTTATTGCTATTTCAAAATAAAGGCCTAAACACGCCTACTGAATATGAAATATTCTTTTTGCAAATTGATAAATTACTGCTCCTCTGTAATATATATTTTTTAAACAAGCCACCAAATATGAAAACTAGAGATTGTAAGCTTTCAAATGATATATAGTTTGTCAATATTACTTTAGGTTTTTACTACAATATTATTGTTTTAAAAATATAATGGCAAAGGTGACAATCGTAAAGGATCCACTAAACACCAGATTCATCACGACGGCACTCGAGTACCTACATAATCCAATTCACAAAAATTACACAATTTAAACATTTTTAAAAATGCATAGTGAGTTACTAAAGCAATAGGCTATTTTACTAAGAATACACTTGTTTGTTCACAGTTTGAACATTCTTGTTTCCATTTATTTAATTTCAAGAAAAATTATCCATTCTTGCTTTTACAGCTGCAAAGCTGTAGCACTAAATGATATTCAAAGTCACATTACATGCTTTTAACATTAAAAAAAGCACATAAACAGTGCCTGAGATTATAATTGCCACACTTTGTGTTTGTTGTTCCAGCGCGATGTCGCAAAAAACTATTGATTAACATGGACAATATTCCTTTTAGCGCGTGTTGCGGCGGCGCGTGTAGTTAGGACACGGTGTAACAGATTAATGGAATGCATTTTCTGTCAAATTTAAATAAATCAATTACATGATAAAAAAAATATATTACAACCAGATTAACCACTTAGTTGTATAAACGTAATTATTATCAATAAGCCGTTTTGTCTGTGTAAACGCTAAATAATGCTGCATGTTTCAAGGGAACTTTTATTTTACTTCTGTGGCACTTTTTCTTTTTTTTTAAATAACTTGGTAGTTCACAGCAAGTTCACAGTTCTCATGCAATATGATGAAGAATGATCTTTCCGAAGAGGAGTAGGGATGGGTATCCTTAAGGTTTTAGTAATTAGTAATTATCGGTTCAGTACTATATTTATTTTACATTACCGTACATAGGCTAATATAAAAAGTAGGGGTGGGGGAAAAAAATCAATACAGCATAGTATCGCAATATTTTCTGTGGCAATACTGTATCGATACACGGGCGCTAAGTATCGATCTTTTATTATTTAAATTACACATGAGAATTTAACTTTGGTAGTAGAATGATAAAAATCATTGCTATGCGCGCCGCCGCTTATGAACGCGGCTGCAGTAATGCACCAAAACACAAGGTTCCCAGGCCAACAGGTCCCTGTTAACCGTTGCGAGTGTGCGGGCGCACTAAAGTGTCTTTTTGTTTAAATAGTCAAAGTTACTATCAGATTTAATGTTATTACATCTTTAAAAATATATAAGACTCAAGTTTCAGTATTTGACCACTATTGTATTCTGAGAAACTTATAGTGACAGTTATGTCTTAATTTGTGTCAGGAGTTATGTAATGAAAAAATGCGTTGATACCTTTAATATGAATTATGACCGTCAGCCGCTCTCATTCAGAAAAAAAAAACTCCTGTTCTGTCGTCATGAACGCGCTTGACAAAACAACGTCCATCAGGGCTTTTACCTCAAAGATGTGCAGATTTGAAGAAATATTGATAGATTCTCATAGGTTTACGTCAGATTTCTATAGACAGGAATCATATTTATTGAATTTATACCCAAATGTGTCGATTACGAGCGCTGGATACTCTGATGTAATGTGTTTTAAATCCACAATAAAGCTAGGTTATTCGCTGCAGTTCGCAGAGTCATCGAGTATACCATCCCTTCGCACTCCGGGAAGTTGGGAATTTGAAGTTGGAAAAAGGTAATAAATTGCAATATATTGCAGAATATCGCAATATGTCTAAAATCGCAATAATATTGTATCGTGACCTAAGTATTGGGATAATATCGTATCGTGGTGCCTCTGGTGATTCCCACCCCTAATAAAAAGGAAAACAAACAGCAATGTTTGAACTAAACAAATGAATATAAAACATCTATCTGTGAATGCACCAGTGTGCGGCCATAAAAAATAAAAAATAACTTTTTTTATACAAACAAAACACTTCTGTCAAGTGAACACATTTATTTTTTGGCAGAGTTCTAACCAGAAGAAGAGGGGAGCAATTATTTTGGGCCTTCCATACTACATGAGGGAGAATCCAGAAAACATCTTCAAAGTTTGTGAGGTAAAAATTTCAGTTCTTTTTTATTACTATTATTATTATTTTATTATTAACTTAATTATTTATTTATGGTGTATTAAGGATACACCAATATCACTTTAGTATGATAGTGATGCTTTTATTTGGTACTTTTTTTTTATGTGGCTTAATTTTAGTTGTTTCCTTAAGTTATTTTATGCTTAATTGTGCCTGTTAAAATGTATTGTATTGCTGTATCATATTTTATCTTTCAACTAGGGGTGGGCGATATGGCAAAAATATATCACGATTTTTTTCAGGAAAATCACGATTTTATCACGATTCTTTTTCATGTTGGCTTTACTATTTTTCAAGTGACTGAGCATTACAGCCAATCTAATGTACCTATTTTAAAAACAAAGCCTTGGGTAACAAAATATAAAGTAAAAAAGAATGGCAGACATTTAGGCCAAAGTGGCGAAGGTAAAAATCATTGTCTTTATTTTCTGTTTTTAAATATTAAAGGAACACGTCGACTTTTTGGGACTTAACTTATTCACCGTATCCCCAGAGTTAGATAAGTCCATATACATACCCTTTTCATCTCCATGCGTGCCGTAACTCTTCCTAACGCACCCACCACTAGCCTAGCTTAGCACAAAGACTGGAAGTAAATGGTTCGAGCTAGCATACTGCTCCCAATAAGTGACAAAATAACACCAACATTTTCCTATTTACATGTTGTGATTTGTATAGTCACAGCGTGTACAAATAACAAGGTCACATGTGAGACAGCATCTTCTGAGAATATAGTTCCCAGTATGTACGTTTAGAAGATGTCTGTCTCATGAGACCTTGTTATTTGTACATGCTGTGACTATACTTATTCCCAGCTAACAAAATTATGTTCTGAGAACGTTGTGGGAACATTGATTTGAAATGTTCTAAAAACGTTGAAATGTCCAGTTTGCTTAACGTTGCTGGAATGGTTTCTTAATGTTAGCAAAACGTTGCTGGAACGTTAGTATAATGTTGTTGTAACGTTATCTTAAGGTTAGCATAACGTTGCTGGAATGGTTTCTTAATGTTAGCAAAACGTTGCTGGAACGTTATCTTAAGGTTAGCATAACGTTGCTGGAACGTTAGCACAACGTTGCTGGAACAGTACCATAACGTTGCTGGAACATTATCTTAAGGTTAGCATAACGTTGCTGGAACGTTATATTAAGGTTAGCATAACATTGCTGGAATGTTAGCATAACGTTGCTGGAACTTTAGCATAACGTTGCTGGAACGTTAGCATAACGTTGCTGGAACATTATCTTAAGGTTAGCATAACGTTGCTGGAACATTATATTAAGGTTAACATAACATTGCTGGAATGTTAGCATAACGTTGCTGGAACATTCTTAATGTTAGCATAACGTTCATGGAACGTTATTTTAAGGTTAGCATAACGTTCATGGAACGTTATCTTAAGGTTAGCATAATGTTGTCGGAACGTTCGCATAACATTGCTGGAACATTGGCATAACGTTGCTGAAACATTATCTTAAGGTAAGCATAACGTTCCTGCAACGTTTTCCCCGAAAATTTTATTAACAATACAACATTCAAAGAACATTAAAATGTCCACTTTCTTTCATGTTAAAATTTTATTTTAAAGGGCATATTGCAGGTTTTTTTCAGAATTAATATATAACCTTGTATGAAAATACCATATGAAAAGTAAATGCACGATTAAAAATTGTTTTGCCAGACATAGCCTAAGGGCACAAATTCAGTGGAAAACGTGACCGTTTCCTTGACCGTGTTGAAAAAACGCTTTTTTTTCACCACCGCGTCATATTACGTCACAATGGGGAGTCGTTTGCCGGGCGCTGCGTTCGCTCAGTGCAGAATAGGCTGGTATTATGTTGAAGCGGTCGGGATTCAGTGTGTTTTCGGTGGTTATTGTATTTCAATTAATAATTATCGTGATAAATGACTGTGAATTATGGCCTGTCAGGACATCGAGTCCACAGGTTTCCGAACAAGAAAAAGGATGGTGCTTTCTTCCGTGTTTGTGTGCGTTTTGTGCAGGGTAAGAGACGGCCTTCGCTTCTGCGTCTGCTTTGAAAAACGCGGTAGTGTGTAGCGTTCACTATAGACTGCATGATTATAATCCCGGCGATATGATGAGTTAACGTTACGTTATATGATGACGGCGATATGTGCACACTGTCCCGGCTCCTTCATCGGGTCGCCCGGTCTGCCGTCAGCATGTGGGTCGGCCACCGGTGGGAAACATGACGGTCACGGATCCGTCAGAGATCACTTATTGTACATTTGTTTTACAAAATGTGCCTTGTCTTAATTTAATTCATTAACGTATCCTCCATAAACTTGTAATGTCTTGCAAGTCTGCAGCCGACACTTATTATTATTATTATAATATAATATATTATGTTCATTTTCAATCTGTACTCCAAATTTTAATGTTTGTGTTGGCTGCTTCTACATATAAAGTTTTTATACAGTAAGAAAGTTGTGATTGTGATTATTTTTTTATTCATTATCACCAAATGGGGCCATTCAAAACCTTTATAATGTCCCTCTTTCTCTGGAAACTGTCTCCTAATGGCTGACATACACGTGCAGGTAAGGGTCTGAATACTAGCTTTGCTATTGCCTGACACATAATTACAATATTGTGATCTGAGCATAGTGTTATACATATCGTCGGCTAACGTGAATACATCTATAAGCTAACACTGTTCTCTCATCGAGACCCGACTCCTGCCCTGTTCTCCTCACACCACAGCTCAATGCGTCTCCTCTGACCGTTGTTTTGTCTAATCCTGACCTGTCTACTCTCTTGGCTTCATATAAGGCTCATAATTATATGGCTGAGGTCTGTTATACGAGTAAACATTTAGGCTACAATTTCCTCAGCGTCCGAACTGTCATTGCAATCCATTGCTTTCCTATTGTTTACTTTGACAGGGCTCCAAACTGCGACTAAAATGGTCGCATTTGCGACCAAATATATTTATTTGCGAGTGAAATTTCTGCCAAGGTCGCCATTGGCGACAATACAAATTTACTCCCTTTGATTGTAAAATCTGCATCATACATGCATGTTTTATAACCAGTAGCCTATCGCTTCATTTGTTTTGTTAACGTCATGAAATGAGACGCTTTGTGTGAACTGAGTGAAAGCGCCAAAATATGAACGGGTAAAGCGAATGTCACCTTTCGTGCCAGAAAAAAAATGTCAAAGCGAAAAATATTGGACTTCTTCAAGCAATCCTCATCTCTGTCAATCACCAGCACGCATGACACACCTCTGCTAACAAAAAAATATGCGATATTTTAAATGCGTCATTCTGTTCATAGAACGCTCCATATGAAAGTTTTTTTTTTTTTTTTTTTGCAAAGCCAATCTAGCGCTGGCTCCATGACGAGCCAATAATCAGAGTTGTTCCCTGCACCGCACAGCTTAGTTTCTAGATGTAGAAACTAGAATGTTTTGCCGGACTGAACAAAAGCGAAGCGAACTCAACTGGGCGAGATGAGACAGCGTGTGTCTGTGCGCGAGCAATAGTGCGCGAGAGAGACCGAGGGTGTCTGCGCGCGAGAGACTTCAAATAACAAGAGACCTTTCAAATAACAACTACAGAATTGTATTCACTGACATCGGGATCCCGCTTACATGGCTACCTTCCAAATAAATCAATAATTTGACACAAAATATTGATTTAAAAACGATTGTATTGCTTCCGTGTCCGTGACAACGTTATGTTTTTCATGGCAAACTGTGTCTTATCAAGAAATAACATACTGCATTCTACATTAGAATTTAACCAAGCCATGTAATAATAGGTAATAATAATAATAACAGAAGATAATATCTATAGTCTATCCTAATAATTATTATAAATACAATGTATATAAATACAATTTAAAATATTAATAAATTATTTATTTTTATTTATTCAGGAGATGCACTGAATTTTGGTGAATAAGAGGACCCATTTTATTTTGATGCACATTAGCAGGAAATGTAGCACAATATGAATGTAAAAAGCAGTTATAATTAGCCTATGTGACAAATCAACAAATAATCGTGATAATTAATCGTGATTATCATTTTGGCCAAAATCGTGCAGCCCTACTGAGGTATGATCATGAGACACAAACAATTTTTTGTGACTTTTGTTCAAGAGCGGGCAAAGAAATAGCGGGGAAAACGGAGTTCATTACAGGAACTAACCATTTCAAAAAAGAGACTGTGAGAAAACACGGGGACAGTAACAAGCATAAAAATGCACGCGATCACATAATCGCGAAGAATGCTCCACAGACTGCACCGTTAGCACGTGCAGTTTCTTGTGCATGCAAGCTGCGGGAATTTATTATTTATTATATAAAAAAATTAATTTGACTGTATATAGTTCATAAGTCGGAAGTGACATTCAGTTCCCAAATAAGCTTCAGTTCCCAGAACATTCACAAGATGAAAATGCTGAAACTGTAAGAAGAGGAGAGACATGCACACAACAGGGTGACTAAAAGTAAATGCATTGTTATGTGGCTCTTAAAAAAATTATTTGGCGCCTGTTTTTTTCCCCTATAGGAGCCAATGGCTCCTTACTTGATTTTTTTGTTTGGAGCCCTGTTTGACCGCGCTCCCTCATGATACGTCACTTCCGGTTTGGCGGTTTTCAAATGCGGAAGTAAAATTTTCTCACAAAAACGACTCCAGAAGCCTAAATAGCGTTTTATAAGTATATGTTTATATTTAAATCTAGTTCCTACATTATTGTTCTATACATTGGCTCACTGGGTACTCTAACCTGCAATATGCCCTTTAAGGTTAGAAAAACAATTCTGCACCATTCGTTCAACTTTATTTTTTTATTAAAACAACCATGTGAATTATAAGCGCACTTTTACATCACATCAAAAAGTAGAACATTTCATATGATTATCATACATTTTAAACACTACATTATAGCTTAAAAAAACAACTACAAATATTTTCATGTAAACATTTAAATGAAATGAAAACTGTGTTTAAGGGTTAGTTCACCAAAAAATTATGTCAGTAATTACTCGTTATTCCAACCCCGTAAGACTTCCATTCATCTTCAGAACACAAATTAAGATATTTTCGATGAAACCTGAGAGAACAGCAACAGTGATCGTTCCAATCACACAGAACGAGCACTGCTTTTCATGTTGGCTGCTAGGCAAACACAGAAACAGCTGTCCTGTCAGTCAAGTAAACATCAAATCAGCCTTTTATTAACTTTGTTTACTTTCTGTTAACATTACGATTCCTGAAGTCGTTAAGCTCCTGGTAACCCGCGAGAGCACCACAAGTTTATCCTCCATCATCACACTCTCCGGCGTTCAAAGCAACTGTAGCTTTCATCACTACAACGGAAGACCCGCCTCTCCATTTATTCAATTGGACAGTGGAAAAAACACTTTTACCGCTCGGAGTTGATTTTTTTTTTAACTCCAAAAACGCGAGGCGCCTGGGGCGCATAAACAGTGCGCGGAACGCGCACTGCCATAGAAATCAATTGAAAAAAGGCACCTCTCACTGCCAAAATCGCGTTAGGTGTGATCGGCCCCTAAATCAGCTTAAAATAACGCATTTATCGATTACATTGTTTCGCCACAAGGTGGCAACAAGTGACTGTTACAAAATGTATTTGTTATTGAATCATTTATTAAAGAGAATGTAGTAGTATGATGCTTTTGGAATAAGTCAGAAAGGCGTTTGCTGTTCTCTTCTCAGGCGCTCGTGTTCACAGCACCGCCCGTCAAAATAAAAGCCCCGCTTCCAAAACGTCGGCCACTCAGAAAAAATAATCGGCCGACGCCGATATTTGAAAAATGCCTTATATCGGCCGATATATCAGCCTGGGCAATATATCGGTCGACCACTAATCGTCCCAGCCCTAGAGTTCACGAGATCAGCGAGAACTGAGAAGATGACGCAGATGGGTCTCGATGTAGTGCGGCACTTTTGTGAACTCACTCAAGAGGCCCACAAAAATTATTGTCGTTGCTTGATAAACTTAAGGTTGAGCCACTGTAGTCACTTGGACTATTTTAGCATGTCTTTACTAACTTTCTGGGCCGGCAGAATGAAATTGCCTAGAAGCCTATGGAGGAATATATGGAGCCTATGGAGAAGCCTATGGACAAAAATATCTTAATTTGTGTTCTGAAGATGAACGGAAGTCTTAAAGGGATAGTTCACACAAAAATGAAAACTCTGTCAGTAATTACTCACCCTCATGTTGTTCCAACCCCGTAAGACTTTCCTTCATCTTCGGAACCCAAATGAAATCTGAGCGCTGTCTCACTCCTCCATAGGCTTCTTGAGGGATTGAAACTTGCCGGCCCAGAATAGTTATTAAAGGTGCAATGTGTAATATTTCTGAGGATCAACTGACAGAAATGCAATATAAGATCCATAACTATGTTTTCAGTGGTGTATAAAGACCTTACTTAAAGCTAGGGTAGGTAATGTTGGAGAGCTAGCCAGATTTGAAAGTGGCACCTTTTCTAAGCTCCGCCCCCTCCTGTCAGTGCTCCGTCCAAAGCTACGCCCCCCCCCCCCCCCCACAAACATGAACGCGCATCCACATTTGGAGTCAGCTGCATGTACCTACGACCTGTAACGCAACTGGCTTACACCGACAGAGAAGCTACTGTTAGCATTGGGATTTTTTTGAGAGGGGGCGGGATTTTTGTTGGGAAAGTCAGGGGAGAGACGCACACTTCGATTAGACTGGATAAACACATGCAGCATCTTAATTGTTAAGAAAATGAAACGAAATAAATGAATAAATCAAGCCTTTATTACAAAACACTAGGCTATATCATACAGCATTCTGAAAAATGCACACCCCTAGTTCCTCCGTCTATGGCCCATGACGCGATGAGCATTTACTAGCTACTTTAAAAAACGCGGGTCAGGAAGCGGGTCGGGTACAATATTTTTTTTTTTTTTTTTTGCGGTCCGAGTTGCGGGATGGTTAGTTGAAAACGTCGGTCGGGTGCGGGTTGTTTATACATTGACCCACGCATCACTGCTGTGCACGTAGTGGTGCTCGGGCACGAGACATGAAGGCATCTGATTGGTTCTTTACATTCACACCGAATGGCAGTGATTGGTCAGAGTTTTTACTGTCCTACAGCTGCTACAGAGGTCAGATTTTTTTCATTCCTTTTTCTGAACACATAATGTATTGACTACTATCAGAATGGAAGGACCATTTCACCCAGTATCATTTTTTTTTTCTGAACAGGATTACCTACCCTAGCTTTAATGAACCGTTATGTTTTTATTACCTTAGAATGAGTCATTTATATCTACATAACCGCGGGCACCCCCTTCTATGAAGCTCGACATATTGTGATGTCATGTTTCTACCATAGCCAACAGCGAACAAACAGCGCCACAGAGCGTTTCGTCACTAACTTGAATGAGAAGCTGCAGAAAACAGATATTGTTTAGGACGGAGGGTAAATCTAAAAATCACGGGTCAACATCGGTGTGGCTTTTCACTGATGGAAGGGTCTTATGAGGGAAAAAGGCTTTCAAAACGACGCCGAAGTTGCCTGTTTTCTGCTGGATAGGTATTCCAACTTTAACATTGCAAATGAAAACTGTTGTTTCATAATGTTAGCATTACCTAGAAGCTAGCCATGTGAAGTGACTTTTCCCTTGTCAGTGGTGTAAAATATGTAGGTATATTGTGTCATGTAACTTAGTTATTCTCCCTTGCTGTGTTTTGGCTTTGCTATGTGGGGAGAAATGTGCTGGTTATGATCGTGAGACAATCAGCTGATTAGTACTATTGACCGTAAAACACTAACATTAGCCTACAGCATAACAGTTCATACTAGCCAGCTAAACTAATCCGTTAGAAAAAATTTGTAGTTGGATAGTTTCATGTGGTTCTTCTCCCTCGCTGTGTTGTGGGTTTGCTATGTGGGGAGAAATGCGCTGGTTACGTCGGCCACCGTAGCTTCTCCTTCCAGTTTGAGAAGGGAGGGATAGGCCGTAAGTGACTGGCTGTTTGCAATTCGCAAACCTCACCACTAGATGCCTCTAAAAATCACACACTGCACCTTTAAAGACATCGTTAAAATAGTCCAAGTGACTACAGTGGCTCAACCATATGTTTATCAAGCGACGAGAATACTTTTTGTGCGCAAAAAACTAATTCTATTCATTATGTTCTCCGTGGGCCTAAGTGTGTTTACGTAGTATAACTGCACATAGTATATCTGTGTTGCACGTCACCACGTAGGCTCACCATTGGCCGACGCTGGTCATGTGTGTGATGCGTGTGACCTATGGACGAGTGAGACAGCTGTCAGATTTCACGAAAGTCTTACGGGGTTGGAACAACATGAGGGTGAGTAATTACTGACAGAATATTCATTTTTGGGTGAACTATCCCTTAAATATAAGTAGTGTGGGTGTGCCAAACTAGCACTGTGGTCCAGTCTGTGGTCCAGTCTCTTCATGCCCCGTCTGTAAAGTGAACAGATTGACTGATGTTACAAAAAATTGGTGAATTATTATTTCATAAACATTTAATAATAACAGTGTGGCTACTCCATAAATGTTAACCCTAAAGTTATTTAGACTGTGCTTTGAGTACTATAAATTTATATTAGTTTTTTTCCAACTGCTTACACATGTTTTCAAAACGATGTCACCTTTTTCAAAGCTCTACACACAATTCCCAAAACTGCACACACAAAATGCAAAATGCCTCACATCTCCTTCAAAATGTAACACTGCATTCAAAATGCCATAACCACATGACAGAATGAAGCATTTGCATCAAATGGCAAACATTTCTTTCATAATAGTAAATTTTTGGATATACCATGTAAACACTGTTGTTCTATATCTAAAGCACTCTGGTCTTTCATAGGCTTATAATTATCTTCACTTCAATACAATGTTCTACAGTGACAGTAATCTGCTGAGAGCGGGAACAAGTACACTAAACACCAATGCAATGTAGAAACATAACATGTTTATTAGGCCAAACATTACTGTTGTATACAGTAGCATACAACACAACCATAAACATATGTAAACCAAAAGTATATTCTTTAGAATACAGTAAAGAACACAATTGTGTGTGTGGGGTCTCTGTCCATTGATGGCATCAATAGTTCAAAACAGGTAATCTGACCTTTGACCTATATGTGATTGGTTAGTGATCAGTAAAGCAATAAGTGTTTTCACATGTGAGGAGTGTTTTTTTTCTCATGCAACAGTACATTCCACAACAACATGCTGGCACGCTGACAAAATTTTCGTCTTCGAGCATAGTACGGGGATAGTTTCTCTCACCTTAGAGCTCCAATTCAGAGGTCAATGCATCCAACGGTTGTCCTGTAATGGGATGAAGTCTGTTTGGTATGCTTTGGCCTTGAGCTTGATGCTCCGCATCCGCCAGTTCAGACGCCCGTCCCATTGGAAGTCTCTGTGGGAAAAAAACTGTAAACCACACAAGATTAAAATTTAGCTTACAAATGTTATACAATGGAAAGGTTCAATAACACATTGTAAAGGATTAGCTACACCTGAAAATTAATGAACTTCCATCATTGAGGGGAAAATACGATAATGTGCATCAAAATTCTGTGTACCTGGTAAACTTTTCTAATTTGTACTAATTTGCCATACTATGGAAGTAGTAATATAATACTTTCATTAGAGTTGGGGTACTCGAACTCGGACTCGAGTCCGGTCTCGAGTCCAATTTTGAATGGACTCGGACTTGTCACGCACTCGAATGAATTTGTACTCGGACTTGACACGGACTCGGGACATTTTAGACTCGGAAAAATGTCCGAGTCCAGTCGAGTCCGGCTATGACACAAAACGAAATTTTGTGAATTTTTTTTATTTAAAAACGAAAAGAAACAACGTTGTTTCAGCGTTGAGCATTGTAGCCAATCACAGTTAAGTGCATAAAATCAGTGGCAAATCAGAGGCGTTTTAGAGTCCGCATGCGAATAATTCGCTCAAAATGTATGTTTAGAATCAGCACGAGCTTTATCCTTTCGCAAATCCCCTCATAAACAACAAAGTCTCTCTAGACGCAATATAATATAAAGATATTCACTGTGCAGTGCGGACAACTTCAGTCAGTGTTTATGACGAGAGTTTTAGGGAGAGTGCCGAACGCGGTAAGTGATGGCTTAAAGGGAGCGCTGTTGACAATCTAAATAGTTTTGTTTTTCATACTTCTAGAGGACCAGTGGTCATTCACACTGTAAATTATAAATAGTGATAACTGCATTTAAATGTGGGATTGAATCCACTTAATTTTTGTCCTTTGAGTCATGAAATTGCGATGATTTGACACATAGCAACATAAGAACGTGATAACCATAGCAACATTTTGGCGTCTAATAATGTTATCATTTTTGTTGCATTTATACTTTAGTCATAAGTTTACATACTCCTTGCAGAATCTCCAAAATGTTATTTTTATATGTTTTTTAATAAGACGGATCATACACATTGTTTCTATTTAGTACTGCCCTGAAAAAGCTTTTTCACATAACAGATGTTTAATAGCCTAAATAAAATACAAACACAAAATAAAGACAAATTACATAGGCTCGATTTTAATATTGTGTCATTACTTGAATGATCCAGAACTTTTTTTTCTTTTTAATGGTTGAGGAAAAATCATCCAGCTCCTGCACATTCTTTGCTTTTCCAGCATCTTCTGCATATTTGACTCCTTACTAGCAGTGACTATGATTGTAAGATCCATACTTTCACACTGGTGACAACTGAGGGACTCATACACAACTATTACAAACCCTGCAAATATTTAGTGATGCACAAGAAGGAAGCATCCGTTAAGAGCCAAGAGGTGTAAACTTTTGAACTGGATCATTGGTGTAAATTGGTCTTATTTGTTTAAAAATGCATTCATTAATTTAGTCCAACCCTTCAGAGGCTAAATAAGATATTAGCATGTACAACACAATAAGAAAAATTTAAACATCATCATCTTGCTCAAAAGTTTACCCCTGGCTCTTAATGCATCGTGTTGCATTATTAAGCATTACCTTGCAGATTCTAAAAGATGTACAATAGGTAAACGTATGACTGTAACTATACATTGCAATCATTTTGTAAGGTTTAAAATATTAATTTAAGAGCTCAGTGTTGAGACCTTTCGCCGGGATTTGATTGACAGGTGATCTGACCAATTATAATGCAGATACACGCCATTTTTGTTCGACAAACAAACCAAATCAGTTAGTAGATTAAAGGCAGTGGACTTGAACTTGAAAAATAGTGTGTATTGATTTCTTTTTTAGAAATTTGTGCTATAACTAGAAGAGATTATCAGTTCACGTGCTGCTTGAACTGAGGCCTACACATTAAAGCACCACAAAACAGTATTTATCGTTTGAAGTAACCAAGAGGGGCGGGTCTTTGTGAAAGGTCAATTTCAAATCATTTAAATCTTTGTGGACTCGGCCGGACTCGACTCGGACTCGGATGTTAAGGACTCGGACTCAAGTCCGACTCGACCCTCTTTGGACTCGGACTTGGACTTGTACTCGGTTGTTAAGGACTTGGACTCGACTCGGACTCGACAAAGGTGGACTCGGACCCAACACTAACTTTCATTGTATGACAATAGCAGCATTGAGAAAGGTCTTCTTTGAAGCTATTATAATAAAATTATAAAAATGTATAAACCAGGGCTTGGCATTAACGTTAACCCTGGTCTTGTACTTGTCCTTTGGACAAATAATTCGTTCATTCACTTGTAAAAAAAAACCACACAAAAAAGTAGCTTGTCAAGGAATATATAAATTTTTTGAAGTAAGGTTATTCATCTGTGTGTAACGTGTGTGTGTGCGCGCGCGCGCTGTAACGTTATGCTTAACGTTAAATTAAAATCGCACATTAATATGAAAACGGTGATTCAACTGACTTGGAATTAACGTTAACTTACCTGTGAATTAAGCGGTTGCGTGACATTCATGTTAATACTAGGCATAAATGGTATTATAAAACCCCAATTTGCCCTCCTGTAGGGCATTCCGTCATGTGAAAACTACGAAATAACCGTCCAGTGAATACTTTTAAGTTAATTCATTTTAAGATATTTTAGTTTACTTCCATTCACATTGAAAAATTGCCACCAAAACCTTTACAAAATCGCTAATCAAGATTACAAGCCTAAAGCCTAAACTTACGTTACAGCTAAAGTCTAACAGTTGAGATGCTAACGGACTTTTCCCGAAGACACTAAACTATTTCTATAAAGTAAATATTCAACGGAAGCGTGTTATTTACATGAAAGAATGTGTCAGAAACATTTTTATGTACTATTTGTGTAATTTTGGGGACTAAACTTACCTGAAATTAGCGAAACCAACAGCGAGAGACAGAGTTGCTGCTTGTTGTTAGTTGAGCTCCCCGCCCGTTTCCATGGTAACTCCAGTTCAAATCTGGTCAAAGAGTATAGAAGTACCAAGAGGCGAAACTCAATAGAGCTGGTAAGTCCCGCCCCCTCCGTAAAACCCCGCTGGACCTCAAAGTTGAAAAAGCGTCAATGCAAGTGAATGGGAGAAAATAATTATTTTCTGGTCCCGTTTGAATTGTGCCATGAATGTGAACATATGTTGTCTGTGAATTTTTTATATAACTCAGTATCAAGTATCAATCACTGAAAGTGATAAGCTGAAAAAATATTTCCATATAGTTAAATTGATCTTTTCCACAATTCCATTTCATGGTTCCGATTCCATTCTGTCACTCATCCTTTTTCCTGTACGTATGTGTGTTTTTGTTTAGTTATGTTTGTGATTTAGTTAAGCGTACAGGGCAACCACCCATAATAGCATTACAATAATTTAGCCTTGATGTTATGATTGCATGAACTAATTGTTCTGCATTTTTCATTAAGAGCATATGACGTAATTTAGATATATTTTTTAAGATGAAAAACTGCAGTTTTACAGATACTAGACACGTGACTTTCAAAAGAAAGATTGGTATCAAAGAGCACACCCAGGTTCCTAACCGACAACGAGGACTTGACAGAGCTGCCATCGAGTGTTACAGTACTCTAGATTATTATGTAAGGAAGTTTTTTGTCCAATAATTAGAATCTCTGTTTTTTTCCGAATGTAGTAGGAAATTGCTAGTCATCCAGTTTTTTATATCAGCTATGCATTCCGTTAATTTTGTGAATTGGTAGGTTTCGTCAGGACGTGAAGAAATATAGAGCTGAGTATATATAATGTACTATTGTCAGCCAGATCCGGGCCTTATCCAGATCAGATGGTGGACCTGTGCCTAGACACAACCACAACGCATCCCTGAAGTGTCAGCAGAGATTGTGTCAACTAGACTCTCACCTGTGATGGCATCATCGACACGACAGCCATTGACACTGATCCTCAACCAACCCGTCTCCTTACCGGAGTGAAGACTCCGATCTTTGACTTTGACAGATGGAACTGGATACATATTCTGAATGTTTTGATCCATACTTCTGACCTGTAATGCTGCCTGAATCATAATCATACACTGTTCGTTCATAAACTGCCCCAAATTCCATTACCCCAGTTGGTCGGCAGGGCCCACTCACCTGACGCTGTAAGCTGCACCCATCGGAGACTATGTGGGCCCTCCTGGTTGGTCGTTTCGTATAATGCTGCACCCCGTCCACCGGCCGGTAGGACCTGCCAGCCCGGTGTTGTGAGTTGCTCCCATCGGAGAAAGCACGCCTCTCGCGGTTGGGTCACTCAAATCATCGGCCGGTAAGGCTCACCCTCTATTTAATTATATGTAAGTGTGAACTTGTGCAATTATGTTTTATTAACAAAGTTCGGGAGGAGCACATTCAGATAATTACCCTAATTAACACAAGAGGAGCATATTCAGTTAATCAACTCAATTAATGATAAGAGGTATGTATATATGTATATATATATATATATATAGAGAGAGAGAGAGAGAGAGAGAGAGAGAGAGAGAGAGAGAGAGAGAGAGTGAGAGAGTGAGTGAGTGAGTGAGTGAGTGAGTGAGTGAGTGAGTGAGTGAGTGAGTGAGTGAGTGAGTGAGTGAGTGAGTGAGTGAGTAGGGGTGTGCAAAGCAGCCGATATTTGTATCTGTATTTGTTGAGGGGGGAAAAGTATTTGTATTTGTATTCGAGTAAAATTCAAAATAGGCGTAAAAAATATTAATAATTACGTTACACTTCTAATTTACGTTAAAGTGTAAGTATTCTTTAATTATATCCATTATAATAATTATAGTAATATGCAATATTGGTTGATGTTTTTCCATAAATCCAACAATGAAACAAGGAACGTCATTGAAAAGAAAATAACATAACAGCCATTACCTCATCCATGGTTAAACCAACAACTAATAAAATACCATTGTGAACATTATGAAGCCTACAGCCTACATCTTGCTGTCTGCAAAAGACAGAGTCACTTAAACAACTACACAAGCATTTTTAACCTTTTTAACCGAACGTTAATGTTACTCTGTCAACAGCCTATTATCTAAATTACCGCGCTAAACAGCTGACGTTACGTAAACAGAGCGAACATGAGAGCACCCGACTACAGACGTCAATAATGCAGCGTAATGGAATAATCTCCCGATCAAACTCCGCTTCTCGAAAGTTATAAACTGCCTTTTTAAGGTACAAAAATCTATTCATCAAAAATAGTGATGGAGTTAAGTGTTTTTTCGCTCTCTGTTGCTGTGTGGAGCAGCCTGTGTCCGTCACTCTCTCACTCATCCGGGCGTGCACTGCGGTCTCATGAGGAAACGCAGCTTTTTGATATAAAATTTATTATTTTTACCGAATACAAATATTTTTTTAAGTATTTGTTTGAAATAAGTATTTGTAAAAAACACGTTATTTGTGCCTTTCCGAATACCGTATATATATATATATACAGATGGTACTCAACCAGAATGCCTATTACCGCCGCGACAGGCACCGCGGCAAAACTACCGCGGTAAAAATAATCCAGTCGCATTTCAAAGTCATTCGCGAAATGACCGCCAGGTGGCGCAGAGGGACATTGTGCAAAACAGCAGCTATTGCCGTATTTTGAAATGTAAGCGGGGTTAATGTCAATTAACAGATGAAATAGGCTACTATAGAACATTGTTTAGGACAGAAAAATAGAATCATAATTTAAAAATAGAGACGAGAACAATATAGCCTTTATTTCATATTGTAGCCTAGACGTCGGTGGGCGACATAAGCCTATTGCCCGTTGGGAGCAGCGTGATAAAATAATAATAATAACAAAAATAACGAACAAAAATAAATTAGGTGCAAAGAAGCTGATTATTTGTTTACTACTCTATTGAGGAATAAGACGAATGAGGAGCGCTTCTCTGGAACAGATTGGATAAACCGGGCATTTCTAAATGAGTACATTCATGGCCGAATGGTAGAACTTACGTATCGGTCATTTGGATGACACGGGTTCGAATCCCGAACAAACATAGACTATTGTACATTTTATATTAGACTATTAATGCATGTCATAGCCTGTTATTAATGCAGACAATCAAACAAACAAAACATTTTTTTTTATACAGGATTGCCTTTTTTTGTTTTGGTTCCTATGAAGAGTTTGTAAAACATGGTTTTAAGCAAGGTGCGATTTGCCAGGGGGGACGGGGATTTCCTTCTGGTCTAAACATCCATGCTTCTGCTGAATTATTTTAATCCCCCCTCCCTCCACAGTAATCAATGCTATAAATTACTTCACCAATAGACCATTTAAAATATATAATGTAAAGATATGCAACAGGCACGTTTAAACGACAAACAATAAAATCAGAACCAGTTTCAGTTCATGGTTCCAGTGGCCTTAATGCATGCACGGCTTTCAAAATGTCACGAAGCTTTTTGAGATTATTTTGAATGAAATATTGAAGTTTATAATTAAGTATTTTGGCACACCACGCCGAGTGGCGCTATCCATTGTTCTAAAGTCGGGTTTTATTCTGGCATGTTGAATTAGTGTTCGGCAGACGCGGCGGCGCGTTCATTTGGATTTATTTTTCTCATAACAGACAGCTAAAATAACTTAGGCCCTTTAGGCTACTCCGTAGTTTTTTAGTCATACAGATCAGAGTAGATTAGCCTACATCGTTCAAAACTGTAAACTTTTATTCATATTCAAACTTTTATTCAAAAGTTTATCTGTCGTCTCTGTCTCCAGGAACTGCGCGTCACAAAAATTAACCGAAAGCCACTTTCCTTCGCTCAGTCACGATAAGAAATCGGCTATGTCTAAAGCCTTTAAATGTCTAAATATTTAATAAATGTTATCTGATTAGGTAATCCGTATGAAACCGAGAGGTGCAGAATATCTACTCAAACTAGCTAGCCTATTATGTGAGCGCTTCCCAATGATGAACGGACAAGGGTGAAAATCTCGCTATAATTAAATGTAGTCTCTAGGCTAAATCGAATTAAATTGTAAAAATAGATCAGATAATTTATTTGTCGAAATGTTGCGATATTGTTTCATTTAAGTTTATAATTATTATATAAATGTTATTTAGTTTAGCAGCAGCAAGCACTGTGGTTCGAGATTTATATATAAAAAAATAATAATAGCTAATTCACAAATCGCGCACCCTGGTTGTAAGGATCCAAAGATCCCCGTGGAATTTAACATTGAGTTGAACATTGTATTCATGACAACAAATGAACATGCGTTTGTATTTAGGTTTGCTTGGAAAAAGCTGGCCCAAACCGAGGTAGTGTTTTATTTCTTCAATTATTGACATAATTAAATGTTTATTAATAAACTTTTATGACAGAAACATTAGCCTACATAGCCTAAATAATTTAATTATTTCATTATCAACACTTTACTAGCCTAATGCTATGTCTAGTGTGAATTCCGACTTCTCTTTGTTTTAAGTCGGTCTCAGACTCAGATAGCCTGTGGGGGGTTGGGGGTTCAGGAGGTGTTAATGTTCTGTCTTTCATATGGAGAGTGAGTCTGATGACCAAGCAAAGGCAAACTACTTTTAAAGATAAATCTCTCGATGTGTCCAAATGTAGGCCCTTAAATTATAAATATTGTAGTTTTATGTATTGTATTTAAAGAGGTTTCACACACACTTTCAGTTGAAGTGTTCAATCCATTTGTTTCAACTGGTTTTGTAGAATTTTAACACGTTTGAGTAGTGTGTTTGTCAACAATCTGGCATTATCTAAACATGAACTATTAGACTAGGCAGAATTTCTGAAAATGTGCTTATTTAAAGTGCTGGAGGCATTTTGTGATTATTTATATTATACAACATGTCTAGGGGTATTAAGGGGTGCTGAATCCAAATCTGCTGTATATGAAGCTCAAAAATGTCCCAAAATGCCTCAAAATTGAGAAATTCAAAATGGCCGCCACCGCCAGGCTGAAATCTATTTTTCAGTATATCTTTTTGACTAAACAAGGTACAAACATGAAATAAATGTGCTTTTGTAAGTTTTCCTAGATGGGCAATTCAATGGCATATTCAAATTTGAGATGTAATGTGAAGAAAATGCTTAGATATTTCAAAAATAGTTGTTTTTAACTATCAATAATTACTCAGTTATTATTATAATTATTATTATTGTTGATATTATCAGGCTACATTTACTTACATTGTATTTTGTTTTGAGGTCAAATGTACAAACAAATACAAAAAGTTACAAACTTTAATTAAATGTTCACAGGTTTTTACACATGGGGAATTTAACATCCTGTCCTGATTTAGATCAAGTGTCAATAATCAGCTTGAAAATCACACAAGTATAGAGAAAATGGTGGTCATTAGTGATAAAGAAGTTGTCAATCAAATAAGATCCAAAAGCAGGAAGATCCATGGGTCATGGTGATATTCATTGAACTATATCCCAGTAGAAGTTACAGTGACAGCTTATTCGCAGTCCTCTTCAATGTTCTGGAAAGTGTTGTCAAGTTTCCTGCAGGTGCATGCGTCTATACATTCCATGCGACTCTTTCTGAATAATAGAAGAATAGAATAGAAAGATTACAACCAGTACAAGTACAGGTACATTGGAATAATTGGATACCAAAATCCCTCAGAGATGGACACTGTCGTATAATCTGAGAACAGTCATAGCTTCTCAGACAACAGCGATGCTGAGACTGACAGATGATGAATACGATGAGTACACACACACACAGAGTGCACAAAGAGTAGAATGGAAAGAGATGATGTGGATGAAAGCAGAATGTCTATCATTAAAAGAGCGCGGTGTATTTCAAGATGGTGGGGACACACTCAAGAATATAATCAACAAGGACATGGTCACACCCCAGATTCAACAATCTCTGCTTGGTGCAGAACACCTTGGACAGGCACAAATGTAAGTGTTTGTGGAAAAACGTCTGTGTGAACCTCCAGATAGTGACCAGCACTTGGATCTGAAGTCACCCATTTGAAAGAACAAAGCCAAAACATTTGCCTCTTTGTATGAAGTCGTGCAACTTTCCAAGAACAAGCAAAACATAATCAAAGTGGACAGGCAGATTCTACACAAGCTCATCACAGATTACAGAGCAGGTCGCAAGGTAGACCTGGAAAATATTCTCCAACATGAACTCATGCCCATCCCGCCATCTCTGGTCGAAACAAACGGCAGTCTACATTCCACCAACAAATCTGTTTTAGCAAATATACTGACAAAACATATCAAATCCCCTGCAGATGTGCCCCTTCAGGAACCCAGCTGCTTTCTTATTGATGGCCAAGCACTTGTAATGGCACTTGGGAAGCCGCCTGACATCACAACATTCGGCAACTATGCCAACAAGTTTGTTGACACAGTGTTGAAGATGGCAGAGAAGTACCAGAGGGTTTATGTAGTCTTCAACAGGTACCATGACGAATCCACTGGCGCAAGAAAGAAGCTTAAACAGCGCCACCGACCAGTACGCAGAGAGATCGTGAATGACTCTGTTCCACTTCCAGCAGACTGGTCGAGCTTCATGGCATTGGAAGAGAACAAAGCAGGTTGATAAATGCAACAAAGCAAGAGTGAAGTTGTTTTGCAAAGGTCGTCCACAAGAGACTCTTCCTCCAACCTCAGATGCAGTGAAGTTTCATATCATGCGTTCACACTATCAAGTGACAATCAAACCAAGCTCACCTGCCACATCCTGATCTTCCTCTAGTGGATGAAATGGGATGGATGCACAAGGACGGTCAATTAGTGCCACGGCTAATGTCTCTGCCACCTATACTGAAAGCCTGCAGGGAGTTCACTTCATGTGGGTGTACCAAGGGATGCCTCAGCCAACGCTGCAGCTGCAGGTATGTGTATAGGGAATTAGCTGATGTTGATCATTGTGTACAAGAATGTACAAATATGATAGACTGGTAGATTATTCCAATGTACCTGTACTTGTACTGGTTGTAATCTTTCTATTCTATTATTCAGAAAGAGTCGCATGGAATGTATAGACGCATGCACCTGCAGGAAACTTGACAACACTTGCCAGAACATTGAAAAGGACTGCACATAAGCTGTCACTGTAACTTCTACTGGGATTTATAGTAATAATAATAATAATGTTACATTTATATAGCGCTTTTTCTGAGACCTCAAAGTGCTTCACATAGAAGGGGGGAATCTCCTCAACCACCACCAATGTGCAGCTCCACTTGGATGATGCGACGGCAGCCATATTGCGCCAGAACGCCCACCACACACCAGCTTACTGGTGGAGAGGAGACAGTGATGAAGCCAATCAGTGTATGGGGATGATTAGGAGGCCATGATGGACAGAGGCCACTGGGCAAATTTGGCCAGGACACCGGGGTTACACCCCTACTCTTTTTCGAAGGACATCCTGGGATTTTTAATGACCACAGAGAGTCAGGACCTCGTTTTAACGTCTCATCCGAAGGACGGCGCTCTTTGTCAGTATAGTGTCCCCGTCACTACACTGGGGTGTTAGGACCCACACAGACCACAGGGTGAGCGCTGGCCACACTAACACCTCTACCAGCAGCAACCTGGTTTTTCTCAAGAGTCTCCCATCCAGGTACTAACCAGGCTCAGCCCCGCTTAGCTTCAGTGGGGGACCGGTCTTGGGCTACAGCCAGGGGGATACGGCTGCTGCATAGTTCAATGAATTGAACTGCATAGTTCAATGAATATCACCATGACCCATGGATCTTCCTGCTTTTGGATCTTATTTGATTGACAACTTCTTTATCACTAATGACCACCATTTTTTCTATACTTGTGTGATTTTCAAGCTGATTATTGACACTTGATCTAAATCAGGACAGGATGTTAAATTCCCCATGTGTAAAAACCTGTGAACATTTAATTAAAGTTTGTAACTTTTTGTATTTGTTTGTACATTTGACCTCAAAACAAAATACAATGTAAGTAAATGTAGCCTGATAATATCAACAATAATAATAATTATAATTATAACTGAGTAATTATTGATAGTTAAAAACAACTATTTTTGCAATATCTAAGCATTTTCTTCACATTACATCTCAAATTTGAATATGCTATTGAATTGCCCATCTAGGAAAACTTACAAAAGCACATTTATTTCATGTTTGTACCTTGTTTAGTCAAAAAGATATACTGAAAAATAGATTTCAGCCTGGCGGTGGCGGCCATTTTGAATTTCTCAATTTTGAGGCATTTTGGGAAATTTTTGAGCTTCATATACAGCAGATTTGGATTCAGCACCCCTTAATACCCCTAGACATGTTGTATAATATAAATAATCACAAAATGCCTTCGGGGTTCTGATTTTGTGAAAATTGACCCTGTCTATATCGACGTTCTTGCCAACTAAACGAATGCGATAAGCAGCAGATACAGAGCGCTTATTCGCGATCCACCTCGTTTTATTGTACGGTGAATTCAACCAGGCATTCTGTTTGAAGCAAGACTCAATCATTTGTTACAGTTTTTTTTTTTCGTGATTTGTATGGATGACACACAGCGACACCAGTAGCCTATTATCAGCTGTATAATGGGGGTTTACCCTGAAATCTTGTTTAATGTAGAGAGAGACCCCGGCGCGCGCAGTGCAGGGAGACTAAATCAACTAAAATAAAAGAGTTCCAGCGCGAGAGAGAAGCAAAGAAAATCTTAATTTATGTTGCTTTGAACTATTTTCGTTTTGTAGACTAGCTTACTGTTTTAATTGTTTATTTAGCTGCAATTTCTTTGGCAATACAGATTTAAAATGTCGCAAGAATAAGATTCTGTTTCTTACTTAATAAACTCTAACTCGATGCAACCCTGTTTTAAATAAATAAACTGCCCCCGACACTTTATTTAAACCTTGAAATGTCCAGGATCTGTTTTTAAAAATGTCTTCCTTTGCTATGGCGGGTATCAATTGTCAGTCATCTCAATTTCGTGGATAATTCACAAAACAATAATTTAGCAGATTAAAGATAGCTTCGTCATTTTCATTTTCTGACGCGATCGGCTGATAATCTTCCTTCATCAGTTTTGTCGTCTGTGCAGCGGCTCTACTGGAATCTAGCAAATGTATGTTGTAATGTGCCATTGATAATTAAACAAAACGCTTGACTTCAATAAACAGTTACCTATCTAAGCATCAAGAATGGTAAAACATTTAACGCTGTCAGCAAAAGCTAGTGAGATTCGATCTCGCATCGCTTGAAGCTCCGTGAAGCTCGTGCTGTTGCGTTGTCCACTGCGCTATCGTCGGTCCGCTGATAAATGTTGCTCTTGCAAAGCCTCATTGATGTAGCCTAATATTTTTCTATTGCAATGTTTTGTGTTGAAATGTTTTCATTATTTATTAAATGTATTAGGCCTACATTTAATTTCAGTCTTGTGATTATATGAATTCATTTAACTACATGTTTAACTTGAATTGATCTGTTTTACTTTTACCACATTTCAAACACTCTCAATGAGCCGCGGCGCGGCGGCAGATTACGCAATAGAGAGAATAAACTGACACTTTTCAAAGTCTGCGATTGTAGCGCCTCTTAGCGGTCAAAGGCAGCAAATACACCCCCGCAATTTTTAAGCATACCGCAGTTTCTTCCTCTCATACGCCTCATCTACAGCATCCTCCCATGGCACTGTTAACTCTATCAGGTGAACAAGGCGTGCTGATCCAGACCACAAGACAATATCTGGTCGAAGGTTAGTGATGGCAATCTCAGGTGGAAAAATAAGCCGTTGACCAACATCTGCCAGCATTTTCCAGTCTCTAGCAGCTTCCAGTTGTCCTGGGCGAGGATTGGTTTTAACACCTTTTCTTGGTGGTTGCTCTCCTGGGCGGAGGAATGTTGTCTTTTGTGTGTAATGTTTTGATGGAACAGGTGGCAACTTATTGTAAATGTATATGCAATATATAAATGCAAATATTTCTCAAATACATGCATGTATCGTCCCCTTGGAATTATAAGGTTCTATCTGACATTTTTGTCAAAATTTAGTTATTCACATATTCTTATTCTGTGACAACTTATTTACATTATGTGATGTTGTTTTTTAAGTTGTGTACATTTTGGAACTTTTTATTCAGAAAATAAAAAGTTTCTTTCTACACAGTCGAATGGAATGCAAAAACTTTAAAGCTCAATATCTCAAAACCAGTCAGAATGCAGATAGAACCTTATAATTCCAAGGGGACGGTATTGTCACAGGTCGAGGTGGGCCAAGCCAGACTGCACCCACCCCTAGACCAGGATCACCCTGAGGAGCGTGTCAAAGGAGGAGGCAGGAGACAGGAATAAAAAGAATGACAGGCTTTATTAAATATAAAAACAATTTGAAAATCCTAATCTAAAATTCCTCTTCCTTCCTCTTCCCAGGAATCCAAGGCAAGTGGGGGGTCAGGCTCACTTCCTTCTGGCGCTGGTGCCAACTCGCAGTGGTAGGTACTGAACAGGTGGGTATCGCAGGTGAGTAATTGAGTCAAGCTTACTTCCTTCTGGCGCTGGTGCCAACTCCCAGTGGTAGGTACTAAACAGGTGGGTATCGCAGGTAAGTAAATGAGTCAGGCTTACTTCATTCTGGCTCTGGTGCCAACTCACTGAACAGGTGAATATCACAGGTGAGTATCGCAGGGGAGTAGGTGGATCAGGGCTCACAGGAGTTGTAAAGGGTGGGCACTTCGCACCATACAGGTGGGTTTCAGGGCTACAGCAGACTCAAGTCGCAAGCGGAGCGGGGCTTTGGCTGGCACAGACAGAATCAACACTTCAAATAGAGGTGAATAGCTCTCACATGGGTGGCAGGAGACAGAGTCAATAGCTGAACAGGGCTTTCACTGGGACAGACAGCATTCAAACTTCAAGCAGAGGTAAACAGTTCTCACGTGTGTTGCAGGGGACAAAGTCACAAGCTGAGCGGGCGTTCACTGGAACAGACGGAGTCAACGCTTCAAATAGAGGTGAACAGCTCTCACGTTGGTGGTAGGAGACAGAGTCATAAGCTGAGCAGGGCTTTCACTGGAGCAGACAGCACACAAACTTCAAGCAGAGGTAAACAGTTCTCACGTGTGTTGCAGGGGACAAAGTCACAAGCTGAGCGACGTTCACTGGAACAGACGGAATCAACACTTCGAATAGAGGTGAACAGCTCTCACAGGGGTGGCAGGAGACAAAGTCATAAGCTGAGCAGGGCTCTCACTGGGACAGACAGCATAAACTTCAAGCAGAGGTAAACAGTTCTCACGTGTGTTGCAGGGGACAGAGTCACAAGCTGAGCGACGTTCACTGGAACAGACGGAATCAACACTTCGAATAGAGGTGAACAGCTCTCACAGGGGTGGCAGGAGACAAAGTCATAAGCTGAGCAGGGCTCTCACTGGGACAGACAGCATAAACTTCAAGCAGAGGTAAACAGTTCTCACGTGTGTTGCAGGGGACAGAGTCACAAGCTGAGCCGGGCTTTCACTGGGACAGACAGCATACAAACTTCAAGCAGAGGTAACCAGTTCTCACGTGTAGTGTGCACACGGGGGCTTTTCCTTCTGACATCCAACAGGTGACTGCAATCGATCTTGCTAGACTCTTATGATGGACGGTAGACCAGCATAACACATGGGGAGTGCACGGCGATAAAAGGTAAATCTTCCACACACACACGACAGTCCAATTCCAAACATGCAACGTGATGGGAAACGTCAATTTCAGCACTACAAATCCACTCTTCAAGTGCAAAGTAAGGCCAACACTCACCCAGAGGTCTCGATCTGAAGAGCCGATGATAGTCAGAGTTGGGACAGATGCGGTGAATAATTTCCTCACCACTACAAGCGGCTTCACTTCGCTGGTTTCAATGGCCGAGGGGGAGGCTAGAGATCGACAAGGAATCAGTCTATTTCACTCAGTGCGATGTATACAACGTGATCCAAGCACTTCAAACCAGTATCCAATTTAGTGTAGAAAACATGCGTTTATGAGATTCAATTTGTCAATCACTCATCTCACTCTTTCCCAGTCCAGACGACGAATTCCACTCTTCAAAACTGCCCTCGGATCCCACAAGCAACACTCCGCTTCTTTCACGATGGTCCTTCAGCTGCAACACTCCACAAACATTTCCCAACAGGAGAGAACCACACCAGATCGCCGGGGGAAGACAAAGAAACAACCACACAACGCGGAGGGAGAACACTCCAGATCAACGAAGGAGGAACAACAACACCAACCTTCTCTTCCCCTTGTGTTTTATCCTCTCAAAATGCTGGCGTGGCCTCAATCAGACACTCAAAGTGAAGTCCCCACACCTGTTGCCAATCTGCCGTTTAGTTGTCATGACAACAGACACACACACCGGCCCGGGGACAGTGTTACACCGAAAGTGCCCCGGCGGGAACACTTCTCTGGTGGAATCAGTTCCGGGGATTATTTGTCACCCCGTGACAGTATGTGTATTTATACAAAATGATTATACACAATACACACATATTATGTAAACACAAACTTGTATTTTGGATGCGATTAATCACGATTAATCGTTTCGCAGCTCTAAATATTATATATATATATATATATATATATATACATATACAGCAGGCTTACCTCTGCTCCATGACAGTTTTCCAGCATCCCTCCACCACAACCATCTCCTCACTTCTAACTATTCCTATCCCAACCTAGGATGAGGGGAGTTCTCTGAGAGTTCTCTCCAAATTCTGAGCTCAGAGCCCTTCCCTTAGACAGCAAAATAAATGCAAAATACAGTCGCAAGCAGCAATCATCGGGGTCCAAGCACCAATGGTCCATTTGAGTGAACAGGGATTTATCGGCCATTGTCCCAGCCAGCTCAGAGCTCACTGCACAGCCAGCACACAGCCCCTGAGGGTTACCCCATCTTCGCAGGTGTCACCACAAGAGAGCAGTATCCACAGCATTTTGTGCGCTTCAACAAGCCCCTCTTGGGCAACACACACCTCTTGCATGATTAACCTACTCACTCCTCACGACTACTACTCTATTTCTATTCATTCATGTCACACATTCATTCAATACGCATGTGCAATTTTGAGATCTGGAACCCCATTTATCTATTTTAAATATTTTGTTTCTAGATTTGATTTGGTGAAGTTCTTTCTCCGATCACCATCACAGGTTTGACTCAGCAGCCCACGCAAACATTTTTAAATAATAAGCAAAAATTGCTCTTACCTAATAGGCACGCCTTTGTTGACCCACCACCCACGGCTCTCGTTGATGTCAGGCCTCAGGCCGCTCCTGGATGCCACTCGCCAATTTTGTGTTGTGGAGTAAAGTCATCTCGTTCTTGCAAATGAAGCTCAACAAAATAAGCAACAAAGCAGAGACACCTACAGGACATATGAATTTGTCTCACTTGCAAATCACAATTTTATACAGTTTTAACCAATGATCACATTTGCAGGTGCTCTCCTCCCTTTTCTCTTCCTGGAATCTCCCCAACACTTTTGACACAGTTACTTCATTAATTGGCTATCTTTTTCTCTTTGTAAAGGTGGCCGACTGCCAACCAGTTAAACATTTTATTTTATTGTCCCACAAAGTGATTATTCAATGCTTTTGACTCATTGTTTTGATCAAGAGATCACGTTGAAGGTGGTGTGAACCAAAAGAGCAACTTACTATCGGTGCAGATACCAAACCGCAAGCAACTTCGGCTAAAATCCCATTTTTCCCTTTAAAACACATCTGGGTTTTATAGCATTAAAACTAGTTCTACACTTGTTTTTTTATAGGATAAATTAAATATTTAATCAATAGCTGCATAGTTAATTTTCAATCTTACTGCTTTCAATTGGTTCAGTGGTCATGCAGCATAAACAGTGTTCTCAATTGCAGTAATTTGTGGTAAAAGATATGTTCTTATATAGTTAAAATGTTTGGATGAAATATACCACATTTTTGTTATATTCCCCCTATTCCTTTAAAGGGTTAGTTCACCCAAAAATGAAAATAATGTCATTAATGACTCACCCTCATGTCGTTCTAAGCCCGTAAGACCTCCGTTCATCTTCGGAACACAGTTTAAGATATTTTAGATTTAGTCCGAGAGATTTCTGTCCCTCCATTGAAGCTGTATATACAGTATACTGTCCATGTCCATAAAGGTAATATAAACATCATCAAAGTAGTCCATGTGACATCAGTGGGTTAGTTAGAAGTTTTTGAAGCATCGAAAATACTTTTTGGTCCAAAAATAACACAAAATAAGACTTTATTCAGCATTGTATTCTCTCCCGGGTCTGTTGTGAATCTGCGTTCAGGACTCCGCAGTGACGCTGCTGACGGAAGACGCTGATGAAGTGTTATCTGGTGCGTCCGAGCTTCGTTTACAGTCTGAGGGAGACGCACGCTATATTCAAGCTATTCTACATTGTTTGCGTGGATATCATTTTTTTAATGGTGCGTAAATGTGCATGTCGCGGATGAGACACTTTTACAGCGTGCGTTTCCCTCAGTCTATAAATGAAGCTCGGGCGCACCAGATAACACGTCATCAGCGTCTTACGCCATCAGCGTAACTGTGAAGGATTGACAACAGACCCGGGAGAGAATACAATGCTGAATAAAGTCTTATTTTGTGTTATTTTTGGACCAAAAAGTATTTTCGATGCTTCAAAAACTTCTAACAAACCCACTGATGTCACATGGACTACTTTGATGATGTTTATATTACCTTTATGGACATGGACAGTATACTGTATATACAGCTTCAATGGAGGGACAGAAAGCTCTCGGACTAAATCTAAAATATCTTAAACTGTGTTCCGAAGATGAACGGAGGTCTTACGGGCTTAGAACGACATGAGGGTGAGTCATTAATGACATTATTTTCATTTTTGGGTGAACTAACCCTTTAATGTCAAGTGTTGTTTTTGTCCATAATTAAGTTGAAGAATACATCTACATAAATTATATTTTGTCTTTTCTATTCTCATTTACTATGTTTTTTTTCTCCCACATGGCAAATATTGCTTATTTTATGGAATATCCTGCTGGAAAATTCATAACATATGAAGGCTTGTCAACAGAGTTTTGACTGTCACACGTCTAATACAATACTGGCTGTCTGGTACCTCCATAATTTCTCAAGTGGACACTATGGCCTCTCTGAGGGGCACTTCTCCTCTGGGGCACCCACCTCTTACAATCCACGCATACTCACTTACTCTATTCAAATTTTTGAATGTGCTTCCCCTACAGAAACCCCTCAAACACAGCACTTGTTAACAAGAAAGAGTGAAAGGGAGGAGAAAACGTCTATAAACAATAGGAAAATATGGTTTGGCAGAGGAAAAAAGAGTGGAGGAGGAGAGTATATGAGGAGGAAAGGGAGGGAAATAAAAAAAGAGCAGCTGGCAGGAGTGAAGCCTGATATTACAGACCGCTGCTCCAAACCAGATGCTCAGGAACCTAAACCAAAAGCTAAACTCAAACGAGAGAGAGAGGAGACACATAGTGTGTGCTTGAAGGATGAAAATAAAGTTTTCACACTCTTTATTTCTGTGTGAAGTGTCTAAGATAGTTGTGATCAGACTGAAGGATCTTATAATGGCCCTAAAAAAATGGAACTGGACGTTGATTTTTACAAGCATTTTGCTTGGCTGAAAAAGGTAAGCATTTCCGTTTCTGTTCTTGAAAAATGCTTTTTCATTTTTGTCACTAATGTCGATCTAAGTGCCTAATCTTGCATTTGAATTATGTAAAGAACTTCTTAAATTGTTTCTCAGCTGATTAACCTGGATAGTCATAAAGGGCTCATGGTACATTAATATCCATGTGATAATCTTTTCATTGTTTGTTATTTAGCTTTTGTCATGGCCACACTAGTTCGATTAAATATGAAGTTAAAACTCTATATCTAGATTTTTGGTGTACATCATGTACTCATTCTGCATTCTTAAATACTAGACTGCAGAGGTCAAATTATGCTGTATAGTCCCAGTAAAAATAGGGCTATGTCAGATTGTGGTATTCTACTGCATCCATCACAGCCATCCATAATTGACCAGGAAGTAGAGAAATGTCAGCATGCAAATTGCATTAAAGGGATAGTTCACCCAAAAATGAAAATTACCCCATGATTTACTCACACTCAAGCCATCCTAGGTGTATATGACATTCTTCTATCACATAATTACTGTTTTAACAATTATTTAAAAAATTGGAAACACAATGAATGCATTGCAAAACTGTCAAACTAAGCATTTATTATTATACTAAAACATTTTCAGTAACAGCTTATTTAGTTTCTGAACGTAAATTATTGCCAAGATTTTATGGTGCAAAGTAAATTGTTTAGAATGTGTTAATCAAAAGCAGTTCTCAGTTAAGCGCACTTACACATACAGCTATAGCAGTTCTTGAATCATCAGTGGCCCACAGAACAGAGAACTGTTTCTTTCGGACACGTTCAATACTGGAGAACCGATGAGCTGGAGATACTGAGCATCCGTGATCAGCTGTGAATATAGTGTGTAAACACGTCAATAGAATTGACCCGGAAGTATTATAGCCTCAGTCAATGACGTCATCGGCGCGCACCCGGGACACGAGGCTATAAATAGATGAGCCACAGGTGCACCGTCAGGAAATTTTGTCTTCATTTTGTCATTTACATAAAAAAATACATTGATTTAAATTTTGTAAAACACTTTTTGTTTGGAAAGGCAATATGCGTGGGGGCGTGATTCACACCTGAGAAGACAATGCCCTGCATAATGAGCTGCATAATGAGCCTTTCATTCAGGTGTCACTGAGCCACAAGAAAGAATGTGAGGACTTATTCTATATGCATGCAAATTGTATAATATCCAAGGTAAACATTTATAGTAACTATGCAGTTAATGTTCATACAGTATTTTCAGAAAACTTTGGAATATATTCTCTCCCCAAATGTGTCACTAATAAAAAAACAATAATAAATATAGCTGCAAGCAGCCATTACGGGGCCAAGCGCAAGCAAGACGACAAGACATGCCAAAGTGGCTGGGAGTGTGAGACCAACTGCAGCTAGGAGCAATTAAAGACATTTAAAGAAGAATTTTGGCAAAATGGTTGAAAAATCACATACATTAACTAAAAATATGATTATCACTTTCGACCAATAGGTGGCGCAATTACGAAACTGATGTGATGTGGTCAGAGTGAAGTGACAATGACACATACAAAGTTTGGTGTCAATATGTCAAGGCATTGCAGATATAAAGCCTGAATAGTCATTTTGGCATCATGCCTCAACTTTGCATCTGCGGTATACAAAAACGGTTTTGTCTATCGACACGAAATCCATAACTTTTACTCGGCACGGTCTGGAGATGACACGATCCGATTTTGGTGAAACTCGGACCTTCGGTCTAGGAGGAGTTTGAAAAAGTAGGTTTTAAAAGAAAATAAAGATGGCGGACAGGAAGTTTGACTGACTATGGCAAAATTGGTATCTATGTTTTCAGCATAACCCAAGGAATCTATTGAGATCAGTGTCATAGGCAAATTTATTCAAAAGTTATTAGCATTTTTGGAAATTTCATTATAACTTTTGACCAAAAGGTGGCGCTGTCTCATAATCTTTTGAGTACCTTTAGGGCCTTGTACTGATGACCCATACTGAGTTTCGTAACGATACGTTCATGCGTTCATAAAATACAGCATTTTAGCACATCATTCAAAATGGCCAACAGCCAAAATGGCCGATATGGGAAAATTGGATATCAGTCGACTCAACATGACGCCCTGAATCTAACGAGACCACTTCTGTGATTTTTTGGACAAACCGTGCAGAAGTTATAAGCAAAAACATAAATTCTTTATATCTCCGGACCAGTAGGTGGCGCTGTGCCGAAACACAGCATGTAGCCTCAGGTCATGCTTGTGATGACATGTACCAAGTTTGATCTGAATACGATAAAGCATTGCCGAGATACAGCCTTACATCTGTTTTTGCAAGCGCTACGTAAAATTAAATTGCGCGGCATTCGCGGACGGTTTTACAAATCAACTTGAATTCCATAACTTTTTGTTGTCATGGTCTGGAGATGATCTGGTTAAATTTTTGTGAAATTCGGAGCAACGGCCTAGGAGGAGTTCGAAAAAGTAGGTTTTTTGGAAAATTCAAAATGGCGGGAAAACTATTATGACGGAAAATGACGTCATATGGTGCAGTCGAATCGTCGTGAGCTCAGGAATCAGAGGAAAAAAGAATTTTGTTTCTAGCCCTTGTGGTTCAAAAGTTATTAGCATAAACATGAGTGAAACTTTGGACAGCTGGTGGCGCTAGAGGGAATGAGTTGGAGACTCCAAATTTGCTATGGTGATAGTTCAGGTTATCCTCTATCACTGTGCCAATTTTCATAAGTTTCCCGCAAACGGTTCTATAGGCTGCCATAGACGCCCAGTTGGAAGAAAAAAAAGAAACAGAAGAATAAGAACCGGAACAGATACAATAGGTGCCCGCACCTTCAGTGCTTGGCCCCTAATAATAGGAACGGGAACAGAAACAATAGGTGCCTACGCACTTTCAGTGCTTGGCCCCTAATAATAGGAACGGGAACAGAAACAATAGGTGCCTACGCACTTTCAGTGCTTGTCCCCTAATAATTTAATGAGAAGGTGTATATTGACCTATTAAGATGTTGCTTACATCTACCTTGTACAAATATTTTTGCCTGTTTTATTAAAAAGTTTTCACATGTAAATCAACAACAATTACAATTCTAACAATATTTCAAGTGTAATATTTCTTTGTAAAATGTATACATATTATCATACGCATTTCATAGTTAGGATTCATTAGTTTGAATATTGGAACAAACACTATAATAACATCTTAGATGATAATTCAGTATACCTACTTTATTTTTGACAAAACTATATTTTTATACATACATACTATATATTTAACATGTTAGCAGAAACAAATTGTGTATGATATATTAGCATATGAATGTTAATTTGCAGTTTAATACATTGGTTATACGAATACATATTATTTTTACATATTTCAGTCGATTTTTACTCATTTTAATCAACCAATTCATAGTTCACATCTAGCCAAGTCCAGTTAAGATGCCCGGATGTGTTCTTGATCCGCCCCTTTTACCGAGGATGCATGTAGAGGTGACTTGTGCGGACTTGAGACAGACAGGTATCCCAGAATGCATCTCACACCACCAGCAAGCGTCAATAGCAGGGGAGAAAACCCGCGTAATATCAAAATACTACTGTTATCGGGCCACGAAATGTAATTCTAAGAGTGTTTCAGTCGAGAATGTAGTTGTTTAACGCTCAAATCTGTGGTTTATTTATAAAGATAGCACCAATTTGAAAAATGTATCCGACGTTATCGGAGTTGTGAGATCCAGGCACTCAGCACTCATTAACCCCGACTGGAACAGCTTTTCCTCGGCTAGTGCTTCTGATGTTTGCCGCTGGCTCTGGTGTCTCTAGGCTAGTGGTTAAACATGAGATATAACTCGTCTTGTGTATATCTAACGGGCGATCTTTGGTCTCATTAATCTATCATTTGTTCCAAGGCAAATCGTTTTGGCTGAGGGCAAAGTGAAGTTTCATAATTGTATATATTTAGGCTATTTAACTTGAGCTGTTTTTAGGCTATTTTAAGCTGACTTATGTTTGACTGAATTGTTTTCTTTATTTATTTTTATTTATTTACTTATACTTTTATACTGGATATCAGGGGCCGTATTCACAAAGAATTTTATCTTACCACTAGGAGTACTCCTAAATCGCACTAAAAGATTTTAGCTAGGAGTGTTCTCTTAAAAGTTATTCACAACGCCTTTCAAACCTACTCTTAGTAAGAAAAAATGACAACTCCTAAACTAAGAGTGAGTCTTCGTTGCTATGGATGACGTCAATTCTCATGCACGAGCTTCCTCGCAATGATCACGGTGATTGGTTGTTAGATAACAGGGCCATCATGCGGAACATAACACAGACGCACCAAATCATGGAATTACGACATCTAAATATGTCTGTGTCCTACACAAAATAATAATAATAATGTCATCGAAATGCAAATAAAATGACATGTTTGTGCAGGCCCCAGTGAAGTGTAATTCTAAAAAGGCAGAGAGAGAGAGAGAGAGAGAGAGAAAAGTTGTGAATTAAATTAAATTAAATCAAGGTAGCCTAATACCCTAATGAAAACCGCTACTTGCCTAATAATGAAAAATGACACTTGCATTAACACTTGCTTGGTTAATTGACATCCTATTAGCCTACTTAAAGCAAGGAAATATTGCTCCTATTTAAGTAATGTAATAGTTGAATGACGGTGGATTATGAACTAGCCAAAACGGAAAAGAAAGCCCAACTGGACGCAGGATCAGTTACATGCTGCTGGCCCAGTTGGTGCTGAAAAAAAAAAACCATAATAAAAGGGAAATTCGGCACTGGGATACAACATCGAGAATTGTGAAGTTTGCATCGAACACAATCTGGGTATGGGTTTTCTTTCTATTCACAAACACGTCCTCATCCTGACGTGGTGCAATTATTTTAATATGTGTCGATCCGTCTATAGCACCGACCACTCTGGGCACACCGGCAATATCCATAAAGCTGGCTTTGTTTCTTTGGAGTTGGCGAATGTCCAAAGGAAAACTTATGAACTGTCGAATAATATGGGGTCTACAGAGTGCATTGATGGTTTGGTGGATGGATCTGCTTACCGATGGCTGGGATATCGCTAGATCGTCGGCATTACACAATTGCATTTTCCCCGTTGCCAGGTAGCGAAGTGTTATCAAACATTTCAATTCGATCTACAACAATCAGTATTCCCTCACGGTTAAGGCGGTATCTTTGTAATAACTCCGAGTCATTGAGTGTCTCCAACACACTGTGTCGCGCGGCGATGTTAAGATCCTTTGTGAATTGGTCTTAGTGAGTTAGGAGTCCTCTCGACTTCTTTTAAGCTGTCCCAGACTTAGGTGCTACTTTTAGGGCTAAAATGCTTCGTGAATTACTCTTAGTGAAAAAAATTAGGAGTCCTAAAGTTAGGAGTGACACGCCCATTATTTTTAGGAGTTGTTCCTAAATTCGCCTGTTAGGAGCTACTTTTAGCCTTAAAATTCTTTGTGAATACGGCCCTACGTCGGACTCATTAAAACTGACATTTAACAAAAAGAGTCAGGGTTGTGTAATTTTATTTTAGGCTATATATTTTCAAATATATAGAATATTTTTTTATATTTATTTTATTATACATTCTCTTCACTGTACATGTATAATAAATAAAAATGACACAACCCCGTCTCTGTTTTTTAAATGTCAGTTTTAATGTTCAATAATGTCTCATATTTTTAAAATGAAAATAAAAAGAAGCAGGGTTGTGTTTTATATTTCGTGTTGTTATAAATATATGCAGTGAAGATAATCAATGTACACGTTGCCTGAACCACATTTGTGTGGCCATTTAATGTGTTTAAGATTTTTTTTAAATGAAAAGAGGCAGAGTGATGTTTTATACCATATTTCGTTTTATTGTTGCCTAAAATATACATAAAAAGATAACCGGAGTAGCCAGACAGGCTGAGTGACGCGATCAAGAACGCCACTGTTCCATTTGCAGATTAACCGGACTTGCGTCCTCTCGTCCTCGGGAGTTCGTTCTCCTAAGTCAAACTTGGCAAGTCTGAAGTTTGCGTACTTGGTATTGAGAAACGGCCGAGATTGTTCTGACACTGAGTGCGAGCTAAATTTGCATTTAAAGGGCACACACTAAAACTATGAGTTTTTCTGAGCCCCAAAAAGAGACAATTCAAACATGCTGTAAAAAATGATCTGTTGGGTATTTTAAGCTAAAACTTCACTCTGGGGACATCAGAGACTTATTTTACATCTTGTGAAAACAGGCATAATAGGTCCCCTTTAAGTACATTAGAGTATGCAATATAATTTTGCTTAACTAAGGTATGAAATATATGACTATTAGTTTTTCCCCAATGCGGTATTAGTGGTTATTAAAAGTACTTTAGCGTAATAAAGTATCTCAATATTTATTCCATGCGTCAGCCCTGGAAACCGGTTAGTAGGCAACTTAGTGTATAGTGAAAATATGCACTCAAACACTCTGGAGACCATCCCAGATGAAGTCCCACCAGCAGAAGGCCTTACCAGGGTCTCTATTGTGGCAGCCCATCCCAGTCCAGCAAGCACACCTGGGTCTCCCTGCTCAGCTGAATAAAAGTCTACATAATTTTTTTATGTACTGTAAATTTAAATGTTTATGTTGATTTTGAGATGTTTAACTTATGTTGTAAATAGTTGGAAAAAGTACTTTTATGTAACCTAGAACAAATTATTTAATTTTTTTACAAATTGTAATTGAAAAAAGGTATAGAATAATTAGTTTGATATAGAAATGATGACTGTCATTACACAAATAAACAATGTCCAGAGCAATGAATTCTCTTTTATTTACACATTTAAAGTTGCATAAAAATAAATAATGAACATAAATATATATTTTTTCCTTTTAAAAAATATAAGTGAAAAAAAGTTAAACAAGAATATATACTTATTAGGGCTGTCAAACGATTAACATATTTAATCACATTAATGTCATGGTTAACTCGCGTTTAATCACACATTTTTATCTATTCTAAATGTCTCTTGATTTCTTTTTGTCCCATTATTTTTTTTTCTCATTTTAATGCTCTTATCAACATGGAAAAGTGGATCGGCTTGCTTTGTGCAAATGTTTTTTATTGAAAACAACATTGGCATATACTGTGTTCAATTTTTACACTAACATTCTCACTTGGAGCAAATAATCTAATCTCTCACACAATGTAACACTGACGACGAGGTAACGTTACTGATATTGACGAGTGGGTGTAGAAATGCATCAGCTGTGTGTGTGCTTGGCCATCAAGTGGTATTTAGACTGGACGTGCTGCGATGATAGTTCACAACGACACAACACACAGATCACTTTGGTCTTGTCAATTGAACCATTTGGCAACTTTTTAAAAGTAAACTTTCCATTCAGAATCTTATTGGCATCCATTTCGGCGTCTCACGCTCATCATTCATCCACTCAAAACGTAACGTTAAAGGGGGTCGCACACCGGACGAGAAGCGCCGCGCAACGCCTCGTATTTAAAATTCGAAAACATTATTCTCTATGAGTGTACACACACCTGCGGCGCCATTCGGCGTTTTTGTTGCTGGCCGTAAACTGAGAAAGTGCGCGTCCGATGAGTGATATCAGTTGTCCTAGACGCGACTCTGCGCTGCGCTTCTCGTCCACTCTGTTTTTTTGCGTGCCTGTTGTTTTGTTTCTGGTCTAGCTAGATCCGATGTGGTGTTGTAGTTTTAATAACGTTACTAGTTGTTGCAAAAGCATGTGAAAAAAAACTACAAAGTTTGCTAGGCGTTAATCTCGCGATAAAAAAATTGACGCCGTTAAAATGGGTTTGCGTTAACGCAGTTAATAACGCGTTTAACGGACAGCCCTAATACATATTTATAAAATATTTCTCAAACATTCTTTCAAGAAGAGAAAACAGCCTGTCTATCCTTTCCCTACTCTCCTATGCTCTCCACGCCTCTGCAGTTCCATGTATTCTCTAATCAAGTCCAAAAACTCGTCCTCTCTGTCTCGCCTTTTTCGTGGTGCTGATGCTTGTGCTGGTGCTCATGCTGGTGCTGGTGCTCATGCTGGTGCTGGTGCTCATGCTGGTGCGGGTGGTGCTGCCCCTGGCTCCTCCTTACCATGGGCACTCACTGCTGAACTCGGCCCTGTGTCTGTCCTCAGGGATTGAGGCAATGAGGACAGGGGGGTTGGTGCAATGCCTCTGTCCCAACACCTCATCCATTAGGACAAACCAGGGCCAAGTTTCCGCAGTGGGTTTCCCACTCACACCCTCGCCTGTCCCAGGACACTTGCAATCAGAAGGCAGATATAATATCAGATATTACGTTAACGTTAGCTACCTAGCTCCATTATTTAGCTTGAGCCGATAGCCCCGGCAGTTTTGAATAGAATAGAATAGAATGAAGCATTTATATACTGCTTTCATATGCACTACTGTACACACAAAGCGCTTTACAATCATATCAGTGGGTCTCTCCTCAATCCACCACTAGTGTGCAGCACTACACACACACTTCCTGAAATGCTTGTCTGAGTTTTCCATAGTAAATCGTCTTCACCACATGTTACTACAAATAAACGGCCCCTGAAGACAAAAAGCTGATGACATACATTGCAGGCGCCCTCTTATACTCACTCACAGGTGTTCAGTTAATGACATCGTCGGCCAATTAAAATTGTTATGTTTGCACAAATGCCTACGAGACCTGTCACGCTGATGTGTGTCCCATAGCGTCAATCCAAGACGCAGTGTCTTGTTCCACTCCGAAAGGAAACCAAGATGCTCAGACTTTCAGAAAAAACTCCAGGTACTCGAGGTAAAATCACAGAACTACCTACTCTGCTTTAACTTCATACGACAGACAAGTGGAGTGACATACAGTGACTTTTACCAGTTTTGTTAAATATCAGGAATCTTGGAACAGAATCAGATTTGAAGACAGTAGTGTAAGTGCTTAAACTGAAGTCACTTTTCTGCCCTGTATAATGCAGAATCTTTTTTTACAGCTTTTTTTGCCTTTATACTCCTAAATTGCAAACATGCACTTTATTTAATTACATTTAATTGCATTTAATAAAAAACATCAGAACAACCATTCATGTTCTTTGAAGTTTTCTCTGTCATAATGCAGACCATTCACTGTGTTTCACATTGTAGCATAGGTCAGAAATTCAAACTTAAATCTTTTTAGTACACTCACAGTATTTCACACCTCATTGACATATTCCAAGTCCCAGAGCATTACTGCATAGAGCTTGAGCACAAAAACCTAATCAGAAAAAAATAAACCTCTTAAGAAATTCCTTGTTTAAACCGTAGGTGGGTTGGGTAATGTGAAGTTTTGCAAACTTGCTGTGACATATTCAATAGAAACCTAATCAGGATTGTGAAAAACTGTATAAGCCATTTACTGTTCACATCTGCAGGTCAACGTGCAAGGCCCAGGCAAAGGTGAGAGCTACCAGGAGCGTCTGTCTCGTCTAGAAGGGGATAAAGAGTCTCTTGTTTTACAGGTAAAACATAGGGCAGTCTGTTACAAATAATTTCCTAATGTCCATAGAGTCTAGACAGTATGATGTTGCAATAGTTTAGATATCAGTTTTGTATGCAATTCAAAATTCAATATTATTCCTAAAACATTTTTGTATGTTTCAATAAAAATACTGCAAATAATCAACACTGACAGAAAAAGGTAAACCTTTTAGACATTTTGTGAATCATTTGATGACCACCCTTACAACAACAACAACAAAAAAGTATAATACTTCAAGTTCATTTTATTAAGTGTACTTTAGTAAAGTATATTTTATGTAGTAAGTATATTAATATCAATGTATTAAAAGTAAACTTGTAATATAATACATTAAGCAAAACCTGTTTAGTTGTTGGATAAAATAATTGAAGCCATTGTGTACTACAAGTGTAAAAAAAAAAATACTTGGGGGAAAAAAAAGCCTGTTCACTCGTGGTGTTTCATGGGAACAGACAAGGCTTTAAGGATTAGTCCTGTTCTGGCTTGTTGGGTTTTTGACAGTAAATACAAGTGCAGAGTAGGTGCTTGCACTGCCTATTCCTGATCAACTGGGTTGACGAGAATACACTAAATTGCCAAATTTACATATGGATTTAGTCTGACTCTGAATACAGTAATGAGTAGACTGAAATTAATGTTTTTCTCATAGACCTGAAAACAACTTTAGTAGGACAATGGACAACGATGATGTACCTCAAATGAACAAACTTTTAAACTTGTTTCTCAGGTGAGTGTTTTGACGGATCAGGTGGAGGCTCAGGGCCAGAAGATCAGAGACCTGGAGAATACTCTTGGGGAATATCAGCACAAACTCAACTGCACTGAGCAGATGCTTCAACAGGTATTGGTAATTTATATTAAAATAGAAGATTATTTTCATTTGCATATTTGTATTATAAATAATTTCAAACACTTAATAATTGTTGTGAATCCATCACAAGCTATCAGAGATTTTAGTCTGCATGAAAATATTATTTGTAATCATTACATTACAAAGCAGTATTATCACTTATTAAATTGAATTAATTTATATACTATAAACTTAAATTAAAGTTTTTAACTGGCCCATACTTTAATAAGAGCCTCTTTGCCAGGTCTGTATTTAACTGTGTCAGATCAACAAAGCTAACTATACTGATATGTGCTGTTCAAAATGCCTTACAAATTTAATCTACATCTTTAGTTCTGCTGTTTATTACTAACCCTGCTTACATTGCTTCACCCTGACTGGGCAGGCCAAGTTTCCTAGGCTTGCTGGATGTTCAAATGAACAGTCATGCATTAATCAGCTTGCGTTTCTGGTTTCTTGGTTGATTTGTCACTTTTGTTATTTGCAGGGACCCGAGCCATATCTAGAGTTCAGAATAGCATTAAGACTTTAACTAAGGATTCTTCCTAGATTTGTGATCTAGAAAATATAAAAATATAGTTGCTCTAGATTTGCCCTTTAAACTGTTTTTATTATTTTTAATTCTAATAGCTTTTATAAGGCACCAGCTTACATTAATAGAATAATCTGCACCTGGTGTGGCTGAAAAGGAACTTTTCATCTGTTAGGCAATTCTTGGGTGGGATTCCAGGAGTCTGGTCATCACATCACCTTGGCAACCCAAATATTTAAAGTGGTGGCAGTATTCCAAGGCCTGGGTTGATTTGGGCATTTTAATTAGCTTGGGAATTAGTTCACAGCAGGTAACCTGCTTTTTCTCCTGTAATCATTAAATGAATAAATAATTATGTGTCCAGCAGAAAAAAAAGAAAGAAAAAAACAACAACTGTAGTATTGTGAAGAGTGTAGTGTGAAAATAAGTGAGAAAAGAGTGGTCTTAAAGCTTTGACGTTTTAGTAGACCTGCTAGAGCCATTAGGACCATTTATAAAGATAAACTATGTCAAGGCATGGTAAGACTCCTGTACATATCCATACTATTTTCAAAGACTAAATTCACATTCCTCTGCTTCTAAATCTAATTTTCCTTGTAAGATAATTGCATATTTTTTCTGTTTAACTTGCCTTTGCTTTGAAAGCTCTATGGCTGATTAAATCTGCAGCCTTTAGATTGGAAGTTTTTTAGGGCATGTGCCTGTGGTCATTGAGGTTTTGGCCTTCAAAGGCAAATCCAATTCCAGTGACACGGGCCTAATATTTTCCATATGGTGTCTTTGAAAGTCTCAAAGCTCACGTAAAACCCCTCAGCCAAGCCAATATTTTAAACAGTTTTTTGGGCTTCTGTATTGTAAAATAGATTCCTGTTTAGTGTCTGAGTTTAACCATTGAGATCAAAGAATGCAAGATGCTGCTTTTACTGTATGTTTACACCAGGGGTGCTCAAACTTGTATGCCAACAGTTCAGATCAGCCACTTATTCAGTTGACTTGGATTAAAACAAATCCCCCAATCGATTGAATTCAGGGCTGTAGTTGCTGGTGGCATCTAGGCATTTATGTGATCATCAGTTAGGATTGATCTGAATTTGGATTTGATTGTCTTCATATGGGAAATACTTTTTCACAGTGAATTTATCCAATTTCACATGTTCAGCCTTTCATGTGAAATGCACACTTTTTGATGTTGAAATATCTTGTTTCAACAACAATGTTGTTGTTCTCTCTCTCTCTCTCTCTCTCTCTCTCTCTCTCTCTCTCTCTCTCTCTCACTCTCTCTCTCACTCTCACTCTCTCTCTCTCTCTCTCTCTCTCTCTCTCTCTCTCTCTCTCTCTCTCTCTCTCTCTCTCTCTCTCTCTCTCTCTCTCTCATGTGTCAGTCCCTGCAAGAGAAGTGGATAAATTTAGCCCTCATAACCTGTGTATATTTAGCCATTGTGGAACAGCAAAGTAGAGAGATTTTGAACGCACTTTATGCCTTCTTCACGGGACGATTTCTTAGTTTCACTTATTTGTGTGTACGCTATATATATTTATTTACAAGTATGTTTGTGTGTGGACTCTAATAGGAACTTCTGGGCAGGAGTTCTCTAAAGTCACAGAAGCTGGGGTTGATGGAGGAAGTGTCCTATCTAAAACTAAAACTGGGGAACATGGAGGACAAACACATCAACATTGCTGAGAGACAACATAAAGCTGAGGTACAACTCTGATGAAATTTAAGAAGAACCTTAGAATATTCAGATTGCGCACAAAGTAGACTAAAAGATGCAGATTAAAGACTAAACATAGTCTGGTTATAATGTAGACATTATCATTGCCATTTCACAGCAATTGTCAGTCACTGAAGTAAGACCCATGGTCTTATCTCCCCCGAGCCTTCTTATTCAGACTAAAAACCATTCATCTGTGCTATATAGAACTCAAATTCTGCATAATTTTTGCCACCGAAATGGGCATTTCAATGCTCAATGCTCAGTGCTGATACTGATATAGAGAACAGGGGGAAATGAGAGGTAATGATGATATTTACTTATTTAAAATTGCTATAATGAAATTATGTGACCTAATTTCATGCACAAGAACAATACCACTACTGTTAAGGTTGGTATAGTTGTTGACCAATAATCTCAAAAGAACCAAATTTTAGTCTATCAATACTTATAATGTAAGTATATCCTGGAAAATACATTTAGTCTCTTGGCTCTAAGTCTATCAATACTTATAATGTAATAACTGTAGTTGTGTAAAAATATGTGAAAAAGCAAAGTGAATCCATCCAGACAACACTGTTTGTATTAAAACTGTGAAGTGTTTTGAATCAGAATACTGCAAACAAAGTCTTATAAAATGTACCGCGTGTTATTCAGGGAATAATTAGAAGTGTTAAACAAAAAAACTGCTGGCACAAAAGCGGTCAAATGAGTGCTTGTAAGCTAGTGTTGGTCTTATGTCAACAAATGTGTCTTTTAATTTACTGTGTGCTATTTTCATGTAAGTACTATGTTTATAGTGACTACTGTGGTATAGAACTGGTATATTTAAAATATACCTTTCCTCTGGCATTACGATGTGCTGGCCTGAGCTGTATGTGTTTGTGCGGTTGTGTACCTTTCATTTAAACATAATGGGCTGCATTCAACACAAGCAGAACAAATTTCTGTGTAATTAACTAGAGAGGTATCGAAGCTGAGTCTAATTGACAAATAGCCAGAATGTTTTTATCATGGGGAGAGTGTTAAGAATGACCTCAACGTGACGTCTGACAACTGCTTGGCTTCATACAGTGAAAGAATGGCACCAATCCGGCCGTGATCATTCCAGTAGCATGCCATTCTCTCTCTCTCTCTCTCTCTCTCTCTCTCTCACACACACAAGGTCTCGGTCTTCTACCTGCTATAGATAGTCCAGTTTACCATCTAGTTTATCACACTGTTGGTGTCCAATGGCGTCTCACATGAAAGTTCTTTCATCCACGTGCTGGACACAGTAGACGACTATTAACTTTTATTAGAACACAGCTCACTTTGGAGTGTAAGAAGTTACAGGAAGCTATGTTTGACAATTGATATTCTTGAATTTTATAAACTTTATTGCTGTCTTTGCTTTTGAAATGTACAGTTATTTTTGTCACTGCTTTTGGTGCCTGACATACTAAACGTTGTTGTTTTTACACAGGAAAGCCAAGTCCCCCTGCTAATGACAGCTTTATGAATAAAATTATGAGTTAACTTGATATGTTTTTAAAGATTAGTACCCAGACGATGAAGTTATTTGAAACGCTACATTGGAATCTGGTTTGTGTTCAAATCATGATTACCCACACAGTATATCCTGGAAAAGACATTTAGTCACTTGGCTCTTTTACAAAGGCTCTTATATTTGAGACATTGGCTTGTGTGAAATGGGCCGGTGAGAAATGTACTCGTCTAAAGAAGGTGATTTCAGAAAGCCCAGGCTGATGGGAGCAGACAGCATGTTTTCTCATTGTGGTTTGTTTGACTAGTAGATGTGCTGTTGAATAATGTTCTCAAATGTCCTGAAATGTTCACCCTAACCATGCGAGTGACCTGGAAAAGCAGAAAGAAACAGCAATTTGTAAAAAGCTGACATGGTCTTGTGATTATACGTAACTTTTTGGTAGTTTTGGTTAGGTACTCACCTATCTTAAAAAAATTAAAAAAAATTAAAAATACTATTATTTTAAACTAGAATGTTACTTCTGTCAGATTCCCCTTGCAATAGTTTGAGAAGTTAATCTAACACACACTAGAAATAGATGCCGTATTGATCAAGTAACCTGCAGAGCATAGATAGGAAGGAAACCACTGCATGTCTGCTTCCCATAATTATTTCCACTCTCTCTTACCTTGTTTCATTTGGTTCTTTCTCTCTTTACTATTCCAATCCCTCTCTGACAGAGCGTAGTGAATCTGATTAGCGAGCTTCAGGAGCAGATGTGTAGGATTCGGCAAGAGATCTCTAGTAAGATCCCAGAGAAGCCAGTGGAGATGGTCCAAGAGGAAGGTTGTGGCAGTGACCCAGTGCAAGCCTTTCTGACTGAGCCAAAGCCAGTGGTAGGTCTGATATCTGGACATTTAGACAAACTCAAATACTGTGGAATAAGTGTAGGCACCCCTTGTATCTCAAGGTCTGTGATTGCTGCCAATCTATTATCTGTGCTTATGAATTAGAGTTAGAAATGTATAGTATAAAAGGGATGACATCTTTTTACAGTTATGTATTGTTATTGATTAACGTTTGTTTTAGTATGAGCTTTAATAATGTTCATCGTTGACCACACACTTTTACTAGGCCTTGTGTTTTTCCATTTATTTTCTCCTTAGGCATCTTAGGTTTGTACTGTATATAATATTTAGAATGCAATGTTTTTCAAATGCTGCATTTTTTTGCACTTAAACTTCTTTGTGTTTTATGTTCTAACCCTAAAAAAAATACAATGCCACCTATAACATTAGTGATAGGTAGCTAATATGATCTAGCTAGCCTGCAAAAACGATCCTGCTGGCTAACGTTCCTGTTGCTGCCGTCCCGTACTTCTTCAGCAGCATATAACATTGCTTAAGAAGTTATGGCAGGACTGGGATGATTGTTAGAATGTGACTTTTACTTCCGGAGCCTTACTGTTGCAGTTTATTACCTGACAGTTGCAGTTTTGGGGCTGTGGTTATGTTTAAATTGCTAGAAAAAATATTGTTTATTGTTTAACCCTTACAAGGGAGCCTAGTCCTTTTCTTGGAGGTGTACCTTCCTGAAAAGTTCAGCTCCCTCCAACACTCCTGTAATACAAAACAACTGAACCTACTATTTAAGACAGGTGTATTAGAGCATGGTTGGACCACAAATCTGGAAGTTACCTCTCCAAGAACAGGATTTCTGCCTAAAATTACCATGGCAACCACAATGCATTACAATAATGTATCACAGCTCTGGTATCAATGGTATTTCTGCAGAAAGCATTTTTACTATGGCACATTTTTGTCAGAATAATTAGGATTTTGAAATGATATACATTGTAATGTTTGCTGAAATGTTGTTTTTTAAATATATATATATTATTTTGTGCAATAAGAACTTGCTCCAGGAGCTCAAGATGCTCAAGCATCGAGTTGATGAGCTGGAACAAGAGAAGATGCAGTATGAGCAGAAACTCAAGGTTATACAGGTACTGCCACACAAATATGACTCATACGTTTTGTGTCCTGTTTGAGGAACGGGCCCAAATTTAAGTTGTTATTCACTAACAATCTTCAAAGGTAGCTCTGAAATATCATTTGTACTTCCATATATTCAAACTTGTGATCAAAATACAAAAGAGCTGCAGCAGATTGTCAATTAATAATGACTTAAATTTTGTTTTATTAACAGTATCACATAAACTTGTCATATTGATGGTTGCTAAATACTGAATGGATGTTGATATTGTAACAACCTCGTTCTGTTTTGGTTTCATCTTCATTCTGTTCCCTGTGCTGTTTTCCCTGAGTTCACAGTCAGTCACTTCGAGTTACTTCAGTGACTGATGAATTGGGATCACGTCTGAGAGCCCTATCACCTTCGATTTTTAACAGACAAAGCCGATGGACATTGGTGAGTGAGATTTGCATCGCGAACCAAACCCTATGCTGCGGGTATATAGAAAGCGTGCAGAGACGCGGTAAGCTTTTGCTTCAGAGCTGAGCATTTCTGCACTGATTCAGCTCTGATTTCATCTATGAGTGCTCTTCAGAACCCGGAAGAGTTTCCTGCAAGCATTTTTGGTCAACGAAATGTGCCAGGAGTTCGGGCCGGTCTACTCTCAAGTTATCCTGAGACCCCGGCCTGGATATGTGACCAAAGTCCCCACCACTCTTTTTAGGAACCAGGTGGTGAACATCCCGAAGGAGGTAGACCCCAGCCCTAGCGCATCTGTGCCCTGTGTGCGTTCTACATCTCTATATACACTTTTTGGCGAGATCCCAATTCATCAGTCACTGACGTAACGTCTCCATTCCCTCCTTCAGAGAACGGGGGTTACAATTGGTAACCTAGATGTTCCGTTTGTTAGTTTATATGGTTTGTGATTAGATTACGTTCGCCTGTTGTTCATTTAGTCTCCTTGTTATCTCTGTGTATTTATACTCTTAGTTTCCTATGCTCATCATTGTGCGATGTCTACAACCACCCCAACGTAACATATATGTAAATGTGGTAACCCTTAATTTGAATGTGAAATAGTTACGTTACATCTACTTCATAAAGTAATAACAGTAAATTATACGTAATTACCAGCAACTATCCCTAAACCAAAAAATAACTTTAACCTAGTAATGTATTCAATTAATATTACCCAGTAATTATTTGTGTAATTACATTGAAACGACATTACCTAAAAATACAGTGTAACCGTAAATGTGGGCAGTCATTTGTTAATGGGCAGTCATATGTTAATGTGCTGATAGTTGTAAATTATACATGTAATATTGCAGTTTCAGTAAATGATCTGTATTGTGAATGTGTTTTGTATATATACATCACATAGTGTCATGGGTTGTTGCAGGAAAGCAGACGAAGATGATAAATAAAGTGACAATATTAAGTTTAAGTAATACAAATAACACAAAGACAGGCTGGGCAACACACACTAAAGGTAACTTAGACCGAACAGAGAATGAATGTGAGGGACGAACTTAAAGCAAATACAAACGAGGATAATTAATAGAACACAAATAAAACGGATTAACTAATAATGACTGTAACCAAGGAGACAGATGAGTGGTGGGAATCTGACCAAAGACACATGACAACAATCTGAAAGTCCATGAAAACAAAACTAAACTGAACATAATGTTTGACGCATAGTACATCAAAATCCTTTATGAAAAAAGAAAAATCCTACCATAATGGATATCCTTTCCATAACATTTACTATGACATGTTAATCATGTAAACAATTTTAATGAATTCATTTGTAAATTGTTTAGCAATATTATAATAACATAAATTATTATCCTCTCTCAGGCAGAGATCATGAGTTTACAGCAGCTGTTAAGCTGTAAGAACTCTGAAATAGAGAATCTACAGGCTCAGCTACTCTCCAGCACTCCAGTGTCTTTGGACAGTGCAGATAGAGGTACTACTTTCTCCCTCAGATCTCACTAAACACCTGTCCTGATGCAGTCAAGACTTTTTTCCACAGCTGTCTAAAACCTCTGTGCATGTTAATTAGTGATTGACTGATAGATTAGCTGATATTTGGCCATTTGAGATATTTGTCTCATAAGTGTGTGCAATTGGCTAATTAACAGAAATTGTTGTTCTAAATCAGTTGTTCTAAATCAGATGTTGGTCTGACCAATGGCAGACAGTAAGGGTTTCCGGGGAAATGACGGAAGTAGTATGTACATATTAACACTTTATAGAACAAAATTTGGTCACACTTTATATTATGTGTCTATTTAACTACTATGTACTTGCATAAAAAAGTACTTATTGTGTTCATGTTGTATTGTAAACACTTTTGCTGCAATTAAGGTAGGATAAGGGTAAGGTTAGGGACAGGTTTACTGGTAGGAGTAAGGGTGGGTTAAGGAGTAAGGGAATAGTCAACAGTGTAATTATAGATTTAATTACAGAAATTATTTACATATGTAATTACATTCAGATATTTAAAAAATATACTATGGGTAACACTTTATTTTGCAGTGTCCTTGGTACATATGTTACATGTACGTACTATAGTAATAACAGTAAATTAGGCATAATTACATGCGACTAACCCTCAAACAAACCCTAATCCTACCCTAACTCTATAGTAAGTACATGTAGTTAATTAGTATTACTCAATACATAAATAATTACACTGTAACAATGACACCTTAAAATAAATTGGAACCGTACTATGTAAAAACATGTACAGTATGTACGCAATAAGTGGATTGTATCAAATGATTAATTTAAATGTTAGTACATAGTAATTCAAGACACCTAATATAAAGGGGGACCCAAACTTGATGTATTGTCAAGAAGTAAGGTCTTCATCAAATACGGTACATACCCTGAAAGTACACAATTTTGGGCACAGTTAGTCATTATTCTTTCAATTCCATTTGGTGTCGTTATAGTGGCATATAAATTACACCCATAACCTTTATTTAATCTGCATTACACTGGCCATTGGCTGCCCTACTCTTTTTATTGTGACCTTTAAAAAATACTTATCAGTCAATAACTAATAATAACAGCAAGTTTTAATAATTGCCATTTGTGTTTGATGTGTGTTGTCGTGGCTAAAACCTTTTTTTTTTTCTTACTACTATTCGGTCACCATTAGAGGAGATATACAGAAGGAGACTCAATACCAAACGTAAGCTTGCTTTCTATTACATAACCTCACACAAAATGCTAGAAAGATAAATGCAGAATTCATCTGTGCACATACAGCTAATTTCTGGATTTGATTGTGTGAGTTGTCACTTGTCTTATTGTTTTATGTGACCCTAAACGCATGGCTGTGTGAGTGTCTTGTAAGCTGGTGACTCTAAAACAAAGTCAGAACCATTTATTGCTCCATTTTTTTACAGCTTTCCTTGGAAAAGTTTAAGACCAGTGTTATTCCTGTTTTCCATGTCTGTAAACATTAATTAATTTCAGGGTAGTAGATCTTCAACATTTTAGATCATCTTGCATATCTTAGCATTGTGCAGGACTGTACCATATTTTACTGTTATTGCTTTGTTTTAAAATGTTGGTCTCTTTCATTGTTTGTCTCTGTCAACAGATCAGGAGCTACAAAGGTTAAAGACAGGAATGGAGTCACTTATTACTGCCAATAATGAAAAGGTATATATATATATATATATATATTTTTTTTTTTTTCGTTTTATATTGTAAATTTTGAAAAGTTCAAAGAAAAAAAAAAACTGAAAACTTTTTTATTATTATTATTATTACTTATTATTACACTATTTGAAATATTAAATATTTAAACACTAAAGTCCATAACTGGTATGGCCACTAACAGAAATTCCAAAATATAGCTCACTTTGTCAACACACTTTCCTCACCATCTCAGCATGTTCACAGGGTGAGCAAGACTCAGTTTGAGCACACTGTGTCCTTTGTTCGTCACACTGCCCTGTGTTTATGGACTTAAGTGTGTTGAATGTCTGTGAAACTGAAGCCAGAACCAGTTCCCCCAGACGTACCAAATACTTGGACTTACAGGATACCTGTGGCAGAAACTGCCTTGTGTGCCATTTGAACTCAAAATTTATAATTAAATGTCTGCTCATCACATGTCCGCTTTATACCCTCAATAATGTGATATATTACTAAACAAAAAGATGGGTTATTAATATATTATTAAAATTTGTTCCAGGATCGTCGAATAGAAGAGCTCTCTCTCCTCCTCCGCCAGTTTAGAGAGATGAGTGAAATCATTACGTTAGTTCAAGGTAAATTCTTCAAACATGTTCTGCCTTGTTTTATCAGACAGTTAGAGGTCATACCCACCAAAATCATTTTATAGATAGATTTGCCAGAAAATATTTATAAGACAAAAATGGCATTGCATCATTAAAGTGTTAGAAAATCGGCACACCAGAGTTTTACTGATTGGCTTATTTTTCTGTCAAGTCAAGTGACATTTTTCTGACAAGGTTTTAACAAATCATTAAATGAAGAATGATTTGTTTGTAAGTTGGACATGGCAATGAGATTAAAAGTGTATCATACACGTAGTGATTCATGATAATATCAGGAGTTGAACAAACTTATGACATTTGACTGATATCTTCCATAGACCCTGGAGACAAATCAGTACAGAACAGCAGCGAAGATGAAAAGCAGAATGGGACTGTAAAGATGAAGACTTTAACACATACAGCTCACACTGAGGTGTGTGTGTGTGTGTGTGTGTGTGTGTGTGTGTGTGTGTGTGTGCTCATGAGTATTGGTGGCTGTTGACTCTGTGATACTCTTCCTGAACAGTTTCTGATTTTCTTTCTTTTTTCTTTGCCTCTGGTAAAGTTGACCTTCAGTAGCTCATCTCCTCTACTGCGGTCTTCATTTTCTTCTCAGAAAGATGCAAACTCCAGGTAATTGAGTCTGTGCATCCAAATATTGACAAATAATGACATTTCACATATAAATAATGTTGCTTTCACATAGGTCCATCAGTATGGAGGACTTTAAAGGCAGCGCAGCACAAAAGGTTTGACCAAATAATCACTTTAAATTATGTCGTTTTTTAGCTGTTGACACTTATTTATTTGTGTGTGTGCGTGTGTGTGTGTGTGTGTGTGTGTGTGTGTGTGTGTGTGTGTGTGTGTGTGTGTGTGTGTGTGTGTGTGTGTGTGTGTGTGTGTGTGTGTGTGATGACATGCAAAGTTATTTCCAATGATTCACTCTATTTTTCAGGTTGCGGATGTGAAACTGGTAGAGCCTGTTTTATCAGAGGAGGTATAGAGTTATTAATATGTCATCATTAAATATCAGCATTATACCACTGCCAATTTAATACATAAACTTACAATTAAGACAGTATAACTTTCATTTTACATTGGCTGTGGTATAAGCTTATTTCATGATATGGCTTCTGAAGATGGATTAAACCTGCCTGCAGCAGACAGTATTAACCTTCACTTCACTTCTTAACCATTTTTATAGATTCGACCAGCTGATAAAAGACATCAGACACTCCCAGCAGTTTTGAGTCACCCAGAGAATAGAGACAGTGAGACGAGTGACACATCCGACCAGAGGACTCCAGAGAAAAAAAATGAAGACATCAACCTTAGTATGAGACACTTTCAAAGTACTGCTAATGTAAAAAAGTAACTGCTAATGCTTTTATGCCTAGGGGGATTTATCATGGAATAACTTAGTACTTTCCTGTTGAAGATGACAGTGATTATCAGATAACAGTTAAGCCTGCGTATTGAATATCAGCATGAAGTGTGGTACAGTATGTATGACACCTTATGCTGATAGTCAATACGTAAGCTTATGCAATACATGTTTTGGAGCTTGTTCTGGCCAATAACTGACTTTGAAAAGTCCACATGACTGACCAACCAGTTTATAAAAATTTTACCCAACGTATCAGAGTAGGTATATACATACACAAACCTTAACTGAAATCATGACTCTGTTGCTATTTCCAGTGTTATATTTCTATATTTTATTGGAAACAGGTTCTCAATTCCCGGTCCTGCTTTTTTTGTGTATGTGTGTGTTTGATCATGTCTTGACGCCCATTTTAGGTATAGCTGCCCTCTCGTTTTTTGGTAAAGTACTTTTTTGTGACTCAAATGTACTGTATATTTCTAGCCTCTCCTCCACCCTCTGGAGCAAAACCACTTCTACCATCCTAAAAACCCTGTGCCTTTGATGGGCTGTAATGAAAGGGTCTCTACCAGAGGCCAGAGAAACTATCATATGGGCCCCACCTGTTCAAGACCCACCCTGCGACTGAAGCTTGACTGAAGGCTAATCACTGCCAGATGCCCAAACATGTTTTGACAGGCAGTAAGACTGGAAACTGGCCTGTCCAAACCTGCTCAATTAGTCTTTCCTGCTCCATTAGCACAGCTGCTTTCATTGTATTTATACAAATCTCTAAAAATGAACTAATAGTATTGAAAAAAAAAAATACACAGTAGACAGGGAGTACTTTGTTAGTAAAAGTGTAATTGCATGCAAATTTACGCAAAATCATAGCTACCTAAAACACTGTAATAAAGCTAATTCCACAATCAAGAGAGATCACTCCATCTCTGTTTCTCCCTTTCGCTCACTGTTTTGAAAATTTAAAAGCACACTTTGACTGTATTTGAAGGAATATTCCAGTCTATTTCTAGCTATGGACCATGCCTGTAGTAAACAAACAAACAAAAATAATCTTGATATCTATAATGTTCTTTAGATGAAAGGACTTCAATTAAACATTAAAAATATTATATTATTACACTGTTCCAAAAGAAAAACAATAACACTAAAGCATTACAGCCTGGTTTCACAGACAGGGCTTAGATTAAGCCAGGATTAGGCCTTAGTTTAATTAGGATATTTAAATGGCTTTTATAAATGTGCCTTTAAAAAAAAAAACATTACTGCTGGTGAGCATCTTGGGTCAAAACAATGACACTGATATACTTTAAAGTTCCCCTTTAGTCAATCATTTTTATCTCTTAAAACTAATTTTTGATCAACAAAATGACATATTTAGATATTTTAAATCAAGTGAATTTATTTTTTATTCTTATTTTTATTTTATTTTTTTTATATTCATGCCAATTTATTTTAAGTTAAACCTGTTTATCATGCACTGTACGGGGGGACATCGGAACACAAAAAGGTTTAAATAGCTTCAATGTAACTCTATACCATTGCTTAGTTTTGTACAAGCGGAACCATGAATAGGCAAATTAGCCCTGCCTCCACTCACTCACACGAGCTCAGAGATCCACTCGGTCGGTCAACTTTACTGAGGTAAACGCTGCACAATGGTATCGCACAATCGCTCTTTACAACGTTGGACACATAACGGTAATTAATATGTTTAGCCTTTTGCGTGACTATGTTATCAAACAGCTAGTAATGTGTTTCTAATGTTTCACAAACCGTGTTCCCGTTGCCATTCGCCATCTTAGTCGGTCTTCTAAAAATCAGTATCCTTAGAAGCACTTTGAACAATTTAGAACATCAGTGGAGAAAGCCATATTTTTCATCATAACATCGTAATATACATCATATAATTAATCCGCTATATTGCTAAATGTACACAATTATTTATATCAAAAGAAAAATATACCAGAATAACCTGGCTTCTCTTGAGACTAAACAAAATACTTTTACAAAAACACAAGATCAACATTTCTTCTTTAGCAAACCGGATCTAAAACTCTCCTGATATTAGAGTAACAATTAAAGAAGAATAAAATAAATCATATTTGGTTACCCTTTGGAGCTTGGGATGGTCCCGTTGGGTATATGATATACCATCATCACTGTCCTCATCAGATCTCGTTTACCAGTAGCCTACTTTCGGCATCTGGCTCATATTTGCGATCTGAAACGTATACATTAAAAATAGTATTTTCATCTTCAAAATCAATGTTATGATCACTGACAGCTTCTTCACCTGATCCACCATCAAGTGACAGTGACACTAATATTTGCTTGCATTCAGTACTTCAGTACATTCAGGTTTTTGCTGATGATACTTCTAATTCTTTTGTTTTCTGCCTGCCATAACCATTAGAGAAACGTCACTTCATCATTGTGTATCAGACATTGTCCCCTTGTGGAATAAAGGTGAATTGTACTTATTCAGTCATCAAAGATTTAATTATTGTTTTGCATAAAAAATATACCGGTACTTACACTGTACACAATTTTTACAAAAAATAAATGGGAAAACATGAATTATTGTATCTTTTCTTTCTTGTTATATTGTGTACAATGCATTTATTGAGGAATACTAAGAAGGTTGATGTCTAACTTTAAAAAATGAATGAGGAGGAGGGTTGTAAATGATGTCCAAGGTCACTAAAGACCCGAGATATGAGTTTAACGGTTAATAGCAGCAAAATAGTATTCTGTTGCTGCTTTATTGTTATTGCCACCTAGCTAATAAGTACATTTATTTATTTATTTCATTTAATTTTGTCCCCCTCAGGAGTTACAGAGAAAATGAAGGACACAACCACATCTGATCTTTCTTCAGTGTGTTCTAGAGCCGACTCTGGCCAGCAGTCTCCTGTATTACAGGAAAACATCAAAAATACTAGCATTCGCAAACTTTGGGGAAAGTAAGTTGATTATGACCATGGAGCAATTGTAGCACACAAAATATAAATAAATCTGAGACAAAAAATCTGAGATCATCCATGCATCTGAGAATATGTGTTTGTATTGAGGATGAAGAGGACAGGTGTTCTGTCAGATGACTTGGAGCCCACTCAGTTCAGGAGAGGAGGCTTCAGGGCTACAGCTGGGCCACGGCTAACACGGACTCCTGATTCTGGACACTCATCTCGGTAAATTTCCCTTAATGCACAGGCAGACCAGAGCTACAATAGACATTGTAGGGACATGATCTCCTTTATATAACAGATAAATAACTTTTATTGCTTTTATCATGTTATCTTGTCTTCATCAGTTCCCACACACCCTTCTCTAAGTGGTCGACAGAGCAGGTGTGTGGTTGGCTTGAAGACTGTGGTTTGGGTCAGTATGTCAGTTTGGCCCGTCAGTGGGTTGATAGTGGACAAACCCTCCTCTCTGCCACCCCACAGGAGCTTGAAAAGGTTTATTTTTATTCTATTACTATTATTATTGTGTATAATTTTATATTGTGGTTATTTTGCTGTTGAGATCTATGTAGGCCTGTCACTGTGGATCATATTAGTAACAGTAATATGCAGATGATATTGTTGAATGTTTGCAAGCAAATGACAATTAACAAATCAAAATGCTCCCAATATTATCAGCAAAGCTGTCATAACAAAAATGTCAACAACTTAATGGAACATGATGTAAAATAACCAACCACAGTTTGTTTCTTACATCAGAATAACAAACAGTTATGATGACTCTTGTGTTCTTTTTAAACAGGAGATTTGTATTAAACATCCTTTGCACAGAAAGAAGCTGCAACTCGCCCTAAGAGCTTTTAGTAACAAGACAATGGAGAAATCTTCAGAACTGGATCACATCTGGGTTACACGTATGTACTAATATTAATAAATTAGCTAGATTTGTACAAACACTTTAAGAACATTATTAATGGTAAATGTCATTTTTAATATAAATCAATATGCTATCGGTTTGATTTTAAAACAGCTTAGGTGCGTTGTTAGGTATGGCACAACACAGAGCTTCGATCATGACTCAGCTGATCATAACCAAGCACTGAAACTATAATTTTTATAATCCAATTTAAAAGCGGCATTTTAAAATGATTTATTTATAATTCATATTTTGAATTAATTACTGTCACGTTCGGTATGTGCTTGATTTCGACTTTGAATTCGTTTTTCAGTGGTTTGCTGAGTTTTTGTATCCTGAGAAGTGTTTGAGTTTGTTTTCATCAAATAATCTTATGCTTATAATTAGATCCAGTGTTTATCAAGTTTCATGTGTTTTCTGTATGCCAGTTTAAAGTCCGTTCTGCCTGTGTTTCCACTTCCTAATTTTCTGTAGGTTGGCTCGATGACATTGGTTTACCACAGTACAAAGATCAGTTCTACGAAAGCAAGGTTGATGGCCGCATGCTACAATATCTAACAGTGGTAAGACCAAACGTTCCCTCTATCCCTGTCAAAAATGCCATGGAACAGCTTTCCAGATGCACATATTTTAACTGAAACTCATTTCTCAGAATGATCTCTTGTTCCTGAAAGTCACCAGTCAACTCCATCATCTGAGCATTAAATGTGCCATCCATGTCCTCCACGTCAACAAGTTTAACCCAAACTGCTTGAGACGCAGGCCAGGGGATGAGGTAAGACAAATCGTAGATAAAAAATGCATGCAAGCATGGATAGAGTCAAGGCTTTAGTTAATTATTTGTGCTCTAACACTGAAAGGGTGCGTTTGTTTGTTTTTTATACATACAGAATAAGACATCGCCCTCCGAGGTGGTGCAGTGGTCTAACCATCGAGTGATGGAGTGGTTGAGGTCAGTGGATTTGGCTGAATATGCTCCAAACCTAAGAGGCAGCGGCGTTCATGGAGGCCTAATTGTAAGTTGGCACTGGTTGCTACTGCTAATGATGCTTAAATATTCCAGTACATGAGATAGGTGATATCATTGCAGAATTGTCCTTCCCAGTAAATAAGAGACTGATAAACTTGGTTCAACCAAGATTGTATTTATATATTACATAAATAAAATATATATGACCGCTCAAAATCAGCTTTAAAATAAGTTTTCAACTGAATAGAAAATGGTTTCCCCTCAAAGATGTGTATTCAAATCTTCAGGATGATTTTTTTAAACCCTATTCTAATAAGTATGAATCTAAACTCCAGGGCACAAATACAACAAAAAAACATTTAGTCACTTGTTTTGATTTACTGACATAAACATCAAGAAACGATTTTGAGACAAAGAACATCTGACTGTACATGAATCATTACATGTTAGAAATGACTGGTCACAGGCATTAGAATGAGTATGGCTACTTACATGTTGTGGTATTACTGTTGAGTCCATATCGTAAAAGTCTGTTTAACCCCCTGGGGTCTGAGGGGTTTTTAGGGCCCTTGCGAGGTTTTGACATGCCCTGACATTTGTGCTTATTTCAGCTACTTACAACATACCTTTGGCCAACACATAATTATGCTGTATTGCAGCACAAACTCTGCTACAATAATATGTGAGCAAAATGGAAGTTACATGTTTGCATTTTATAGAAAAAAAAATATTATGCGTGGTTAGTAAGTTTTGGGAAAAAATTTGTCACTGCAATGAGCTCATATAACTCATACTGAATAGTTTGGCACAAGACTTTTGAGTTACCATTCTTGTAGGCTAGAATGTTTACTACAAAATAATGTGAAAATCATTCTGATCACTCTTTCACAAAACAACAATATAATGATTTAAACTTTGCAAGTCAGTTTTTGTGCCAGCACTGCTTTATGCGTAGGGGTGTTGATGGCCATGAATATGAATGAGGGGAGACAATAGACACTCCCCCAATGGCTAATGCCCCCATCACGGGGCTGTGAGGCAGAGAGGAGAATCTGAGAATGAGAGGACATTCAAAGGTTTTGTTTTTTAATCTGTTTTTATTGTAATTCCTCTATGTGGAGGAACTAAATGTTGTGCCTCACAAGACCACAGTGCTACCGTACATATATAAACATATAGTACCAGTCAAACGTTTGGACACATTACCATTTTTAATATTTTTTATATTTTTGGAAGATGGCTGCATTTATTTGATAAAAAATACAGAAACAACAGTAATATTGTGAAATATTATTACAATTTAAAATAATGATTTTCTATTTTAATATACTTTAAAATATAATTTATTTATTTGATCAAAGCTGAATTTTCAGCATCCTTACTCCAGTCTTCAGTGTCACATGATCCTTCAGAAATCATTCTAATATCATGATTTGATAATCAGGTATTATCAATGTTGGAAAAACAGTTATTATTATTATTATTATTAAAAAGAAAAGCATTTATTCAAAATAGAAATCTTTCCTAACAATATAACTTAACACATCCTTTAAAAAAAAGAAAGAAAGGTAGTGTATACTGTTACAAACAGACTCATGGGCGAATGTGAGTAAACAGAGGTCACTTGCGGTCCAGTTTCCCGGGCAGGAATCGCGCAGTCTGTGCAACCATGTCAACATCAGTCTCGGTTTTCCATGACAGGGTGGATTTGGACCTGTTGCTTGTTTGCCTTGGCTCTCTTCGGGACCGGTGCTTGGACATGTTCATTGTCACATCTGTTGATAACACAATCAAAGAAACTGTATTATTATCGCTATCAATCACTATGGCCATGGATTAAGAAAAAGACAACCGATTTTGTAATTTCACACAAGAATAGGTAGGCCCTACTTGTATATTATGACGAGTATATTATGTATATTGTAAACACAATTACATTTCATCAGTAAAATATTACGTCTGTGCACTTACCATCATTCTCGATTGAGAACTGAACGACACCTGCGTCCTCTGCGGTGCTGGAGAAGGAGAGTGTGATGCAAACACATTCCTAAAAAAATAAAAACAACTGTTAGCATACATTATCCAAAGATGGGCGATTAATGGGTATGGACGCACAATGCATGTAGTCTATATATCTGTTGATGGGCCATAGGACGGAGAAATATCTATTTATGGGCCATAGATGCGTCACCGCGAGCTGTTGATGGCCATTATCTGCGCACGCATTTAGAGTATTTCAAACATTTACACCTGTATTCACAATCATCTGTGGCAATATTTTAGCGTGTGTCATAGGCTAACCAAAACCGAACATTTATATATAAAAATATAATGTCTAGTATTTAGACAGTATCACATTTTACCGGAGGCTGAAATATATTTGCACGAAATCATATTTACACCTAAGCAGATATTCGCAAAAGTCAGTATTTTTAGCATGATAATCAGTGTCATAAGCTAATCAAAATGGATTGAAATATAATACAAATATGTTTAGAGAGTAATATCACATTGAAACACGACCATATACGAATGTTAGGGATATTGTAAGGCAATCTTTCCTGTAATATGTCAAAAGCTAACCAAAACTAAGCAAAATATAGTCTGAAAATTCACATGAGTTCTATATAATCAGAAAAGAATCATATAAACACTAAACAACTTACTCGAACTTGTATCCTCTGTGGGATCAATTCGCTCTTGAAAATGCAGCCGTTCTCCGTCTGAGATGCAACCGTTTCTCTGAGGAAAAGGTGAATTCTTCCTCGCTGTCCAGAATCATCTGGAGGACGACTTTACCGGAGAAGCGTGCCATCCTCAAAACGCGATGAACTATCCGTGAATCTGACGAGAAACTGCGTGTTTTCTGTTTTCATCATGGCATTGATCGGAGGGCGTGTGCGATGCGTATAGATCACCTCAACTATTAGCATGTGAATAGCGCCGGGGGGCGTGGCGGCATCAGCACATTAAAAATAATGAAGAGAGAACGAAAAACTGCGCCTCTCCTTGGTTTCAAACGGATTACATAAACTAAGAATATGTATTTTTTAATATAAATTACTTCATTTAAAAGAAGAGAATTCTAGCTTCATAAAGACAAATGTCTCGTTCCAGAGTGACAAGTATTCGCTGAGTTACAGTTCATTTTCGGACGCGTTTCAGAATGGACTTCCCTGACAGAGAGAAGGCAGAACTTGCATCATGTTTATTTTTCTTTATTTGGCGAAAGACACAACACTTTGTTTTTATTGTGAGTATACACAAAAAAAATAGAAACTTAACTGGATCGAATGATGTAAAACACTTAAATGTAAGATCAAAACCAACAAAGTATTTTGAATCTCTTTTGCACTGATAAGAAAAAAAGCGAGCAGATCACGCCGGCGTGATTGCCGACCCCAGGGGGTTAAATGTTCAACTGAGAAATTCACATTATTGAAAATAAATAACCACATTCCTAGCATTTAGGATCCTTTGGAAGGTAACGTTATTTTTAGGCTTGTGATTCTGTATCACTCTTCTCTTCTGCAGAGGCATTCTTTCAAATATATATGACGTCATAAATCAGCACATTCCAAAACGAGTCATTTCCGTTTCAATAAAATCTGTTTTTGGACTAACAAGGAAGTATTCAGTTCTGAAACTTACAGGATATTCTTATAGAATGATGACCTCTTATATAATGAAAAGCTCAAGGAAAATTTTATTTCTCAATTCATGACCCCTTTTAAGTTGTCTGTTTCTGCTTATCAGATCCTAGAGCCTCGCTTTTACTCTGAGACATTGGCCATGCTGCTCAACATCCCTCCTCAGAAGACCCTCCTCAGACGCCACCTCACCACCAACTTCAGCACACTGGTGGGGCTCCAGGCCCAACAGGAGAAGCGAGAGTTTGCCAACGCCAGTGGGCACACACCCATAAATACCACTGCCAAAGTCAGGGTATGATATTACAAACACAATATTTTAAGTCATCCATTATATGCAACGTGTATGCAGTTGTTAGTTAATAATGTTCATGTTTTTTAACATGTTGTATTTTTACAATTTTTTCTGTCTTAGCCAAAGAAGCTTGGCTTTACTCACTTCAGACAACTGAGAAAGCTCAGGATGGATGAATCTGCAGATTACATCTGCCCCATGGAAACAGGTACTCCACCAGTCCTTAGAGGGACACCAAAACGGACTTACGGAAGCTTCAGGGGCATCAGCCCTATCCTGGCCAGAGACTCAGACAGACTTGAGCAAGTTGGGTCAAAGATCTGATTCACTGCTTCTTCAATTTAACCAATCTTAGCCAAACAATGATGCACTTACTGCCACTGACACTATCAAATGCCAATACTGCAGTAACAAGGAGAAGCCCAGAATAGATAATTCAGTGTATCATCTGGATCAGCTGGAAAAGACTTACCATGGACTCTGAGAAAAAAAAAGAAATTTGTATTATTATTATTATAATATGTCTTGTCTAGGTAGTTCAAATGCTTAAATATCACCTTGAAAGTTTAATTTGAGTTTCTTGCTTTTATACCTTTAACAAATAATGTATACCTATCCCTGCACAATTTTTTTTGTCTGTCTGTATATAATTTTTTCCAGTGTGCTGAAAACTTCTGCTGTTTTGTCCACATAAATGAGTTTTGAAATGCCCAATAAAGTTAATCTCCCCAGGTGTGGAGGTGGAAGACATGCTAGTCGTGGTCGGACAGCAGATCGCCTTTGAGAACATTTCTTCGGCTTCGAGGATGAACAAGGCCGTTGTGATTTTTGTAAAAATGGTTCCACTTCGCTGTAAAAATGCAGCATTAAAGCATGTTATGTCGTTTAGGAGGCAGGTGTTCATGTTTTTGAATGAGCAGGAATTGGATATTTCTTTCAGAGTCTGGCATGAAGGAAAGGTGTACATGGTGTATGCAAACTCTGGAAGTATGAAGTGTTTTGAGTGTGGAGATGTAGGCCATAAAAGGATGGCGTGTCCACATAAAGCTCAGAACAGTGAGGAGGCTGCAGGCCCTAGTGATGCTGCTGATGTATCAAATGGATCTGAGACCGCAAAACAGTCTCATGCTGGAGAGACTAGTGACGGTAGAGCTCAAAGTGCTAAACAAACTAATGTTGTTGTTGATGATGATGATGATGATGACAATGAGGTTAGTGAGAAAGGTGAAAAATCTGGTTTGTCCAAACAAAATAAAAAGGCTAAAGTTAATGGAACTGTGGATGATGAAGTGGGCAGGGACATCTGGATGTGTTGAAATGTCTGAGGATAAAGAGATAAGAGACGATGATTCCGTCTCTGATATTTCTGAGATAGGTTCACAGGTTTTGGATGATACGTACACATTGCAGGAAATTAATAACTTTTTGGATGCAACATTTGGAAAAGTAGTGGAAGTTAAGGATTTTTTTTCCAGACACGGATAAATTCATTGGGTCTGTGTTGTTGCTGCAGAGAACGGTCAGTTACGAAGCCTTAGATTAAAAAAAGAGATTTCGTCTGAAGAAAATAACAAGGTTAAGGAAGGATAAAATGCATGCTTTGAAAAAAGTAAAACGAAGAAGTTGCACATGGTGATTAATAAACTTTGTGTGTCACATTTGTACCTCTCCTGTCTCTTTTATTTCCTTTTTCTTATGGGGCTTTTAAGGGTGGGTTCCTTAAATATAAATGGAGGTAGAGATAGGACAAAATTGGCAATGATTTCAGAGTTTTTCAAAATTAACCGGGTTGATGTTGCTTTTTAACAAGAAACACATACTGATAATGAAAATGAATGGAGCATGTGGTGGGAAGGGAAGCTCACTTTTTAGTCATGGGACAAAATAACAGCGCAGGGGTAGCTATATTATTTTCGAAAAATATCAATGTTAATAATTTAGCTGTAGATGAGGTAGACTTTTGTTAACTAAAATTGAGGTTGGAGGAATGGTATTTGTGTTCATGAATGTTTATGTCCCAAAAATGGGTCTGAGATGACGGATTTTTTTAATAAAAATAACAAGGTTAATTAAGACAATTGATAGTAAAGTGTGTATTGTTGTGGGAGGAGATTGGAATTGGACCACAGATTTGACAATTAATAGAAATGGTGAAGAGCCACACAGTCAATCAAGCAACATGCTTACAAAAGTATTGAATGACATTGAATGACCATCACTTTTTTATTTTTAATTTTAAAAAAATATGTCAAAACCTATTTATTACTGGCATTTTAATGCTAAATTGCTACAAGACATTCATTTTTGTGATTCATTTATTTTATTCTGGAAGAACTGGAAAACGAGGAAAGATTCATTTGAGAATCTCAATCAGTGGTGGGATGTGGGTAAAATTAAGATAAGGATGTTGTGTCAGAATTATTCATCTCATATTGGATCAGTGGTGAAGGAAACTGTGAAAAGACTAGAAAGAGACATTGAACTTTTAGAACAGGACATTTTTAATAATAATGAACTTGTGCATTGATGATGCTCTACAAATAAGAAAATAAAGAGCTTGGGACTTTTCTACAAGATCAAGTAAAGACAGCGCTAATAAGGGCAATATTTTGCTCTATTAAAGACATGGACACCCCCCTAGCACATATTTTTTCAATCTTGAAAAGAAAAGTACAACAAAGAAGCAAATGTATCATCTTCGTCATCACGATGGTTCTATAACAACAGAGGAAGATGTCTGTGGATTTCTATTCACAATTATATGCTTCTGAAAACTGTAACCATGAAAGTGCTGATGATCTATTTGGTGATCTACCAAAGCTTGAGAGTGAACAGAGAAAGACTTTGGATGATAACAGTACTTTTCAAGATCTTTCAGAGGCAATGCAGCAGTTCTCCACGGGTAGATCCCCAGGAATTGATGGATTGACTGCCGAATTCTATCAACGCTTTTGGGATATTTTAGGAGAATACTTTTATGAGGTACTGTCTGAATGTTGCCAAAGTAAGATACTTCCCACAAGTTGTAGTCGGGCAGTACTTTCATTACTTCCAAAAAAAGGAGATCTGGGACTTTAAAAAAAATTGGAGACCAGTGTCATTGTTGTGTGTTGACTAGGGATGTAACGATGCACTCCGAGCCGGTTGAAAATCGATAATAATATTTGACGATTCGTGACGGTTGAGATGTTAAACGAATCGCGATACATGTTTTAAACAGCAGGGGTCGCTGAAGCAGTAGCCTATATTTTGACCTCGCTTTGCAGGCGCGATAGCAGCAAACAAGCTGTAACTTTAAACAGTAGCAGAATTGGCGGCGGGAAGTGTAGATGACGTTGATATTGAGGACGCACCAACCTCATTCAAATCGGATGTGTGGCGGCATTTTCGCTTTCCAAAGATTAAAAATGAAAGCGGTGAGGTGGTAACAGACAAAAAAAAACTGTGTGCAGATACTGCAAGAAGATGTTAATATACACCAATAGCACAACAAACATGATGCAGTATACAAACCGTCACTACCGTGAGAAGCTCCAGTCACCGCCGTCTGCACGTAAAAACCTGTTAGTGGGCCAAACAACACTGACCGGCGGATTTGCAGCCCCACTCGCGGCGACGAGTGCGAGAGCCAAGGAGATCACAAGGTGTATCGGTGTTTATGGCAAAAGATATGAGGCCGTTTTCCGTTGTAGAAAATGAAGGATTTAGGCTACTCGTCAACAAATTGGAGCCCAAATACACCATCCCATCACGCCCCCACTTTAGCCAGACTGTCATGCCAGCGCTTTACAGGGAAACAAAATCTAAGGTAATTGAGACCCTCAGAAAAGCATATAGTGTATCAATTACAACGGCTGGACCTCCAGGGCTACCCAGAGTTATCTTACGGTCACAGCCCATGTGATAACCAGTGAGTGAGAGATGGTTAATTTTGTTCTCCAAACTCGCCCATTGTTCGAAACACACACCGGAGCTAATATTGCTGAAGTTTTAAAATCAGCTGTGAGTGAATGGGGGCTTCAAAAGGCCAACCATGGAATTGCTGTGGTCACGGACAACGCGAGGAATTTGGATGTTGCTGTCAGAGAGGCTGGGCTGGCCCCCCATGTCAGGTGTTTTGCCCACACTTTGAACTTAGCCAGCCAAGCGGGTTTGAGTGTGCCCCACGTGAGCCGTTTGTTGGGCAGAGTGAGGCGTATTGCTGCCTTTTTTCACCGAAGCTCCACAGCCACAGCTGCGCTCGCAGCCAAACTGCTGGAGCTTCCACCGCATAAGCTAATCATCGATGTCCCTACGTGCTGGAACAGCAGTCTGGATATGATCGAACGCCATCTCGAACAGCAAGCGGCCGTGACAGCAACTCTCCTCAGCAACGACGTTCGACGAAATGTCCGTGACATCGATACTTTGGATGGCTCAGACATCCGTGATGCGGAGGACATAGTGAAGCTTCTAAAGCCACTCAAAACGGCCACACTGTGCTGTGACAAAAAAAACCCCACTGTGTCTCTCATTGTGCCCTTAAAGCATATGATCGAGCATAACATGGCATCCAACGAAGAAGATTCCCCCACTGTGAACAACATAAAGAGAGCTATACTGAACAACCTTTACAACAGATACACTTCAGAGTACAACCACCTGCTGGAGTGCACCGCATTAGACCCCAGATTCCGGGCTCTGCCTCATCTAGAGACAGACCAACAAGATGATGTATTCCACAGACTGAAGGAGAAAGCTGTACTGATGTTGCAGAACCAGGTAGCCTATTGTATTTATTTTACTCTTTCTAAATTGTATTTATTTTACTCTCTCTAAATTGATTTTTTTAAATAATTTGTTTATTATTATGGCATATTTTTCTAAATGTGTTTCCAAATGTGTTTGTGTAAACTGAGTATTAATGATACAAATTATAACAAATTATATTAAAATCTTGCCTTTATAACAATGTGAAACCCCTGTCAATGTTGTACTTAGATTTTACTTAGTCTTTTTATTTCTGCTATTCCTCTGTGCAGGATGAGGGCAAATAAGGTGCCAGTGGTCACCCCCCTGCAGAGCAGCCTCTTGACCAGACAGACAGAGCAGGAGCAGAGCTGAAACAACCTCCTTCCAAGAAAACAGCATTGCAAGATCTCCTTGGAGGGACTTTCAATGAACCAGTTGCACAGCACATCAGTCAGATTGATGCAGAAATGAATAAGTACAGAGCTGAAACATCCATTTCCCTCAATAGCTGTCCACTCAAGTGGTGGAAAGAGAATGCTAGGCTATACCCACTGCTATCCAGTAAAGCAAAAGCATATCTCTCCACACCAGCCACCTCTGTTCCTAGTGAAAGGGATTTTTCATCAGCAGGGGACATTGTGAATGTGCAGAGATCTCAGCTTCGCCCAGAAAATGTGGATATGCTGATATTTCTTAAAAAAAACATGTAAAAAAAAAAAAAAAAAACGATTCTAAGCTAGGAAAGAGCACTGGCAAAGCCTTAGTTTGTTTATATGAAAATATTTATTTTATTTGTATTATTTATTTTATTTGGGATTTGTTTTAATATTTCAATTTAGTTTTGTTATTTGACAAAGATATTTCAGTTTCAGAAAGAAATGTACAGCATTTTGTCTGAGTGAGAATGAAATAATTAAAGGAAACTTTTTCATTTATCTTTCTTAAATCTCATTTTGTACAAAAAAATCGTGAGAAAATCGTATCGTGAAACCAGTATCGTGAATCGTATCGCATCGCGAGTTCAGTGAATCGTTACATGCTTAGTGTTGACTACAAAATATTCTCAAAATGTTTGGCTAACAGATTAAAGTGTTATCTGGGTTTATTGGTGCAGAAGAATCAGACATACTGTGGTCCTGAAAGATCTATAATGGACAATATTCCCTTATTACGTGATGTTATTGGGTAACACTTTACAATACGGGTGCACTAATATGCATTAATTCATACTTAACTAATGCACAGATAATCATGTGTTAATGTATGACTCATGAAGAACTAAACCATTCATTAATGATTACTGCATCAGTAACTAATAAAGATTCTAAATGATTAATAGATTAAGTAATATATTAATTGTTATTAATTAAATGTGTCAATGTATTAATTCCTTAATAACATATTTTGTTAACTAATAGTGTACATTAGTGTGTTATTTACCACAATGGGTTGAAGCCATGTACTTCAACTTCCAGTTGTCTGCTTTAATTAATCATTAGCTAATGATTTGCAAATGTATCATTATGTTATGACTTTACTTGTTGAGGCACATGATTATTAACTAATTGTTAAGTAATATGTCGTTTTGGTTTTGACATCCACACTAATTTCCAACCATCTACAACCAAGATTTAACTGAGTCCGATGAACTGCCACATCCAGTACCTTGTTGTTCATGTACATTTACATTTATTCATTTAGCAGACGCTTTTATCCAAAGCGACTTACAAATGAGAAACAATAGAAGCAATTAAACTAGCAGTAGGACAACAGTATGTAAGTGCTATGACCCTTCACAGTACAATACAACGCATTTTTTTTTTTTTTTTTTTTTTTAAAGAATAGATAAGAAAGTGTTAGTAGTATTGGATCAAGTGCTCAAGTGCTGCCGAAAAAGATACGTCTTCAGCAGTTTCTTAAAGATGGCTACAGACTCAGCAGCTCTGGCTGAGTTAGGCAGATCATTCCACCAACAGGGAACAGTCATGGTGAAGGTCCGAGAGAGAGATTTTGTGCCTCTTTGAGATGGCACCACCAGACGCCGCTCACTTGCAGAGCGCAAGTTTCTGGATGGCACATAAGTCTGAAGTAATGAGTTCAGGTACAGGGGAGCAGTGCAAGTGGTTGTTCTGTAGGCAAACGTCAGTGACTTGAATTTGATGCGAGCGGCAACCGGCAACCAGTGCAATTTTGTGAGGAGAGGAGTGACGTGTGCTCTCTTCGGCTCGTTGAAGACCACTCTAGCTGCAGCATTCTGGATCAGTTGCAGAGGTTTGACAGTGCAAGCTGGAAGACCAGCCAGGAGAGCATTACAATAGTCCAGTCTGGATAGAACAAGCGCCTGAACAAGGAGTTGTGTAGCATGCTCTGATAGGAAGGGTCTGATCCTTCTGATGTTGTACAAGGCAAATCTGCATGACCGGGCAGTGCTAGCGATGTGGTCTGTGAAATTCAATTGGTCATCAACTACAACTCCAAGGTTCCTGGCTGATCTTGATGGAGTTATGGATGACGAGCCTAGCTGAATGGTGAAGTTGTGATTAAGTGCTAGGTTAGCCGGGATTACAAGTAGCTCTGTCTTCGCAAGGTTTAGTTGAAGGTGGTGGTCCTTCATCCAGCCAGAAATGTCTGTCAGGCAGGCTGAGATGCGAGCGGCTACCGTCGGATCATCAGGCTGGAATGAGAGGTAGAGTTGTGTGTCATCAGCGTAGCAGTGGTAGGAAAAACCATGTTTCTGAATCACAGATCCTAGTGATGTCATGTAGATTGAGAAGAGAAGCGGTCCAAGCACTGAGCCCTGAGGCACACCAGTAGCTAGATGTTGGGACTTAGACACCTCACCTCTCCACGACACCCTAAAGGACCTACCCGAGAGATAAGACTTGAACCACTGGAGTGCAGTTCCCGAGATCCCCTTCATCTTTAGGATTGACAGGAGGATCTGGTGGTTAACTGTGTCAAAGGCAGCAGACAGATCCAGCAGGATAAGAACTGAGGACTTGGAAGCTGCCCTTGCCAATCTCAGAGCTTCAATTACTGAGAGCAGAGCAGTCTCAGTTGAGTGTCCGCTTTTGAAACCAGACTGATTGTTGTCCAAGAGGTTGTTCTGCGTAAGAAAGGAGGAGATCTGGTTGAAAACAACTCGTTCAAGTGTTTTTGCGACGAATGGAAGAAGGGATACCGGTCTGTAATTCTCTAGATGTGCTGGATTTAGAGTGGGTTTCTTAAGCAGTGGGGTTACCCGAGCCTGCTTGAATGCTGTGGGAAATGTACCAGTGTGAAGAGATGTGTTTATGATGTGTGTGAGTGTGGGTATAACAGAGGAAGAAATAGCTTGAAGTAGGTTAGTGGGAATAGGATCAAGCGGACAGGTAGTAGGGCGATTGGAAAGGAGGAGTTTGGAGACTTCGGTCTCTGAAAGCAAGGAGAAAGAGGGTAGAATGTGTGTTAGCTGGTAAAATGTGTGTGTTAATTTGTGGATTAGTAAATTGGCCGCTGATGGTGGTAGTTTTGTTTATGAAGAATGTGGCAAAATCATCAGCTGTTTGGGTTGATGAAGGAGGAGGAGGAGGAGGAGGGTTAAGAAGGGAGGAGAAGGTTTTGAAAAGCATGCGAGAGTCAGAAGAATTGTTAATTTTGTTGTGATAGTAAGTCATTTTAGCAGTAGATATGTTAGCAGAGAAGGAAGAGAGGAGGGATTGATAAATGCCAAGGTCAGTATGATCTTTGGATTTGCGCCACTTCCTCTCTGCACCCCTGAGTTTAGCACGATGTTCACGGAGAACATCAGATAACCAGGGGGCAGAGGGAGTGGCGCGGGCTGGCCTGGAGGAAAGGGGGCAGAAGTTGTCCAAGCAGGATGTTAGAGTGGAGAAAAGAGTATCAGTTGCACTGTTAGTATCTAGTGCTGAGAGCTGGTCCGGTGGAGGAAGTGTGGATGAGACCAAAGAGGATAGGCGAGAGGGTGAGAGTGAGCGTAGGTTACGCCGAAAGGTGACCTGTGGAGGAGTGCGTGTTGTGTTCTGAGGCAGGTTGAGGTTGAGAGTGAGGAGGAAGTGATCTGAGGTGTGCAGTGGAGTGACAAGAGCATGGTCAGTGGAGCAGTAGCGTGTGTAAATAAGGTCCAATTTGTTACCCGATTTGTGAGTAGCCGCTGTCGATACTCGTTTGAGGTCGAATGAGGCAAGCAGAGTGTGGAAATCAGCAGCTTGAGGTTTTTCAAGGTGGATGTTGAAGTCTCCAAGAACTATGAGAGGAGTGCCATCCTCTGGGAAGGATGAGAGTAGCACATCAAGCTCCTCTAAGAAACTGCCAAGCTGACCTGGGGGACGATATACAACTACACAATGAATTTTAATAGGACTAGTGATGGTAATAGAATGTGATTCAAATGAGTTGTTACACAGAGGTGGTAAATTATTAAATTTCCAATCGTTTGAGATGAGCAGCCCGGTACCTCCACCCCTTCCAGTCAGACGAGGGGTGTGTGAGAAAGTGAAGTTAGGGGAGAGCGCAGCCGGTGTGGCAGTGTCCTCTGGTCTGATCCAGGTCTCAGTCAGGGCCAGAAGGCTGAGACCTGTATGACTAGAAATAGATGTAATGAAATCAGCTTTGTTAACTGCGGACTGGCAATTCCAGAGACCAATAGGAAAAGAGAAGATAGTACTAGAAGACATGGGAAGGGTACGCAGGTTGTTAGGATTGTGCCACCTCCGACGTGTGGCATTGGATTTACGAATGTTAGTAATAGTAGGGATTATAAAACACATGGTGTAAGAGCTCACAAATAGAAAGATCAGTTGACAGTCGAGTAGAAAAGAGAAGAAGTGATAAGATAATAAATGAGATAAAACAGAGATAGAAATTACTGCTCAAGTGCCTTGTCGGTGTCCTTGCTCGGTGGAGTCGCACAGGTAGAGTCGTTTGGTCTTTACACTCTTCGGTCTTCACACGATGAGGGCTTCACACGATGAGGGCTTCACACCACAGCTGCCGCGACCGCTACCGCGGAGCACTAAACCTATTTATACATGCCTAACACCTGATTGTTGAATGCAGCAGGCCACGCCCCGCAGCGAAACTCAGAGTCAGTAAACAACACAAAGTTTCCTAGCAACAAAGAATCGCGCTAAAATCGACTGAGAAAAGTAAACACTCACACACACTGATGTTCTCTCTTGCTGTTCGACTGCTTCTTCTGACAACTTCTATTAACTAGCTGCTATAAATGCTTAACTGGCTTATGGCCACGCCCCGCAGCGAAACTCAGAGTCACGACACAAACAAACAGGAACATGTACAGGAATAGGCCTATGTCAGGTTAAGCTTGAGGTTGTGGTACACTGAGAACACGCAGCCGAGCACTGATATTTCATAACACTGTGTCTAGACTGGACAAAGACAATAAATAGAACGTCCAATATGATACTGGATGCGACGCTACATGACAAAACCCAGACAGTAAACTGATGCCATGCTCTATTTCTGACGTACTCCGAGCTCTTGCGCTACTTCCGTTACGAAGGACAAATGGACTTGCAATGGTCTATCATGTCCAGTGTAGACAGCTGGTCTCGTGCCAGTTAAAACAGTGTATCAGCGGTCAGGAGTTCAGATTCTGGTGTGCTGATATTTGTGTGCAGCCCGACCTACACATCCTTCAAACACATTCTCTGACATTAGATTCACTGCATGTGCAACTGTCAAAACCCATAAATGGCATATTACTTAACAATTAGTTAAGTTAACAGGCAACTGTTTGAGAGACATCATGTGCCAGCTGGATATCACTTGGTGGGGGACAGTGGCTATCCCTGTAAGTCGTGGCTCCTTACACCTTACCTCCGTCCACAAGTGGGACCACAGTTAAATTACAATAGGTAAGTGCACATGTTGGAATAATTCAATAGTATGACCACAATGTCAAAGCTTATTACAAATGATAGTGGTGGCTCTTGGTATTGTTGGTTAAATCAATAATGTTTACTGTTCCTTGGTGTATGTTTCAAAGCACACAAGAAGACATGCAGTTTGGTGGAAAGGGGGATTGGACAGCTAAAGCGACGTTTCCATGTTTTACATAGTGAAATCCGCTTTAGTCCAGAGAAGACGAGTAAAGTGATCACAGTGTGTACTCTTCTTCACAACATGTGCCGGCAAAGGAACATACCACAGACAGGAGATGGTGATGAGTTTGACGATGATGATGATGACAATGAACACAACCAATTTGTTGATGAAGTGGAACAATGTGGACTGGCATTCAGGGATCACTTTGTCCATACACACTTTGGGTAAATAATCACATATGCACAAATGAGTAAAGACACATTTTTGCTCAATTTAATTGTGTTTATTCCCTTTGCATTTTTGCAATCTTTAGAGTGTAATATTCAGACTTTAATTGTATTAGCCTCTCTTTTGCATCAAGGACACTTTTCTGCCTTTTTAACACACGCATTTCCATTTTCATCTTCTTTTCTTCCAGGGGTGATGGCCTTACACCAGCAGCAGGACTGAGGGGAGAGGCAGGTGATGGGATTGTCGAGAGGATCAAATCAAATCAAAGTTTATTTATAAAGCACAGTAAAAACAACGATAGTTGACCACTGTGCTGTACAATGTCATACTAAAAAAGGTATAAAATAAGTGATATACACATATGCATATATACACATATACATGTACACATGCACAAATATACATACATGCGCATATACACACAGTACACACCTATACACAAAAACATGCATAACACATACATACATACATAAATATAATAAAGACCGCAATGCAAAAAGAGAGAATAAGTAAATCAGAACACTGATAAAAGGTCTAAAAAGTCTAGGAACAGTTATATGCCTGAGAAAAAAGATATGTTTTTAGCTTAGATTAGAGCCCTGCACGGGCCTCAAATCTAGGCCCTAGCCCGGCCCTGGCCCGAGACGCTCAGGCCCTAGCCCGGCCCGTGTCCGACAGCTCATCATAATTATCAGCCCGAGTCCGACCCGAGCCCGTTTTTTTTTTTTTTTTTTTATATACACAGCTGTAGCCTGGCCTAGGGCAAACTAGCTATTTGCAGCCATTAAAATGAGTCCGTTTTTTTTTTTAGTTATGTTTCTTTTCATTTCTTTATTAAGTTAATTTAGACAAATGTTCGGTTTATTTTTATTTTTTTATTGACGACCAAGCAGCCGACAGTGAGATAAACATGTTTGATCCATTTAGCCTCTCAAATCAACACTTTACTTGGCTACAATAAAATCCATAAAACACCTTAAGCATATCACACATAGACAGTTATAGTTTAAACGTTTATTATCATTTTTTAAAAGCTGAGGCAAACTGCTCTGCTGCTCACAGTCGCAACAGCGCTCGCAAACGAAATGAGCTATAGCCTACAATCTAAACAAATCAAATAAATCGCATTAAATTAAAAACAAACATGCAGATTATCTTACCTCAAAAATCAAGTCTTCACTACAGAACATGGCCATTCTTATTTCCAATAGTTTCCAACAGACTGATGAAAATAAAGTCGTTTTCAAACGAAAACCAACAAGACAGCCCCCTAACATGGCTAAGAACAGTTTCTTACAGAGCATCGTGAGGAAAAATCACAGCATCCACAGAGGAAGGTTTTAATCCAGTCGTACTTTTTTCTTGAACTATTCCAGCTGCGCTGAAGTCACGCTCGCTATACTTCTGCTGCTGGCGGGGACACTAAAAACAGCGCGCCGGTCGCGCAAATCTTGGGTCGTGCCGCCGGGAAACATGTGTGCGTGCGTGTGTGTGTGCGCGAGCGCGAGCAGACTGTCATGTGTCAGTCATATGTCAGTGTGATAGGTTTAAAACGTCTTTCTATGTTTGTTTTTCCATCGTCAACTTCTCATATTTAATTTTAATAAATGTCTGAAATAGGCTATAAAAAGAAGGATAAGCATAAAACAGGCCCGAGGCCCGGCCCGCGTGTGAACTATGACGTGAAAATTGGCCCGAAGCCCGGCCCTAGGAGCGTAAATAAGTCGGGGCCCGTCGGGCTCGGGCTGAAATGCAGGGCTCTAGCTTAGATTTAAATTCAGCTTCTGATGAAACTGATCTGAGGGAGACCGGGAGACTGTTCCACAACTTTGGCCCAACAACAGAAAAAGCCCGGTCACCTCGCAGCTTTAATCTAGATCTAGGGACCATCAGTAATTTTTGTTCAGAGGATCTCAGAGATCTAACAGAGTTTTTTGTGTTCACAAGGTCGCAAAGATAAGTAGGGGCTGAACCATTCAAAGCTTTAAAAACAAAAAGTAAAATTTTAAAATCAATTCTGTAGTGGACCGGCAACCAGTGCAAGGAGCGCAGTACAGGGGTAATATGTTCGAACTTGCGAGTACCAGTCAAAAGTCTGGCAGCTGCGTTCTGAACCATCTGAAGTCAATTTATATTAGATTGACTAATTCCGACATAGAGAGAATTACAATAATCCAGCCGAGATGACACAAATGCATGGATCACTCTCTCAAACTCAGAAAAGGTTAAAAAACTCTTGGTTTTAGATAACAATCGTAGTTGGAAAAAACAAGATCTAACTACAGAGTTTATCTGTTTGTCAAATTTGAGTGAGGATTCAAAGATGACACACAAATTTTTTGTAGAGGATCTTTCATAGCAAACTAAGTCTCCCAAATCATAATTAAAGGTGCCTGAAGGCTCAAAAACCATAACCTCTGTTTTGCTCTCATTAAGGTGCAAAAAATTTGAAGAAAGCCAAGACTTAATATCAGCCAAACATACAGCTAAGGATCTCAAAGCTGTTTTGTCGTTTTGCTTCAGGGGCAAATAAATTTGGGTGTCATCAGCATACAAATGAAATGACAGCTTGTGCTTGGTAAAAATAGACCCCAAAGGAAGCATATATAGTGAGAACAAAACAGGAGCCAAAATAGAGCCCTGAGGAACTCCAAACATCAGGGCGCAGCTGGATGAAGAAAAACCATCAAGACAAACAGAAAAAGTCCTATCTTCGAGATATGATTTGAACCAGTCCAGAGCGCGACCTTCAATACCCACATATTCTTCTAGCCGCGATATAAGAATTTTGTGATCGACGGTATCGAAAGCAGCGCTTAAATCTAGAAGTAGAAGTATCGTTGAGTCCCCTGAGTCTACAGTTAATAAAATATCATTTAAAACTTTTAAAAGTGCAGACTCCGTACTATGATGCTTCCTGAAACCAGATTGAAATTTTTCAAATATATTGTTTGATTCTAAGAAGCTCTGTAATTGTACTAAAACCACCTTTTCTAAGGCTTTAGAGATGAAAGCCAAATTTGAGATCGGTCTATAACTTGATAAGACGGCCGGGTCGAGATTAGGTTTTTTAAGCAGTGGTTTAACAATTGCGTGTTTAAAATATCTTGGAACGGTTGCTGTAAGAAGTGACTTATTTATTATAGCTAAAATACTTGGTCCGACAACATCAAAGACCTCAAGAAAAAACCGAGTGGGAACAATATAAAGTGGGCATGTAGTGGGTTTCAAATGCTTAATTATATCTTGAAAGGAGCTTAAAGAGATTGTCTGGAATTCATTAAAAATTGGAGTGCAGAGATGCGGGACAGATAGGTCATACTTTGAAGATACTATACACTGTCTTATGTCAACTATTTTATCTGTGAAAAACCTGAGAAAATCTTCACATACTGCAGCTGAGGCATTCAAAGAAACAGCACTATTTGGATTTAAAACAGAGTTTAAAATGGTAAAAAGAGTTTTAGGTTTATGACAATTTTTTGCAATGATATCCGAAAAATATTGAGATTTTGCCAGTTTAACTGATTTTTGATACTTGTAGTTTATCTTTTTTCCACTTCCGTTCGGCTCTACGACAAACTCGTCTATGTTCTTGTGTGGTACTGTTTAACCAGGGTTCAGGTTTAGATTTTTGTCGTTTTTCTCGGACAGGAGCCACAGAATTTAAAATATCATTTGAAATGAAATTAAACAATGAAATATGTTCATCTACATTTGAATTATTTAAGGAGGAATCAAGGTTGTACATCAAACAGGCCTCCTTAAAATAAACAGCAAAATCATCATTAGATGAAGGATTAAAAAGCCGAGTTTGCTGTAATAACCTCTTAGATTTCATAGTTTTACCATTTGGAAGAGAGCAAGTGAACATAATAGGCATGTGATCTGAAAAACTCAGGTCAAGAGTTTCAAGTTTGCAAACTGGAATACCATGCAATAATACAAGATCTAAGGTATGGCCTTGTTTGTGAGTGGGACCATTTACCACTTGAATGAAGTCCAGAGAGTCAACCAGACTAAGAAAATCTTTAGCCAGGGAATTTGACTCGCAGCAAACATGAATATTAAAATCCCCCACAACTAAAAGCCTATCATATTTAGGAACAGCTTCGCTCAAAAAGTTTGAAAACTCCTTTAGAAAGTCCTTGTTTGGTTTCGGAGGACGATAAACGACTGCAATCGATAACTGATGTTTAATTAGCTGAAAGAGTAGTATTTCAAAGCTTGAGTAGGATTCAGTCTTTAGGGTATGACAACAAAATCGGCTTTTGAACACCGACGCAAGCCCACCGCCCCTGCCAGAAGGTCTAGGGCAGTTTAAAAACGAGCAATTTGTTGGCACAAGTTCGGAAAAAGGGCTTGTATCCCCCGCAGTCATCCAAGTCTCAGTGATTAACAGAAAATCCAATTTATTTGAGGTAAAGAAATCTCGCAAGATGAATGTCTTGTTGATCAACGATCTTGAATTTACCAAAGCCATCTTTACCTGTACCGAATCGCAGTTCGTCTGTGTAGCACAGCACAGCGAGCGAAGATTGTTGAGATTTACACCCCCGCGGCGAAGACGTGGTGTCCGGAGACGAGGAGAGCTGGAAAACTTGCCCTGAGTCACAGGTATAATCCAATAATACGCTACTTCGAGCGAGCGCCATGATGCAAATCGGCCACATCCCAACTCAAAGCGGCCCAAGCCATGGCATAATGGATGTAAGCTTGTTAGATGCAACTTTAATTTGACCGCGATACCCCCTCTTTTCCCCCTTCTTCTGCGGCGCTTCTTTTCAGGAAGGCTCCATGGCAACTGGCTTCGAAAGGCCGGGACATTCGTCAAGAAGGGAGGGGGTGGGCTATTAAAATTCTCAGATCTCAAATCAGTGTTTGATACGGCCTCAATAGAGTCTCTTATGTTTAAAAGCAATTGACGGTCATACGTAATCACTGAAAAAACTTTAGGAATAACAATAAAAAACAAAGCCAGGAGAGAGAGCAGACGGCCAGCCATGCACACCGGCGCCATCTTGATACTCTGTATTCCAGGATGCTGGAAGAGGAAGAGATGCAGTAAGAGGAAGAGGTGCTGGAAGAGGAAGAGGTGCAGTAAGAGTCAGGGGTGGAAGACGCGCAGGAAGAGGAAGATGACTTGCACCTGAAGGACCTGGGTTTCCATTTGGCCTGTACCATAAATTGTAGCCTGCTAAAACATCTTATATTTTGTGAACACAGTTTTTTGTGGGTGGGTGGTTTGCACATAATGATATTGTATGTCCTCCATTAAATATCACCAAAAATGTACAAGTATTGCAATCATTGCATAAACATAGCCTACCCCTCTATTTCCATTAGCATCTGCATTGCCGGATCAGTTGCACCCTCAAGGCCCATTATGCTGGTGTCTGACCCAATGACACTATACACCACCGATGTAATGTGGCTCAGTGGCTTAGGTGCTGATCCTCCTCCTTAACACATACATGGAAAGTTTCACCAACTTAAAAGCATTGCTTACATAACACTTAAAAGCACACTTTAATGTAAGCATATTGTTTATGACATTTGTTTCATAATTCATTACATGCATGACAAGCAGGAAGTTTTTAAAATTACATGAAACAATGATATTATATATTTAATATTATAGGCCTACCTGTTGCCATGCTTGCCCGTTTAAAGGCTGCAATCTCAACCCTCGACTGCGATACCAAGCAGCTACAGGGAGATCATCGCAAGAAACCGATGAGAAAGGATTCCCGACGATAAAAATAGCTCCCGCAAGTAAGGAAGATCTGGTTGGTGGGGACGCTTGTTCAATTTAGTCTTTTGAGGTTCCTCAAATAGAACTCTTTGAGTCTACATCAAAGAAGGCCATTTATCACATCACGGTGAAGGTTATACATCAGGAGTCACTCAGGAGAGTAAAAGCCTCTGGGTGGCCAGGTCTGTTGACACCAGAGTTCCTCGTGAGGGACAGATGGAGAGCACTGTACAAACCTCCAGTGGAGAAGCGAACAGCTGATCTACAATGGAGGATTATTCACAGCGCAATACTGCCGTGCAAAGGCAAAAGACCGTAACTTTGTTTTTGGTCTAAAATGTTTGGCACATTTAAGACCTCCTTTATCATTTGGATAAGTATCTTGAGTTAATTCCGTATTTTTTTCGAAAAAAGTATGGGTTGTCTTAACAGTAACTTCCAAAAGCCCATGAGAAACCAAGGCAGATCACCTTAACTCCAGTTACCGCTCTTTGGCTTTGTTTTGGAATGCTCAAATTGAGTTACGGCACTGCCTTGGTTTAGCCACGCGTCAATATTAAGTTACTGTGCTGGTGTTCTATCAAATAATGCTACCTATCATATTGTACGGTGTTCTGCCTTTGTTTACTGTCCATTAAAATAGAAATCACGGTGTAGCCTTTTCCATCGACAAATGTGCAATATCGATGGCGAATGATATTTGCAGAGTTGACCCGTACATCTAGCTGGCAGAGTGCCAAAACTTCGCCGGCGCCTTCAGCATCGCCTTAAATATGGTCAAGCCAACGCGGGAATAATATATCACAGGGACTGTTAATAATGAAGCAACACTGGAATATTGGTGCATACAATGTAATGAAGCAACAAGAGTACTTGTGCATGCATGCAACATCAGACCAGCTGTTACAAGCGGGTTATACAATAACAGCGTCCGAATAAATGCGCGGGACAAGCGAATAAGTGCACAAGCACAATAATTTGGCAGACAGCTGAAACCACCGCATACTGAAAAGACGCAATAATGCAATTGGTCGTCGAGGTAGTCCAGAACGCGCTCCCCACCGAGTCTCAAAAAGGGGAAAACCTTGCATTTTTCGTGAACGTACGAGGAGCGCCACACATTCAAACTCGAATCGAAGCGTCTGTGATGAGCGCTATCTGAATGTGAACGTATATGCGTCTTTCAGATCCACCACTAAAAAACAGTCCCCTTGTCGAATGTGTGCGAGGATCTGTTTTATCGTGATCATTTTGAAGTCTTATGCCACTCGGCACCAATTGAAGATACTCTCTATCGCTATGGAGGTATTTTGTCACGTCTAATGTATTAATGCCATCAGACTGCAATCAAAGCACAGGATAGCAATAGATGGCTATAAGTAATTGTAAATCATACAAAATAAATGCCATGATCACTAGATTTTATACAGGTTTTGTTAATGGTTAATGTTAACACTTATTTTGTTAATGGTGATCAGCAACCAAATATTGATAATGTGGAAGTTACTGCCTGCCTTGGCGTGACTTCTCACTTTTTGCTGACAAAACAAAGGCAGAGTACAGTAACTTTAAAATAGTGGTCAAAAGTCAAATTTGAGCTCAAGATTTTTTTATATAGATAATTTTCATTACTTAAACATCTAATTGCCAGATTTCCAGTGTCCTAGCTATAAAGATTTGTAGTTGTGTCACGGGGTGACAAATAATCCCCGGAACTAATTCCACAAGAGAAGTGTTCCCGCCGGGGCACTTTCAGTGTAACACTGTCCCCGGGCCGGTGTGTGTGTCTGTTGTCATGACAACTAAACGGCAGATTGACAACAGGTGCGGGGACTTCACTTTGAGTGCCTGATTGAGGTGGCGCCAGTGTTTGGAGAGGATAAAACACCAGAGAAAGAGAAGGCTGGGTGTTCTCCCTCCGCGTTGTGTGGTTGTTTCTTTGTCTTCCCCCGGCGATCTGGTGTGGTTCTCTCCCGTTGGGAAATGTTTGTGGAGTGTTGCAGCTGAAGGACCATCGTGAAAGAAGAGGAGTGTTGCTTGTGGGATCCGAGGGCAGTTTTGAAGAGTGGAATTCGTCGTCTGGACTGGGAAAGAGTGAGATGAGCGATTGACAAATTGAATCTCATAACCGCATGTTTTCTACACTAAATTGGATACTGGTTTGAAGTGCTTGGATCACGTTGTATACATCGCACTGAGTGAAATAGACTGATTCCTTGTCGATCTCTAGCCTCCCCCTCGGCCATTGAAACCAGCGAAGTGAAGCCGCTTGTAGTGGTGAGGAAATTATTCACCGCATCTGTCCCAACTCTGACTATCATCGGCTCTTCAGATCGAGACCTCTGGGTGAGTGTTGGCCTTACTTTGCACTTGAAGAGTGGATTTGTAGTGCTGAAATTGACGTTTCCCATCACGTTGCATGTTTGGAATTGGACTGTCGTGTGTGTGTGGAAGATTTACCTTTTATCGCCGTGCACTCCCCATGTGTTATGCTGGTCTACCGTCCATCATAAGAGCCCTGCTCAGCTTATGACTTTGTCTCCTGCCACCCCTGTGAGAGCTGTTCACCTCTATTCGAAGTGTTGATTCCGTCTGTTCCAGTGAACGTCGCTCAGCTTGTGACTCTGTCCCCTGCAACACACGTGAGAACTGTTTACCTCTGCTTGAAGTTTATGCTGTCTGTCCCAGTGAGAGCCCTGCTCAGCTTATGACTTTGTCTCCTGCCACCAACGTGAGAGCTGTTCACCTCTATTTGAAGTGTTGACTCCGTCTGTTCCAGTGAACGCCCGCTCAGCTTGTGACTTTGTCCCCTGCAACACACGTGAGAACTGTTTACCTCTGCTTGAAGTCTGTGTGCTGTCTGCCCCAGTGAAAGCCCTGCTCAGCTTATGACTCTGTCTCCTGCCACCAACGTGAGAGCTGTTCACCTCTATTTGAAGTGTTGACTCCGTCTGTTCCAGTGAACGCCCGCTCAGCTTGTGACTTTGTCCCCTGCAACACACGTGATAACTGTTTACCTCTGCTTGAAGTTTGAATGCTGTCTGTCCCAGTGAAAGCCCTGTTCAGCTATTGACTCTGTCTCCTGCCACCCATGTGAGAGCTATTCACCTCTATTTGAAGCGTTGATTCTGTCTGGGCCAGCCAAAGCCCCGCTCCGCTTGCGACTTGAGTCTGCCGTAGCCCTGAAACCCACCTGTATGGTGCGAAGTGCCCGCCCTTCACAACTCCTGTGAGCCCTGATCCACCTACTCACCTGCGATACCCACCTGTTCAGTACCTACCACTGCGAGTTGGCACCAGCGCCAGAAGGAAGTGAGCCTGACCCCCCACTTGCCTTGGATTCCTGGGAAGAGGAAGGAAGAGGAATTTTAGATTAGGATTTTCAAATTGTTTTTATATTTATTAAAGCCTGTCATTCTTTTTATTCCTGTCTCCTGCCTCCTCCTTTGACACGCTCCTCAGGGTGATCCTGGTCTAGGGGTGGGTGCAGTCTGGCTTGGCCCACCTCGACCTGTGACAGTTGTCCCACCAAATTAATTAAAGTCAATTTTCTCAGTTCCACACTCTAGCGAGTTAAGGTATTTTGCCTTTGTAGGGCAGAGTAGCTACAGACAGACATGTGGCTTGAATCACACTTGAATCCAGCAGTGGGTGGGGAATGTAGGTTTTGTATAGAAGAGGATGATTTGGAACATTTGTTTTTAAGATGTGAAAGGCTACAAAGTCTTTTTAAACTTCTTAAGGAATGGTTCAGGGAATTTAACGAGGACTTTTTGGATAAAGTGTTCATTGGAGGGTTAAAGTATGGATTTTTGATGAGGAAGAAAGTGTTTATTGAGTTATCTGATTGGGACTGCAAAATTGGCAGTGTGGGAGACTAGGAAGAACAGAGGATTACAATTAGCATCTACTTGATCCTGAAGTTATGTTTAGGAAATTAGTGGCAGGAAGGCTAAAAGTAGAGTATGCATTTTATAATATTGTAAATGATGTCAGAAGTTTTATTTAAATATAGTGTGTTCATGATGTTTTATTCACCATTTTTTTATATATATATACATTTGTGGCTTTATATATGTTCTAATTTTATGTCATTTTAGAATGAGTATATGAATGTATGAGTTTTGAAATGTGAAAATTAAAGATCTCAACCTCTCTCTCTCTCTCTCATTGAAAATACTCTAGTAAAACACTTATGCTAATTCAAATGATGAATTATAAGATACTGTTCCATCTTTAAAGAGTTACCACACAAGAACTAATGCGTAATGCAATATTAACATTATGTAAGTTTCCCTGGAGCCTTGAATAAGGAAAAATACATGCATGCTGTAGGAACACGCCTCAGGTGTGACTTGTCTGAAACATGTTTAGAAGCTAGGGATGGGTATATACCACCTTTTTTGAATGCCCGATACCAATATCACAATCTTGAGTATCTGCCAATCTGATACCAGTACTGTATTTTCTCTTGATCAGTTTAGAATATCTACACCTCACTAATTATACAATGCTTCATTAAATACTAAAAGCCAATTCAGAAATAATAAATACATAATTTGAAATACATTCTTCGAGCAATTGATGTTAAGAAATGCATACCTGACATTTTCCCAACTGGCTGCTCTACCACTTTACCTTAAATGCCCAGATAAGAAACAAATGGGTTGTACATTTTTACTACACAAACACCTGGTTTCGGGGGAGAGGAGAGGATTATCAGATATCCTGAATAGAAACACCACCTAAAATGGAGAACAGAATTCTCCAAAGTTTTTAATCTTTCTCATAATACCAGTGATTGCAGTGAAACTGAGACCATTTTACCAATCGCATTTATAGACATTTAAAATTATACCAAACATGAAAGGGAAAAAACAATAGATTAACAGGATACATATAACTTTCAGTGACTTGAATCAGAGTGAAAGGAAGGGAGTAGGGAGAGGGAGATGCCCCAAATTATCTCCTCACCTATCTGTGCATGGGGGTGTCCTGTGCTCTTTCTTTTAGATCTTCTCTCCAGGGGTGCGTTGTATTGTTTTAAAATAATATTAGCACTGATGACTTTTTATTAAAAAAAGATTTTACTTTTTAAACTATTATCTAAACGTTTGTAAATATTATATTGACAATAGTTTAGGTTCCCCACTGGTAGGGAGCACTCTGATGAAAAGAGGCAGTTCACATGAAATCGGATCGTATCCCGTTTTTCTGTGGTTCAGAGAACCCATAAATACACATTTGGCAGAAATTTCCACAATGCCAGATGGACAGATTGGCCAAGTGGTGGTTGAACCAGTTCTCTTGTCCATATCCTGCACGATGTATGCCAACAAAACCACCATGATATGCAGCTTTTCACCATCCTGACTTGCAGCCAAATAGGACTTGCTGATCAGGACTGACATCATCCTGCAGGACTTGGATGGCAAAGTAATCTTCAATATGGTGAGATATGTGTGTATGCGTTGGAGGAAAATTATGACCAGCCAGAAAGCACTCATCCAATTTGGACTGCTTTTCCAGCTGGGCTTCATCTGGCCAGTCTAGATTTAGTCTGTCTGCAGCATGTGAAACTACCTCAGCAAGCTCTTTAAAAGCAAGACATATCAGTGTCTCCTGACCACTAGGGGGGATAGCATTGGACAAACCACAGCACAACTCAGATTTTGGTGTGGTGGTAGAGTGTTCTCAAACCCAAAAGAGGCCACACCTTTTGCTTCCGCAGTGAGACATAGCTCATCACAAGCTTTGACAACCTCAGAAACAGAGTGAGAGACCATGACCAATCTTTAATCTTTCCACAAAAAGAAGGTGAGCAGGAGCAAAGCACTTCAACTCGAAATGCGAATTGTGTACGGCTCACACTGTGGGCAGACCAAATCAAACAAACATTCAATCATCTTACTCAATCATACTCAATCTTTACTATATAATCTACACTACATCTATACAAAACATAATATAGCTGCAAGCGGCAATCGTCAGGATCTAAGTACCAATGGCCGAGAATGATTAACGATCCAGAAAGTGTTTTTACAGAAAAGTCCAACTTGAATCTTCACTTAAATTTAGGGTTTATTGTAACAGGTTACAGCGACCCACAGGTGTCAAAAATCCAAATTACTTTTAGAAGAAATCCAAGTTTGTCCGACTGTGTCCTGTAGTGCTACAAACCACCTACAAATTACGCCCAAACTACCTGTTTTGCCCCCTACAATGAAACAGCCAATTTAGGGATGTAATCAGAGCCCTCCCTCGGGAATCACTAGTACAGCTCTTCTGCTCTTCACTTTTCTTGCTTCGCTATCACCAAATAGTTATATGACATGCAGATCGTATTACATAGATCACCAGACACCGTAAATCACCTTGTTTGTTTTCCATAGTTTTAAAAGTATTTTAATTATGAAACTCTACAGTAGGGTAGGGTTAGGTTAAGATTTAGGAGTATGTTTTTAGCCATAATTACCATCAGTCTGTTTTCATTTATTTTATAATTTAATTAGTGCCCAAGCCCCAAAGGGGCCCTATTGTTTTCCTAAGGATTTAGATTTTTTTGTAACTTCTTGGGCACTTTGTTGCGTCTCTAAGTAATTCGCCAGCTCAACAGGAAGTCGGATAGTATGGGTTGTTTGAAAAACACATGCTCTGGAATTTGATTTACTCCTCCTAGGTTGATACACCCAATTGCCACCAAACTTGGTCAGCTTGAAGTCAAGACATTGAGGATGCTAAATTGCAAGTAGATTGTTGATCTTTCAAATGGTTTGGCCTAGCCTGGCTCTGCCCTCCTACGTACTTTCGCTCAATTTCCATTTTCCTTCAGAAATACGTCTGGAATTGTGGTGTATTCTTGGGTTTTCTCCAGTCAATTTTTTACTGGTCCAACCAGCGAACGAGGGAGTGGCTGAGAACGATGACGTTGAGGTTGTGAGCTAGTTTGAGTCGTCATACGTCACGACCAAACGTTAGCAACTCTGTTGAAGTTTAAAACTATTGGTTCTGCCCAGAGTACCCGCCTTCAAGGAAGTTAACGCTTGTCAATGGAGAGAGGCCAGACTCTCTGTACAAATTAAATGTACGAGAGTCTGGCAGAACCAGGCTAGGTTTGGCCATGGCGTTGAAACAAATTTATGGTGAGAAAAGGGAAACAGGAAATGTGTTATAAGTTGTAATGTACTATATTTCAGAGCAATATATTTGTTTTCTTTAAAATGTTGTATTTTGAGATTAATTCATGACACTAAACAATATTCTCCTCTGAGTTATTCAGGATTTATTTTCTATATAAAAGAATACTTGCATTAGAAAAAAACAATATTTGAGGGGGGGGGGGGGGGGGGGTCAATCAATGTAGTATGTGTATTTAAACTATCTGATTAGTGCTATCTAATGAGGACAATAAATGAAGACTAATGTAATATATAGTATAACCACAAGATAGCAGCATATGCTTATTTTTAAACAGGGTTGGATAAATCCTAGTTCATGTGAACACTGTTTTAAAGTAAAATAACTTGCATGTATTCCACACGGCAATAGCATGTAAATGTAGAAATGATCAAATACGATTTTCTGTCACAGTGTACATTGCATTTTTTTTTTTTAAATGTTGTTAAATCATTTGAATCTCACTCTTTCTTTCTCTGTGTCTGTGAATCTGTGATTCATCTAAACATTTACAATGTGTTTAGAATGATGCCATGCACAGGTTTCCTATGGACCGTTCGGTATTTAACCCTCTGGGGCCTGAGGGATTTTCTGGGGCCTGAGGGATTTTCTGGGTCCTGGAGGTGTTCTGACATGCTCTAACATTTGTGCTTATTTCTGTTTCTTGTGACATTTGCATGGGGCATCGTGTAGTGTGATGTACCGTGATGTTAAGACAGGCTGCTGGTAAGACAATGCGCTTCCTTCCTGGACCAACCCAAATGCACTTTCAACAAGTGGCTTGTCAGGTGACATGTTCATGGTGATAACAAGTGGCTTGTCCTCAGGGCTGAATTCTGCGTATGCCTCCTCAACTTTAAACATGCATGAATCTGGTAAAGGGCCCACCATCCCTCTGAAGAGTCCACTTCTGTAGGAAAATGTTTAGCTGTATTATTGCTTTAATTACTATTTCTATAGTTTTTTACAATTTGTATGTATTATTTTAAATGTTTAAACACTTTAACAGCATAAAGCCTTGCAATGAAATGCAGCAAAGTATATTTGTTCTTAGCATCCTTGTAACAAAAAAAATAAAAAAAATGTGGTTGCTGAACTTACCTCACTCCACCTTGTGCAGAACGATTTGCTACAGGTTTTGTGATGACCATGGCATTGATGGGGCCTGGTTTCACGCCCTGACAGACAAGTGTAAATAATCTTAGAGAGAAGAACAAAGCTGAAACTATAAACTTAAAATGCGCTTTTAAAAGAATTCAGTTTCTACATAAAATTACCCTGCATAATGTAAAGAACATACTGTGAAAATTTTACCTTGATATCTTTAATATGAACTTTGATGCTCCTGATGTCAAAATTACACTGTGATTTTAGTCTAAATTTCACAAGCAATGCCACATATTGTGATTTATTTTCTTATAAATAAGGCTAAATTTCTGATGTTAAATTACCATTGTTCGTGGTTTATGCCAGGATTGTTCTCTTTCAGTGCAGCTAAGCACAGGGGGTACAACAGATAAATTAAGCTGGGAATAATGGGCAGTTTGAAACAGCAAGGCAACCGTGTGATTGCACAAAGCAGTGCCTGTCACACATGAACACTTGCTGTGTGTTAGCACCACAGGTGAAACATCCCTGAGTCCAACCTAAAAAAAAATAAAAATTAATTTACTTGTACTTCTTGCTAATAAAGTCAGTAGCATGTTAATTTTAGTAGAACAATAACCAAGGTGGCTTTGTAGGAGCAGAATACACTGTGGCTACTCTGGGTTTATGCAATACTTCATACTGGAACCACACAGGTATCTTAAGAAATACGGATTTCAAATTCAGACTGACAACATTCTGATTCTTCTGCAAAACCTCCTTGTTATTTGTAATACTTCAAGAAAATGAACACATCGGAACACACATGAACAATTCAGAACACACATTAAGGCATTTGAACACACTTGAACACCTGAACACTTGAACACCTGAACTGGTTTTGGAGAACGGTGAACCCTATGTCTCTAGCATACTATTAAATTGTGTGGCTTTAACGCAGACTTCCCCTGACAGCCTGTCTTTATTTGATACTGAAAGCAATAACACAAGCACATATTATGCAAACAATTAAGGCATTCCTGTTTGTTTACACAGTTAGCTAACAGTTAGCACTGAAAGCTGATTAACATTAAATGTTGCTTACCTTCGTAACAGTGTATATACGAGGCTGCGTATAATTTAAAGCCTTTCTCCAGCTTGCTGGATGGAGCTTTGGTTGTTTTGCAAATACGATGCACGTCAGTAACGTTAATCCGTGGGAGATCTTGGAGACAGCGGGTGTAGAACGTAGCCATTGCTAAACCGGTGTGGTGAAGTGTTGGGTCCGGATGAAGTGTTGAGTCCGGGCTAAGGACCCTTTAATATGCCAGTAGTATGCCTGATCTAAATCTGTTCTCGCGATAACTTGTAGCTAAATTAAAAAATACTACTATTACGGTATATTGTGTCACGAAATGTAGTTTTTTATAGTTTTTCAGTCAACAATGTAGTTGTTTAAAGCGCAAATATGTTGTTTATTTATACAGATAGCGCATATTTTAAATTTTGATCTGACGTTTTCGGAGTTGTGAAAAATACTACCGTTATTGTGTCACGAAATTTAGTTGTTATAGTTTTTCAGTCGACAATGTAGTTGTTTAAAGCGCAAATATGTTGTTTGTTTATACAGATAGCGCATATTTTAAATTTTGATCTGACGTTTTCGGAGTTGTGAGATCCAGGCAATCACCGGCCGCTCAGCGCTCATGTTACCCCGCCTAGAACAGCCTTACCTCGGCTAGTCCTTCTGATGTTTGCCGCTGGCTGATGTCTCTAGTCTAGTGGTTAAACATGAGATAATATTCGTCTTGTGTAGGCTATATCTAACGGGCGATATTTGATCTTATTAATCTTTAATTTGTTCCCCGGCAAATCGTTTTGGTTGAGGGCAAAGTTTAGTTTCATAACTTTATGATTTAGGCTATTTAACGTTGTAGCCTGCAGACTTATGTTTAACTGAATCGTTTAACTTACTTTATTTCTTGACTTGTATAGCTTCTTATGCCTTTTAGGCTACTTATACTTTTATAATGTCTATTATTGATCAATAAAACTGAAATGTAACAAAAAGAGAAAGGGTTGTGTCATTTTATTCGATATAGCCTATGTAAGAATATTTTAATATATAAACCGTTAGCAGTAAAGTTACATTTAACTAAGTTAAAAATTACAATAAAGAACAATAGACTGTTTTTGATTCATGTGTATTATTCTAGATAATTAATGAAGTACAGTTACATGCTAGTGTGCATATATATTTAACTATATGAGGGGCTAAAATGGAAATGGATGATTCTTTCTCTTTCTTTCAGAAATGTGTGAGAGTGAAGAGAGCCAGAGAGATATGCCACGATGGCATATTGTGCACCCACCCAATGTCCCAGAAGTAATAGTTTTCTTCTGCTATTTATTGTACAACATTAAACTTTTAACAGATTTGTTTTGTACAACTAAGGCGAGGTAATAATGTATTTTTATATAACTGTGTGTAATTAATAGTGCTGTTATCCCTTTTCTCTATAGCCTACATTTCTCACTATTACAATGTGTTTTTTCATCCAACAACATTCTGGATCATTGGAGACTCTACGTCCGGCGTGGGGCTGAGAGAGCGGCAAAGAACATGGGGAACAGCCTTGGCATTGAGGATGTCTACATTTCTTGGTTCGGCTTGGCTGGTCTGCGGTGGAAGAGCCTTCTCCCTTGCTTTTTTTGCACGATGGAGTTCATTTCACTACTAAGGGAAATTATATATTTTTAAACAGTTTGGCAGAATCTATTAAAGCCCAACTTGAACAAGGGTGAGATGTTCATGTCTGTCGTACCTGCGGCGTGACATTAACCTGGATGATGTGAAATGCAGTAAATTACAGTAGATTGGTTCATTTTTTAGTTTATAAGTAAATGTTTATGCCAAATTTAAGATATAACATTTACAACCTTTTCAGGTAATATTCATGATGACCATGATTACTGCATGAAGACAGACATGGCAGGAGGTGATGCATCACGCACAGGTATGCTTTATCTGATTTTGATATTAGAGTATATATTATTAAATATAGGACAGTTGAGGAGGTGGGGAAAAGGGAATTTGTTCTATTGTCAGTGACACTGAAATTCAGGTACATATAAGATTTTACGAAATAAAAAAATGTCTAGATATTGTTTGCTATACTAAATATATATATACATTTTTGCTCAACAGTTGTTACTGTTTGTGGTTAAAGCAGTTTCTTTTTGTTTTGTAAAGGTCTTGGATGGTTTGAGGAATCATATTCGAGTGTACGACCCCATTGGCAACTACAAGTCCATTTCTGAGATGGACCTGGCTATACTATGGTATTTTGTGCATTGTAAATGGCAAAATTGTTATCTTCATTTACTAATGTACATTTCTTAATTTCTTTTTTCTTTTGTACAAAAGCAATGCATTCCGAAATACTTGGGAAAATGGACTGTTGAGTACCCATAACAGTGGAGGCTGTCTGACTCTAACAACTGTGGTGTTTTGGTCTGTACAGTAAGTTAAATAAATGCTTTTATTTTTATATTTTTTGTGTATTACATCTACATTACTTCAACAACTGTGTTTATTGCATTAGATGGCAGAAATGGAGGTGAGGGACAAATGGACCTCTATGAAAAACGAGGTGATACAGGGAGAAGATCTGTGGTATCTGAGGCCACATTTACACATAGCCGGGTATTTAGAGAAACGAATATTTCTCCCCCTCCGTTTTCAATAATAACATCGTGCACACAACCCGCATAAATACGCCGTCGAGCGCCTTTATAACTATGCTAAACCTATGGGCGGCAGTGTAGGGAGAAGGATAAAGCCATGCAAGCCAATCAGAATCCTCAGAATCGACAAGAGAGAACCTAAAACCCCGTTTCTCCCAGTTGACACGACAACATATAACCGGCGTTTTCAGAAATCTCCACTTTGGCCGGAGTTTTTAGAAATGATCGTTTTCTGGGATAAAAACGGCGTTTTCGTGTAAATGACAGGCCAAAACGCAGAGAAATATCTGCGTTTTCCCATCGTGTAAACGGGGCCTGAGAAGATATCATGCATCATCAATGGCCACATATGCTGTTCAGCATATGACGTATACAAGGTATGTGTAAAATGTGTGTCCTCATTCATATAAACCAACTTATAAGTTTAATAATTCAAGTAAATCGATGTTTTTTAAAATATAGGACAGTTGAGGAGGTGGGGGAAAAGAGAATTTGTTCTATTGTCAGTGACACTGAAATCCAGGTACATATAAGAATTTATGAAATATAAAATGTCTAGATATTGTTTGCTATACTAAATATTTTTTTTCAGGACTTGTTCCAAGGAATTGTAAAAGGCTCACTGAAACCCAAGTGGAACAAATGGTGGCAAACGAAGACTGGTAAAATGGCAAAACCAAAGAGTTTTCATCCAGCCTTGTCAGCACATGTTGAGGAACTTCTGGGACACATTGACAACATTGTGTTTACGAAAAAGAAGGATGAAAAGCTTGAACATTTTGACCTTATAATGTGTGATCTGATTCCTGAGGTATGCATTTTATGGGATCGTTTTGGTACAAATATGTATGTCTGATTTTTATATTTTTGGGTGAACTAACTCGTTAAACTAACTTAAGTAATTACTTTGTAAAAATCTTTTGTTGTTCAGGTCAGCCTTATAATACTGAGACGAACGGAAGGTTTCAGTCACTTTTGGGCTGAGATATCTTATCTTGTGGAGTGTGTCATTAAAATGGCCTAATGTCACAACATCCGCCAGTCCAGCCTCCTCGTCCACCAAGTCATGACCCCATCATCATCACCTTTGAGTTTGCCCATCTCAGTAAAAACAGTGAGTGACGTACATCGCATAGTAGACTTTGCGTGTGTACAAATTAACGTGCTAATGCATTTTTGTATGTTTTTGCAGAGTTCCTCAGCTCCTCGTCCACCAAATGACGACAGGGTTCAGCGAGCTAACTCCACCTGCTGCGCTGCACCTTTGAGTTTGCCCATCTGAGTAAAAACAGTGAGTGAGGTACATCACACAGTAGACTTTGCGTGTGTACAAATTAACGTGTTACAGCATTTTTGTATGTTTTTGCAGAGTTCCTCAGCCTGTCCAGCCTCCTCGTCCACCAAATGACAACAGGGTTCAGCGAGCTAACTCCGCCTGCTGCGCTGCACCTTTGAGTTTGCCCATCTCAGTCACGAGCTCACGACCCATCATGCCAAGGGGACATGGTGCCTCGACACATCTCAACTGCATCATCTAGGCCTTAGGATGGTTCCACAAAGAATTGACTGCACATACAACATGAATTACTTCAAACTACAGATTTGAATTTACATACAGCAAAAGACACTGCATCTATTTGTCTCTCATTAGTCAATCCAGGATAAACCTTTCTCTCAAAATCTTTAACCATACAGTTCATTAAATTGAACACAGCTAACTCAACATAAAATTTGTTTAAATCTTCACACTGTATAGCCAGAGGACTATCACAAATGTATTTAGGAAATTAAAGACACACTACAGTATGTCTGTTTAAAGCTTATCTGTATTGTTGTGTATTTTAAAAAGTCTATAAATTTATAAATGTCAAAAAATGATGTGCATGTTGCTTGTAGTTTTGTGTTAATAAAAATGAAATCTAATAAATCTCATAATTCAGTTGTATTGTATTATATTGTGTAATTTAATCAAAATGCTATTTTTATATGAGTTTTGGTTCTGGTTGTATTACATTGAATGGTATTGTATTGTATGATGTTCTGTTTTAACAATTAATTATGACATAAATCATGAATTAGTACACAAATGACATGCTTGTAATTAAAAATATATATTATGCCTTATTGCTTAATAACAAGTAACTTAATGTCTCAAAACATACCTAAAAATGCTATTTCTTTCTTTAATCAGGATAAAAATATTATATGAAGAAAGGGGTTTGATTGATTACTTATTTGATTGATTAATATTTATACTAAGTACACACAAAACATAGCTAGCATTCTGTCATTTAGGGTTAAACTGTTAATAAGAAAATAGTAATAAATACAAATTTATTAAAAAACGACAAAACGTTTATCGGATAGATGTATGCTCTATGCCGCGCTACTATACGCTAACTAAAAAAAAACACTAAGAACGAGAAATGCTTAAATTCACAATATATAGCTTGGGGTATATACTATTATATGACACATATAAGTTAAAATACATTAATGACTTGTTATAACGTAGGTCAAACGACTTCTTTAATTATGTGATTTTGTATGATTTGTAACCAGGCACTAAAGCGATTACCCATAAAACGTGCTTTGAACCAATCGGATTGCTTGGGTCCTTAGCCCGGACTCAACACTTCATCCGGACCCAACACTTCACCACACCGGAACTGACTGAGCCCTATTTAAAAGAACGCGGAAGTAGGTGTGCAAGTAGCGTATAACATGTCTTCTTTCAGACTTGGAGAAAAAAAGTCTGAAATACACATTTAGGTCTTTATTTTACTACACTTTGTCTGTTTGAGTCTGTAGATTTCTCATAAATTCAACAAAAGTTGCCGTACTAAATAATCCCGCTGCTCCGCGATTGCTGTCTGCACCCTGTCATCACATTGCACTGTTAGAAAGCGCTCTCTCTCCAGTACAATGCTGTCGGATCCAAATATGGTAATTTCCTTTTTATAAGCAACCAATCGTGAAAGTAAAAGGGCTGAATGTGCAATCTCCACTTCAGTAGCACCTATATACACCAAACTTTCCAGTCTTGTACCTAGTTATGTTATGAAGACATTTACTGAGGGATTTGTAAATGTATTATTCATAGCCTGATTTATAAAACATTTTATTAAAAAAAACATGGCACATTTTTTTAAGGCTATTCACAATATATTCTGATTTACAGGATAACATAAGTAGATTTACTTAGATATTGCCTAATTTGCATATTTACAAATTTAATTACAGAAAACTTAACTGGCTTATATCTGCTAGTTAATTTTTTTACCCTATTCACCTGTAGTGTCTCGCCTTAATACTTAAGTTTTAAAAGCACCATAATTTAGCCTTGTAAACATTTAATAAATAAAACAAAATTTCATTCAAAAGATTGTTTTAGTCAGTGACATCCATGCATTTTTCTTTGCATAAGCCCATAGCTTGATAAACTGACATCAATACACACAGTATCTTAAATAATAAACAAACAATAATCAAGATAAAAGCAAGCATACCGTGTGCCTTCTAATCAGGATTTAGGAGACATCTTTTGATTAAACACTCTTCTTAATCATACACCTCTCAATTTGTGTGCACAACATGCACCTCATGTTTTTCGGTGTTCACGTAGCTTATCACATGATCACATGACCAGTACGACAAACTATTATGCAAATCAAATATTCAATTCCCAAATAAGTATTCAAGTATCAGACATAGGGCTGGGATGGTATGGATTTTTTCTTACCGCGGTTGAAAAGCAAGAAATTCCCGCGGTATCCACCTTTTTCCTGGTTAGCGAATTTACCCATGACGCATAGCGGATTTGAACCGGAAGCCGGTTGTCCTTTTCCGGTTTGAAGCTTGTGTACGTTTGATAGCTTGTAGCTTACTAGCTTGTTTGCTGTAAACGCCGGTGTTTCTCCATGGATGAAGCACAGATGGACAAAAAACGGAGGTGGATTCACACCAGGGATGTTTTAACTAGTCGCGACGACAGTACCGTAACAGTCCCTCATCCATCCCTTATGACGGAGTGGCTAGATGACATGAAGCAATGACCCGATGTTAGCTACATCGACGTTGTTAATTACCTTTTATTTTCTGAAGGGGTTGATGGCGAAGAATTGCGGAATTACAAAAGCACAGAAGCATATACTTACTTGCACAGTAACAAAATAGGTACAGTATTGTTGAAGAAGCACAGCGGCTTTATATTTTTGAAAGCAGCAGTAGAGCCCAGTCAGAGTGTCAATAATGCTAAACATACAGCATGGGTAATGCTGAGGGAAAATGGAGTCAAGTCAAGTCAAGTCATCTTTATTTATATAGCGCTTTTTACAATACAGATTGTATCAAAGCAGCTTCACAGTGATAACATGAAAATAATACAAAAAATAATTTCATCATCATCCACCTTTAAGGCAGATCTATAATATTGTTGAATATTGAATGTCCCCAACTAAGCAAGCCAGAAGGTAAGGCAACAGCGGCAAGGAACCAAAACTCCATCAGGTGACAGAAGGGAGAAAAAAACCTTGGGAGAACCCAGGCTCAGTCGGGGGCCAGTTCTCCTCTGGCCAATGAGTAAACAGTGTATGAAGTTCAGAATGAATCAGAGTATTTGTCCAGTTCCGGTTGTTTGAAGTCAGAGTGGAGAGGAGGAGAGACTGGTTGACACTTCAGGTCAGCGGTGTCGTCGTCGTGTCCTGGCGCTGGTCCTTCATCAGATCTGGATACGGCCTGGTTCCAGTGGACAGCGGTAAACCTCGGAGTCATTGAGACAGTCGGGTGCTCTTGTATTGCCGGGTTAGGGAAGTCATGTAGCCATGCAGCAGCTATTCTATGGAAGGTAAAAATAATCTACATATGCACAGCACTTGTAATATACTTTTACACTTGTAATTTAATAAACTGCTTTCATGCTAACATGCTTACTGTCTTTGTTAATAGCAATGTTAATAGTAAGTGGATAAATAACCAAGACAGTGTTGATGCCATCATTTGCAGGTGCAAAATGCAGTGATTGGTGGAAAGACAGGGCTTGCGTGTACAGATGAGCAGCGCAGGTGGAATGCAGGGACATCAAAGAACCTTGAGCCTAAACGTCTGAGTCAGATTAACTTCAGGCACCACAAAGCAGAACAGCAATACAGTGTTAACTGTAGGGTTGTAGCTAGTCAACGACTCCCAAATACACCACATCATGTGTCACACAAAGACTTCAGAGACAGTGTGGACAAATCCACTCTCCACCCACTTTTTGTCCTGAAGAACACATTATTAGGGAAGTGTTATAATGCCTCACCATCAGCAGAACAACCTAGCACTAGTTACAGTGCAGTTGATGACACGATTCTTCAGCCACATCAGATACACAATAATGAGCTTAGCTGTAACCCATGCAAGGCATTCTACCAGGCATATGTTGAAGTTAGTGATAATCAAGCAGCTCAATTAGAATTAGAAACCAGAGAGCAAAGTGCCTCTGATTTGTGGCACAATTGTAGAAAAATTTGACTTACAGCAAGTTCTGCAAAAAAGGTTCCCGTCCATGCAACCACAAGCAGTGACAAATTTCTATGTGAGCACATATACCCCTCATTTCGTGGTAACTATGCGACTAACTATGGAAAAGCAAATGAATATAGAGCTTGCCAAGAGCTAAAAGAAGAGGGCATGAGCATTACGCATAGGGGCACTGTTGTAAGTGTCCAAGAACCATGGCTCTCTGCCAGTCCTGATGGGGTCATTGACTCATGTGTGCTACTGGAAGTAAAATGTCCAGTGCCAACCCAGCCCTCACTTACTGTACAGCTTACTCAGAAATGCAGTGATATCAAACTAGTAGATGGAGGGCTGCAATTGCAGAAAACTGGCAGTAGGGGATATTACATGCAAATACAGCTTACAATGTTTTGCACAGGTCTAAAATCTGCTAAACTTTTGATCTGGACACCCAAAGAGCATGTTTCCCTTACAGTGCAGTACGATGAGGCATTTGTGACGGAGCAAGTCAATCGATTGCGAGGTTTTTATTTCTCACGTATGCTACCTCGGCTTGTAGATGAATATGCTGCAGGACGGTTTAAGCTAAATAAAAGATACATTGAGGTAATGGACAAGGTTCAGTGAACATCTGCACATGACCATAAATGTGTGCCATACATTAAGAGAATCTGAGATAATTGGGACACACCTTTAGACTGTGTGAAGTAAACATTCTTTCAGTGTTAAGCAAAAACATGCTGCCAGTCTTAATTTTTGTATAAAAAAATACGCAATGTGATTCCAACCATATACAAGTAGTTTAATATATATATATATATATATATATATATATATATATATATATATATATACAGTATAATACAAGTTTGTATGTTAAAAAATGCACACATATTCACATGCCATACAACACAAATGTTCACATACACTTTACACGTTTTGTAGTGTTTTTGTATCATCTCATTTCACGTTTTTGTATCATTTCAGTTGATGTCATATACAGTTAGGTCCATATATATTTGGACACAGGCACAATTTTCATACTTTTGGTTCTGTATACCACCAGAATAAAATTAAAATGAAACAATCAATATGAATTTGAAGTGCAGACTTTCAGCTTTAATTAAAGGGGTTGAACAAAAATATCAAGTAAACATTTTAAGAACTGCAACCATTTTTATACACAGTACCCCTATTTTCAGGGGCTCAAATGTAATTGGACAAATTAATATAATCATAAATAAAATGTTCATTTTTAATATTTTGTTGAGAATCCTTTGCAGGCAATGACTGCCTGAAGTCTGGAACTCATGGACATCACCAAAGACTGGGTTTCCTGCTTTGTGATGCTTTGCCAGGCCTTAACTGCAGCTGTCTTCAGCTGTTGTTTGTTTGTAGGTCTTTCTGCCTTTAGTTTTACCTTCAGCAAGTGAAATGCATGCTCGATCGGGTTGAGATCAGTTGATTGACTCGGCCATTGCAGAATATTCCACTTCTTTTCCTTAAAAAACTCCTGGGTTGCTTTTGCAGTGTGTTTTGGATCATTGTCCATCTGTACTGTGAAGCGCCGTCCAACCAACTTTGCTGCATTTGGCTTAATCTGGGCAGACAGTATATTCCTATACACTTCAGAATTCATCCGGCTGCTTCTGTCTTCTGTTACATCATCAATAAACACCAGTGATCCAGTGCCACTGGAAGCCATGCATGCCCATGCCATCACACTGCCTCCACCATGTTTAACAGAAGATGTTGTATTCTTTGGATCATGAGCTGTTCCAAGCTTTCTCCATACTTTTTTCTTCCCGTCATTTTGGTACATGTTGATTTTAGTTTCATCCGTCCAAAGAATGCTTTTCCAGAACTGGTCAGGCTTTTTTAGATGCTTTTTGGCAAAGTCTAATCTGGCCTTTCTATTCTTGATGCTTACGAATGGTTTGCACCTTGTGGTGAACCCTCTGTATTTGTTCTCGTGAAGTCTTCTCTTGATTGTAGACTTTGACAATGACACGCCTACCTCCTGGAGAGTGTCCTTCACTTGGCTGGATGTTGTGAATGGGTTTTTCTTTACCATGGAGAGGATCCTGCGATCATCTACCACTGTTGTCTTCCGTGGACGTCCAGGCCTTTTTATGTTGCTGAGCTCACCAGTGGATTCTTTTTTTCTCAGATTGTACCAAACTGTTGATTTGGCCACTCCTAATATTCCTGCTATCTCTCGGATGGATTTATTTTGTTTTTGAAGCCTAATGATGGCCTGTTTTACTTGCATGGAGAGCTCCTTTGAACGCATGATGTAGGTTCACAGCAATATATTCCAAATGCAAATACTACACTTAGAATCAACTCCAGACCTTTTACCTGTTTAATTAATGAATAAATAACGAAGGAATAGCCCACACCTGTCCATGAAATCACTTTTGATTCAATTGTCCAATTACTTTTGGTCCCTTGAAAAAGGGGGGGTGGCTCTCCCAAGAGCTGTAATTCCTAAACCCTTCCTCCAATTTGGATGTAAATACCCTCAAATTAAACCTGAGAGTGTGCACTTTCAGCCCATATCCATTAAATAACTATAGCTTGAATATGTGTTGGTAAATACCTGAAAAAAAGAAAAATTGTGCCTGTGTCCAAATACATATGGACCTAACTGTATATAATATTGTATATACATGGATAACATATTTAATTATTAAGCTTTGTTAGGCTTATATACAGATCAGTTTCAGGTTGTGTCACGATCGCTAGCGGAGAAATGGGTGGATCCAAACGCAGCAACATGGTAATCGGGGCAATCCAAATAATCATCATCGTAGTCCTCCATGCCAGTGTCGAAAACCATTTAATCAGTCAGATAACAAATACACAAAACAAGCAAGAACAAAAACCGAGAACAGACTTGAAACCAGACCTTAGAGTAGACGTGTGACATACAATAATGACTCCGTGACATGAACTAACACAGACAGGGTATTTATGCACAGACACTAACAACATAAATGGGAACAGCTGGGTGTAATCACAAGTGATGGGAACAAACAAGGATTATGGGAAATGTGGTTCCAGGATGAATGGAGACAGGAAGGAAGGGACCTCTAGTGGACACCCAGTGGAAACACAACAGACACTGTGACATAACCCTCCCTCTACGGAGCGGCTACCAGACGCTCCAAGACCCACAAAAAACAAACAAAGAGTCCAGGCGGGAGGTGGAATGGTGGAGGATCAGGGGGAGGGATGGAGGATCAGGGGGAGGGATGGAGGGCCAGGACCATGAAGGGGAACAGGAACAAGGGGGAACGGCTTAAGCGACGGCCAGGGCGAAACAGACAATCCATCGGGCAGCCAGGGCGAAGCAGACAGTCCATCGGGTGGCCAGGGCGGTGAAGACCCCTCGGACGGCCACGGCGGTGAAGACTCCTCGGGCGGCCACGGCGGTGAAGACTCCTCGGGCGGCCACGGCGGTGAAGACCCCTCGGGCGGCCACGGCGGAGACGACTGCGGTGAAGACGACCACTCGGGCGGCCATGGCGGAGACGACCAGGGTGAAGCCGACCACTCGGGCGGCCATGGCGGTGAAGACCAAGGCGGAACAGAGACAGACCCTGGCTCAGGAACTGCAACAGACACCACCGGCTCAGGAACTGGAACAGACACCACCGGCTCAGGAACTGGAACAGACACCACCGGCTCAGGAACAGTCACAGACACCACCGGCTCAGGAACTGCAACAGACACCACCGGCTCAGGAACTGCAACAGACACCTCCGGCTCTGGAACAGCAGACACTGGCTCCGGCTCTGGAACAGCAGACACTGGCTCCGGCTCTGGAACAGCAGACACTGGCTCCGGCTCTGGAACAGCAGACACTGGCTCCGGCTCTGGAACAGCAGACACTGGCTCCGGCTCTGGAACAGCAGACACTGGCTCCGGCTCTGGAACAGCAGACACTGGCTCCGGCTCTGGAACAGCAGACACTGGCTCCGGCTCTGGAACAGCAGACACTGGCTCCGGCTCTGGAACAGCAGACACTGGCTCCGGCTCTGGAACAGCAGACACTGGCTCCGGCTCTGGAACAGCAGACACTGGCTCCGGCTCTGGAACAGCAGACACTGGCTCCGGCTCTGGAACAGCAGACACTGGCTCCGGCTCTGGAACAGCAGACACTGGCTCCGGCTCTGGAACAGCAGACACTGGCTCCGGCTCTGGAACAGCAGACACTGGCTCCGGCTCTGGAACAGCAGACACTGGCTCCGGCTCTGGAACAGCAGACACTGGCTCCGGCTCTGGAACAGCAGACACTGGCTCCGGCTCTGGAACAGCAGACACTGGCTCCGGCTCTGGAACAGCAGACACTGGCTCCGGCTCTGGAACAGCAGACACTGGCTCCGGCTCTGGAACAGCAGACACTGGCTCCGGCTCTGGAACAGCAGACACTGGCTCCGGCTCTGGATCGACCGACGTGACGCGAACAGTCTCTGGATCGACCGACGTGACGCGAACAGTCTCTGGATCGACCGATGTGCCGTGAACCGTCTCTGGATCGGCAGACGTGACGAGCTTGGGCGGCGCTGGCAAGGCAAGGAGCTTGGGCGGTGCCGGCAGGGCAAGGCACTTGGGTGGCGCCGTCAGGGCGAGACGCTTGGGTGGCGCCATCAGGGCAAGACGCTTGGGTGGCGCCGTCAGGGCGAGACGCTTGGGTAGCCCTGGCCTCAGAACAACCTCCGGGCCTCGTGGTTGACCGGAAGCTCTCCTCCTCCTCCGCTTTCGAGAGCGAACAGGCTTTATAGACTCCTCGGCCACCACTGGGGGCGCTGCAGGGAGAGTGACCCGTTCTGGGACAACTGGACCTGGGACCCCTGAAGTCGGATCCTCCCGGACCACCGAATTTGGCTGAGCAGACGGGACGTGAAGCGCAGGCTCTGTAGGTCTGACCGGAACCAGCGGTGAAGGCACTGTGTTGGACGGAACCAGCGGTGAAGGCACTGTATTGGACGGAACCAGCGGTGAAGATGAGACGCGAACCGTCTCTGGGATGACCACGGACGGCACGGGAACAACCCTCAGTACCACAGTGGTCTGTACTGACACGACCTCCGGAACGTTAGAGAGAAGGGAAGTCTTCCTCCTCCTCCGTCGTCCCTTCTGGCGAGGTGCAGGTTCGGGACGGGACAGGACCCACGACGAAGGGTGTTCTGGGCTGCGCATCACCGAACCATGGTCGAAGGAAGACCGAAGTAGAGACTGGGTCCGGGGCTCACCTCTAGTACTTCCTCCTCTGCGAGCTCCACGGGTCCCCGAAAATCTGGCCAGACGTTCTCCTCTAAAAGACTCTGTCATCGAACAAAAGGTCTTTAGGAAACTTGAGCGTCATGGCCTCCTCCCTTTGGCGGACCACAAACGCTAAAGTCTGCCAAATGTTCATGCTGCTGGATCCATTTGTGGACGGAGTCATTCTGTCACGATCGCTAGCGGAGAAATGGGTGGATCCAAACGCAGCAACATGGTAATCGGGGCAATCCAAATAATCATCATCGTAGTCCTCCATGCCAGTGTCGAAAACCATTTAATCAGTCAGATAACAAATACACAAAACAAGCAAGAACAAAAACCGAGAACAGACTTGAAACCAGACCTTAGAGTAGACGTGTGACATACAATAATGACTCCGTGACATGAACTAACACAGACAGGGTATTTATGCACAGACACTAACAACATAAATGGGAACAGCTGGGTGTAATCACAAGTGATGGGAACAAACAAGGATTATGGGAAATGTGGTTCCAGGATGAATGGAGACAGGAAGGAAGGGACCTCTAGTGGACACCCAGTGGAAATACAACAGACACTGTGACAGGTTGACACTTGTAGTTCTAAAAGTTAAGTTGCACAACTTACTCACCCTCTAGTTGTTTCAAACCTGTATGCATTTCTTTCTTCTGCTGAACACAAAGGAAGATATTTTGAAGAATGTCAGTAACCAGACAGTTAACTGGAACCATTGACTTCCATAGTAGGAAAAAAAAAAATACTATGGAAGTCAATGGTTCCAGTTAACTGTTTGGTTACTGACATTCTTCAAAATATCTTCCTTTGTGTTCAGCAGAAGAAAGAAATGCATACAGGTTTGAAACAACATGAGGGTGAGTAAACGATGACAGCATTTTCTTTTTAAAGTGAACTATCCCTTGAAGGTAATGTTTATGTATGTTTAATGTATGCCGTAGTTTGAAGTTGTTTTTGAATTTTGTGTTTTCTTTAAAAACAATGTAATATGGCACTAAAAATGTTTAGTTTTTGAGCGATATTGTAAGCAATAAAAATGTTACTATTTCAGAAAATTAAACTAGCAATAAAACAAAAGTAACTCTTATCTGATTACTAAATCGATAGCTGCAGCCCTAATTTCGAATAAGATCCTCCCTCAGATTAACAAGAGCAGCACACACTCTTAGAATCTTGTCAATCTTAGGAGCCATAGTGATCGGAACAACCTGGGACAGTATTTTGTAAACTTTCAAATGGCGAATTGCTCTTTCAACATGAATTCTCACATGTGCAATTCGTCTAGTACTTGTCACCTGTTCCTCTGTTAGCTGTCCACGCTTTTTTGTGAAAGAAGGCATTACCAACTTCACCTTTCTCTCAAACAGCAAGTCTTTTATGGTAAAGCCTCTACCTGCCATGACCTCATCTCCAGGCATTAAGTAGTCCAATATGCCTGAATCCATAGTGATAAATTTGTCACTGCATCGCCCTCCATATGCTGAAGAAATTAACATAATTAGTCCACATGGGGCAACAGCTACCAGGTATTTCACAGTGTTATGTGAATAATAATGGCTGTATGTTTCTCCTCTGGAATCAAGGTATTTGGGTTTCTGTAAAAGGCTTTCACTGCAGTCTATAACACATGTTGTACCTGGAAAATTCCTCTTGAAGGCTGCAGGCATGGTTGCCTGAATAGTTTCTCTTGGAAGCCATGGAATTAGAGGTCGGAAAACTTCCTCCAGTTTGTCAATCCAATATGAGATTATCTTGCTAGCCATGCTCAGTGATACATGAAACTGTCTGCTTAGATCACCTATTACACGGTTTGTTTTTAATTTCATAAGTGTTATGAGAACTTGATCTCGAACAGGCATTGTAAATGAATTACTGGCATGTCCTTCCAGTGATGATACAAGAATGTCAAATGTTTCTAGATTCAGACCAGTGTAGAGCAAAGCATCCGCATTACTTTGAAGCAAAAAGTAGGCAATGTCATCACACTGAGTCATCTTATCCTGCACATCTTTTCTGCTGGCTGCCTTGCAGTAATCATGATCTTGTCGGGCAGGGTCCTCCCACTGTGTATGGACTGAGTGCAACTGTTGGTGAATGGGAGTTGCAGAACTTGAGTTGCTGATCTGGTCTGAAGCAGCTGAGGACTGGCCCGCTGAGCAGTCTAACCAAAACAAAAGTATTGCCAAAGTTACACAGTAGTAAAGTAAACACTAGAAGTACAACATGTCATAATTGAACAGTAAATGTATGCTTTGTATTAATTATCTAAAACTGAAAAGGTAACTATAGCAAATAAAGCTCTCAAATAATTGTAGTGGCTTACAAGTAGGCTATAATATTTGCCTTTTGAAATGTAGTGGAGTAGAAGAACGTATAGGGATGATCTGATAATGAGTGAAACACATGACGAATGAAACAGCAAATTTCTCTGAGCTCATACACGTTAAGTTAAAAGTAAGGTTTGGCTTAACGTTACGTCATTTCAGTTTCCAGCCCAACGTTACATAACCAGTATTTACTATTTATATAACTTGCTGCATAAAACATGGAATAACTGTAAAGCTACAGTTTAACTTACTGCCTTCGAAGTCTTCGTTGCTGCTGCTAGCCGTTTCCGACACATTTAGCCGGACTAGCTTTCTCCTCGTCTTTCGGAGGTGGTCGGTCGTAGCCCAGAAAAAGTTCCGGATCAGGATGCAGTTCGGTTGGCTTTTTTTGTAAGAAATGAAAAGAGCAAACATACACTCTCTTTGGAGGGTTTTTTAGTTTCAAAGCTGCAAGCCACGCTGTTTTACGTTCCTCATTCCTTGGCATGGAGTGCAAAGCATAGGGCGATGGACACGGACACTTTCTTCGAAGTTGCTGATGTTCGAAGCAAGACGTTTCCAACAAAATATTCAATTTTCTTGAATTGTTATGGCAGCCAACAACGGCACAAGTTGATCCTGAGCTCATGTTAACAACATTTAAACAACTTATTCTGATATTAATGGCACTAACAACTTAGTTAGTTATCAAGTTCGAACGCTAGCACGTAGAGGTTAGCCGCTGAACAGGAAACACAATACCGGAAAGCGGAAGTAGGTAATCGCCCATTGGTTGCTGGAGAAAGAGGTGGATAGCAGTAAATACACCAGCGCACACACCAGAGGCTAGGGCAGGGGTCGGCAACAGGCGGCCCGCGGGCCAAAACTGGCCCGCCAGCAATATTTTCTGGCCCGCCGGATTATTTTGGAAATCAGTTTTTTTTTTTTTTTTACTATAACGGTTTACAAATAGGCCCCGTGTATCAGTGATGCACGGGTTGATCCAAAATGAGCGAGTGCCTGCGGTCACCCGCGGTTACGAGTCATCCAAAAATATTTTTAATGGTATTCGGGTCGCGGTCGGTTGGGTTGTTTGAAATAAAGATGCCAATTAAACCTTTGTAATTTATATAGTACTAGACATAATTTTCTATGAAATACATAGGCCTACGCTTTATTGGCTGAATAACATGGCGCGAGGATGACGCACGAGTTCAGTCTGCAGATAGAGATGAAAGTGGGAAATCCTTATTTGAATGTTGAGCGCGTTATTAACTTTTGAATAAGAGATGATGCGGGACAAAATGCCCGATTTCCCAAAACGTTGAACTGAGCAATGCCATTGTGCCATTTTAATAGGCTACTTTTACAAATGTTAAGAGTACATCAGTTAATGTTGAAATAGTGTACACTTTACAATAAGGTTCACTCAATCCATTAATACATATTTATTTAAATGCAAGTAATGATAGTAAAGTGCATATAAACATGAACAACATATATTTCAGCTGTAGAATATGTTTACCAACAAATCAATGCCTTATATATATAAAAGTGTGTTGATAAGGTACACAACAGTGCTTTTACATTCAGGGTAATATGGTGAGTTAGAAATGTTCATACTGTGTGTGTGTGTGTCAACTGCTACGTAAACTAATGTAAATAATATGTACAGTAATTGTACAGTGTAATGTACAACATTAAAGCTATTAACATGCATTGTGCATGGTTAGTTCATGTAAACTAACGCATTAACTAATGTTAACTAATCGCTGTTAATGTGAATTGATGCATTAGTATATGTGTTAGTTAACGTTGCCTAATATTAATAACTAATGCTGAACAGAGGTGTTGTTCATGGTTAGTTCATGTTAACTAGTGCAATAACTAATGTTAACTAACCGTGCTGTTAATGTGAACTGATGCATTAGTATATGTGTGGGTTAACATAAACTAATAACTAATGCTGAACAGAGGTGTTCTTAATGGCTAGTTAATGTTAACTAATGCATTAACTAATGTTAACTAACCGTTCTGTTAATGTGAATTGATGCATTAGTATATGTGTGAGTTAACATTGACAAATATTAATAACTAATGCTGAACAGAGGTGTCGTTCATGGTAAGTTCATATTAACTAGTGCATTAACTAATGTTAACCATTCTGTTAATGTGAATTGATGCATTAGTATATGTGTGGGTTAACATTAACTAACCATGAACAACACCTCTGTTCAGCATTAGTTAATATTTGTTATTGTTAACTCACATGTACTAATGTATCAATTCACATGAACAGCACAGTTAGTTAACATTAGTTAATGCATTAGTTAACATGAACTAACCATGAACAACACCTTTGTTCAGCATTAGTTAATATTTGATAATGTTTAACTAATGCATTAAAGGTATTGCGGAGGATCTTTCCTACTTTTAGAAAAGACCCGCCCTCTCCAATTTCTATTTGCTCCCGACCGAGAGGGAACGCCTACTAGCAGTGATTTTAAATGGATTTCTCCAAATAGCATGACAAACTTTACCTGTCTAGTAGAATCTTCGCGACTGCGGCATCAGTGGGAAGCCCAACATGTGCTTTTAGCGCACGCCAGCGTGTGAACGGCCTTACGTAAACATATCACCAGAATGATTGACACTTAGGTGGACCAATAGTATACACTACCCACCCGGAAGAAGAAAATCCTCCGCTATACCTTTAACTAATGTTAACTAACTGTTCTGTTAATGTGAATGATACATTAGTATATGTGTTAGTTAACGTTGACAAATATTATTTAATGCTAAACAGAGGTGCCGTTCATGGTTAGTTCATGTTAACTAATGCATTAACTAATGTTTGTTAACTGTGCTGTTAATGTGAATTGATGCATTAGTATGTGTTAGTTCAGGGTTCTCAAGTCGCACGCATTGGCCGTGAGACACACGCAATTCAACCAGTTCACACGCCACACCGTGTATTTCTAACGCTGAAAAAGCAATGCCAACCAAGTTGTCCTGTAAACTTTATATATAACGTTGTATACAAGGCACAGACACACAAAGTGAAGTTTCCTGCCGCCCGCACGTATTTCGGCCAGATTGCGTTCGTTACTAGGCAACATGGATGCGCGAAGTCGCGAACACACGGAAGTTGACGGAACATTCTCGGCTACCGTACGTTCGTTACTAGGTAACCAACAACATTGCACGAACACACGTGATGGAGAAGGTAAGTTGGAAGAAAGCTTGTGTAACATTTTTAGCCTAGAACATTTAATATATAGCCCATATACATTATTATTGATGCAGTCAAAAGCTCTACAACTTTGCAACCTGGCCAGAACCTTTGGCTCAGTTTGGCTAGCTTACGTTATCTGAAACTAAGGGAAATGTTAAGGAAGGAGTGAATGTATTTCTTCATTTTATTTTAAATTGTATATTATACTGTATTAATAGTCTTTCTAGTTACATTAAGCCAAGGCTACATGTATTAAAGCAGAGTGCTCTGGTTAATATTTTATATCCAGTCAAAATAAGCTGGAGTGTGTACTCTTGTACGTACACACACACAATGCAAAAATATTTGTTTTTTTCCAAACAGTTTGGAGCAATTTGTTATATTTTTGTATATTTGTAATTTTGAATATAACATTAAAGAGTATATTTGATGTGATAAATTGCTCTGTCATTTATCAGATTTACCAATTGTTAAAATTTCTATTTGTGCTGGTTAATTATGAACAATGGGTAAAATTGAGGGGTGGGGGCGGGGCTCCATTAGGGCTCCTCCCCTAACCGCATGTGATCTCACTCCAAGCTTTTGATAAAACTTGAGAACCCTGGTATGTGTTAGTTAACGTTGACAAATATTATCTAATGCTAAACAGAGGTGCCGTTCATGGTTAGTTCATGTTAACTAATGCATTAACTAATGTTTAACTAACCATTCTGTCAACGTGAATTGATGCATTAGTACATGTGTGAGTTAACATTAACAAATATTAACTAATGCTGAACAGAGGTGTTGTTCATGGTTAGTTCATGTTAACTAATGCATTAACTAATGTTAACTAATGGAACCTTATTGTAAAGTGTTACCTTACAATTTAATTCAGGGCGATTTAGCCTAGACTACATTTAATTATAGCGAGATTTTCACCCTTGTCCGTTCCTCATTGGGAAGCGCTCACATAATAGCTAAACATGTTTGAGTAGATCCTCTGCACCTCTCGGTTTCATACGGATTACCTAATCAGATAACATTTATTAAATATTTAGACATAGCCGATTTCTTATCGTGACTGAGCGGAGGAAATTGGCTTTCGGTTCACTTTTGTGACGCGCAGTTCCCGGTTAGGGTTAGCCTAACCCTAACCCTAACCCTAACTCCCGGAGACAGAGACGACAGATAAACTTTTGTCGTTAGCCTAATATGAATAAAAGTTTACAGTTTTGAACGATGTAGGCTACTCTACTTTGATCTGTATGACTAAAAAACTACGGAGTAGCCTAAAGGGCCTAAGTTATTTTAGCTGTCTGTTATGAGAAAAATAAATCCAAATGAACGCGCCACCACATCTGTCGAACACTAATTCAACATGCCAGAATAAAACCCGACTTTAGAACAATGGATAGCGCCACTCGGCGTGGTGTGCCAAAATACTTAATTATAAACTTAAATATTTCATTTAAAATAATCTCAAAACGCTTTGTGACATTTTGAAAGCCGTGCATGCATTAAGGCCACTGGAACCATGTTGCATATCTTTATTTTATATATTTTAAATGGTCTATTGGTGAAGTATTTATAGCATTGATTACTGTGGAGGGAGGGGGGATTAAAATAATTCAGCAGAAGCAGGGATGTTTAGACCAGAAGGAAATCCCCGTCCCCCTGGCAAATCGCACCTTGCTTAAAACCATGTTTTTACAAACTCTTTTTATAGGCTAGGAACCAAAAAAAAAAAAAAAAGGCTATCCTGTATAAAAAAATGTTTTTGTTTGTTTGACTGCATTAATAATAGGCTATGCCATGCATTAATAGGCTCATATAAAATGTACAATAGTCTATGTTTGTTCGGGACTCGAACCCGTGTCTTCCAAATGATCGATACGTAAGTTCTACCACTCGGCCATGAATTTACACACTGAGAAATGCCCGGTTCTCCAGTATTGTCCAGAGAAGCGCTCACCATTCGTCTCATTCCTCAATGAAATAGTAAACAAATAATCAGCTTCATTGCACCTAATTTATTTTTGTTTGCTATTTTTGTTATCATTATTATTTTATTTTATTTTTTATCACGCTGCTCCCAACGGGCAATAGGCTTATGTCACCCACCGACGTCTAGGCGTAGGCTACAATATGAAATAAAGGCTATATTGTTCTCGTCTCTATTTTTAAATTATGATTCTATTTTTCTGTCCTAAACAATGTTCTTTAGTAGCCTATTTCATCTGTTAATTGACATTAACCCCGCACACTTTTTAAAATACGGCAATAGCTGCTGTTTTGCACAATGTCCCTCTGCGCCACCTGGTGGTCATTTCGCGAATGACTTTGAAATGCGACTGGATTATTTTTACCGCGGTAGTTTTGCCGCGGTGCCTGGCGCGGCGGTAATAGGCATTCTGGTTGAGTACCATCTGTAGGTGATTGAATGATGAAACTTGAAGCGTTTAATGTATTTGCTTGGGGACGTTTACCTGTTTTCCATAGATGGCTAAACACATTATCTTGTGAATAGCGCGCTCCATCAGTAGGTGTGAACGAATTAAAGTTAATGAGCTCGTAATCAGCTCGACTGGAATCGCTCTCTTTTCATACAGATTACAGAAGCTGAGAATATTTTTTTTTAATATAAATTACATCACATGCCCATGGGTATGTTTGCTTGTTTGACTGAATTTTCGCGGAGTTACAGATAATTTTCGAACGCGTTTCAAATTGGAGTTCATTGACAGAGAGAGAGTGCAGAACTTGCATCATGTTAATTTTTCTTTATTTGGCAAAAAGCAAAACACTTTATTTTTATTGTGAGTATACAGAAAAAAAAATAGAAACTGAACAGGATCGATTGATGTATAACACGAAAATGAAAGATCAAAATGAACAGAGCATTTTGAGTTTATTTTGCATTGCTTAAAAAAAACACGAGCAAAACGCGGGGGCGTGTTTTTGGTCCCCAGAGGGTTAAATGAGTCAGATTACTTAAATCTCGCCCTTTGTCCTTTGCCCTGGCCCAGTCGTTGACTAGTTTGGCTGATTGGATCATTTGACTGATGAGATCAAGAAATCTCTTTGTAAATGAGCTGACTCATGCAGGCCACTGCATTTACAGACTTTGTTCTCATCACAATGTAAATCCCTCCCCCTTGGAATGTATATAAATTACAATGGATACTGCTTTAGTATTCAGACTGTTGGACGGAACTGCAGCATGTTTTCCTCAAACTTTATTGAATGCAAATAGACTTTGTTAAAGAGAGAAATATACTGCATACATTTGAGTGTGGGTGGACACAAAGAGACACGGGGACTTCAAACTGAGACTTCAAACCTATGCAAAAGAAACCCCTTCAAAACATGGAGTAACTCATATACCGTATACAGAGAAACACTACCAAAAGCAAAGTTTTGCACATGGCACTAGGAGAATAGGAGAGTGCAAGAATGTATATTTTGTATGTGCAGTGAGTGTATTTGTGGTAATGGTATACATCTTTGTTGTGCATCAAAAACTTGGGAGTAACTTACTAAAGCGTACCCTAGGTACATATCAAAACAGTCTCTTAAGCCTGACGTGCTTGACTTGGAATTTTGTGCAAGAACAAAAGTGCATGTCAGTCCATGTGGAACAAAAAGAGAGTGTCTGTTGGTGTGACTGTGATGTATGTCTCGAGACTGGTCTTGGTCTCAAAACCTGTCTCGAAACCACTTTTACGTGGTCTTGGTCTTGTCACGGCCTTGACGGTCTTTGGTCTTGGTCTTGTCTTGGTCTCGGACCTCTCGGTCTTGTCTAGGTCTCGCTGTTTCAGACCAGCATAGTGGTCGGGGGATTTAGCAATACAATACTACAATATCACGACGACACAACGTTCGATAATGCAACATTATTATTATTATTTCGCGCCCTTCAAATGCAACCAATCACATGCATGTATTTTTTTGTGACAGCCGTTGGTGCTCATCCATCCATATAACAGAATTTTCGTGTGACTCATTTCGCCTATTTGAACAATGTATATCCATTTAATCCCACTGGTCACAATTGTGACCACAATTTTTCCTTACATATTTTATTGTGAAATTGAAAATTAACTCATATTATGAAGCACATTTTCATATATAATGAAAATGTAAGATGTCTTTATGAGTTTATGGCAGGTCTAACATGATTGGTTTGTTTGGTCATGTGACCACACACATTTATTTCCTGGTGCTGCAATCTTAAGAAGGATGACATCAAAGCTCAGAAAGGACAGGTAAGAATACTAAGTTCCTTTTTGAATAACTCAAATTTTTTGCACATATCATCATGAAAGGGTTATTTATACATACACATTGAAATTAAATAAATGCATGCTTTATTATGTTGTCAAACAGCAGATAAATGAAGACGGTTACAATTGTGACTGGTGGTATAACACAGGGAGTCTATGTTCCCCATATGTAATTCTGTGTTATTTTTATGAACTCTCTTTCAGACTGACTTTAAAGGTGCCCTAGAATGTGAAATTGAATTTAACTTGCCATAGTTAAATAACAATAGTTTAGTACATGGACATGACATACAGTGAGTTTCAAACACCATTGTTTTCTCCTTGTTTAAATCTCGTTTTTGAAAAACACCCCTGAAAAACGGGCGAATCTCCACATAACACCTACTGTGACGTAACCGATGGGATCATTAATATGTACGCCTCCAAAATTTGCATAAGCAAAGCCCTTTCAGAGATACGGTGCTACACAGAACTGGCTGCGCAGGTGATCGCACACACACACACGCACACAGACACACACACGCACGCACGCACGCACGAACGAACGAACGAACGCACATACACACACACACACACACACACGCACACACGTGACTGTTAAGTTCGTACTGAAAATAATTAATAAACTTACCACTCCGAAACGTCCATTTGCATTCTACAAACAACCGCTTGTTCCTCAAACTCTGCATCGTCGTCTGAAACCGGCTCAAACATATACGGTTGTACACCGAGTCTCTCCATTTGCACGTCGGACCTGTTTGCTGTGACTCTCTGAGCTCTTGTAATGAGCCCGCAGTGAAAGAGCCAATCAGAGCAGAACTCCTCATTACTATTCATGACCCTTCCAAATAAGGTAAAAACAGACCATTTCATTCTAGGGCCAATTTATAGGGTTGGAAATTGACCTGTAAAACCTTTTCTGGACATTTTAAATGGCTTTTTAAGCCACATACCCTCTATGTAGATATCAGGGACAAAATTAAAATATTATTTCAACACATTCTAGGGCACCTTTAAGTCAAGTTTTGGATTTATCTGGACCAACCAAATAAATTAGGATTTATTTTTGGACCAACCAAAACTCACAATTCAAACAAGAAATCTAAAAAAAAAACTTGAAGCTGCTTCATCATCTTTATTGCCATCTTCAGATACTGCCACCATGCCAGTGCCCTTGGCAGATAACATTCTTGAACCTGCCTGTGGTGACCAACCAAAACTCACAATCCGAACAAGAAATCGTACAAAACAACTTGAAGCTGTTTCATCATCTGTATTGCCATCTTCAGATGCTACAACTACCACCATACCAGTGCCCTTGGCAGAAAACACTTCTCAGCTGATTAAAAGGAACAACAAGAGTAGGTGTTTCAGAAAGTCTAAAAAAACAGCAAAAAGCAATTTGCCTGACTACATTGTGTATGAACCAACAGCAGCACAATGTCTAAAAACAACAAATCCGAATCCATTGGATGTGTTTTTAGCAATGTACCCTCCATCTCTAAGAGATCTTACCATAGAAATGTCAAATCTCTACTCTGTTCAGAACAAAAACAAACCTCTTAATTTAAGCATGGATGAACTACTCGTATTCTATGGTGTGCTCCTCACATCTGGATATTGTACTGTTCCACGACGACATTTGCTCTGGTCACTAGATGGTGATGTCCACAACAGCAGTATCTCCAATGCTATGAGAAGGAACAGATTCAATACAATTATGGCTTCCATCCATGTTGTGGACAACACGAAGTGCAACAATGACCCCTTCTTTAACCCTCTGGGGACCAAGGTGTGTTTGGGGTCCTTGAGATGTTTTGACATGCCCTGATATTTGTATTTTTTTCAGTAGCTTATAAACATATTAATTGCAAAGGTGTAATTACACTCTATTTAGCACGAACATGGCTATCATAATATGTGAGCAACATGTATGTACATGTTTGCATTTTTGAGAGAATATTATTTAGGCGTGGTTATTCAAAAAACTCAAACTTAAATTTTCTGATATAAGACCACAAACGACCAACTTCACATATTCCCACAATACTTTTGACTAATGGATGTTCTCGGCTAGAGTTTTTACTTCAAAATGATCTGAAAATCATCCGGGCTAATCGTTCACATTAAACAATAGATTGATTTACATTTTAAAGACACTTTTTGTTTGGAAAGGCAATATGCAGGTGGGCGTGAATGATCCAACAAGGTCATGAATAATGTCCTCATTCACACCTGAGGAGACAAAGAGCTGCTAATGCTGCATACTAATGAGCATTTCATAGGTGTCACTGAGCCACAAGAAAGAATGCAAAGACAACACACACACACACATATATATATATATATATACACACACACACATACATACATACATACATATATATATATATATATAACTACAGAATTGGTTCAGAGTTGGAAACATCTTGAAAAAAGTGTATTTTTCCACAAACTGTGTATGCTTGCAAATTGGTAAACATTTCTAGTAATTGTGCAGTTAATTCTCATTCGTATTTTCAGAAAGTTTTGGATGTAGGCTATCCTCTCCCCAAATTTGTCACTAATAAAACACAACAATAATTTAAAGAGAAGGCTTATTTTGATCTTTTAAGATTTTGTTTGCACCTTGTAAATTAGGTTTTGATGTGGCAGTAAAAACTTTATAATCTATCCAAAACGAAATGTTGTCTTTCATATTTCGTCTGTAACATATCGTCTTTATAGGGCATACATGATAATTTGCAGTTTAATATGTTGCTTATACAAAGACATTTTATTTCAATGTATTCAGTCGATTTTTACTCATCTCAGTTGGCAATATAGATAGTTTGCTAAAAGCTAAATTCATTCACACACAGACACACGCGAGCTGTAGTAAACAAACACATGCATATGTGCCGTGCATTCATTCAAACACAGAAACGCGATTCAAATTTGAAGAGTCTTTTGCGGTTTACAGACACCATTTCATATCGCGATTAGAACAAAGCATTTATTGATCATCTGCAGCTGGATCCGTTGTTAGGCTACTCCAGCACGTTTGAGGTAAAATTTCAAGGATTATCACGATATTATTATTCCTCACAGCGAGTGTGTTTTCCAGCTGTTGTGGGCGTTGACTGGTTTGCATGTGTTGCTCCAGATAATCTGCGTCTAATTAGCGCGCACTCACCATGGGCGTGTCACATTAGCAGAGTAATGAGGTGAGAGAACGATAATGAGAACGCCTGATCTCTCTCTCTTTTTATATAGATTACATAAACAGAGAATATTTATTTTAGTTTTAAATTAGATAATTTAAAACTACACACTTATATGATTATAGAGATATATAGCTCATGTCTGAGTGAATAGTATTCGCTGAGTTTTGTTTAAGTTTAGAAACATGCACTAGAAAAAAAGTTCACGGAGAGGCAGAAAGCAAACCCTGTATATTTTATTTATTTTACAAAAGCACAATGTTTTATTTCGATTGTAAGTGGACACATAAAATAGACATTTAACAGCTTATTTTTTCATATTTCTTAAGTCTGTATGACCAAAACTGACGGAGTATTTTAGGTCTATTTTGCTGCTATGTAAAAAAAACCGAGCAAAACGCGCCCGCGCGTTTGCCGACCTCAGAGGGTTAAAGGGAAAAGGGAAAATCCGCTACGGCTATAAGGTTTGGAGCCTGGCATCCTCAGGGGGTTACCTCTACCACATGGAGCCTTATGCTGGAGTGCATACCATTCTTCCAGAGACTGGGTTAGGTCAGGGGCCCAGTGTAGTGCTGGGTTTGGCTGAACAAGCTGGTGTTCCAGGAGGATGCAACTTCACGCATGACAACCTTTTCACCACATTATCCCTGATTGATGAGATGACAAAGCGAGGATATAGGTGCACTGGGACCATGGGGCAAAACCAGTTGTTTGATGTGCCATTCAAACCAATGAAGGAATTCCAGAAGTTACAGAGGGGCTTCACAGAAGTTCTGTCTGAAGGAGAGAAGCTACTGGTGAGGTGGAGGGATAACAGTGTGGTCACTGTTGCAAGCAATGTGGAACATGCCTACACTGAGTTACCAGTTAGGAGATGGAACAAGGAAAGAAAGGCACATAACTACCTACAGCAACCTCAAATAATCCACTCTTACAACCAGCAAATGGGAGGAGTAGATCTACATGATCTTCAGGTGTCCCGTTACCACAGCACAATAAGATCAAAAAAGTGGTGGTGGCCAATTTATGCCTGGACTCTCCACAGTGATGTGGTCAACAGTTGGCTGTTCCACAGAGATGTCATGAATGGTGACTATGATCTCCTTGGATTTCAGCGAGTAGTTGCCCAAAGTCTCCTGAAAAATTTGGTACTGCACCAAAAGGACAAGGGAGGCTATCCTCAATGCCAGCTGCTGTGACTGATATACCCAGGTTTGATGGTGTTGCTCACTGGCCGATAAACACAGGTAGGCTGATTATATGAAGATTTGTTTTTATCATAACATGTTAACACTTGCAAATGTGTTTCAAAAGCCATACAAAAGAGAAATCATTGTTTAAGTATTATTTTTGTTTTGAAGGAAATAGGTTTCTCAGATGTCATGTCTGTGATGGCCGGACATCATTTTGGATGTGAAAAGTGTGCCAGGCCAATGCATATTGAGTGCTTCAAGACATTTCATAATGTCTGAGGGAGTTATCTAATCAATGAGTTCCACACCATGACACAGTTGTGATTTTTCCACTGTTATGTCTTTAGGAAGGTGATATCTAATCTATGAGTTACATGAGTTGCACACCAGCACACAGTTGTGACTGTTGATTGATAATTTTTGTGATGATTTCTTGTTATTAATGAATTGTTACATGTTCCTTGGCATTGTTACATGTTTCCTACCATAGGCTCATATTTAATCATTTGTTTATTTATTTTAATTTATTTATTTGTTTGTTCTAATTTATGATTTTATTTCTGTAAGGTTTTTTCATTTTGTAATTTTAAGAATTTAGAATGATTACATTCTAACCAATTTTCTAAAGTTTATTTTATCATAATTTTATTAAAATATGCCATGCTGCTGCATAGGATTGCTATTTTGTCATTTTTTAAAACTGAGCCAGACAATGTTTACCTATTTGTTAATCGAATAAAACACTTCATCAATTGAATCCAGTCTTTAAACTAATTTCTGGATAATTTTTATTTATTTATATACACTATAGACTTAGACTCCCTGTGTTCTACCACCGGTCACAATTGTGACCAGAGATAAAACAAATTTTTTCATGGACTTTTCAAATATTTTTTTACATTATTGACATTGATTGTTTAATGTACTTACAAATACCATCTCTGGGAACAATTTGGGATTAAATGGGTTAATGGTCCAGTGGTAGAATTTCTTCCAAGCGTGTCAGAGGTTCTGGGTTCTAATCCGCACTCGTATAGTATTTTTTTTTTCTCGTATAGTTTTTTTTTTTTCTCATCAAAACCGATTATGTTTATCAGTGGTTGTATATCAAGCAGGGACACGTTTGTGTGCATTATGTTTTGTGATTTCACCAGAACGAATAGAGAGTATCCGCAACGGATTGAAGAGCGAGCCACGCGACAAAACACTGTATCCGCGCCACTGATCGCAGCAGCAACGAGCACTTTGATCACTCAATTTAAAAAACACATATCAGTGACATGATGGGTTTTAACTTCATTCAGGAGATTTTGGGTAACTGCACAACTGACAGATGACTTTGAGCGCACCGCCAACGGTGTGTGTGTGTAACCATAGCGACAAAACGACCAACTTTCGGATCCTGCACTTAAGCCTATAATTTCGTTTAAAAAAAAATTATGTATTTAAAAGTTGCAGAATGGATTCATTTTTAGTAGAGGAGGCATTCTAATGAGACCCCACCTTGCACGGCTAGGCCATAAGATGTTGGTTTTTGAGGGGGGCATGTCTTCAATTAGCCATTCTGTCACAGGTCGGGGTGGGCCAAGCCAGACTGCACCCACCCCTAGACCAGGATCACCCTGAGGAGCGTGTCAAAAGAGGAGGCAGGAGACAGGAATAAAAAGAATGACAAGCTTTATTTAATATATAAAAGTAATTTGAAAATCCTAATCTAAAATCCTCTTCCTTCCTCTTCCCAGGAATCCAAGGCGGCACCGTGGTAAGTGATGGACCGGTGGGTATCACAGGTGAGTAGATGGTCGGGCTCACTTCCTTCTGGCGCTGGTGCCAAACTCACAGTGGTAAGTACTGAACAGGTGGGTATCACAGGTGAGTAGATGGTCGGGCTCACTTCCTTCTGGCGCTGGTGCCAAACTCACAGTGGTAAGTACGGAACAGGTGGGTATCACAGGTGAGTAGATGGTCGGGCTCACTTCCTTCTGGCGCTGGTGCCAAACTCACAGTGGTAAGTACTGAACACCACACAAGGGGCGTCCGGGCCACAGCAACCTCGGGGTCGTCGGCGGAGCGGAACTCTCTTTGAACGGACCGGATCAAGACCTCCAGCAGAGATGTACAGTTCTCACGTGGGTTGTAAAGGGCGGGCACTTCGCACCATACAGGTGGGTTTCAGGGCTCAAGTCGCAAGCTGAGCAGGGCTTCCACTGGAACAGACAGAATCAACACTTCAAGTAGAGGTGAACAGCTCTCACATGGGTGGCAGGGGACAGGGTCACAAGCTGAGCGGGACTTCCACTGGGGCAGACAGCACAAAAACTTCAAGCAGAGGTAAACCGTTCTCACGTGTGTTACAGGAACAGAGTCACAAGCTGAGCGGGCTTTCACTGGAACAGACGGAATCAACACTTCAAATAGAGGTGAACAGCTCTCACATGGGTTGCAGGGGACAGATACTTCGTACCATACAGGTGGGTTTCAGGGCTGCAACAGACTCAAGTCGCAAACTGAGTGGGGCTTCCACTGGTACAGACGGAATCAACACTTCAAATAGAGGTAAACAGCTCTCACATGGGTGGCAGGAGACAGAGTCACAAGCTGAGCAGGGCTTTCACTGGGACAGACAGCATAAAAACTTCAAGCAGAGGTAAACAATTCTCACGTGTGCTGCAGGGGACAGAGTCACAAGCCGAGCGGGGCTTTCACTGGAACAGACAGAATCAACACTTCAAGTAGAGGTGAAATGCTCTCACATAGGTGACAGGAGACAGAGTCACAAGCTGAGCGGGGCTTTCACTGGGACAGACAGCATAAAAACTTCAAGCAGAGGTAAAAAGTTCTCACGTGTAGTGTGCACACGGTGGCTTTTCCTTCTGACATCCAACAGGTGACTACAATCGATCTTACTAGGCTCTTATGATGAACGGTAGACCAGGATGAGCAGAATCGGAGCGGCTGTTCTGTCGGACAACATCTCAAAGACGTTACACACCATATGACTAGTAAGTCAAAGTCCTAATCACATTCTTTGCTGTCCCAAATTAATTGATATAAGTACCAGTGTAGAACACTATATAGAAACTGTGTCTATTCCTCGTTTAGTGAGGCCAAACAATAAATCTACTGCAGGATCTAAGAAAAATCTAATTGTGATTAAACCAGAAAATCTCAATATTAGTGAACAAAAACAATTTCTAAAGCTAGGTCTTCTAAACATTAGATCACTTACACCTAAGGCGGTTATTGTAAATGAAATGGTCACTGATAATAGCTTCATGTACTCTGCCTTACTGAAACCTGGCTTAAACCAAATGATTATTTCGGTCTTAATGAGTCCACTCCGCCAGGATACGGTTATAAGCATGAGCCCCGTCTGATTGGTCGTGGCGGCGGTGTTGCAACAATCTATAGAGATATTCTTAATGTTACTCAGAAAACAGGCCACAGGTTTAATTCGTTTGAAGTACTTGTGCTAAATGTTACGCTCCCAGATGTAAGAAAGAAATCCCTATTATCTCTAGCCTTGGCTACTGTATATAGACCGCCAGGGCCTTACGCTGATTTTCTAAAAGAGTTTGCAGATTTTCTCTCAGATCTATTAGTCAATGTCGATAAGGCAATAATTGTTGGAGATTTCAACATACACGTTGATAACACAAATGATGCGTTAGGGGCTGCGTTCACAGATTTATTAAACTCCTTTGGGGTCAAGCAAAACGTTAGTGGTCCCACTCATCGTCTTAATCATACTCTAGATTTAATTATATCATATGGAACCGATCCAACCGATATAGATATTATACCGCAAAGTGATGATGTCACTGATCATTACATGGTAACTTGCATACTACGTACGGCTGAAATGTGCCATGTTGCGCCGCGTTATCGACCAGGCAGAACAATCCTTCCAACTACTATAGATAGATTCTTGAATAGCTTACCTGATCTATCTCCGCTCCTCAGTGAACCCAAACTAACAAATGAGCTAGAGGAAATGACTAGCAGTATGAGCACCATTTTCTCTAGTACATTAGAAACTGTTGCACCAATTAGATTAAAAAAGGTTAGAGAGAAAACTAAAGCACCATGGTACAACAGTGCTACGCATGTTATCAAGAGAGAAACTCGTAACTTAGAGCGCAAATGGAAACAAACTAATTTAGAGGTCTTTAGAATCGCGTGGAAAGACAGTATGTCACGTTATAAAAAGGCTCTAAAAGCAGCAAGGGCTGAGCATCTCCGCAAACTAATAGAAAATAACCAAAACAATCCAAGGTTTTTATTTAACACTGTGGCTAGATTAACAAATAAACAGACATCACCTGAACAAAATATGCCGTTACATCTTAATAGTAATGATTTCATGAATTTCTTCACTGAGAAAATAGAAAGCATCAGAAACACAATTGTAAATGTACAATCTTTGACAGCGTCTTATGATTCAGCCTCAATTATCGCCCCTCAAGAACAACTACAGTGCTTTACAACTATAGGACAGGAAGAGCTAAATAAACTTATTACTGCATCTAAACCAACAACATGTTTATTAGATCCAATACCCAGTAAACTACTGAAAGAAGTGTTACCTGTAGTGGAAGAGCCTCTTCTCAATATTATTAACTCGTCTCTATCTTTAGGACATGTTCCAAAAACGTTCAAGCTGGCAGTTATAAAACCTCTTATTAAGAAACCACAATTAGATCCAAATAACCTAGCAAACTACAGACCCATCTCAAATCTTCCATTTATGTCTAAAATACTAGAAAAAGTTGTGTCCGCTCAACTGTGCTCTTTCTTGCAAGAAAACGATATCTATGAAAAATTTCAGTCAGGATTCAGGCCACATCATAGCACAGAAACTGCGCTGGTTAAAATTACAAATGATTTACTTCTAGCTTCTGACCAAGGCTGTATCTCAATACTAGTTTTACTCGATCTTAGTGCTGCGTTTGACACTATAGATCATAAAATACTCTTAGATCGACTTCAAAATTACACTGGTGTTCAGGGACAGGCATTAAGCTGGTTTAGATCGTACCTATCAGACCGTTACCATTTTGTCCATTTAAATGGGGAAAAATCAAAGATAACGTCAGTAAATTATGGAGTGCCGCAAGGATCTGTGTTAGGCCCTCTGCTATTCTCAATTTATATGCTGCCACTTGGTAATATTATAAGAAAACATGGAATAAGTTTCCACTGTTATGCTGATGACACTCAATTATATATTTCATCAAGACCAGATGATAACACTAAATTATCTGAAATGACAGAGTGTGTTAAAGATATAAAATATTGGATGACGTGTAATTTTCTTCTATTAAATTCAGATAAAACGGAGGTATTACTGATTGGTCCAAAAAACTGCCCACAAAACCTCTTACAATACAACCTTAATCTAGATGGACGTCCTGTTACTTTATCCTCTACAGTAAAAGATCTGGGTGTTATACTAGACCGCAACTTGTCTTTTGAAAATCATATTTCAAATGTCACAAGAACAGCCTTTTTCCACCTTAGAAACATTGCTAAGCTACGTAACATGCTATCAGTTTCTGATGCAGAAAAGTTAGTTCATGCATTCATGACCTCGAGACTAGATTACTGTAATGCTTTATTAGCTGGTTGTCCTGCATCCTCCGTAAATGTTGAAGATTTTATTATTTAGAAGATCAGTAATTTAGTTACATATTAAGACACTATTATTTATTTCCTTTATGAGTGTGTGACTTTGGTTTGTCTTTTGGGGGCTTACAGAAAGGTCAAGAATGCTGATGCAGCAGTGGATTCTATTTAAGTTTGTCACATGGTGCAAGACCCTATCTAGGATGTATGACCATTTTTGGAGGCGATGTATGTATATATGTGAAAAGCTAACCGATGTTCGGGAGTCATCTCCTGCGGGGAGTCATCTCCTGCAGGACTGCCCTGCAGGAGGTTGCTCGGCTTTGTTTGTGAATAAAGTCTAACATTTCTGGCATCAAAGATCTCTGAGAAGTGATTTCATAAAAAGATTGAAACCACAACATAAACAAGCTACAGTTAGTCCAAAATGCAGCCGCTAGAGTTCTTACTAGGTCAAGAAAATATGATCATATAACGCCAATTTTATCATCTCTACACTGGTTACCTATTAAGCTCCGTATCAACTACAAAGTATTGTTTCTGACCTATAAAGCCCTAAATGGTTTAGCTCCTGTGTATTTAAGAGATCTTCTATCGCCATATAATCCATCGCGCTCTTTAAGATCGCTAAATTCGAGGCTTCTGGTCGTACCTAGGATATCTAAGTCCACTAAAGGAGGGAGGGCGTTTTCACATCTAGCTCCTAAACTCTGGAATAGCCTTCCTGATATTGTCCGAGGTTCAGACTCGCTCTCCCAGTTTAAAACTAGATTAAAGACGCATCTCTTTAGCCAAGCATTCACATGATGCATCTCATACCTTTTATACTACAGTTAAATCAGATCAAATTCATTCATATTATGAACAGCAGCTACGCTAATTATTTCCCATCTGCCTTTTTTGTTGTTATCTCGGGACGCCTGTCCCGAGATAACTCAAATAGAGTTCGTCAGCTCCAGTTATGTATCCAGCCTTTAATGGAGACTTCAGATGCCCCAACGCCTGTGATGAGACGACTCGACGCCTTTGAAGAGACGACCCAACGCCGGCAATATGTTATGCCCTAAATTTTATGATTAACTAACTGTATTTTGTGTGAATATTTTTGAAATGCATTTTCTGTAAAGCTGCTTTGAAACAATATGTATTGTGAAAAGCGCTATACAAATAAACTTGAATTGAATTGAATGACACATGGCGCACAGCAATAAAAGATAAATCTTCCACACACACACGACAGTCCAACTCCAAACATGCAACGTGATGGGAAACGTCAATTCCAGCACTACAAATCCACTCTTCAAGTGCAAAATAAGGCCAACACTCACCCAGAGGTCTCGATCTGAAGAGCCGATGATCGTCAGAGTTGGGACAGATGTTCTGAATAATTTCCTCACCACTACAAGCGGGCTTCACTTCGCTGTTTCCAATGGCCAGGGAGGAGGCAAGAGATCGACAAGGAATCAGTATATTTCACTCAGTGCGAGGTGTATAACGTGATCCGAGCACTCCAAACCAGTATCCAATTTAGTGTAGAAAACATGCGTTTATGAGATTCAATTTGTCAATCACTCATCTCACTCTCTTCCAGTCCAGGCGACGAATTCCACTCTTCAAAAACTGCCCTCGGATCTCACAAGCAACACTCCTCTTCTTTCACGATGATCCTTCAGCTGCAACACTCTACAAACATTTCCCAACGGGAGAGAACCACACCAGATCGCCGGGGGAAGACAAAGAAACAACAACACAACACGGAGAGAGAACACACAGCCTTCTCTTCCCCTTGTGTTTTATCCTCTCCAAACACTGGCGCCACCTCAATCAGACACTCAGAGTGAAGTCCCCACACCTGTTGCCAATCTGCCGTTTAGTTGTCATGACGACAGACACACACACAAGCCTGGGGACAGTGTTACACTAAAAGTTCCCCGGCGGGAACACTTCTCTGGTGGGATTAGTTCCGGGGATTATTTGTCACCCCGTGACAATTCCATAGCCCTACTCTCTGGATCCATACAGTGGATACACTGGAGCCTCTAGGTCTAAATGAGGATTTAAATCTATCTTGCTTCCTTTAGACCTGGAGATGGACTCAGATCCCCTCAAGAAAATTCACACTGGTTCCCTAACCATAGAACAATTTGTTCTTCTCAGCTAATCCACACTGGTTCTAATTTTAATATCCACACTGGTTCTGAGCTCATGATATAGTATGCCTTTCATTCTAGTTTTTGATGTATTAGTTTATCAATCTGTTCTTTGTCTATGGTATCTGTGTTCTATGGTTCTTGCACCACTGTAGACTTGTAGTCAAGACAGCCTAAACCGAGACCAAGACACTACCAAGACCAGAGGGTATCGAGACCAAGACCAAGACAGACCAAGTCAAGACCAAGTCGAGACCAAGACTGAGACCAAGTCGAGACCAGAGGGGAAAAAAACAGACTAGTGTTGAAGCTAAGCAATAACGTCTCGGGTTACGTATGTAACCCTAGTTCCCCGAGGGGAACGGACGCTGCGTGGAAACGCGGTGGGAACGCCTCCAGCGTAGTGCGTCTGAAGCATGAATGAAATCAGTCAATGGAGAGACGGAACGTCATAGGCGGGTGACGTCATCGACCAGGAAACTATAAAGCACCCCTGAATCACAAGCACAACAGCTTCAAAGTTACTGAAGCAAGCGATCACGGGGATGCTGGGAGTATGGCAAAGACACGCAGCGTCCGTTCCCCTTCAGGGAACTACCGCTGCGTGGAAACGCGGTGGGAACGCAATACCCACGTCGCCATACGAGCAAGTCTCCGTAGTGTGTAATCAAGGCGCACAGGCTGACGAAATAACTTGCGCCCCAGGAGTGGAGCTAAAATTGAGACTATAAAATCTGACGAACGTGTGCGGTGAGGACCAGCCTGCCGCATCACAGACGTCCTGAAGAGAAACTCCCGAAAGGAGAGCTTTAGAAGCAGCCATACTACAGGTGGAGTGAGCCCGTACACCCAAAGGTGAAGGCTGACCTGCCGACTCGTAAGCAAGTGAGATGGCCTCGACCACCCACTTGCTCATCCTTTGCTTAGATGCAGGGCACCCCTTGTTAGGTGGCCCAAAACAAACAAACAGCTGTTCAGACTTCCTCCACAGGGCAGCTCTGTGGACATATACGCATCTAGGGCCCTAACTGGGCAGAGCAAATTAAGTTTCTCCTGGTCCGACATCAGAAACGGAGGAGGACAAAAAAGCCTGCAGCATGACAGGTCTAACTAGGGTAGTTGGAACCTTTGGAACATAGCCTGGCCTCGGATAGAGAAAAGCCTTAGCCATACCAGGTGAGAATTCCAGGCACGAGGGAGCAACCGAGAGTGCTTGAATGTCTCCAACCCTCTTGAGAGATGAAATAGCAAGCAGGAGAATAGTTTTGAGAGTAAGGTACTTCTCGGAAACCTCTACATTAGAAACTATGACGCAGAGGCTCACGCTCAGCTCTATGATTGGGTGTCATCAGTCATGGCGTATCCTTCCCTGATTCGTCAGCCACCCATCACATGACCCGTCTGCGGGAAGAAAACATATAAAAACAGCCTGGACTACGTAACGTTAGTGACTGCAACATGGATAACGAATTACAAGCGTTACTGACGTTGATGTCTTTGCTAGCAGCTGTTGTGCAAGTAAATAATGCATTTTACAATGCTATAACTGCCTACATGCATCTGTTTACACCGGCACGCGCATGCCCAGTGTTGGTGAATGGTCACGTATTCGTTTTAATTCTCCGTTTCTAAACTAAAACGCAGTAGTGTGGATGAGGCCTCAGAGCCTCTCTGGAACAGTAAGCCATTCAAACAATAGAGAAGTGTGAACAACGTGTGTTAATAGGCCATTGCAGTTCCTGCTCCAGCCTACAGGAGCGCTGCTGAGTATGGGATTAAACACACACACACCTCCAGGTCCCCACTTGGCCAAAAATTTAAAAAAAATCACCAGAGCGTTTTTTTTAGATGATTTTAACATGTTTTAAAGCATGACCAACAGGGGACGTGAAAAATGTCCCCACTTGGCTCGGCGGTCCCCTGTTCGTGAGTGTGTAACGACACCAAGGTACCCACTTAGATAGGTAGACGAGTACACACACACACACACACACACACACCTCTGCCGTAATCCAAGAGTGGAATAGACTGAGTGATAAACAGAATCAACAATGTAAATAAACGAAATGTCTTTGTATATTACAGCAAATGCCAAACTCACACCTCGCTATGGCGCAATGTTGAAGTAGGTCCACTCTACAACTGATGATTGATCATTAGTGATGATGACACCTACTGTACTGTCAATAAGCTGAAACCCTGAGAACAAAAAAGAGAGACACCAGACAAGCTGACGGCTATGTTTACATGCAACCAAATAACCCGTTAGTAATCGGATTGAATGCTCAATCGGACTGAAAAGCCTTCATGTAAACACCTTAATCAATCCGATTGAGCTCGATCCGAATTAAATTTTGATCCGATTGAAAGGGTTGGTTATTCCTTTTCTAATCCGATCGAGATAACATGTAAACACTTGATCGGATTGAAAACCGAAACTGAAAGGACTGTGCATGTGCAATTACGTAAAAATAGCGTAATGACGTATGATGCGCTGAACTTGCTGTTCTTCCTGTTGAATAAGGGGCCGCTCATATTAGCTGATCATAGCTGTATAGGGTGTTAAATATATCTAGTAGTACATCTAATGCAAGGGCTAGAAATCAATTAATCCTTTGCTGATACTTCCTCGTCATCATGGTGAGCGCAGTTCATGGTTGCATAGCAATGACAGACGCCACGGGAGCACAAGATCTTGTGAAAAGGAGATAGTGGCAAAGCCACGCTTTCCACGCGTTTTTAGACGCGATATGTGAACGCCCCCTAAAGTGTCATATAAATGAGTGTCCTGTCATTCTAAAATTCTCCTTTCGCTCTGAGTCTGTGAAGTGGAGCAGGACAACAGCCCACCAGTCCTTTTTTCAGTCTCACCCACAGACGACTGGTTTTGGGCATTTTTACTGTGTGTCGTGATAAATAAGCAGCACGGCACAACGGTTCATACAAGGGCGGATTAACCATATGGGCAACTGGGCGAGTGTCCAGGGGCACCAAGACTCCAGGGGGGACCAACTAACCAGCGTTTTGTTTTGTTGTTTTTATCTGGTGAATTATTATTATTAATTTTTTTGTTCTTCTCGTTAATTCAAATGCTTGACCAACTAAGCAATACAAAATACCAATTCTATAAATTTACGTAAGCACGTACTACATATGTGCTGAGTGGCCGTGACATGCGCGGTTACAGCATGAATTCGTCTGCAGACAGCAAAAAGCGCCATAAACAATGTATAATGGAGAAGCGGCAACAACTAAGTGGCAGTGCCAATCGAAGATTAAAACAAGACAAAGAAAGAATACATTTAGCTACTTTACAAATAATTCCACAAATATATAGTTTATTTAGTTGCGCCGCCACCCTGCTGAACAATCAAGCAGAACCAGTGAAGACACCACTGATCAAAGAAGCAGCAGTGCACCTGATAAGCCTTAGCAACCAGAGGAGACAGTCGACCAACGGCTAGACTCGACCTTCACCCAGGCGGAGGAGGATGATGAAACCAAGCATCGGTACATTGTTCCTGCTGATCCAGCTTTATGGTGACCCATCACAGAGCGAGTGAGGGAAGAGTCTAAACAACGTGGGCCTGCAGTCTATCAAAACCGGGCTGCGAAATATCCAGCATCTGTACGAGACTGTGGAATCGGAGCAGGAACACGTTCTCTTACAAATTAATTACATTCTCGTCCAAAACGATGAAATTGTGCCTAGGGAATGGCTGCTTTACTCCCCGTCAACTAGTTTGATGCCTTTTTACAAGAACATTTAACTCTTGTGTTATGTTGCGGGTCAATTTGACCCATTTCGATTTTCTAGTTGTTGGAAATACTGGTTAACCTATGTTTTTTTTTCGTGATATTTTGTGACTTTCTCATTTATCGTCATGAACATGCATGCAAAGTTTCAACATGCTGATGTGTTTTGACATATACAAACAACATTACTATTACGTTCGTGGGTCAATTTGACCCACATATTTTAACGCTCTAAGACAACTGTACCGACCCAAAATAATAACATTTATTGGTTATATTTTGTTATTGTGGCTTTTTACTACCTTATGAAGCTAAAAAAAATAGCTGTTTTAATACAGAAAAATATTTTGTCAGCCACAGATTGTAAAAATTAGCTATCATTTATTTTTCCAAGCTACCTGAAATAATATTAAACCTTTTTTTCTTGATATTTTGTGACTTTCTCATTTATCATCATGAACATGCATGCAAAGTTTCAACATGCTGGTGTGTTTTGACATATACAAACAAAATTACTATTATGTTCGTGTCAATTTGACCCTCATAGGCAGCCATTCAAAAGAAACTGTACAGACACAAAATAAGTTCAGAACTCTGTCACAGGTCGGGGGGGTCAAGCCAGACTGCACCCACCCCTGAAACCCAGGACCACCTCGAGGAGCGTGCCAAAGACCAAGCAGACAAATGAAAAAAGTTAACAAGGTTTATGGAATAAAATTAATTAAAAAGTCTTGATTATGCTTCGGTGTCCCACAACCAGAGCAGGACCAGACCTCGGACCCCCGGGAAGGCGTGGAGTTTTCTTCACGGCAGCTCGTGCCCGGACGTAACTACTAGGGGAGGAGGAAGTCGGCCACCGGCCCGACGAACAGGTAAGTATCCAGGTAAGTAAAACTTCTCAAGACGTCTAGCGGAGCACGGTCCCGTGACGGAGGAGGGCCTTCCCTTGGACAGACAGGTAAGTATCCAGGTAAGCCAACCTTCTTGGACCGTCGAACGATCAGGACGTGGCCGGTGCGGGAGCTGGTGGCCAGAAAGAATCTTCTACCAGACAGGTGAATATCCAAGCGTATATACCTTTGTTTGGGCGCAGAGCAGGACAGAGTCCCGTGATCGCGGAGGATCTTGCGCCAGACAGACAGGTCAGTATCCAGGTAAGCCAACCCTCTTGGACCGTCGGACGACCAGGACGTGGCCGGTGCGGAAACTGGTGGCCAGAAAGAATCTTCTACCATACAGGTGACTATCCAAGCACGTGTGTACCTTTGTTTGAGCGCAGAGCGGGACAGAGTCTCGGGAGGATCTTGCGCCAGACAGACAGGTCAGTATCCAGGTAAGCCAACCCTCTTGGACCGTCGAACGACCAGGACGTGGCAGGTGCGGAAACTGGTGACCGGTGCGGAAACTGGTGGCCAGAAAAGAATATTCTACCATACAGGTGAATATCCAAGCACGTGTGCCTTTATTTGAGCGCGGAGGATCTTCCTTCAAGCAGCCCTCCCATACAGGACCTCGGCGGGGGACGGCTTCTACTAAGCAGACGGAGTGAACAGTTCAGGTGCATAAATTTTCTCTTCAATACAGTGACAAGAGCTTACGGCTGGGGGGTGCTTCTGTCAAGCTGGCGAGGGAATACTTCTAATGTCCGTCTCTCCTTCCAGCAGGCATCACGTAAAGGAACCTGGTTGGAGAGATTCTTCTATTTGAGCAGACGGAGTAAGTTATATGAGCGTACGCCGCATTCCAACATGTAAGGATAATTATTCACATTAAACACCTGGAGTCCTACTTCAGTGACAGCGATGCAATCTCGAGATGGTGAGTACACGGCGGTTAGTATATATATTCCCCACACACTGCAACCTCACTTCAAGCCAATACTGTGCAAACACATCAATTCAGGCACTGCATATCCACTCTCCCTCTCTCAGTGCAATGAGGTCAGCACTCACCCAACGATCGTTCCTTCCACTGTCGTGCTGAATCGAGTCTCATCCAATAGCGAGGAGATTTGGGTGCCTCCTTACTGACACGGGGGACAGAGCGTCCTCGCCGCTTGCCCACACTCGGAAGAAGAGAACAGGAGTTCAATGATCGCTCAATCCACCCACTCTCAAGTGACACGACACTCGTGATCAATATACTTCACAACTGTACATCCGTAGTGCGAGAGCAAAACCAGCACTTGTGTGTGAAGTGCACGAAATTCATATGCAGAAAACACACACTTGCTGTGTGCTCATCATGTCAGAAGTAACTTCTTGACTTTATGAAATGAGTCTACAAAATAAAAGTTGAGCCAACTTACTGTAGGAAAAGTAAACATTATTTTCATTATACAGCTAAATTTAATTGTTCAGTTATGATGTTCTAAGCATAAAATGTAAAACAAAAACAAAAAACAGTATACTGTTAATCAATAATAATCAAATTTTGTCAAAACAAAACTGTTTAAAAAAATGGTTAAAAAACATTTTCATAAATAATATATTCATATATATATATAAATATATATATATATATTGTAATGTTTGACAAATGTTGATATTAAAAGTTTACAAATTGTACCTGAATCTTTGTTGTTTTTCATAGTGTGATTTTTGAGGAATTGTATCGCTCCATAAAGGGTGTACACAGAAATCGAACAGTGCACTTAAAGAAGCATGGACAGAAGGGGAAAGGTAAGCCATCTTACTTGTACTCTCAAATCTGTGAAGAATTCATATCATTAATGGGCGAGTTGAACAATTCCTTGGATTTGAGCCCCTCCATGGCTCAAATCCAAGGAAGCCACCCACACGGGACAAAGCTATGATAATGCAAGCAATATGTAGAGCAATTCACTACATGCCCTGCGCTGGTCATTCTTTTAATCTCATTGGTGTCGACAGCATAGATGATTGCTGTGAGGAGGTTAACATCATTTTTCAATCCCTTTATACCTTTTACAGCGCATCCACTCATCGCTGGAATCGGATATTTCATGGTATTTCATTAGTTTGACTTTTAAATCTCTGTGTGCCACAAGATGGAGCTGTAAAGCCGACTTCACCAAAGCTCTCTATAAAAACTACAATGCAATTACAGAAGCACTTGCAAAAATTGCAGAAGATTGTAATGAGAAAGCAGACACTATACGAGAAGCTGCTGCAGTCGTTGGAAAGCTGAATGAAGCTGAATAGACTGGAAGCAGCGATCTTGACTACATTTTGGCACAGGGTGCTAAGCAGATTTAAGAGACATGGACTTAGCAACTGCTGTTGACCTATAACAGTCGTTACACTTTTGTGTTGGCACACTTCGAGAGCAGTTTGTTGAGGTGTTTTTGGTGTTCTCTTTTACAGGGACTACAGAAAGTGATTTGTGCATAAGGGCTGATAAACTCTCCACTTATCCAGAAGACCTAGACAAAGCTTCGGCTGGTGAATTCATTCATTCAGTTCCGACATTTTAGCAAAGACAAGACCTCACCTGCAGAGCTGTTGCAAATCTGTTGCATCCGGTCTTCATTGGCATGTACCAGTGGATAGTGTGACACTGACACTGAGTCGTGGAACGTCACCGAATTTTGGGACCAGTAGTGACTGACAGATGAGTTGAGCACCTATACTGATGTAATTGTGACACAAATTCGTAAATAAATAGCCTAATTGTGTGATATTTTTAAAATAAATGTCATTAAATAAATGTAATGCAGGTAATTGACATTTAAAAATATTAAATATTATAATAAATTATGTATAACTATTTATAACACTATAAACTGCAACACTGCTTCCTTCAGTGTTTTTACTTGGAGTGGATTAATTTCTACATTGAGCAGTGTTTATTTCATTTCAATTACAGATGCTTTATTTCTAATTTAATTTAATAACATACATCCTGAAATATAATTAGGGACATTAGCTTCACCTTATTTGTATTTAATCTAGAGCACAAATTAAGTACAAATTAGTAGAGCTCGTCTCAATCCAGGTTACTTTGTGTTAAAGTTTGTCAGTTTGTGTTAAATGAACTTAAATGTCCAAAATATTTTTTGTTTCTGAAATATTCACTGGAGTACAAGTATAACAAAAGAGAATACTGAAGGCAGATCATCTGTTATATTAATAATCTGTCAAGAGGTGGAGCTGTTGTCCATGTGAATGCCAGTGTGGAGAGAAGTCTGTTAGATGAAGAACTTTCATGTGCTCTGTCAGAGTAATATAGATTATTTCACACAATACTAATGAACAAATACTTTTTTCCCCTAGTTGTTTCTGAATTTTAATCCAGACAGTTACACTGAATGATATTTTGACACTTTAGAGCACAATAACTCCCTTAATGTAATAGTTTGCAACACATATATTTCTGGGTCAAAAAGAAGGGTGAGTTAAGTGATTTAATGTTATATTTACACATATTTATCTTTTTATGTCAAATGAATGGCCTTCGGACGCCAAATTTGCATGTCTTGTCTTTGACCCATGTACATTAGACATGGATTTCTGAGGTATTTTTGAAGGCTGCTGTGTCCGCTGTGTCTCAGCCTCCTTTCATTCCCCATTCCCAATATTAGTCCACAAAATGAAATCAACTTGAAGGAGTGAATGAAAACAAGTGTATTTGGACACTGAGTGAGCCTGGATGCTTTGACGTAGTTTGTGCTTGCTGTTTAATAATAAAATAAAAAATGCTGACATGGTGTTCGTGAATGTCACATGCAGTGTTTGCCTGAACGTGCATTTTCAGCCTCTTCTGCAGAGATGTGGGTATTCATTTGTGGCACCCTCATATTGCATTATGGGTATTCTTAAGCAGCTAAATGTACATCATATGTACGCTTTTCATTGCAGTGCATTATCATATTTAATGAGTGTACTCGATAATGTCCACTATGGTTTTAGGCACCTATACAAGATGGATGTCTCCTCTAATACTGCACTATATAAGAGAATAGTGCACTCCAACCTCCTATAGCCCCATAGCTTTGATGGAGATTGCAATTTGTGACCACTAAGAGAGCATGCTCTGTATTTAATTTATTTAGTGTACCATCACGTTTACACATCAGTAGTGTTTTTTTTTTTTTTTTTTTCCAGTTATCGGCTTCTACAGTATATCCCCACCCATCCGGCCCATAAAAATAGCTGGTCAGTCTTGTTTACAGTAGTGCGTGCTGGCTAATTTCAGTAATGTGGTTTTGTACCAATTGCTTGGCATTTTAATGACGGTTATTTATGCCATCCTTCCTCATAAGTGGCTAGAGGAAGGTGCAGTGCAGAAAGAAAGAGCTGTGTGAATGACACCACGATTTGCTGTGTGAAATCTATTGTTTTAATTAGGTGAAAGCCAAAGTGACATTTATTGGTTTCAGAGTTACTTGCTAATGGATATTGGAAGTGTGGCAGAAGTACAAGTAAAATATTACAAGTAAAAACATTGCTGAAATTACATAAATAATTTGTAGATGCTTTGTTAATGAGTATATATTATTTCATTCAGAGACTGTCAATTCCAATTTAGCAATAACTCATTTAACTTTATGGATTAGGCTATTTGGTGCCAAAATGGCACTCCCATGAGTCAAAGTACACTTTTGTTAGTTATTAATGCAGGATTCTTAACAGTTTTTTTTTCTTCAGGACCTATTTTATATTGAACATCAAGTAGCAATCCAAAACTGTACCACAAAAGTTTTGCTTACAAAAACATTCTTAAATGAAATGTTTATGATGAAGGCATTTCTAGGTACTACAGTAAGTATTACACCAACATACCATAGAACAAGGCTCAAAAACTCCTGTGATTTTCAAGTAAGGTAAAACAATTTATTTTTTTATTTTTTATTTTTTACAGAATCACAGCTGCATGTGGTTGCCAGATTAATTCAGTAAAAAATTACAATAATACTTTAAATAAATTACATTATTTTGCTTCATCGGAATGTCTTCATTCAGACATGATTCTAAAAGGTTAAATGGTAACACTTTACAATAAGGTTCATTTATTAAACATTATTTAATGTATTAACTAACCAGCCTGTTCTCACCCAAATGCGTCTCTATAGCACGCAGTGTGTTTATCGTGCAATTTATACGCGAAAATGAGTTTTTACGTGGATATGATACGCAGTTTTGCGCGTGCATATGATACGCACTTAATTTTGTGATATACACACGCACCCCACACCACTAATCCTACCCAAGCGTATAATACACACGCACCCTACCCCACCCTAAACCCAACCATGTGCTATCCATGCGTATACTATGCACGTAAAAACTCATTTTCGCGTATATATTACACGATAAACACACTGCGTGCTATATAGACGCATTTGGTGAGATCGGGTTGAACTAACATGAACAATACATTTGTTACAGTATTTATGAATCTTTGTTAATGTTAGTTAATATGAATAAAGCTGTTCATTGTTTGTTCATGTTAGTTCACAGCGCATTAACTCATGTTAACAAGATTTTAATAAAGTATTAGTAAATGTCGAAATTAACATTAACAAAGATGAATAAATGCTGTATAAGTGCAGTTCATTATTAGTTAACGTTAACTAATGTAGTTAACTAATGTTAACTAATGAACCTTATTGTAAAGTTTTACCGGTTAAATTGTCTTGAAAAAATAACCTACACACTTATATTGCTCGAAATTAATGGGAGACACATTTTATATTGGAAACAGATGGTACTGTGCACATACAAATTCTTACTGAAAGCTATTTTTTTTAAATATCAACCTCAAATTTGGAACACAGCTTGTTTAGATTCATGGCTTTGATTTTCTCACAGATTTAGAGTAAAACGTGTTTTGGAAAATATATATTTCATATAAAATGACATAAACAAATGTATAGTTAAAAAGGTAAAAAAAAGTATAAAACTTTTTTCAAGTTCACTTTTTTTGTAACTTTTTTTTTTTACCAACAATATTTTGCCGCCTTTAAAAAAATACTTATGTATTATGTTGTCTTTTCTTTGGAGCACAGATCTCTTTTTATTTCCAGCACTGGTCTCTTTTTATTTTCATTGTCAGGTCCATGCTCAGAAAGTTAATACATGGATCATAACTACTGAATAAATATAATCTACTACACTCTAAAAAATAAAACATTGGGTCAACAAAAAAAAATATGTTAACGTTTTCCACTAGAATTTTTAAGTTAAGACTGCTGGCATAATTACATTAATTCAAAGCGATGTTTTGAGTATGGTGAATTATCTTTTAGTACACAATAAAACGCATTTCTAAGTAACATGAACTTAATAATTTTCAACATGAATGCAAGTAATTAAGTTGATCCAACATAATGTTTTAAGTTAGGTGAAGAAGTTTTTTCCTACCGAAGCTTCGAAGCTCAAAAATGGTATTCGGACCAGCCCTAATTTTAAATAACACAAATGAAATGCCTGACTTTTATAAGGAATTATGTATATTTTTAAACAGCTTTCCAATCACTATTTATCTTTTTAGCACCATTTTTAAATTGTAATATATTTCTCTTTTAAACATACATGTAACATTCATCTTTTAATATATTTCCCTTTCAAAATATTTAAATGAACTATAATATTAATATATAATAATATTAACATAATTAAAGAAGTCGTTTGACATACGTTATAACGAGTCATTAATGTCCTTTAAATTATATGTTTCATATAATAGAACAGAAGCTATATATTGTGAATTTAAACATTTCTCGAGTCGTTTACCAGCAGCAGACGTCAGGAGGACCAGCCGAGGTAAAGGCTGTTCCAGGCGGCTTACATGGGCTCGAGCACCCGGTGATCCCCTGGGTCTCACACAACCCGAATCCGATCAAATGTTTTAAATAGGCGCTATCTTTATAAATAAACCACAGATTTGAGCTTTAAACAACTACATTCTCGACTGAACAACTCTTAAAACTACATTTCGTGACACAATAACACTTAGTATTTTTAAATTTCCCGCAGATACCATAAAATTCCCTAAAAATACTAAATAAAAAATATTATCAAACTAAAATATAGTAATAATAATATATATATATTTTTTAAATCTGTCTTTTTTTTTACAGACACGCAAACAGTACCAGAGGGTTAACAACATAAGACGTAACAAACCTGCTGTCACAGTCATTTTTTATCTTCATTGTCTTGTTTAGTTTCTATAGTCATGTTTTGCTTTGTCATTGTTTAGCCTCTGTTCAGTTCTTTATTAGTTGTCATGGTTTTTGATTTTTTTCACACCTGTCCCCTGTTCCATTAATCACATAGTTTTGTGTATTTAAGCCCTTTGTTTCTGCTGTTCAGTGTTCTGTGTTAACATTGATGGATCTTGTGTAGTGTTATTTCTCTTTGTATTAATTAAAGTCTATCATTGTTCTTTCTGCGTCAATCATCATCCTTGGTATTCAAACTACACGCATCCCTGACACCCTCAAGTAATTACATCTATAATTACACTGTAGAGACTTCCTTTAAACCTTAACCCACCCGTAAACCTAACCATATCACAAAACTTGTCAATAGCAATAGCAGCTAGATTTCTGGAAAGTATTTTACAATACAATATGAACACAATAATGCATTATACCAAACAAGTATTTCATATATATATATATATATATATATAATATATATATATATATTTTGTTGAAGTATGTAGTATTTAAAGACACCTAAAATAATCAGCATAAATCTGTTCATTGTAAAAAATAATCCAATTTATTCAGATAAAAAAAATGAACATGGTTAAAATATGGCTAGATGTGGAACAAGCAATATTATATGAGATTGAAATAAATAGGATTTATATTTATGATAAATATATACGCCTGTTTTTGTTTTGTTTTTTGAGTGATAAGTCTATTTTATTTTCCTGTTATAATTCTGCATGATTATATTAGTTGCCTTTATTAGCTGCATTTAGTATTATTTTTCTCTGCTGTCCACAACCCAAATATGTGCACTATCACAACACACTGAGAGCCACTGTTTTAGCCTACTATTTTATGTGCCAAATGAAACCTTTTGTTTATTGCACAGTACAGGTAAGCACAAACTGACACCATCCTGACTATTTAATCTAAAAAAAAAAAGAATGAGCATGTGGGAACAAAAAAATACAGTATTATTGTGTTTTTCTGCTGTCACTTTCCTCTTTCTCATCATTTGGCCCACCAGCTTTGTGGAACATATTTCCTGTTTGGTTGTGCCAGATCTATCTCCCTCAGTGTCAGCAGAATCTAACAGGCATGCCAAAATGATGATTGTCTTGCTAGGACATGAGTTAAAGTAGTAGGCAGATCTGATGCTTCATCAAAAAGAACAGTCAAGCATCATTGTGTGTATCTCTCTTCACACATTTTTGTCTGTCTAACCTCACATGGTGAGATGGGTATACTTTAACTTAAAACATTCCTGATTGAAGATGATGTGATGGGATATAAAGGTCACAGTGGGCTACATTTTTAGTGCCGCAGGGTTACACGTTCAGCCATAAAGATAACTTTCTGTCCAGTGATGTTGGCCTGTTCTTTTTACCACCTTTTAGTAGAATGTACTCTTCAACAAGAGACAGCGAGAGGAAGAATGGATATAGAGTGGTGCTAGTCTGTGTAAAACACATGGCATGATACTAATTGTTGCTAGTGGTTGCCAGAATGTTACTATGTGGTTGCTAGCATGTTTTGGATTTTTACTTTCTGCTTACCCCCAAGTATATTCCTTATTTAACCCGCGGGTTCTTCCTCAATGTAATGTTAATTTTATTTAATTTTTTCATGTGTTATTTCCACGGTTGCCAACTTCAGGACTTTGGCTGGAGTGAGACTTTGTAAAATTTTAGTGCGGGTGAGCGGAGACCATTTTTTGTAACCCTAATTTTAAAAATGTCAGTCCTTGTTTACTTAATATAAACCCATATTTATGCAAAAAAAAAAAAAAACTAATAGAATTGGAACGCTTTTTCAAAATGTACAATTAATTGATTGACTGCACTATTAAAAAAAAGATAGAGGTGATTAAATAACAAACATGTAAAACAACAACATCAAAACAATAAGAAATCTCAAAACAAAAGAGACACATATAGGCCTAATAGTTACTCCACCTCCCCAGAAAACTGAAAAGGTTCGCTCAGCATCCACATTTGAGCAATGTTGGGTAAGTTACTAATACTTAGTGAATTAGAGTTACTTCTCACAAAAAGTAACTGAGTTAGTAATTGAGTTAAATCATTACAAAAGTAACTAATTACCAGGGAAAGTAATAATAAACAATAAAATAAAAAAAAACCCAATATTAAATATGTTAAATGATGCAATGGACACTAAATAGAACTAATTATTATTATGAAACATTGTGTACACTAACAAAAAGTGATCTCAATATAATAGTGAACAATGTACCAACATAAATAATAATATAATATCTTGGGGTTTTATTTGTAAAACCTACAGGTCATCATTAGAGGTTATTTAAGCCAAATTCTAGTCGTGTTTGCCGCACGTGTTCACAACCGGTCAAACAAAGCGGTTTTCTTTGAACGTTCCCTGCAGGTTATTTTGGAGTTTTATTTTATAACCAAACTAATTACAACGCAGCAGAATATACCAATAGGCTACAGAGATCATCCTAATGCGGAAATGTATATTTAATTTATAAACAAACTATATTATGCTCGGACACACACTCGATCTTGCACCCAACGCAATTGACTTTGAACACCGACGCATGTATCATTCCTATTTTGCACCCGCGCACAGCGGACTTTTCCCTCCACAGAACGCACGTCGGTAAATTAGGGAATGAACTTGCGCTCGCGGGGGCGGTTCAGCGCAAAGAGGAGGCGTTTTCCGGCGCAAAACTCCCCTGGTGCTATTTTCCAGTTTTAGAAAGCAATTCCGCCACTGACCAGGAAAAAAAACAGTCTAAAGACAGTGGCGTGTTGCGCGTTAGTGATATGGTATTTGAAGGGCGCGTGCTTGGCCATAATGTAGCGTGTTAACGCGCATCCACGTTGATTCTCTAATAATTATAGCCTAAACAGACGCAGCAGTTTTCATTTTTGCAAATCATACATTATTACAAGGAAAAATATTAACACACGAGGGAAATCATTGTTGTGCCCGTGAAGATGTGAAAAAGATCTATCTAGATAAAAAAAAAAAAAATCTAGATTAGGCTACACATTTACCCAAATTATACGCCTGTTTACCCGAAGCTAATTTGGGTGGGTTTCTCCCATCATCCCCAATGTCACTTCTCTGTGTTTTACGGCCCTGACGAGAACATCGGCAGTTCATTGGAACGAATGTCTTTAATGCGACACTTCACACACCAGGAAGCACGCGCGCCCTCAGATCACTTGGACATGGCTGTGTTACAAGAGGTAAAAACGATATAAATACTGTTAGTTTTCTCACACAAACCGCTCGTTTCGTGTCTTAGGCCATCAATGTGTACTTACATTCACGAGTCATTAAATCATGTTTAATTTGGACTTCTCTGTGCATGCTCTTTGAGGTGGACCCCATAGACCTGCATGATATGACTGTCAGACAACAACGGTTTGACCTAAAAATATCAAAATTGAAAATACTGTGGAAACAAAGACACCTACATCTTGGATGCCCTTGAGGTAAGCTAAAACATATCAAAAATTAATTTCAAAGTGAACTATCCCTTTAAACTGGACTGTGACGCTATTTTTTTCTAGAAACAAACTTTGTTGCATTATTTTCCTGTTATCTCTGTAAAGCTGCTTTGAAACAATCTGTATTGTAAGCACTATATAAATAAAGGTGACTTGACTTGACGGGATGGTTCGGAGTAATTTCAACCTAGGGTCCTTTGCACCATGACCTTGAGCCAAACACCCCCCCCCCCCCCCCAGAAGCTTTTTTTTCCCCTAGGTCGAACGTTATTAAAGTTAGAGCTTATTTCGAGATATCAGTCGAATGGCTTACTGCAGGTGCTAATGTATCCAAAGGTTGTATCTCGTAAATTACCCCACTAATAATTCCCGGAATGGTACCAAACTTCTACAGTAGTACAAATAGGTTCTGTACTCATAAAACGAGGCATTGTAAAGTTTGTAAGTACATCAGGAGTTTATTTAAATAACACTTGCCCGATGGCTTATGCTACCGCTAACCCGGACGTCGAGGTCACTTCTGTGATTTGGGAAAAGCCTGTAGTTATTCTGTGATTTGGAAAAAACACATCGCTGCGCAGATATAGACAGAACACGGAAGCGCTGCGCATGGTGGCTCCATCATTATTGCAAAGCTGTGCACTTAGAGGGTTTATTTTTTTCATTAAAAAAAAGGAAATCAAATTATGGTCCAGGAAGTGTGTGTAGTACGGAAAGTACTCGAGGGAACGCTAGCCCTGGCGAAGGAGGATGAGTTGAACCCCTGCTAGATCCATGTGAGGTAAATCATTCTGTCATGCGAGGGACAAGGGAACAATCAAGACTAATCAACATGAAAAAATACAAGGGACTACAAACATGGCACAGAAGCAGAAAGTAACACAAAAAGTCCAGGGTCAAACATGGAGAACATATTATGAATTTGTAGGTATCATTTATGTCTGGTTCATCATGAGTTACATGTCAGATAAAAAAAAAAAAAAAACACGTAACAATTAAATGCTGCTGCAACTTTTTTTTAATTTGCCAATGTATGCAATTGTAACGGTCACCAGCTGGAGTGCCCTTGAGAGCCACCTGAGGGCACTCCACATCAAGACTATTATCATTCACTCACAGACTACATCTCCCATCATTCTCTGCCCGGACTCATCATCACTTGTCACTGATCACACTCACCTGTACCTCATTCACTGATTGCATTTCACCTGTGTCTCATCCTGTTAGTCTGTCTATTTATACCTTGTTCATTCATTCACTCACGGCAAAGTCTTGTTTTAGTGTCACACTGCATTTCTGAGCATTCTCCTGGTTTTCTTGTCTTTTGGTTTTTGGATATCTTGCCCTGGTCCCTGGATTACTCTCTTGCCTCTGGTCCCTGGATTACTCTCTTGCCTCTGGTCCCTGCCTGTTTTGTTTGTTTGTTTGTACGGACTGCCTTCCTGTGTTTGACCCTGCCTGTTCTTTGGATTTCCCCTTAAATAAAGCTGCGTTTGGATTCTCCACCTTCGTGTCTCAGAGCAGTTCGTGACAGCAATAGGATATAAAAAAGTAGGGCAGAATTTTAGCCACCACAACCAGTACTGTATGAGCAGTAGTACATGGGATGTTTGCCTTAGCAAGGAGCACTAATAAGAAAATAAAAACTTGCAAAGATTTTCCATTTGAAATTCTCTTCAAAGACCATTTAGAATTTATATTAACACTTTTCACTCCAATTAAGTGGGTGAAAATGACATGCATCAGCAACAAAAACACTTGAAAAACATGATGGAAACAAATTATGAAGTATGAATTTCTAATTCAATAACTAGTGCCTTTCAGTTGAATTAGCTACACCAACCTTCATTTCTATCCCTGACTCAGAGAGTAAACAGCCTCAGAGGAAACGGTCTCATTTTTGACCTTGCCACAGTCTTTTGAAAAGTACAGTCCATAAGACCTCAAATTTCTTGGCAAACTTACTCACCATCTCTCTGCTAATAAATATCATAAGGTGAGAGCCCCAGCTGGGGTGGCCAGCAGGAGAAAAGCGGTTTTATCCCTTGGTCGGCCCATTCACTCTGACAGCTTGTGGGGTCATAGAGGCTAGAGACTAACCTGCCAAGTTCCTCAGACATGGCCGGTTAGGTGAATACACTCTGTTATTGTGACCCGTAGCATGCGTATTTGCGCAGCTGCTGCCACTTTTACATCCTGCCATGTTAGGTGCTCTCTTAGAAGCTCTTGGGTGGAGATACATTTTTGTTGATGTTTCAAGAGACTTCTGGGTGAATGTGGTACTACGTCAGATCCAACAGAATAATATTTTACCTACAGTGAATTTGAAAGATGAAGGTACATAGTATCTGGAAGTGTATATAGAGAATAAATGTTGACTGTGATTTGTCCATGTGGGATGGATTAAGGATGTCTTTGGATTAAGATCTTTTGATGGTCCAGGAACAACATTATTGTCAAACAAACATAGTTCTAACCCCATCTCAAATTCCAACCATAATCCAAATTTTTAACTACCCATAAAATCAGATGGATAGAGGATGGGCTGTTGTTCAAGCTCCAGCCCCAGCCCAAATGCTGTTTTCCATCCAAAGTCAGATGTGGGATATTCCCATTTTATATCAGCAACTTTTGACAAAGAAGCACCCAAACTGTAAAAGATGATGCCACATGTCCCTGGTTGCCCCCATCCTCTTATAACATTGTAGTAAATTTTAGCAAGTAGGAATAACTTTCTGAATTAAATTAAACTAAATGTATTGGTCGTTGAATTGAATGCAACATAAGCCTAAATATAACACCTGATTGACTGATGTATTAGGAGGTATACACTTTTTCAGACCTACAGACATACACTTTTGGGTACTGTGATGATACTGTATTTGTAATGTTTTTAAGTGAAACTAAGGTCATTTATTAGATCAACATATTAAGTGGAATTCGGTTGGGACTCATTTAGAATGTTCTGTAGCTCACGGAATAGCCAGGCAGATGAGAAAATACTCTTTTTATGGCACCAGGGGTCATTGAATGTAATAGTCCAGAGTTTCATGGAGTTGGACCCTCTTCAAAGCACTCACTCTCTATATCTTGTTCTTTCCCATGGGTACTAAACGATCAGGTTTATTTTGAACTCTGTCTTGTAGGATCTCACTTGTACGATATGAGTTTGATTGCACAAAGCCAAGGTCTGTGGGCTGTAGAGTGATTCACTGTGTGTGACTTTAGTGTTTTCACTATGATGAGAATCACAGCCTTTTCTAAAGCATATGAGCCATGTTTAAAGAAACATTCAAAGGAATTAAGTCGTTTTTTTCTTTCCCTTTACTATGTTATTACTTAGCTACTCTAATGTAGCGTACATTTAAATTTAATTTATTCAGTTTGTCCTTGGGGTGGCCAACATTAGTACTTTATGTTGCGTTCATCACATATCTTTGGTAAAATATAATTTTTTTTTAAGCGGAGAAGACAAGTTAAAAAAAATTATACAAAACTTTCTGGTAATTTAGCTTAGTCTGGTATAAGATATTATATAAAAGCTAAGTCAATGGAAAATGTCAGCATGATTAAAGGAATCAGACAAAATTTTATATTTCTAGTGCACACAGTTTTGTCTAAAACATATTAAGACAAAAGTATAAAACATGCAACATTATGTTGGTTGCGCTATAAGAGAGATACACACAAAACCCACCTCTAGGAATGTTAAGAACCTTACCATTCAGTGTGCTGTGTTTTTTGCAAATGATAAATCACTCACAAATATTTAGAAAACCAATAGATAAAATAGATGTCTATGCACTTTTGGTGCCAAATTAAGTGTTATGTAAAATCTAATGCAGAAATATTACTGCAGAAATATTACTGCAGGCATTCACCTCAGATGTTTATGTGATTCATAGGTAGCCAGTTGTTGTTGTATTTGGTTGATTAAATTTCAGGTTGTAAATGACTGTGAATAAAGGATTTGTTTAATACAAGCCAAGAAAGAGAGCAGAACTGTGACACTGAAAACACATCTGGCCAATATTTCAGAGGGCCTGAAAATAAGCGGGAAAGTAAAACATAACTAATTACTACATTCAAGGGAAATTAAAGGCTAAAAACCGGTCTCCGAAGAACTGGCACTTAATTATGGCATGATTAGCATAATCACGCATGCTAATGGGAGCGCTAATGAATCACTCTTGTTGGGAGACAAGCCACATCTATAACTGTACTGGACGGGTACATATTTTGTTGTCTCAATCAAGCTTGTATAATGTGTCTCCCATAAAGACGATTTCATCAATCATGTTAATGGCCACAAACACTTGATCCTGTATTTCCCTGGCTGACTCCTTATAAATGTCTTGGTTGCATTTGACAAACAGCAAATATGGCACTTCTGTCATATGTCATACATAGCGAGGCAGAGTAGTATATTATATATGTTTATGAGCGACAGAGTTGCAGAAGGATATCCGTTCCAGCAAGGGGCATTAATGTCCAACAATACACAATATGATTAAAATTAATTGTTTCAGTAAGAACAGTTACACTGTGATATTGACCTCTGGGCTTTTTTATCTTGTCCCGAATTCATTTTTGGCAGAGCCTTGGAAGTAGATCACAGGAAAAAAAACATTTATCTGTCACCATCTAGTGAGTACTAGTAGAACTCACACACACACACACTCTCTCTCTCTCTCTCTCTCTCTCTCTCTCTCTCTCTCTTTTTTTTTTTTCTCTGTGTGTGAAAAAAAATTGTTTTTAACGTTACAAGCCATTACAAAACAATTTGGCACGGAACTACACACACTCTATCAAAAAATAAAAAAGACAGAGGCACGATTTTCTATAATACTGTGTGTTCATGAGGTCTGGCCAATATCATATAGGTGACAATGTTTCCGGTGTAGTCAGAAACAAGTTAAGTGTCATGAAATTAAATAGACTGACCACAGCAAAGGCTCCAATAGGGGATTATCACTCTGATACGTAGTACTTCCGCATTCAGTGATCTTTGTGCACTGCCACTTCCGGTGAATCACATTCACTCTGGCGAACCCATGATGGACGACCCTAAGTTTATTTATACTGCATCCAGGGTGCGATTTGCCGGGGGCAGGCGGAGATGCGTGGGATTTACCCCTTTCTGGTCAATTAAATGTATCCCTGCCTCTGTTTAATTATTTTTATCCCCGGTGCAGGGATGTAGTGGAGGCTAAACGCACGTAAACGCCGTTTGCGCACCTCCCAAAATTCTGAAATAGTGTTTATCCACCTCTAAATTGCGTTTATCCACCTCTAAATTGCGTTTATCCACCTCTAAATAGCATATTCCTAAGCCATTTTAAATTAAGCTTAGGCTATGTCGTTTTAGTTTCATATTGTTCATTATTAGTTTCATAGGTTGTTAAACCTAAGACGAAGTCTTTCATATTGCGCTGCATTACTGTCAGTAGCCGCGCGGGTTAGACCATAATAATACAGGGCTAAGATTATCACAAATAAACACAAGATTTTGACGCATATCCAAGAGTTTGTGGAGCGGAGTGTGAGCGCGCACTGCATTTTCCTATCAACAGTGAAACAATTTAAAATAGGCTACTCTATCATTTCTGGTCATACAGAAAATAATAATACATTATTCGCAACTACTTTTATTTGTGTAAACTCGCGATAACAAGAAAACGTTGTGCTTTTGTCAAATAAAATAAAACAATCAGGTGCGCTTTCATGATCTCCGTGAACTGGAGCGCGAGAACTGAAACTAAATATAGCTCGAAATGTCCACTTTAAAACAAACAAATTTGAATCGAAAGCTAATACATTCTGATTATGTAAACTGTATGAAAGGTGCAGTTCTCTCTAAAGGCGCATCTGCTTAACAGCGGATATGGAGATATGTTTTTAACTGACACTGATTTAGAAAACAATAGTTTATTAATAAACATTTAAAATGCCTCGTTATTTTTTCAGACACATTTATTATCATTAGCCTATAAATCACCTTTCTGTAGGCGGTGGTTCCAGAGACATATGGCTCTTCTCATTCAGCACTGCGGGAATAATATCATTTCCAGGTTCTAATTTTGTCTTAGAAAAATAAATCAACAACAACAAAATCCATATTAATTTGTGAATATTTTAAATGTTTAAGGGGCAAAAAGTAATAAAAAAATTGTCAATATGTATTTTTTTGCGCAGCATTTGGTGTAGCCTACCGTTCAAATGAAAATTTTGGTGTTTAATTTTGCGTTTTAAAAATACAACAACCGTTTTCGTTTTGTAATTACGGGTTAAAAATATTTTTGTTCTCTCTGTTTTGTCATTTAGTGAACTTTGTAGATTTCAACCATATAATTCTTTCTTTTTAACAAGAACTTAGATTAATGTATGAATTGAATAGTGATTGTGTGACCATACATCGACTGAGTTAACTGAACAACACTCCATCACAGCCCGCTCCAAAGTGGACAAGGGATACGGTTTCTTTTTCGAGAGCTTTAATCCACTTCTTCCTTAGACTCAGTTCAGTCGGGAATCCATGGAAACTTGAATGAGGTTGGCGTTGTTTGTTTGATTGACAAAGTGGAACAGAGCAGTGACATCTAGCCTTCGTTTTCAGCCATTGTTGAACTGCGCCGGAAGTGGACATGCAAAGTTGAAAAATCCCGCCCATTAAACCCGGAAGCGTGATAATCCCCTATTGGACCCAATCTCAGAGTTAGATCATAAATACCTGAGCCATAAAAAACATTGTACATGTTTGTTTGTTTTACTCATATTTTATTAATATCTCAAAACCAGGAGTTTACTTTTAACTATACTTAAAAAAAGTTTAAATTGTATGAATTAATTAGAATGTTTGTGTTTGTCCTTTTGTCACATTATTAGTATTATTATTATTTCTGCAAAGAAAAGTAATCTAGTTTAAGTAAGTTCACATCAACGTCATGATGCCATATGAGATACTTATTCATACCATCTTTTGTAAGTTGTCATTGGTTTTTTTCCTCCCTAATAAAGTCAGTATGTGAATGGAGTTTGGAACGGTTGTGTTGTGATGCAAGTTGATTTTTAGTGTCAAGTTTATATTGAGTACAATGACACTGTGTCGAATGACGCTTTGGGGAACGCCTCAGGTATAGGTGTCTGAAATCACTATCGAATCACGGCAAACAATTTGACCGGCGACTGCCAGTGAATCATTAACGTGCGACCTGCAAGTATATAAGGGCGCCTTGCAAATATGACAATCACCTTAGTCTGAAGGGACTGTTTGGTAGGCAGGCCCCGAGGCAGTGACAACTGTCAGAACCAGCAAATTCAAATGAAACGCTAGAACCACTCACCCCTCAGGTCACGCTGGGCTGTCAGTGACAGCATTCCCTACGGTCATAGCCCAAACTATAAGCCTAACAGGAAAACGTTGTTTACCAAGGGCCTACCTGGGCCTGCTCAAAGGCCTAGGACCACAACCTCAATTTAGAAGGGGTCCCTTCTAGGGAATGTGGCTAGGGAACCCGAAAGAACTCCAGCCAGTCACTTTTCAGGGACGTACCACCCAAAATGCCACCAGGATGGCCTGATCTGGTGTCACTTACATAGACACTCAGTCTGGTCACTTCCTGTCTGTCCGAAGACAGAGCCTCTGGACATTTGCCTTTAGGTAAGGCATCCAACCCGAGGGACTGCGAAGCTGGCAGTGAACCACTCGGCCCGGATCTCAGAGACAGGATATCCCGGAGAGTATGACTCAGCATAGTGCTTTACAACCCTTGCCAGCGAGAGGAGTTTCTCTACTCGATCCACAGATCTACACAGTGTTTGTGTTTCAAAACACTGAGGAGGCCTCTGAAGGCCTAAGGGCTGATCTAACTGGGAGGCCTCACGAGAGGCCTACGACCATCTGACCAGACAAATACTCATAGTGTTCCTCAGTGAGGGGAGCAATGGTCCACCTGGTAGGCAAACCAGGCTGTAGGCAGAATAAGAATTTCCGTCGGAGGGAACCAGTAGCAGAGGAAGAACACTTAAGTTGAGCCAGGGCATGAGCTCGCTTTCAGCAGCTGCCTAATAAGGCCAGATGAACTGATAGCAAGCGGCCACTAGCTTCCAGAACCTAGCATCGTTGGGAAAACACTCACACTTGATAACCACAACGAGTGGAGGTTCACCTTCAGGGAGGCCTGGTGAGACCTACTACCTGACAACCACAGTATGTGGGAGCTCACCTTCAGGGAGGCCTGGTGAGGCCTACTACCTGATAACCACAGTATGTGGGAGCTCAACTTCAGGGAGGCCTGGTGAGGCCTACTACCTGATAACCACAGTACGTGGGAACTCACCTTCAGGGAGGACTGGTGAGGCCTACCACCTGACAGCCACGATATTTGGGAGCTCTCATTCAGGGAAGCTTGGTGAGGCCTACCACCTGATAATCACATCATGTGGGAACTTACCTTCAGGGAGGCCCGGTGAGGCCTTCTACCTGATAGTAAGTCAGGCTAGCTGTCCAGTTGCCTGTCCTTGGGGCTTGCCTGCAGGGCAAGTCAATTCTGCTACAAGGAATACTGTTGGGAACCATACTACACCAACACAACTATTGGGCCCAAGTAAATTAGGGCGGCCTAATACGGCTAGCTACCTGGTCGCGGCTATAATGTATGTCCCACAATGTTGGGACTCACCTCCAAGGAGGCCCGTTATAGGCCTACTACCCATCAGTGAGTCAAGTGCCCGAACCACCAAGGCCAACCACCTGAGGTAAGCTGGCCTACAGCGCCCTCTTGGGGGCTGCCCATTCAAGGAGGCCTGTGAGGCCTACTACCCAACAGCGCAGCCTTCGTTGGCAGATAAGCTGTTTATACAGCGCCTATAGCATCCTGGAAACTAATCACATTGCCCATGGCAGTGTACTCAGCAGGAGTGCTAGCACCCTTTAAGCATGCGGAGTACAACATACGCCACTCTGCCTCAACGGAGTCAGGGGCCTACCATCTGTATGCATGGGCGTCAGCTCATGGCAATGCTCTGACTTCAAGGGAGCGTACTTCAACCAAAAAAGAAGGTTAGAACTTTCCGCTCGACCCGAGCCATAGTGGTGCGAGGTTGGATAATACAGAACTGAAAGTGAAGGACTCAGACCTACCCTGTATGACAGGGGAATACTCCCACCTCACCCCAAGGTTTAACAGGGTGCGGCCTGCCAGCGGCTCTAGGGGTGACAGAAAATGATCTGTGCCCAACCTAGGGGATTGGGGCTTGCTTGTAAGCCAACCACCTACAACCCGACGCTCGAGCAGTAGCTCAGCGAGGTGAGTGAAGCCTATTCTGGAGTTCCATATCCATATGCTAGTTCTGCACCCGGTCTCTTCGTTTGAGGCGAAAGACGGCCTAACCCTGCTCAATAAAGTCCCATTGTACCTGGGAGGCCTATTTGAGGCCTAACCCAGGGTCTTTATAAATCATGCCTCTGCACCAAGCTGCATTACTCTTGTCGCCCCAGAATGCAGAGAAGGGGGCGGCCCTTGGCCTAACGACTCCCATGGGAGGAGGCTATCATATAGGGATACTAAAAAACCTACATTCACAAAAGCGAAGGGCCGGAGGCAGAAATGCTTTAGCAGAAGAGGGTGAGGGCCCCTGGTGAGGGCCAGCCTGTAAGCATAGATCTACCTGAGGGCTCGGAGGAGCCACAGTCTTACTAGAAAAAAATAAAATAATTATTATTCCAAACGAGGGGCTGGAGAAACGCTCATCCCACTGAAAAACCCAAACAGAGCTCAATGGGGGCGATGTACTCAGGAAAGAAGTCAGACGGTCCCGTGGGCCAGACATAAGATCTATCTGAAGCTCTAGCGTCAGTCATACTTTTCTCTTTTTCTGAGAGAGAGAGACCAACTACTCGACCCTGAGGTGGCTAATAGCCCAAGGGCTAACACAGCTGTGTATAGCAAACAAGCGGTAGCATAAACCTTCCCATTCTTCTTTCTAGAATGAGCGGCGGCCTCAAAAAGCTCTCACCATGAGAGGAAGCCTAAGCTAAAACATAGTTTTACAACTAGAGTGAGCGGTGGCCCACCTCGCTTAATCTTACATATGACAACAAGGGAAGCCATCACATACTCACAAAAGAGCCACCTAACAGGGGAACTTCAGGGCCCTAATAATCCATAAGAAGAGTTTACCTTACCTAATGCTGACATGACCCCATAACTCTATACAGGGAACAAGATATGTAGAGATATACATTTTAGTGTTGGTTACACACAAAAATTACTCTTAAGGAAGACAACTCAGCTCACCTGCGGCGTGGAGAGTGAAGACTCGCCAGATAGTTCTCTATGAATCTGGGGTCCACCACTTTACAAGCCTGAAAGAGGCGCTCTCACTAACCAAGCCTAGGCGGGCCATCAGAACATCGTTCTCATCATAGGCCCAGCCCCAGCACTGATGTAAGGAACGCCTGGGGAGTCGGGAAAGAGAGGCGAGGGCAGCTTTTCATGACCCTCCGGTGAGGTTATCCATCACCGACACTGTGCGCGTTTGTGCTGGATAACCTCCCTCAAATCCCTCTTTCTGCGGGAGTTACGCCTCTTCTGTGTCCTGCTCCGTCCTGGAGGGGGCACACGAGAGGTGACACTGGCCCTGTCTACGGTCCTCAGACCGTGAAGGGCCAGGTAATCCCGCCTGCCTGGACGTGGATCCGGATCTCAGCGGTATACAAGTTTTGAATGCAGCTGAGCGCAAAGTAGAAGTAGCGTTTCAAACAGACAGTCCCTGAAGATGAAAAGATGATTGTCGCCCTTATATACTTGCAGGTCGCACGTTAATCATTCACGTTAATGATTCACGGGCTGTCGCCGGTCAATGTGATTGTCGTGATTCGATAGTGATTTCAGACACCTGTCACGCCTGAGGCGTTCCCCAAAGCGCCATTCGACGCAGTGCGAGTTCCCTTTCAAAAGGGAACTTATGTTCCATGTCAAAATGCTCTATGCTGCATTTGGGTATTTACTTTTAGGCCTGTGTGTTCCACTAATTTCCTAAATTTTTGTGTGTGTATGTGTGTGCTAGGTCTGAATTGAAAACCAGGGCTGCATTCCAAACCGCATACTTCCCTACTATTTAGTATGGGAAAAAAGTAGGCGAGCGAAAAAGTATGTATGAATCCAAAAGAGTAGGCGAGAATTACCTGGGTGACGTACTAATTATCGCGAGATTCGGACTTAAGTGCGTTCCAATATGCCTACTTTCCTACTATATAGTAGGCGAAAACAGTATGTGAAGGAAGCAGTACGTTCGAAACATCAGTATTCATAAAAGAGTAGGCGAGAAGTTCCCGGATGGCTTACTGCTTCCGGCCCGATTTTTGAGTGCTCAACCGGTGGATACTCTTCTATCCCAGGAGGCCACGCGAGGGGATACGTCATTATCAAACATCACGGAGATCAGCGACGCGCGGGGTTTCAAATGTGAGTAAACACGGTTCCTTGTGTTAAAATTGCATGTGTTAAACTACTATAGAGTAAACGTTTTAACTGTTGAAGGTGTAAAGGAGTTAGATAGTATAGTATGATTGTGATTTGGCTTTAAAAACACGTTTTATTATGTATAACGTTAGCTCTAGCTGACAGGAGCTCCAGTAAGGACACGTAAGTTAACGTTACGTCTCTAACGTGGATTTACATAAACCATAAACATCTTAAAGACGCTTATTTTAAACGTCTATTTACATCTGACAGGAAAATCTTTTATAAGTATTGCAGAAGAGCACATCACAACATGAAATATACATCTGAGTGATATGTGTGCTATTATGTAGAACATATCTATAAAGTAACTAAACATAAGTTATCTATTTTATTTGTCCATTAGTACTGTTGATAAATTGAGGAACAAGTATGTTGGATAAAAAGTTAAAACAACCTCAACATGTAAATGTAGTGTTGAGCTCATAAATCACAGAGGTTATGGGAGTCTTGTCTGTATGTTACAGGGACAGAAGAACAGATGTGGGTTTATCCGGTGGAGAGTGGCTCATGAAGCTGAAGGCTGTCATCAAAGGCTTTGAGTGAGTATACTTCAGAAATTAATAATAATTTAAATATTAAGTTGTAGTTTATTTTAATTATTGTAATTTCAAACAGAGCTATTACAGCACCTTTCTGATTCTTGATTTCTGTGCATTTGCTGCACAGCTGTTGTGGTGGAGCAGGACCTGCAAGGAAAGATGATGGCGGCATTTGTGGAAAAAAAGCGTTCTTGTCTGCTAAATAATACTGAAATCAAATGACATTGTGCTGTTAAAATGACTGCTTTTGTGTTATGTTTGTGCATTTTTGTAGGATGTGAAATGTCAGCAGACTGGTGTGAGCACTGAGGATGAGGAGCACAGAGCTGAAGATCGTGCCATGGACGAGACCCTCCATCTCTCCATCGGCCCTTATTGCCTCAGATTGTGAAGCACAACACATCACGCAACAACCTCCGGCACTCCGGCACGGCTCACCTCCGGCGGTCCGCTGGTTCATCAGAATAAAGCCGCAGAATGGGAACCGCTGTGTTGAGATGGCAGTAGATGTGGTTCAGTGCCTGTAGCCTATATACATGATTGTAGTTTGAATAAAGCTTTGTTTCATGTGTTGACTTGCATTTGTTTATTGTGTGATGGTGATTTTCATTCATTCATTTACTCCTTTATTAATATTTATCATTGTTGTCAGTAAATAAAATATCATTATTTAATTAATTGTTTGAATGAAAATGTAGATATGTTCACAATATACACATCTAGAGTGTATTCATGCATAGCTATGTCAATGACATACATTACATTTTGTTTGTTTTATTGATTTTTTTTCAGTAAAAAGTAATATAATTAAGTATCGGTCAGTATTTGTCACGGTAAGCCACTTTTGCTTGTGGATGAAAATGTTTGGATATAAAATAAAGAAATTAACAACATATTCAAGAGATGACAATTTTGAGATTTCGTAATAAAAATAAATAATATCGTTAAGGATAAAACGGTGGGTCAAGTAGGGTTAAATATAAGAACTTAAATCAACCCTAAATGTATTCTCAAAATAAATGGGCAGCAGTTTCTTTAAAAAGACCATAAAATGAGCAAGTTTAATCAATATCAAGATATTTACAGATAGATGAATTAAATGTGTCGTTCAAATCTTTTAAGTTGTTGCACTTGTGATAACGTGGCGTAGGTCACATGATAACGTCAACATGGCAGATGTCCGGTTCGCATTCATACTTAACGAGATTTGGCTATAAAGTACCTACTCTTTTAGCGCTCGTTAAGTAAGTACTTATTGAAATTAAGTACCTACTCATTGAGTATGCGGTTTGGAACGCAGCCCATGTATCACTAGTCTTGATGATGAACAAAAAAAAGATTAAAAACTTGGTGAATTGGATAATTTACCTTTTTGTATAGTACCAGAGAGGCATTCTTAATAAAGAACGGTCAGTAGAGCTTAATACATCTATTAAATTGTAATTTAGTTTGGGCGCTTTAAGGTAAAAGTATACCCAAAAGGAATATTCTGTCATCAACCTTCATATTATTCCAAACCCTTTATTATCCTTTCTTTCATGGATATATTTAAAGGCTCCTTTTCAGTAAAACAAAGCATATACAAGGGACTGTCAAGCTCTTTAAAAAAAAAGCTGTTATTCATGTTATTGGGATTGAGAAATGTTTGGGCAAACTCATTCAATGGATACTGTCTCTTTAAACACTTTAACTCATTGTTGTCTACTTAATACAGTTTGTTTTATTCCAAAGTATATGCAACTGTAAACATTCTCAATGCTTCTACAGACATGCTTTGAATCCTTATTTTATCTCATCAATGCTTTGTTTTAGCATGTTAATGTCTGAACCAGAGGTCACAAACTACAGATTAGAGAATGCAAAAACGACTGCATTAGCCAATAGTATGTCTGTCTCTCTGACACTGTTGCATTGTGTGTTATTGGCAGAAAAGACAGGCAGACAGCCTCACACTGATGCTCATTATTGCCAATTCCAGCGATTTCAGTGATTTAAGCAGGGTATTTTGGGTATCGTCACTAAAAGAGGTGTATGGATCAAGCTGGAGATTAAACATTATATTCTTATTACCACACAATAAAAAGTCAAACCGGTGAAGCAACACTAGCCTAACAGACATAGCCTATATAAAAACTATCTTCAGTTGACATTATTAACATATTATTTGTTTAGGTATATTTGGGGTATTTTCATATGTTTTGTTTTTATTTGTTCATTTACATTTGCAGAAACAGTATGTTTTTTTTTATTGTGTGTGTTGGGATTTATTAATGATCTATGATAATTACCTTATATGCTGTATTATTTTACATATCAAAGATATGTGTGCAAAAAGTGTAAAAAGCTCTTTATTCCGGTTAACATTTCACCACACCTTATTTCAATAAGTTAGCCCTCTTTGTTTTCAGGACCTTGAGTAAAGACGGCATATTGAGTATTGTGTCACAGCCTAAATGTGGCCCCTAATTTCCTCAGACTGGCTAAAGGGACATTTGCATTATTGATGATGCGTTCCTGTCACCTCAAACATAGACTATTTAAGGAAGAATAATTTTATGCAAACTGTGTATTGATGGACTGATGATCAATTTGCCTCTGCAACAATAATAATATGCAATTGTTTCAGTATGATGTACATTCTATTATCCTTATTACATTTATAAAATAGGTATTTATAATACAAATTACAGTATACAATATTGTGATACAAGAGCTAGGTAACCAGGTGTTTTTGCTGCTACTGCATATCACATATTTTATTGGGAACAAATTATCATCTAAGACTGGAACTATATATGACAATTAAGTTTTGAACAGGCTTTCACATGTGCACATGCTTTAAAAATGTCTTGTTGTTTTTCAGGATTATACATTGTGTGAATGAGTTTACAAATTTCAGTAAATGACTCTCTTTTATTCAGACCTCTGCATTCAAAGTCATCTGTAAGACCTTTGGTTGTTAAAAGACAGTGATCAATAAAATCAATAATGTTTGTTGTTCAAACAGTGATGCAAATAATATCAGACAGAGAAGCCGTTCAGCAAAGTCCTCCAATCAGGGCACTGATGAGATTACCAATTGCAATAAAATGCTTCTAATGTGACCAGTGCTTTTACATGGTATAATCCACCAGATTGTTTTTTTATTTTATAATTGCAATATAAGATTTATACCTATTTATCTTGAGGTTTGCATGTTATTCTACTGTAGCTTCTTGGCAACTTGTTCTGTTCTGTAAAAAATGGAAAGGCTGTTTAGGGGACTTGGTTACTAACATATTACTGGTTACAGTTTACTGACAACTATGAGCATCTTAACTTTGAGATTAGAGTTTTTTTTAAAAATTCAGTGAGAAGTCAGTGAGAAAACAGCTCCTACAGTAGAGAGTACACTGAAAAAGGAAAACAACGCTCAGTCTGTCATGTCATTCTGGGTGGGCATGTGGAGGGATGCATGGTAAAGCATCAGTGTGGCCCTTCATTTGATTGATAAACCTTCACTGACAGCGGTTTTTAAAGAATGCCATGGTGTAAAAAAAAAAACAGTGCCTCGTGTCATTTTTTCATACTTTAAATAATATAACCCACACTGGAATTTTTTTTTGGTAACACTTTACAATAACTGGTTTTGTTGAAATTAAATAAATGATTTAAGATTTCTGATTATAACTGAGTTCAACCAACCTGAAAAACTGGTTTTGTTGAAATGAAATAAATTATTTAAGATTACTGATTATAACTGAATTCAAACAACCTGAAAAAAAGGTTTTACTGAAGCATAACTGTCAAGTCACCTTATTTATATAGCGCTTTTAACAATATAGATTGTTTCAAAGCAGCTTCACAGGGATATAACCTGTCAGTGGATATAACCTGATTTCTCCATCTATGTAAAATTAATTAATAAGTTTGATATCATATTTTTTTTATTTGTACCCAAGTACCGGCATTTCTGAATGGGCTGAGGCTGGGATTTAGTTAGTTTGAAGTGAAAGTATTTGATGAACGTGTGCGGAGAGCATCCACTCAATATTATTATCCCATTTTTGACAGAGGTGGCCTTTAGAGGCTTTTGCATCGGAGGTCTTTAAATATATATGTACATGTACATGTATGTATGTATATATATATATATATATATATATATATATATATATATATATATATATATATACGTATACATGTACGTATACATATATATATATATATATATATATATATATATATATATATATATATATATATATATATATAAAGACCTCCGATGCATTATATTTACATTATATACATATATATTTAAAGACTATTACAAAACTACATCACCAGTATTAACAAACACTTCAGATATTAATCCAAATGTGCTTTACTGTACATGCAGAAAACTTATTTTCTCTTATCAACTTTTAATCACAAGTAGATGATTCACTAAATGAACATGATTAGCTAAATTTACCCTTGCCGTGATTAAAAGCTGATAGAACCCCTTGAAACTATTAAAAGCTTCTATCCTTGAAGGGTCACTGGCAGTAAAAAAACCCCAAAACAAAACATCTGCAATTTGGGTCTTGAGAAACGTCTTGATCATTTATGATCTGACATGTGAACACGATTACAGTGTAGATCAGATAGATCTATAAAGCCATAAAGGTAAAGATAAGAATGCAGGTGTGAGTTCTGAGTTGGTGAGAACGACACCAATATGTGTTTGCCTTTTAGCTCTTCTACGGGTGCTAGAAACTGTTTTTAAGATAGAAACTATATGGTTTCAAGATACATTTTTTAAAAAAAGAACATTTATTCACAATCATATCCATCCAAACTGAAAGGAAATGTTTTACATAATATTTTCTATACAACAAGAGAAAATTGCAACCACAGTCAAGCTAAAAAAAAAAAAAAAAAGGCCTTATGGCTCATGAGCTTTATTTACATTTACAATTACATTCTTATAGACATACTTTGTAAATTTGAGATATACGTTATACTTTTTAAGGAAATCATCCTCCGAATGGCTTAATAACCGGGGATAAGAGAAAGTAGTTTTACATAGAATATTTTGTTTTCAAAGATTATTCGTGAGCAGACAAAATGTTCTCTTCATGCTGTCATATCAATCCCAGCAATATCTAATGATATGTTGATTTATAATTGTAATTGCCCTCCAATCAGTGCAGAGATAACAGGAAGGGAATGAGCACAATATATTATGTAATGTTTCCTTAACAAGAGTGTGTGTGAAAAACACAGGTTAAGTTGTGTACTTACAGTGTACTTACCTAAGAAAGTACTGGGTTAATCTCAGGTAACTGCATGGGTTAAGGTTTGGTTTAGGGGTAGTTATTGCAATTACTATGATATGTACATAGTATGTACATTGGGAACAGGACTGTAAATAAAGTTTGTGCGCATTGGTATTTTGACTATTACAGCTCAACATTTCTACAAAATAATATTACGTTGCATTTTTGCGACAGTTTCAAGGTGAAATGTCCAGTGAGTGGCCGTTAAAAGTGTGTTCCGTTTTATCCGAAACAGATTAATGTGAATCTGGCAACGTTTTATTACTATGGTTTTTGTACATATCACCGCAATTCTTAATTGAACAGTCCAAGGAGTGGCGCTAAAATGTTTAAATATTGTACACCTTTTAAAATATTGTACACCTTACACTAAACCCTAAATCTTCTCAATAGTTTTAACAAAAGCAAATTTGACATGAAAATTAAGCGTAGCATCAGTCCTGGCAGGTCACGTTAGTCAAGCTTGCATCAGCTGACTCTCAGCTGAAACACATCTACCTATAGGAATACAATGTCTATCACTGTATATATAAGCTCCTTCAGTATTATCAGCAGTTATCGCGTTCCTCAGTAGCTAATTAAAGATACAATATGTATTTTTTTTTCCGCCGCTAGGGGTTGCTAACCTCTTACATTAACAAAGGCATAGGCTGATGACGCAAAATTTCCTGTGGAATTATGGAGCTTGTCGTCAAGTTGGTAGATCTAATAATGTTTATGGATGAGTGAATACATTGATGTTTTTAATATGACCGTGGTGTGAAGCAGGGCGCGATTGCTAATAAGAGACAGATATCAGCGACACACGTGAATCCCGCGAGTCGCGCGGATATAAAAGAATAAGGACATTTCATTCTACCGAACTAACCGCAAGTGCAGAATTACCACTACACACAGCTCAGTTTATTAGACGAAAGAAACTTGTGAGTAACGCAGCACTGTTTCACTTGGTCTACACTATCACACTAAACTGCATTTGAGTGTGTTGAAAGTTATAATGTTATTCTATGTGTTAATTTGTGGGTTATATGAGACTAGCAGTAAGCTAGATCAACATTGGAATAACATACAGATCATATTCTAACATTTCATCACATTGAACTATATAACATTGATTAGTTTTATGTACATTTGCTCACCTATCTAATAGAGTAACTTACATGTAAGAGCTCTGTCAAGTTGAAGTTTGTCAAGGACGTGGAGCTCTCGGCATCTCGAAAACGCCACGCTGATATTGATCCTCGTTTTGTTCTACTTTTTTCCCAAAGTCTGCTTGCCATGGTCCATAATGTTTGACTGAAACAACAACAGCGTGCACCTAGACATTACACACTACGCAGTTGTCCACGTCTATCGGCATGGTTACTAATGCAGTACTACGAGCGGAAACCAGGGGTAACACGGTCATTATGTCAGTTACTGGTGAACAGGGATTCTGGGACGGCCAATTTATGAAATTTGGCAGGTAAACCGCATCATCTCACAAGGAATCATGCAATCGGGCATTTAGCGAGAGGAATCCGTTCCCCACAAGGATTTCACCTCAGATTAATTCAAGTTTGTGAACTTGAACACGAGGTTGACCGCATTGATCATAAGCTGCCTGATTTGGAAGTGATCTCAGGTATTGGGCCTACTGCTCGCATCTCTGCATTATTGACACAGGAATCACTCGATGTGATTTGATTAACTCTCCATTCATCTCTGAAAGTTTTCAAGAAGCTAAGCTAAGTTCCTTTTTAATGCTCATTGCTAAAAGCTATCAGGGTATTGACAACATGATTGTTGCTAATGTTATCCATGTTGCTTGGGCTTATCTAGTCATTTTTCATTAAAATGCTCTTGCTAGGCTTATGCGATTATATTGGCTATGTGCGTTACTTATCTGTTGTTATTGGCAACTGCTCGCGTTGCACATGCTGTGCTTTCAGCACTATGCAGCACAGATTCAAAGCAGCTTGCTGTGATAGTTGTTAGGAAATAACAATTCATAGTGCAAACTGAATAATTTCTGCCATGGCACAGAGCTAAAAAGACATAAACAGTCACTATTCAGTTGAGTCAGATCAGCGTTTATTCTGCCGGGTCTCCGACACGCTTGGTCTATCTAGTTCTTGGAAACACGGTGTTCTTAAAGCTATAGTGTATTGGAAATATGCTTGCTTTAAAAACACTGCGTGTTCTAAAGTCTATCTAGTTGCTATTGAAAACATGGTTGTTTTAAGGTTATTTAGCCCAGTCGTTATTTGGAACATGGCTGTAGGCTTATATCTGGTGTGTCACATGCTGTGCTAAGCTTATCAGGTATCAGCAATATGCTCGTTTTAGCAACTTGCTCTCAGTACTGTACTGGTGGTTGCTAGAGCAAATATTATTGAATATTGTTACTTATGCTTCTAGTTAGGGCTGTGCGATATAGCTAAAAAAAGGTCACAATATAATGTTTCATATCGTTCGGTAGGCCTAATTATATATATATGTATATATATATATATATATATATATATATATATATATATATATTTTAAGGCAATCAACTAATTATATTAGTTTTAGCAGTAAATTTTTTTATAAAATGTATGTCTTATATTAAGATAAAAAAGTTAGTGTTAAAGAAACTCTTGAACTTAAATAAAATGTTACATGTAAAAGTGTAAACGTAGAACAATCAAGGCAAACATTGAGGTAGATCAACATCTGTAGTAAATAGTGATGTAATGGTTCACAAAATTCACGGTTCGATTCGATACGACACAGTGGTGTCACGGTTCGGTTTGTTTTTTTGAAGGAAACAAAGAAATGTCCTTGATAAAAAAAAAATATATATATATATATATTTATATTAGTGGTGGGCCGTTATCGGCGTTAACGTGCTGCGTTAATGTGAGACTCTTATCGGGCGATAAAAAAATATCGCCGTTAATCTATTCTCAAAGTTGGGAGCTGGGTCTATACTACGCAAGCTATGATGACTTTCACCTTTATATTTTAGCGCGGATGTATACCTAGCCGAATTGACCTGTTGGGGGCAAGAACGAGTCTTCGAACCTGTGTGTAATGCCTACTGTGAAAGTACCACATCAAATGTGACGTGCTAACATGGATGCAGCTATGAAGATGCCGGGTTTGCTTCAGGGAAATTTTATTTTTAAGAAGCTTCCCAATGGAAACCTCGACAAGATTAGGGGGTCGCACACCGGACAAGAAGTGCAGCGCAGTGCCACGTCGCGTTTAGGACATCTCGAGATGGGCACTTTCTCAGTTTATGGCCAGCAAAATTGTTATGTTTAAGGACATTATGGAATTAAGATAATGTTATGATTATACTGTACAATTAAATACAATCGTTGCTAAATCTGCAATCTGAACACTTTACCTCAGAGCGTCCGTTAACTGAATGAATTTGAGAATATCACATGAAAATCCCATAACATCAGCAATTTTCATTCAAGCAGCTGATTTCTGTGAATGAATGTAAAACTAAATGTATATTGCAGCACAGAGTTAAGTCAGTGTATACATTAACAACGATTTGAGACAAATAAATGTAAATTTAATATAAAACGCTCTGTGGCGCGGCAGGATTTTAAACACGGTCCTGAGCCGTTGCTGGGCGCCGTGGACAGACGCCGAATGGCGCCGCCGGTGTGTACACTCATAGAGACTAATGTGTTCGAATTTAAAAAATGTGGCGCTGCGCGACGCGGCGCTTCTCGTCCGGTGTGCGACTGTTTTCATCACCAATTATCATAGTAGAACAGCTTTCTCAAGCAGTTTGTGATGCATTTTGGAAACAGGAGATGAGCCCCTGGTCTAATGTGCCACCTGAGAAACCCGTTCTCAAAGACTTACTTTTAGTCATTATTTGGGTAGCACACATATTCTGAATTCCTCCGGCAGAATTCAAATGAGCCATGTTAATCTAGATTAATTCCAAGATTACAGTGAGATTAATCTAGATTCAAAATTTTTAACTATGCCCACCACTAATATATATATTAAAAGATAAAATATTTTTAAATAAGTGTTAGATATGTTTTCGCTTTCGGAGCCAAGTGTATTCTTCACTCCACAAGCCATTCTGAGTTCAACTCTACTTCTCTTCGAGACGAGCTTCTCTTCAGGTGTTGGTGTGACAGCGAGTTCCAGCGAGTGCACATTCCATGCGATCTGAGCAGTGATCTGCCAGTGTGTGTGTGTTCTCTCTCTGATCGCTTCAACATCTGCGGAGATTTTCTTCCTATCTAAAAGAGCAGCGTGTGGCACGTCTTTTTAAAGATGCATCGCCCGTGCACTTCTGGTTGTGGTCGGCTTTTATCTGACTTAGATGGGCACAATCGTTGCTTTGCGTGTTTGGGCTTAGAGCATGCCAAAGCAGCGCTTATGGATGACTCATGTTTTCATTGCGGAAACATGGCCATCGTGACACTACGGTCGAGACGCAGTGATCTCGAAAGAGTGAGAGTCCCCTCATCCACACCCCGATCTACCTGCTCCACTGTGGCGAACACAGGGACCTAGTGCTCCGGCACCTAGTCCGTCTGGGCCTACGGGTCAACTGGGAGAAGAGAAAACTTCACCCTGTGCAGAGGATCTCTTTTCTCGGTATGGAGATCGACTCGGTTGCCATGTGCGCGCAGCTTACGAGCGAGCGCGCGCAGTCACTGCTGACGTACCAGCAAAAAAACAAAAAAAAACACCACGTACTAGTCCGATCAGACAATACCGCGACTGTAACGTACATCAACCGACAAGGTGGTCTACGCTCCCGCTGTATGTTGCAACTCGCCCGTCACCTCCTCCTATGGAGTCAGAAGCATCTGAGGTCGCTTCGAGCCATTTATATCCCGGGAGACCTGAACTGTGCAGCCGACGAGCTCTCACGACTTCAACCTCTTCCTGGAGAATGGAGACTCCATCCCCCGCTCTGACACACAGCTGGCTGCGGGGCCTCCACAAGTACGCGTTTCCCCCAGTGAGCCTTCTTGCACGGACCCTGTGCAAGATCAGGGAGGACGAGGAGCAGATCATATTGGTTGTGCCGCACTGGCCCACCCGGACCTGGTTCTCCAAACTTGTACTCCTCGCGACAGCACCTCCCTGGCCAATTCCTTTGAGGAAGAACCTCCTTTCTCAGGGACGAGGCACCCTATGGCACCCTCGTCCCGATCTTTGGATCCTCCACGTGTGGCTCCTGGATGGGACGAGGCAGGTTTGAGTACCCTGTAGTAGTAAGTAACAGATCCGCACACCGAATAAGCTCCCAATTCAAAGACTTTTATTAGTGACGTTTCGGGCCTCACATGGCCCTTCCTCAGACTAACAGGAAGTATACAAACAGTTAACTTTTAAAGTCTGTATCACGTGACCACACCATCACACAAATTGGATACACCCATCAACATGCATTGATATTTACATATTTATACATCGTGTCCAACACAGATTAAGAATTATATATTAACATATTTGCATATTGATTCCCTCTGTTAAATTGTCTAACATATATATTTTAACCCTATCTCTTATTCCGGTGTAAAACGTACTCGGTTACTAACGTAACCTCGGTTCTCTCTAGAGAGAGGAACGAGTACTGCGTTGTCGTAGCAACGCATTGGGGAAAATCCTTTTCCACGAGAATACTGAAGCAAAAAATTATCCTTAATTTTGTATCAATGTAAAACGCATTGCCACAGCATACAGACCTAGGCGAGACGGCTCGCGCGCCTATTGGCTGCTGTGCGGCAAATGCTTAAGCCAATGGAGCGAGCCCATGAGTGACGTCACACCCAATGAGGGCACTTCGCGCCCTCCTGCTTCACGTCCCGCCGAAACGGGCGTGGCTTAGGGCTATATATTTCGCTCACAGGCTTATGAACTCTGATTTTTAAAGCGAAAGCAACCAGAGCGCATACACGGCAAGAAACGCAGTACTCGTTCCTCTCTCTAGAGAGAACCGAGGTTACGTTAGTAACCGAGTACGTTCTCTTACGAGAGATACTCTCGTACTGCGTTGTCGTAGCAACGCATTGGGGAACACCCTGTAAGACGCCGTGTGTGCAGTGATCCGACACCATAGACCCAGAGCACTGAGCTGGGGTTCATACAGTACATAATCACCTTTAGGACTCACAGAGAATCCTGAAAGAGGTGGGTTCTAACCACCATCTCCCACAAAAGTGACTGCATCCAGCAGATCAGTATATAGATGACTGCGCTTAGCAGATCAGTATAAAGTTGACTGCGCTTAGCAGATCAGTACAGAAAAAACTGCGCTCAGCAGCATCAGCATAATTATGCCATAATAGACGACTGAAAAGTCAGTCTAACAAATACGGCTATTTAAACCGCAAATATCTTGGCCTGTAAGGCGGGTACCTCAAGGTTATAAAACCTGATAAATGTAGACGGTGAGGCCCAGCCTGCCGCCATACAAATATCCTGTAAGGCAATCCCACTCGACCAAGCCCACGAAGAAGCCATACTTCTCGTGGAGTGCGCCCTAACACCCAAAGGGCACTGAATGCCTTTGGATGCGTACGCTAGAGCTATAGCGTCCACTATCCATCTGGATAAGCTCTGTTTCGAAGTGGCCAGTCCCTTGAGACGCCCACTGAATGAAACGAAGAGCTGCTCTGTCTGTCTGAAAGCAGAGGAGCGTGACACATAAGCTCTCAACGCCCTAACCGGGCAGATGAGATTTTCGTCCATACTATCCCCGGTGACCGGAAGGGCAGACAGGGAAATAACCTGCGCCCTAAACGGTGTGTTTAGGGATTTCGGAACGTAACCATGCTTAGGTTTGAGCACGACTCTGGAGTCATTAAGCCCAAATTCCATGCACGACGCGCTCACCGAGAGCGCGTGTAAGTCCCCAACGCGCTCCACTGAAGCGAGAGCCAGGAGAAACACCGTCTTGAGTGACAGGTGTTTCATATCAATCTCCTGAAGAGGCTCGAAAGGAGGACCCTTCATGGCGTCCAGCACCGTGGAAAGGTCCCAAATGGGAACTGTGGGAGGTCTGGGTGGATTAAGTCTCCTAGCTCCTTTAAGGAACCGAATGACTAAATCGTTCCTTCCTATGGACTGGCCGTGCGCGGTTTCAGAGAAAGCCGCTATAGCCGCCACGTATATTTTGAGTGTGGAAGGGGATCTCCCGCTATCCATCATCTCTTGTAAGAAGGATAAAACCTCTGTCACTCCGCAGTCTGGGGGTGACACGCCGCGAGACGTGCACCAGCCAGAGAAAACTGACCATTTCGACGCATAGAGCCGTCGCGTAGACGGAGCTCTAGCTTGTGTGATCGTGTTTAACACCCCCTGAGGGAGGTCAGCGGATACCCGTTGATGGCCCACACATGAAGGGACCATAGCTCCGGGTGAGGATGCCAAATCGAGCCGTTTGCTTGAGAGAGGAGATCCCTCCTCAGAGGCACTGGCCACGGGGCGGTGCTGGCTAACTGCATCACAGCTGGGAACCAGGGTTGATTCAACCAGAGCGGCGCTACTAGCAGCACTGAGCATCCTTCTTCCCTGATCCTCTCCACCACCTGAGTCAGGAGGGAGACAGGGGGAAAAGCATACAGGGGACGGCGCGGCCACTGATGAGCCAGCGCGTCCTTGCTTTTTGAGAAAAATTCTAGACAGTGAGCGTTCTCTGGGGACGCAAAGAGGTCCACTTCCGCTCTGCCGAATTTCCTCCACAACAGTTGTACTGTGTGTGGGTGTAACGACCATTCTCCTGCCGGAACGCGATTCCTGGACAGTACATCTGGTCCAACATTCAGGTGCCCTGGCACGTGCGCAGCCCTTAGTGAAAGGAGGTTGCAGCGCGCCCATATCAGAAGGCGTCTGGTCAGCCTGTATAACGACAGGGACCTGAGGCCGCCCTGGCGATTTATGTATGACACCACAGACATGCTGTCTGAACGCATCAGTACATGGCAGCCCATAATCAGGGGACGAAAGCGAGTGAGCGCTTTGCACACTGCTAACATCTCGAGGCAGTTTATATGGAAGAGCTTCTCCCGCTCTGACCAAAGGCCAAACAGCGGTCTGCCCTCGAGCAGCACTCCCCATCCTGCGTTGGATGCGTCCGTAGACACCACCCTCAGACTCGAGGAAGTCCCTAGGCTTACACCTGACAGGTACCAGTCTTTTGACTTCCATGGTTTCAAAGCTGCAACGCAAGCTTGATTGACCTTGAGGCGAAGCCGACCGGTGGCCCATGCTTTGCATGGCACCCTCCCCTTGAGCCATATCTGCAGCGGGCGCATGCGTAGCAGGCCCAGCTGCAGTACTGCAGATGCTGAGGCCATCAGACCTAGCATTATCTGAAAGCCCTTTAGAGGGAGAACAGCGCCGCAGCGAAATGAGCTGACTGTGCGCTGAATGCGCAGCGCGCGCTGTTGTGACAGCCGCGCTGTCATCGACAGCGAGTTCAGTTCTAGTCCCAGGAAAGAAATATTCTGACTGGGAGATAGCGAACTCTTTTCCCAGTTTACTGTGAGACCGAGATTCTCGAGGTGACTCAGCAGCAGTGCTCTGTGCGCCACTATCTCTGAATGAGATTGGGCTAGAATGAGCCAGTCGTCCAAATAGTTCAGCACTCGAACGCCCTGCAGTTTGAGGGGAGCGAGTGCTGCGTCCATGCACTTCGTAAATGTACGGGGTGCTAGAGACAAGCCGAACGGCAGGACTTTGTACTGGTATGCCTGGCCCTCGAAGGCGAATCTGTGACGTGACGCAATTTGTATTTGAAAATACGCGTCTTTTAGATCTACTGACACGAACCAGTCTCCTTGGCGAACATGCGCGAGGATTTTTCTGGTCGTTAGCATTCTGAACTGGCGTTTCACAAGCGCTTTGTTCAGCTGCCTCAGATCTAGTATGGGTCTGAGACCCCCGTCTTTCTTGGGTACCAGGAAGTATCTGCTGTAAAGCCCCCCTTCGCTCTGAGCCTGAGATAAAGGTTCGATAGCCCTTTTTCTCAGAAGTTTCTGAATTTCGGCCCGAAGTAGATGTGCTATGTTCGAATCTACCGAAGTCTCGACGCGCGCCGCGTGGCGGCGAGGGCGTCTGCGAAACTGTAGCGAATAGCCTTCTTTTATGATGTTTATCACCCATTTTGAAACCCCGGGAAGCTTTTCCCATGCATCTGCACGTGTAGCTAGGGGTTGAGTGAAAAGCGCACTCTGATCGACTCGCGATACAGCGGCTTTCGCGAGCTGCGACATAAGTGTCTTGCTCGTAACATCTGAGGCCGGGGCCGCGCTTATGAGAGCGGGCAGAATGTCCGCGCTCGACCCCTCGACAGCCTTTAGGCGGGAGAGGGAGGGCTGGACGGGTTCCATGGGAACCGTAGTGCTTGTGTGGGAACGCGGGCACTGGGGACCGGGCACGTTTACCACCTTTATAGCATCGCTCGCAGGAGCGGAGCGCCTGCACGCAGGTTTCGTTTTTACAGAAACCGTGCGATGAGCAGGAGGTAGCATTAGTGGGCACTGGGTAGTGGGCACGTGTGCTACTTTTAACGCGCAATCGAACTGTGTCGATTTTATGTGCGCGGGCCCTGCATGTGGAGCCGTGTTTGTGTGTAGGGATGTGCACATTACAGCGGGCAGATTTACTACACAAGAAACACCATCGGCCGTGGCCGGGACACCAGAAAATGCACTCTTTAATGGATTTATCTGGGTAGCCGTGAAAACGGCTGTTGTGTGCAGGCAAGCGGCCATTGAGACGCGCCTGTTGACTGCAATAATCGCAGGTACAATCACTTCTCTTGGGACTGCACGAGCGGTGAGCTTCGGTGAGGGTCCGGCCGCAGCGGGACTTGAACACCGGCGCTTCCCTAGCAATGCTAGGATGTCTTCGGGGGCTCTGGCTTCAACGCTACCTTCTGTCGCGGGCCACGCGGCGCGGGGCGGCGACCGGAAGAGCGAGAGCGCGGTCTCGAGCTCTGGGTCTGGCGGCGCTGAGATGAGGAGATGGGCGGCGGTCTCGGCTGTGAGCTCTGAGCGGGCGGTTTCGCACGGCCTGCTGCAGAGCTGGAGCGCTTCGGCAGGAAGTGCTTCATAGCCTGGGTCGCCTTCTGCACCTCCGCATACCTGTCGGTGAAGTCCTTCACCGAAGTCCCAAAGAGGCCAGCAGGGGAGAGCAGGGCGTCGAGGAACGTGGTCCGTTCTGCTTCTGGCATGTCTGAGAGCGTTAACCAGAGGTGCCTCTCAGACACGGTGATCGCCGCCATGCTGCGTCCGATGGCTTGGGCCGCAGACTTCGAAGCGCGAAGAGCCAGGTCTGTAGCGCTTCTCAGATCCGCCACGCAGATCGCATCGGGTCCGTTCTCGTCCAGCTTGCGGAGGAGATCGGCCTGGAATATCTGCAGCGTCGCCATGGAGTGCAGCGCTGACGCGGCCTGTCCGTTGGCGGCATAAGCGCGACGGAGCAGGGATGACGTCGTGCGGCAAGCCTTTGAAGGCAGCGCCATCTTAGCCCGCCGTCCAGCGGAGGGTGGGCATAAGTGGGCCGCGATAGGCTCTTCGACTGGCGGGAGGGAAAGGTAGCCTCTGTTTTTAGCGTCGTCGACCTCGGAGAACGCTAGGGAAACAGATGACCTCGTCCTCGTAGAAAACGGGGAAGTCCAAGCTCTCGCGACCTCCTCGTGAAGCTCAGGAAGGAAGGGGGCGGGCTTTGAGACAGGTGTCGACTTCTCCCCGGGCAGAAAATAGCCATCCAGTCGGTTTTTAGCGGGCTGCTCGGGCGAAACCCACTCAAGGCCAAGGCTCGCCGTGGCTTGAGTGAGAACGCGCATGAGCTCCGCCTCGATGCTCGCTCTTTTTCCTTTCGGCGTGGGGGCAGGGGGCGCGAGGTCCGCAGAGCTCGCCCAATCCTCGCTGCCGGAAGCCAAAACCGAGCACGAGTCCTCGTCCCTCAGCAGGTCGTCGATAGCGATGTCATCGATGTCGTCGACGGAAGCTGCGGCAATCTGCGGTCGCTGTCCGTCGGGTATCGACGCTGAGGAAGCCGGAGACACAGTTCGCGGGCGCGCCGGCGAACTTTGACGGCTTGACGGAGGTTTGGGGTTCCGCTGTGCACGGCGTTTTTATCTCTCGTAAGAGAACACATATCAGATGGTACATCATTTAATCAGAAAACTACAAGGCAACTGTTTCTTCAACATTACCTTATTTGTACAGAAAGAATTAAGACATTCAAAGAGACTTTCCGTATGTCAGGAAAACCATATATGAAAAGACATAGAGAATCAAAAACATTATTCAAAAAATCCATATTAAGGTAAAAGTTAGATGGGGATTCGGACAATTTTTAAACTTGATCAGACAAGTAAAAAAGCATCTGTTATAAATTCAGCATTTAATTATTTATATACAGAGGAACAAGCTATTCAAAGATACTATACCTATAAATAAAGAGACTATAGAGAAACTAGACAAGTAGAGAATCAAAGAAACCACATTGTTATTCAAATCATCCATTAATTTAGAAACGGTCTCGTCCAGCTTGCGGAGGAGATCGGCCTGGAATATCTGCAGCGTCGCCATGGAGTGCAGCGCTGACGCGGCCTGTCCGTTGGCGGCATAAGCGCGACGGAGCAGGGATGACGTCGTGCGGCAAGCCTTTGAAGGCAGCGCCATCTTAGCCCGCCGTCCAGCGGAGGGTGGGCATAAGTGGGCCGCGATAGGCTCTTCGACTGGCGGGAGGGAAAGGTAGCCTCTGTTTTTAGCGTCGTCGACCTCGGAGAACGCTAGGGAAACAGATGACCTCGTCCTCGTAGAAAACGGGGAAGTCCAAGCTCTCGCGACCTCCTCGTGAAGCTCAGGAAGGAAGGGGGCGGGCTTTGAGACAGGTGTCGACTTCTCCCCGGGCAGAAAATAGCCATCCAGTCGGTTTTTAGCGGGCTGCTCGGGCGAAACCCACTCAAGGCCAAGGCTCGCCGTGGCTTGAGTGAGAACGCGCATGAGCTCCGCCTCGATGCTCGCTCTTTTTCCTTTCGGCGTGGGGGCAGGGGGCGCGAGGTCCGCAGAGCTCGCCCAATCCTCGCTGCCGGAAGCCAAAACCGAGCACGAGTCCTCGTCCCTCAGCAGGTCGTCGATAGCGATGTCATCGATGTCGTCGACGGAAGCTGCGGCAATCTGCGGTCGCTGTCCGTCGGGTATCGACGCTGAGGAAGCCGGAGACACAGTTCGCGGGCGCGCCGGCGAACTTTGACGGCTTGACGGAGGTTTGGGGTTCCGCTGTGCACGGCGTTTTTTTACGGCGCGCCACAACAGCGGAGAACACGGGCTCCTGGAACGACGCCAGGCGAGTCCGCAGAGTCGCCAGAGGCAGTAGTTCGCAGTGATGGCAGCCGCCATCCGCGAGGGCGATAGCCGCGTGTTCCTCGCCCAGGCAGGAAGCGCAAATCACGTGGCGGTCCCCGTCGCTGAGCGTGGTTCGTTTGCACGAACCGCAGAGAGGCATCTCGAAGAAGACGCCGCTCTAGATACAAAAGAGAGAAAAAGTGTGAGTCGCGCCGGCGACCTCACACACACTCAAACACAGTGAAAGGATATTAGCGCCGGAACGCGCAGCTGGAAGGCGACGAAGGCGACGAAGGTGGCTTGTCGTGACTTCTCCCGCTGATGTGCTCTCTCGACGGCGCCGCTTCTCTGCTCGGATCAGCGATGAGGTGCTCTTCGCTGAAGGATTAAAACTCAGAGTTCATAAGCCTGTGAGCGAAATTGGGTGTGACGTCACTCATGGGCTCGCTCCATTGGCTTAAGCATTTGCCGCACAGCAGCCAATAGGCGCGCGAGCCGTCTCGCCTAGGTCTGTATGCTGTGGCAATGCGTTTTACATTGATACAAAATTAAGGATAATTTTTTGCTTTAGTATTCTCGTGGAAAAGGATTTTCCCCAATGCGTTGCTACGACAACGCAGTACGAGAGTATCTCTCGTAAGAGAACACATATCAGATGGTACATCATTTAATCAGAAAACTACAAGGCAACTGTTTCTTCAACATTACCTTATTTGTACAGAAAGAATTAAGACATTCAAAGAGACTTTCCGTATGTCAGGAAAACCATATATGAAAAGACATAGAGAATCAAAAACATTATTCAAAAAATCCATATTAAGGTAAAAGTTAGATGGGGATTCGGACAATTTTTAAACTTGATCAGACAAGTAAAAAAAGCATCTGTTATAAATTCAGCATTTAATTATTTATATACAGAGGAACAAGCTATTCAAAGATACTATACCTATAAATAAAGAGACTATAGAGAAACTAGACAAGTAGAGAATCAAAGAAACCACATTGTTATTCAAATCATCCATTAATTTAGAAACGGTCTAATATCAAAATCCTCATTGAGGCCTCTGGGAGCTAAAGTGTTTAATGTGTAAATCCAGAATAGTTCCCTCTTTAAAAGTAAATTATCCACATTACCACCCCTTCGAGGACATTTGATATTCTCAATTCCCACATATTTTAAACTAGATATATTGTGTTTAGCATTCATGAAATGTACAGCCACAGGGCTAGATGTCACACCATTTCTAATCGCACTACGATGTTCTGAGATTCGGTGTGCGGATATGTTACTTACTACTACATGGATCATACTTGTGATCCAGCACCCGTATTTGAAAATAAGATGTGCGTGATTTACTCCTGTAGGTTTGAGTACCCTACCATCAGCGGTGGTGGCTACCATCACTTCTGCTAGAGCATCGTCCACGAGGCATGTCTACGCGTTGAAGTGGAACCTCTTCGTCTTCTGGTGCTCTTCTCACAGAGAAGCCCCCAGAACATGCCCGATCAGTGTCGTGCTTTCCTTCCTGCAAGATGGGTTGGAGCGAAGGCTGTCTCCCTCCACACTGAAAGTGTATGTTACCTGGTCATCAGGTTCCTGAGAGGAGCGAGGAGACTAAATCCTCCTTGCCCTCCTCTCGTTCCCTCTTGGGACCTCTCAGTGGTTTTAACTGCCCTGCAGAGTGCTCCCTTTGAGCCTCTGCTATCAGTGGAGCTTAAGTTCCTGTCAATTAAGACAGCGCTCCTGGTTGCATTGGCCTCCATTAAGAGGGTAGGGGACCTGCACGCATTTTCTGTGGACGAAGCGTGCCTGCTCAGGGAACGAGAGTTACATCCGTAACCGAGACGGTTTCCTACATCTTGAAACTTTTAGTTTTATTAATGGGGGTAATCTTTGAAGGATAAACAAATAATGTTTTGGTCATCACATTAAAAATAACATTTAAATATGATAATTAGGGCTGTAAAAGATTAATCGTGATTAATCGAATCCAAAATAAAAGTTTGTGTTTATATAATATATGTGTGTATATTGTGTGTAATTATTTTGTATATATAAATACACACACATGCATGTATATATTTGAGAAATATTTGCATTTATATACTGCATATATATTTTTATATGATTTATATTATATATAAATATAACTTTTATATATATAAATAACACATTTTTCTTAAATATATACATGCATGTGTGTGTATTTATATATACAAAATAATTATACACAATACACACACATATATTATGTAAACACAAACTTTTATTTTGGATTTGATTAATCGCGATTACTCGTTTACAGCTCTAATTATAATATTTGAGTTTTGAAGTGTTGGAAAAAGATGTGTGACTTACTTGAAAGCATTTTAATATTCCTGCCAAACTTTCATGATTACTCTGGCAAGATAACCGAAGGCGGAGTCAGTAAAGATGCAAGTTTTTTAAAAAAGTCCCTTGTTTATTTTTTATTTATTTTTTAATACGTGCAAATATTTGCAGTGTCAGAATAGTAAAAAAAAGCACAACAAAAACTGTTCAAAATTAAAATAAATAGGCATTAAGTTGCCAGGCTACGTCTCTCAAAACCCTGCACACTTTACCAATCAGCCACTATGTCACAGTTCTCTCTCTCTGCACAGCCACCCTGCAGTTCGGGAAGGTGGTGAGTTAATTGTATACAGAGTTGTAATTACAAAGTTTTACCTAAATAAATTAGAAGTTTGACAGCCGGCTTGGATATTTTCATTACTTGATACCAGAAGACGTTAATACAGATGGGCAATAAAAATGACAATGTATAGTTCGCGTAATATATGATTGGAGTCATGCACAAACATTTGCTACTTAAGAATGCCGGTAGGCCTTTCCCTGCACCTTAAACAAACATGCTAGCTGGCATTTATGGCGAACTGTGATAAATTGCATTGTGAATAGTGAACCAGGAATAGAACAGAGCAAACGGCAATGACAGTGATATGACACGGAGAATATAGCGGCAGGACAGCCTGAATGTTTGGCTGGCTGCACGCTTAGTGTTACATCCATGGTGAATGTCGCTGATCTGTGGACTTAAAGCCTATAACTAGTTAATTCATGGCACAAAGTTTCTCCTGGTTTCCATGACAGCACTTTAATAACGGAGAAATTTGAATGCTTCTCACTAGATCTCGCAGCGATGTTATAACTTCAGTGGCAAATTCAAATGCTTTCTTTACTAGCAACCTTTTGTCCATGTTGTTAAAACATTGTTAGAAGGTTGGTTACGTTGTGCCAACGTTCTGTATTTGCTGGGAGTGTCACTTGTTACACTGCACTGACATTGGTCCAAACTGAGCGTGAAGGCCAAAATAATGAGTAGCGATGTTTTCGTTCCGCTTTAATTATGTTTGCCATTTGATGTTGGGCAACGTTGAGGTGGTCGTGCCATCTTTAACTTCGCAGTCCACTTACGGTCGAACAGAGCGCACCTTCAGTTAACATGATGTGGAGAGCACAGTTCATGGTTGCATAGCCACGCCAGACGCCACGGGAGCGCAAGCGCTTTGGAAAGGAGGAGAAAGAACGCTAAAAACGTGTTTTTAGACGCGATATGTGAACGGTCCCTAAGATCTACAGGCGATGCGTGTGCATTTTAATGAAAATATCAAGCACTATATCGAACGTCTCGGTTATGTATGTAACCCTCGTTCCCTGAGTAGGGAACGGAGACGTTACGTCAGTGACGACGAACGGGGTTTCGCTTAGAAAGCCTATCATCTTCGAGAATTTAATAACGAGCCAATGGCAAAGGAATGCCATGGGTCTGTGGAATTTGCATAGCGTAACTCTTCCTTACCTCGTAGGTAGGGGTGTGCAAAGCAGCCGATATTTGTATCTGTATTTGTATTTGTTGAGGGGGGAAAAGTATTTGTATTTGTATTTGTATTCGAGTAAAATTCAAAATAGGTGTAAAAATCCTTTTTTTTTTTTGCGTTACACTTCTAATTTACGTTATAGTGCAAGTATTATTTAATTATATCCATTTTAATAATTATGGATATGCAATATTGGTTTTTTTCCATAAATCCAGCAATGAAACAAGGAACGTTATTAAAAAGAAAATAACATAACAGCCATTACCTCATCCATGGTTAAACCAACAACTAATAAAATACCATTGTGAACATTATGAAGCCTACAGCCTACATCTTGCTGTCTGCAAAATACAGAGTAACTTAAACGTACCATATAACTCCCACACGTGCATACAATTCGACACAACTACGCAAGCATTTTTAACCGAACGGTAACGTTACTCTGTCAATAGCCTATTGTCTAAATTACCGCGCTACAGCTACGTAACAGCTACGTAAACAGAGCGAACATGAGAGCACCCGACTGCAGACGTCAATAATGCAGCGTAATGGAATAATCTCCCGATCAAACTCCGCTTCTCGAAAGTTATAAACTGCCTCAGGAACAGAGTTAAGGTACAAAAATCTATTCAACAAAAATAGTGATGCAGTTAAGAGTTTTTTCACTCACTCACTCACTCACTCACTCACTCACTCACTCACTCACTCACTCACTCACTCACTCACTCACTCATCCGGGCACGCACTGCGGTCTCATGAAGAAACGCAGCTTTTTGATATTAAGTTTTTCCTATTCCCGAATACAAATATTTTTTTAAGTATTTGTTCGAAATAAGTATTTGTAAAAAACACGTTATTTGTGCCTTTCCGAATACCGTATTCGGGTTCGGCTCCACCCCTACTCGTAGGTATATAAGGAATTATGCCGGGCAACATGCAGATATGTTTCTTCGCTGAGGAGCCGAGACTGAACTCAGGCGTTTCCAGCGGTACAGCGGAAGTGGCCGGGAGACGTAACGTCTCCGTTCCCTACTCAGGGAACAAGGGTTACACACGTAACCGAGACGTTCCCTTTCGTAGTCACTACGAGTTACGTCAGTGACGACGAATGGGGTTCCCAGTCTAATCACGCCACCTCGGCTGTCTTCCAGTGCCCTGCGTAAGTAAAACACTGGGGTGTCCAGCCCACAGGGTGGAATGTTTCAATCCCAGGGGTGGCAAGGTGGCTTGCCAAGGGAAAGACACATGCTTAGAGAGGCTTAAAGTGTAAATACACATGTGGGGGTCGCCCAGACTAACAAATATACAAACCATGCACATGGGGGCACCTAGCCAATCACTGGAGGAACTCAGGGCTTCTCAGGGAGGCTCACTTGAGGAGAATATTGAACGTATCCAGTCAGTGGAGTGGAATGGCGAGCAAGCGAAAACACCTGAGCGGGTCCTAGTACCGGCTGGTTGAAGCGAGTACTCTGGAGGACACTGGCTCCACTCGGAGATTGTAGAATCTCGCAAACGTGTTGAGTGTCACCCAGCCTGCAGCTCTGCAGATGTCTGTTAGCAAGGCGCCATGCGCTAGAGCCCAAGAGGAAGCCACACTCTGGGTGGAGTGGGCTTTCACAACAAGGGGGCATGGTCGACCCCGCTGCTGGTATGCCAAAGCAATGGCGTCCACTTTCAGTGAGACAACCTTTGCTTGGAGAGAGCCTCTCCCTTCAGCTTCCCACCATAACAAACAAAGAGCTGGTCTGAGGTCCTGAAACACTGCGTTCTGTCTAAGCACGGAGGGCGCGTACTGGACAGAGCAGTGCCAAGGCTGGGTCTGACTCCTCCAGGGGCAGCGCTTGCAGGTTCACCACCTGGTCTCGAAAGGGAGTGGTGGGAACCTTGGGCACATAGTCTCAGGATCACGTGAGAATAGGCCGGCCCAAATTCCAGGCAAATGCCTGCAAGTCCCCTACCCTCTTAATGGAGGCCAATGCAACCAGGACCGCTGTCTTAATTGACAGGAACTTAAGCTCCACTGATAGCAGAGGCTCAAAGGGAGCACTCTGCAGGGCACTTAAAACCACTGAGAGGTCCCAAGAGGGAACGAGAGGAGGGCGAGGAGGATTCAGTCTCTCAGGAACCTGATGACCAGGTCGTGCTTTCCCACAGACTTACCTTTGACTGCGTTGTGATGTGCGGCGATAGCGGCAACATACACCTTCAGGGTGGAGGGAGACAGCCTTCGCTCCAACCCATTTTGCAGGAAGGAAAGCACAACACTGATCGGGCTATTTCTGGGGTCTTCTCGGCGAGAAGAGCACCAGTTGACGAAGAGGTTCCACTTCAACGCGTAGGCATGTCTCGTGGACGCTGCTCTAGCGGAAGTGATGGTAGCCACCATGCGCTGGTGGTAGGGTACTCAAACCTGCCTTGTCCTGTCCAGGAGCCACACGTGGAGGTTCCAAAGATCGGGACGAGGGTGCCATAGGGTGCCCCTTCCCTGAGAAAGGAGGTCTTTCCTCAGAGGAATTGGCAATGGAAGTGCTGTCGTGAGGAGTACAAATTCTGAGAACCAGGTCGGGATGGGCCAATGAGGCACAAGTACATGAGAGGAGAGGAGAGGGGGAGGGGTGCTTAGGGTCTACCTATAGGAATACGACGCCTATCCCGGTATACATATAGGCCCTGACCCAAATGGCACCCTACGCACTCCTATCGCCGCTTTGACTGTCGGGAAGAAATCTGCTGCGGAGCCCACATAAAATGACAAATGGGACACCCTTCAGTATTATCAGCAGCTATCGCGTTTCTCAGGAGCTAATTACCCTCCTCCATCCCCAGCTCCTCCTCTCATCCAGTCAATATGGCATTCTGATCCCCTTGAATCAGAATAAATTTTCAAATTATATTGCACTATAAAATCTTGAATTAATTATATCTGCAATAGATTCATGTTGGTTCTGTTCTGTTTACCCTAAGGGGGGATAATTGCTGCTCTCCCTGCTCTTATCCATGCTAGGTTGCATGGATGCGCAGAGAGTTCTTGCCCAGAACAGAACCATACCACCAAACCTAACTGTATCTAATTGTCAATCGTATTTGACGATAGTGGTCCTGACAAAAATCCAATTGCTGAAGGAACCATGCCATATTTGCTTTTTTCTAGAAGTATTTGAGGTTTTTTATCGTGCCTCATCTTTCACGGGATTTATACCCGAGCTCTCCGCATCACAAGTGCAATTCTATACCAGCTGACCTACCGAGCAAGTATGTCAGAAAAGCCAAACATATGGAGCTGATATTGTTAGGCAAATTCCAAAATGTAATCGTTTACAAGTCATGCACTAAGTGCTTTGAGGTCATAATATAATATTTAGCATGGAGCTGTATGAAAATAAGTCTAAATTAATCCATAATCAGCCCATGTAATTTTGTATAAAAAGGATTAAAAGTGCTTGCTGTTTTACTGCCTCTAGTGTTATTTCTGTTGGAAACTGCAATGATATGTATGTATGTATTGGTACGTATTTTACGTTATGCATAAATGTTGCAACCGGTACGTTTTTCCAGTGAGCCCCTGTTGTCTATTTATTTATTTTTAATTGACAAGTGCACATGAGCAATGAAGCTGCAATATATGTCAGACAGGGGACATGGACTCTGCTGTCATTTTAAGTTAAATATTTCTCAATGTTCTAAACTTTATTTTCCTCCGGTGTTTATAGCACGTTAGATAGCAGATTTTAATTGAAGAGAAAACATGCTATAAAGCAATAAACTTCATGACAACTACTGCCAATACTTAGAATGCTGTAAAATGCATATCTTCGTGTCTACTCTATTACCTTAATATAACAACGTCATGTCAACTTTGGACCCAGATCTTTGTGAAGACTGAATCTTACCGGACTTATTCCAGATTTAACTGGTTTACCAATATTCAGTATAATTAATAGTGTTTCAGTACTCAAGACTAGTCTTGAGTCTCCGAGTGGAGATTTTGGCCTGTCTCTGCCTCAGACTAAGAGAACTCAGGATTCTCAAAACCGGTCAAGACCACAACTGCTAATAATATGCTACTCAACTGCTAATACAATCCTAATTTATTTGATAACATCATTAATTTTTTTGCTTCAAATGCATTCAATAACTTATTTCGAATTTGTTTTATTTTGGTCAGAAATGAATGGGGGATTGTGTCAAAAATGTCAACAAAAGGTCATAATACATGCCCACAAAATGTAAGATATGATTGCAAAAAGCACTTTTTTTTTTACATTATAACATATTATATAACTAAGCAATATAACAAGAGCAAGATTTGTTTCATGACTATTAACATGATTACAAATGTGAAATTGATTTTATACAAATGTTCAATAAACAAAATTGTATAAAATAAAATAAATATTCATCACAACATTATTTTTGCAGTTGTACTTTGAATGATTCAGATGCAGCTTCTGTGCCAATATTAATTTTGTTGTTAGTGATTTATTTTAATTGGTAGTTCAGCTATATGTAGTGTCATATTATTCTAATTGTGTTTGTTGTTTAAATATAAGACAGTAGAGGTTGATCTTTTAGAAGAATTTGAGAAGTGTTGGTCTGGTCTTGGTCTTGACTCATTTTCAACCTGCCTTAGTCTAGGTCTCATCTTGGTCTCAACCTCTCAAAGTCTTGGTCTTCTTAACACATTCTTGATCTTGACTTGGTCTCGGTTTAGGTGGTCTTGACTACAATGATGGATAATATATTAATTCATGAAATCAATGGCAAACTTTGTGGGAAAAAATTAAAATAAAACAAAATTAAAGTTCTGTGAAATTTGACCTTTCAGAAGTGCTCAATGAATGGCCAGTGGCTCAGATTTCAACACTATGTAATAGTCAAAAGTAAACAAAAACTTGTTTGCACAAATATGTCGCAATAGTATTACAGCACACTGCAAATGCATTGTTTGTGAAAAACAATTAATAAGATTTCAAAATACAGCTGCAAATATATAATACATCCTAACAAGCTTGGAATCTAATAAAGGCTGAATATTTACGAGAAAGAAATATTTTACATTGATAAAGGGGGGATCCCTTGAGATTTTAGGGAAAAAAAGAACAACAACAAAACATCATAAATGGTGGAGACTAAGAGTCTGGAGGACTTCTCATGTGACTGACACTACAGGTACATCATTTCAAGAGCTGGAATTGAAAACGTGTAAGAAATTGAAGTTCCATCCATCCATTTTTTATACATATTTACGATTGCGAAATTGACATTCAAAGTTAATAAAAAATAAAAATAAATAACTGGAACTTGTCCGTTGCAATGGACAAGAATGCAACCAGTTCATTCTACATCATGAATGTCAGCAGTGTTGTCCTCATAGACCAGCCTAAATGGGCAGATAAAGTAGATGATTGACCCATCTTGAGTCTCTAGCCAGCTCTCCATGTTCCTTTCTCATGTGGTTTAATCTAGCTGTCTGTCACATGGGATCACCTTGAACTTTGGTAACTTCATTATTTCAATAGCACTACCACATATCACATTTCACAGCATACTCTTAGGCACGTTCAAAAATAATTAACTGTGTTCAACAGATAGTGAGAATGAAACGCCCGCCAGCAAGCTGATTAATAGACCGATAGACTGATAACGGAGCTGTGAGTTTTTATGAATGAAGCTGAGTGAATAAAGTATGGAAAATGTGAGCAGTGCTTGCACACAATTCAATGAACCACAATGCTAGGGTGTAGTAGTGGTTTGTTTCCAGACCATTGCTATGTGGTTACTAAAGGGTTACTGAGTGGTTATTAGCACATTGTTATTGGGTTGCTATGGTGTGTTGGATGGTTGGTTTCTGGGGCATTGCTAGGACAGGTCACTTTTGAATCATAGTTTAACTTTTTTTTTTTTTTTAAACAAAAATCGTATAATTCATTTATAAAATGTACATGCCTTCATAATGAATTTAACAGAGATGGACAAAAAATGTATAGTACTCTCTGAAACCTCTCAAGCAAAGGAGAGAAGTCCTCCTGCTTTGACAAGAAGGCACCTTTTGCTCATAAAACACAAGTAACACGTCTCATGTCACCGGACATTATGACAAATCATAGTGTTAGGCAATAAAATTTAATTTGATAGCTCCATAAACCAAAATGTCTTTGTGTTTCCTTCCTCAGTAATCGAGACGTCAATGACCTCAGAGTAGATGATGTATTTTACAATACAACTTTTACTGTCTGCTGAAATGAGTTATAGGTATAATGAGATAAATTAAAGAGCAATCCAGTAGTAGTAGCAAGACACAGTGATTAGCAGGTGCCTTTTTTAATGTCAAATATAGACAATATTGTTAAGAACAGCTTCTGGGCAATATAATTTAAATGAAGTTATCTTTATTGACCGATTTTTTTTTTTTTGTCTTTGTAATTTATATATAATTACATTATTAATTACTGTACAGTGTTACATTACAGTATTTGCCTAGAACCTGAACTGCATTTTATGTTTAATTGTATTCTAAGTGTGTACCTTATGGCTTTTAATTTGCCAATTATAAATGTGTTTGGTATAGATTTTAAGGTGCTAACTTACAAAAGACTCCACCATTATAATAGGTTAAGACCCCAGGGAACACTGCAGTATTGAATAACTAAATAACATGATTTATGATTATGCTAAAGAAATGCAACACATTTCCCAAACATTAAACCCACATGGGATTTTCTCATCCCTTGGCCGTGTCAATAATTAGGTCAAACCTTTTTAAAATTCTATATTATTTTAATTCCAAATGTGTAAAGCAGTTGTAGATGCTAATTAAAATGATTGATCCCACTTTTACATTAGGTGTATTTAACTACTAAGTACTCATTTGATACAATGCATTTATTGTGTACATTCATGTTTACATTGTTACTTATATTTAAAAAAATATATACTTGAATGTAATTTCACCTGTGTACTATTTATGTAATTACATCTATAGTTACACTGTTGATCATTTCCTTACAACTTAACCCACCCTTAAAACTACCCATAACACCGAACCCGTATCCCAACTCAATAGTGTTTTCCAATACAATATAAACACAGCAAGTACATTGTACTTATTATTTTATGTAAGTGCGTATTAAAGACACCTAATATATAGTGTGATGGATTATTTTTCACAGATAAGTTGTTAAAAGCAAATGCATATGAGGTTATTGTAATTATAGTTTAACACTTTAGCAGCCACATTTTACAAGTCTATGGTTTATAACTGGAGATACAAAAAAAGTAATTGTAATTGTTATTTGCGTGTAAATATATTTTGGCTGCTTGAAAAACACATGGTTTGTAGGAAAAACCCATATAAGCATATTCCAGGATAATATAATTGGCTCATAATACTGTAAGGCAGCCTCAGCATAGGGTCTGTGGGGACTATGCAGGTGTCTCGTATGTCTGTGATAACATAAAACAGGACTACACTCTTTGTTCAACATTTAAGAAAGTAAAGAGAGAGATATGCAAAGCTAGTTTAAAAAATCTGCTAGATGTTCTTTCACTTGGTCTAAATTTAGGGTCTGGCTCATGAAATGGAGATTTCCCAGACTCTTTCCCCATATTAAATAGACTCTACATAGAGTAACGGGAGAAAATGAGGCTCAAAGCAAGCGTTCTCATGATTTCCCATCTTCTGGCAGGCCGTCACACACATAAGCGTACAGTGCACTGACAGGTCCAGCACCTCCTCAGAGTTGGAGGGAGATTTGGGCCATCACAGTCAGTGACAGCAGAGATTAGCAGTATAATCCTATTTGAGCGTTGTGGGAATATTCTCGGTTTTCTCTTAACAAGCTAATTCATTCACACATTTTATTAGTGTGTTAATGAATGTGTTAATGTAAGTCCTTTTATGTTCGTTGAATCACTCCAGGTTAGATTATTTTTTCCTTCCTTCCTTTCTTCTATCCATCCCTGGGTATCAGGAGCCCATCTGAAGTGGATTTAACAATTAGTAAAATGGTGATTGTGCTGAACATACTAAAAATTAACAGTTTTCTTAATGCAGGCCCCATTTCTATTCATGTGCAGTGCAAATGAGATTGAGGTTTAAGTAGAGAATCCTCTGCAATCTGTCTGACTTTTGTTTCTGTCAGATTGTTAAGACTCTCGTTTCTTTGAACATCTCATGGAAATCTGGGAAAAGTGTCTGTGCTTTAGAGTATCTTTGTTTCAAATGCTTATTTGTCAAAGTCATTATGTCCAATTACACACAAATTTCTGCCGTAAGAAATTTTAACCTCCCATTGCGATTAATCTGTAATGCCATGCTGCACTGACAAAACCAGTTCCTGGTTTTATAGTTTTTATATAAGGTTATGGTTACATATATTTAATTCTTATTAATTTTTACAGCTCTGCAATAATACATAATAACATCTATCAAACACGTGTGCACCTAGCAACTGTGTATGTATCATTGCAAAACCCAGAGAGCCCATGGTTTATGCCAGGAATTTTATTTTAATATGTATTTATTTGTTAATGTTTTTAATTTTTGTATATGCAATATGGTCAAGGCTGTGTTATATTTCAAATGGGTTATAAGGGCAAATTGTTTATAAAAATGTCCTGTAAATATATTCACATTATTGTATACATTTCTCAGGGTTATGCTATGTCTGTTTAGTTTCATCGTGTTTTTGTTTAATTTTCCCTGCTCCCATAATGCCGGTGTTCCTTGGTCGTTAGTTTCTAATTAATCTTGCACCTGTTTCTGTTCTGGTTAATTAACTCTGTTTATTATTAAAGACTGCTTATCATTACAGCCACACGTGTGACTGAATATCAGACAGAGATAAAATTTCTCCCTTTTTTTGTTATGAACTTGCCGGCTGTCCAACTGATCTGTCTAGAGCACAAAGGGCTAAAAACTAGGAATACACCAAGGAATTTTTAGTTCTGGCGTGCCTCACACACTATCCTGATCGCTTGCTGATGCTGGTCTAATAAACACATAAAGCGAGCGATCAGCATAGTGTGTGTAAGACACACCACGTTTTTGGTGTGGTGCTAGTTTTCACTCCTTCTGCTCTAATCCTTCTGCTCTAATCTGCCGAGGATGAAATTATCAGCCCCACTCTGGACCCAGAGCATAGCCAGCCACCTCACACAGCCTGCACGGAGCATATGCCAGAGCCCACCACAGGCACGGAGTCCAATGAAAGTGTCAGAACAAAGACTGAGCCAATCATCGGCCAATCTAAGATCCCGTACAGCCTCTCTCTCCCACCTCCTCTACCTATAACAGCCAGTTCCTCTGCTCCACCTCTGCTGTTTCCCTTCAGTCCCTCGGACTCCACTCTGCAGTGTGCTTCTGCATTGGGTCTTCCAGTCTCCAGCTCCGCCTAGTCAAGAGGATCCCCTGGCTCCGCCTCTGGCCACCGAGCCGATTACTCCACCATGGCTTGTTGACCAGTCGGCTCTACCTTGGCTCCTCCCTCCCTCGGCTTTATCTGTGACCATTGTACTAACGGCTCCACTGGGCTCCCTCGTTCGTCCGGCTCCACCTTGGTCAGACGTCACTCCGCCTGCGCCATGGACTTCCGGGCCTTCAGCTGTGGTTCATTAACCCCTTTGTTCCTCTGTCCCACCAGCTCTGTCTCAGTCCTCTGGCACCACTTCAGGCGCTCGTCGCTGCTGCTCCGCCTTGGTCTCCAGATCCATTGGTGTCACCTGGTCTTATCTTCACTTCAGCTTCGTCTGGGTCTCCATCTCCATCGGCTCCATGTCTGTTTATCGTCCCCCTGGTTAAACCTGCCAAGTCTCCTCCATGGCTCTTCCCTCCTTCAACTCTGCCTTGGGCCTGTGTCCTAGCTGTGGTATGGGTCCCCGTCTGGCTTCTTCTGCCCTCCTCTTTTCCCTGGGTCGTCCCACCATCATCACCTCCCTGGTTTCTTCCACCGTTATTTCAGTTTCATACCCTGCAGAAGCCCCTCATCCTCATTCAGAGCCCCCACTCTCCCTCCTCCTATTTCTATGAATCTCCTGTGTCATGCGCATCATTACACATCACATAGCATCATTAAAGCAACACAAGTCACAACACTTTTATTTCTAAAATTAATATTGTCTTTTAGATCTTCTCATCTGCAGTAGCACTACTGCAAAATGAATGTAAAAAATAAGCTCTAAAATAACAGCTCTTCATCTCTTTAGCTGAGATAAACTTTTACCATGCAAGCTATTTGACATAATGGCCAGAAACCTTCAAGATGTACTTAGCTTTTATTTCACTGCAAAGCCATATCAGGAGCACCTGTCACAGTGTCTGGTGGTTCCCTGGGTTTAACACTAGAGGTCTCAGTTTTCACGGTGTCTAGGCACTTTCACTACATTTCCCATAATCCTGTCTGTCACTGATTGTTAATTTCCTTCAGCTGTTTCTCGTCACCTTGTTTGCACTTGTGTGTATATATACCCTGTCTGTTTCAGTGTTTGTCACGGAGTCCTTGTATATTGTCCCCACACTTCCGTTGTTATTCCGAGCCTGTTTTCTAGTGTTTGTGTTTTATGTTTTTGGATTGCCTTTTTGGATTTTGACCTTTGCCTGGACTGGTTGTGAGTACGGATTACCCTTTATTAAAATACTGCTTTTGGATTTCTAATTCCCTGTGTGTGCGTGTCGTGACAGAAGGACTCCGTCATGCAGAGATCCAGCGGTATGGGGTCTCCTAAGTCTCCAGCCACTGTGGCCGCCGTCGAGCCTGTTCACGTCACGTCTGCCGAGCCTGTGTCTTCGGAGAGGATGATCGCCACCGAACCTGTGCCTGAGCCGGTGGTGTCTGTTCCTGTGCCTGAGCCGGTGGTGTCTGTTCCTGTGCCTGAGCCGGTGGTGTCTGTTCCTGTGCCTGAGCCGGTGGTGTCTGTTCCTGTGCCTGAGCCGGTGGTGTCTGTTCCTGTGCCTGAGCCGGTGGTGTCTGTTCCTGTGCCTGAGCCGGTGGTGTCTGTTCCTGTGCCTGAGCCGGTGGTGTCTGTTCCTGTGCCTGAGCCGGTGGTGTCTGTTCCTGTGCCTGAGCCGGTGGTGTCTGTTCCTGTGCCTGAGCCGGTGGTGCCTGTTGCAGTTCCTGAGCCGGTGGTGCCTGTTGCAGTTCCTGAGCCGGTGGTGCCTGTTGCAGTTCCTGAGCCGGTGGTGCCTGTTGCAGTTCCTGAGCCGGTGGTGCCTGTTGCAGTTCCTGAGCCGGTGGTGCCTGTTGCAGTTCCTGAGCCGGTGGTGCCTGTTGCAGTTCCTGAGCCGGTGGTGCCTGTTGCAGTTCCTGAGCCGGTGGTGCCTGTTGCAGTTCCTGAGCCGGTGGTGCCTGTTGCAGTTCCTGAGCCGGTGGTGCCTGTTGCAGTTCCTGAGCCGGTGGTGCCTGTTGCAGTTCCTGAGCCGGTGGTGCCTGTTGCAGTTCCTGAGCCGGTGGTGCCTGTTGCAGTTCCTGAGCCGGTGGTGCCTGTTGCAGTTCCTGAGCCGGTGGTGCCTGTTGCAGTTCCTGAGCCGGTGGTGCCTGTTGCAGTTCCTGAGCCGGTGGTGCCTGTTGCAGTTCCTGAGCCGGTGGTGCCTGTTGCAGTTCCTGAGCCGGTGGTGCCTGTTGCAGTTCCTGAGCCGGTGGTGCCTGTTGCAGTTCCTGAGCCGGTGGTGCCTGTTGCAGTTCCTGAGCCGGTGGTGCCTGTTGCAGTTCCTGAGCCGGTGGTGCCTGTTGCAGTTCCTGAGCCGGTGGTGCCTGTTGCAGTTCCTGAGCCGGTGGTGTCTGTTGCAGTTCCTGTTCCAGTTCCTGAGCCAGGGTCTGTCCCTGTCCCGCCTTGGTCTTCACCGCCATGGCTGCCCGAGTGGTCGTCTTCACCCTGGTCGTCTCCGCCGTGGCCGCCCGAGGGGTCTTCACCGCCGTGGCCGCCCGAGGGGTCTTCACCGCCGTGGCCGCCCGAGGGGTCTTCACCGCCCTGGCCGCCCGATGGACTGTCTGCTTCGCCCTGGCCGCCCGATGGACTGTCTGCTTCGCCCTGGCCGCCCGATGGACTGTCTGCTTCGGCCTGGCCGCCCGATGGACTGTCTGCTTCGCCCTGGCCGCCCGATGGACTGTCTGCTTCGCCCTGGCCGCCCGATGGACTGTCTGCTTCGCCCTGGCCGCCCGATGGACTGTCTGCTTCGCCCTGGCCGCCCGATGGACTGTCTGCTTCGCCCTGGCCGCCCGATGGACTGTCTGCTTCGCCCTGGCCGCCCGATGGACTGTCTGCTTCGCCCTGGCCGCCCGATGGACTGTCTGTTTTGCCCTGGCCGCCGCTTAAGCCATTCCCCCTTGTTCCTGTTCCCCTCCACGGACCTGGCCCCCCATCCCACCTCCTGATCCTCCACCTTTCCACCTCCCGCCTGGACTCTTGTTTTGTTTGTTTCTTGTGGTCTTGGAGCGTCTGGTAGCCGCTCCGTAGAGGGGAGGTTATGTCACAGTGTCTGGTGGTTCCCTGGGTTTAACACTAGAGGTCTCAGTTTTCACGGTGTCTAGGCACTTTCACTACATTTCCCATAATCCTGTCTGTCACTGATTGTTAATTTCCTTCAGCTGTTTCTCGTCACCTTGTTTGCACTTGTGTGTATATATACCCTGTCTGTTTCAGTGTTTGTCACGGAGTCCTTGTATATTGTCCCCACACTTCCGTTGTTATTCCGACTCCGAGCCTGTTTTCTAGTGTTTGTGTTTTATGTTTTTGGATTGCCTTTTTGGATTTTGACCTTTGCCTGGACTGGTTGTGAGTACGGATTACCCTTTATTAAAATACTGCTTTTGGATTTCTAATTCCCTGTGTGTGCGTGTCGTGACAGCACCAATGCATATATCATGTGATTCAGGAGATAACACAGATTACGGGTACAAGGACTACTTGTTTTGTGTGTTCCATACGTTTTCCATACGTTTTAAATGTTTATTTTATTTTTATTATAGATTCAAAAATGCAGAGATAGAGAAGTAAACAGAATTATATAAAACATTTTGTAAATGAAGATGTATGTAACTAGTACATAAATTAATATATGGACTAAAACTAATTGTTTTTGTGCAGCCAAATAAATAGGAAAAAAATGTTCAATTAGCTTTTTTACACTATCATGCAATTTAACCTTTCACCCCTTTTTAGTTAACTTAATAACTGTTTAGATAGAGGGTCTAGTCTCATCTTCTTAATCTTTCAATGTGACCCTAAAGATCAATGGAAGATAATGAATAATAGAGATTTTAAGCATGAAAAATCCAGTAAAACATGAACAACCACATGATTCCCAGTTTGACCTGGAAATAATGACATGGTTTAAAGAAAATAAATGCATTTTTCAAACTTTCTTATATTGCATAAGCACAGGAATTAGAGTGACTAATATTACACTAAATAAAATAAAACAACCCTTAAAATAAAAATAAAACTGAAATCATGTACCAAATGTAACATATTTGTCCTGCTGAAATGAATGATACCTCAAAATGTATGGCTTGAAAAAGAGATGTGCTCTTTTACGTTTTTACCTGGTTGATGACACAATGGACAAATCAGTATTTTTGCACAGACAAGGGGCACTTACCGTATTTCCGTATTTTCGTATTTCCACTTACCGGGACTAGATTTAATGGGGGAGTGCGAGTGCGGGCGGTAAATAATGGGGCCAAATATGAAAATCTGAGGCTTGCTTTGGTTTGTATTATGGTATTAAGTTACTTTTTAAATTAAACAGAAAAGAGACACTGACTCTATTTAAGGTACAGTAAGATCACTTTGACAGAAAACACCATAATTTCATGGTAATATACTGTGAAACCACTGTGAGAAGGATAGTTATTTTGAATTAAACCATGTAGAGATTACTGGTCCCCCTTTCTAGCTGGATTACTCTGACATTGACTGATGAAATATCTCCTGACGCCAGTGCTCGAAGGGTGTCGGAAAAACAACCTCTTCTCTGGAAGAGCCTTCCTCTCAACCCTTCAGGCAGCCTTACCTCCATCCACAAAACCCCTCTGTACATTAATTAAAGTCCTGAGGCAGGCGGGATACAGTGCCTCGACCGCCGGATTAGTGGATTAAATCTGGGGAGGGTCTCTGTCGCCATGGCACGGTTCCTTTAGTGACGGGCATTTCTCTGAGTCCCACTGGCACCTCACTAAATTAAGATCTACTAAAGAGGGATTGAGTATTGTATACTCATCTGCGGGGGGTATAGATGTAGAGAGAAAGAGGCCAGACGACAGTCCAAAACAGAAACAACAGAAGAGAGATTGTATATATATATCTCTCTTCTGATATATAAAATATATCTGATATATCTCTCTTCTATATAATGACAAACCAAATTCACCCATTTTAATTTAGGTGAAATTCACAAGATCTTTCAGATCCATAAGAGCTTTCTGTTCTGTTTTATTGAAGGTTAAGTGTGTCATTTCTGTACCACTAGTGTGGCAGAATTGTATAAGTAATTGTTGGACCCCTTTCCATACTTTCAACCTCACAAGAAAACAATTATATTTGACAAGGTGACCAGTGGCGTATCCAGGACATTTTTACTGGGGTGGCCAAGATGGGACACAAAGCTAGTGTGGGGTGGCCATATCTACTATAAAGTAATGTTATGTAAACCTTGAAACTCGCATGAACAATAGAGCTAATAATAGTAACAAAGTGCAATAGAGGTAGCTAGTTCTTGCTTTTTGCTCATTCTCCTGCTACAAAATGCTTTCACATAGGCCATAAGACCACAAGACAAGACTTAAAGTCCAATGATGCCAACTGGTGGAATGGTACACAGAAGTCACGGTTCGGTATGAATTCGGTACAATGGAGGGAAAAGCAAAACAAAAATGCAGAAGGCATTTTTATTTTATTATGCATGTCTCAGTCTGTACCACCTAGTGTCATACAGTCCCATGAGCAGCTACAACAGCCTGAAGTGTGTAAAGTAATATGTAAACAGTAAACAATAAGTACCCCACATTATCTTGTTAACATTAAGTTAGTTAACATTAACTTGTAAACAAAATAAGACAATCAGCCATAAAACTGAAAATACAGCATGTCTTATTTATGTGCTGATTGCCTAATCCTAGCCTTGCGTCTAAATGAGTTGCTTACATTAACAAAATGAGCCTACAATAGCAGACATAAGCCCTTTAAATAAAAATAAATGGCCATGTTTTATAAAAAGGTTCACAAAACTAAATAAAAATGTTTAGAAAATATGTAACGTTAATTTAGTTGTAGGTTACGTTCTCATATCCATTTTTTCTCTCTAATGTCACGGAATAATCTGGTTTACTGCTTTACACAACTCTTTTGTAGTGTGGTTTTGGTCTACTAAAGTGTTGTACTAAAATAAACATTCACGAATGTACCTTACTACTTCTCGCCGCTGATTCCTGGTGGTCTAGAGAACACCGAGTCGCATCCTGTCGTTTCAAAGAATAGTAGGCCTACACCGGCGAGCGCGAAGTAAATGCCTCGTCCATTTGGGGAGGCGCGCGCGCCGTCATCGGAGGCTCGCGCTGCGGAGGCGAAAGTATAAACAAACCTAGCTTAAGGCGGGGCTACAGATTAGGTTTCCACAAATAACCCGCGTATCTAGCAGTAGTACCGCAGCATTACATTCATTAATTTGCACGCGAGTTTTATTTATTTTTTATACCATGTATTCTCCGTGTAAATTCATGCACCGAACCGTTTCGGTTCAATACGAATACATGTACCGTTCCACCCCTATGCCAAAAGACCAAAAATATTTTAAGGATTAAGGTGCTTCTTTAAAAAGTAACTTTTGAACATTGTACTGGCCCTAAATCAGTTGATCAACTGTCATCATTGACAGCATCTCTTGTTGTGTTGACGAACATGCTACCTATCAGATCTGGGGTGGCCACAGGGGTGGCCAATGAGCTTCAGGCCACCCCCTAGAATCACCACTGAAGGTGACACATTTTATATGAATTTGTACAATATGAATCGTTTACTGTCTGTACATATGCAAGTATGTTGTATTAAGTTACCACCAGACATAATTTATCATTTGGATGGAGAAAATGTATGTTTTCAGTCAGGTTTCAAACACTCCTCATCGACTATTGGTTGGAAAAAAGTTTGTCCCATGTCATTGGACAAATATACAGTAGTACCACTGTGATTCCACTTTTCAGAGGATATCAACATACAAAAGTCTTACTCTTAACATAAAAAAAAAATGACGTTACCTTTAATTCACAACAGTGCTCTGTGCAATACTACTTCACAAGAAACCTGATGCCATTAATTAAAAGCGGTACCAATCTGGACTATTTGTTCCAAAATATACATTCCTCACCAAATTACAAAGACTACTTTATGGCTATAAAAACCAAGTCATTATTTTAACAAGCATAAAACATATTCTATCAACCAGAATCGCCAGCTGATCTAATATTAGCGTTGCCACTATAAGCAGAAATGACTGGAATAATAGAAGCTCCACAGGAGAGACCAACTTTAATAAAGAGGGAGGTGTCAAACTCCAGTAACTACACTCTGTGTGGTCCACAGACACGCTGGCGATACACATGCACTCAAGCTTTTACACAAAAACACATAAAACATTTATTCTTTCATGGGATTATGGTGTGGACGCTCAGGTGTCCCACTGAGATAAGTGAAACAGAAATAGCTTGTGAGCATTCATTAGTGGGGATCCCTGCGTAACATTTACTACAGATGTTCCCTAACTGCCTAAAATCAGCCTACAGGGAACTAAACTCAGTGGCTGCTGTTGACCTCAGTTTACACAGGATATGCAGTGACTCTCAAATGTAAGAAATTAATATATTGATGAATATAAATGACTCGCTCAATGAGTACAATTAAGAAGTAAGTCGTAAACAGAGTTATAATTTGGGAAAGACTGCACTCTGTTAAGTGTAGACAAATTTAAATAAAGTAAAGTATACACTCTAAAAAATGCTTGGTTGTTTTAACCCAATTTTGAGTCAAATATGGACAAACCCAGCCATTGGGTTACATTTTTAAATTGCATTTTTGGTCCAACATTTGGGGTTGTCCATATTTGACCCAAAATTGGGTTAAAACAACCCAGCATTTTTTAGAGTGTAGTATAAGTAAAATATAGTAAAGTAAATTTCAGAGTGCAAGCTGAAGATTTTTGTCTGTTAATGCTGTAAACAGTAATTCGGGTTAAAAACAATATTTTCCAGGTTTGACCTCTTTAATAATGAGGTGACATTGGTTTTGCTTTTAACCTGTCAGATCTTAATGGTTAATGAGGGTGATTTGCTGTTATTAGTCAGTAATGTTGAATGAATGTCTCGGAGATTGGCTGGACACAATTTGGACACAAGGACACACAATAAAATACTTAATAATCTGAAAAACTGATGTCAAGCATTTGTATGATGCAAATAATTACTGCCTAGTTATTCGAAATCAGTCACTTATGAGGTTTCATTGGATTTGGTATAGTTGATGTGGGAAATAGTCGACAATAGCCATGTTTCTATCCACCTATTATTATGCAAATTTTTGGATATTGCATTAAAATGCCACCTTATGGAGTTTTGGTTCCTTGTCACTTTTGTCTTTTTCCACCTTTGTTGCCATTGGGTTGGCTTGCTTAGTTGGGGACATTAAATTTAAATTTAACATTTAATTTAATATTCATCTGCCTGCATTAACTGAACTGAGCTGGACAATGACATCACGGTTTAATCCAGAGCGGCTATATTTATATAAATTAACTAAATTTATAACTTTTTTTAAACAAAAATAAAACATCACTAAGCTGGACTATTTTCTTCTGGAAACAAACTTGTTTGCATTATTTTCCTGTTATTAGAAACAATCTGTATTGTAAAAAGCGCTATATAAATAAATGTGACTTGACAAAAAAAAAAAAAACACTAGATGGAAACAGCAAGATGCGCATACATTCTAAAAATGTGCATTAAAAAACATATGTGCTCAATTGAGTCAGATACATTTTTTCATCAAAAAAGAAGACATGCGCGTAAACTTTGATGGAAACACATTTACCAAATAAATCCTTTAATGCGCAACAAAAAACGTGCGACTTTTCCTCAACAGAGAATGTGATTGGATAACTGGAATAACCAGAGGTTATCTCACAGTATATGTATAGTATCTCAGTGTTGTTTTACTCATTCTGAAATGCCTGAGCCAAAGTCTGTCATCAAAATGGTTTGGTTTAATGACATACCAGTAGTGTCTCACATGATTGTGTTCACAAACATCGGGCATACGAATGCATGATAACATGACAGGGTTTATTGTGTTTCATCTGTGAGCTCTGAGGCGCAAGACATTTATGATGTAGAATAAAAGAGCCACAGTGGCTTCCCCGATTGCAGCAAATTCCACACAATAACATTTGTATTACAGATATTTTGCGGCAATTTCCCAGGAAGTGAGGATTTTGTTCTCTTGAACACATGGGATGTAAGCGGTGATTCATTCTCAAGTGATTTTTGCGTTGTTCCAATTTTGTATGGAAATGTAACTACAGGCACATGGCTACAGGATTTGGAACAGAGCCCACATAACCTGTGACTGTTTTATACTGCAATGCTCATGCTCTTATCTGTGTGACATTAAAACAAAACATAATTAAAACATAAAAAGAAACTCCTGGGCCCGTAATGCAAAGAGTAGCTCCTAGTGACAAAATTCTAAGCAAATTCTTAGAAATGTGGCCGTTTACACTTAAAATTAAATAAAAAATCCTAGTGAAGAAAAAAGTAATTCAGAAAGCATCTTAACCCTTAAAAGAGGTCTTAAGGTCAAAATTGTTAGGAGTATGGACGAGGACTTTTAATAGGCTTAAGAGTTTCTTTAGCAGAGGAGAAGATGACAGAAAGACAAAAAAGGGAGAAGAAATGTGTTGCAGACAATGGATGACAGTGAGTTAATAAGACGCTATAGATTAGATTGTGCAGGGATCATGTTTGTGACAGATCTTATTAGAGACATGCTAACATCTCAGACACAGCGCAGGAATGCCATTGCACCAGTAATTAAAGTAATCACTACATTAAGATATTTGGCAACTGGGAAAATGCAACAATGCAGCAGTGATAATTTGGGTCTGTCACAACCTTCTGATAAGCAGAATGATCACACAAACAATGACAGCACTTTCAGAACCTCTTATTGTGTCGCAGTTCATTTCATTCCCACCTTGCAGGCTCAAAAAACTGCATTTATGAATATAGCAGGTTTCCCTGGTGCGCACAAGCAGGGGAATGAACTGTTGATAATTTATTATTAACCGCTATAAGCTCCCACGTCTGCTTCTTGCCCTGTGATTTGACACCCGGCCCGCATTTTGCTTTGAGGATGGCCTTGTGTTCATCCACTAACTGGGCTAGTAAACGCTGTTCCTCTGTCCAGTTGGGCTTTCTCGTCCTTCTTTTTTTTTATTCCATGTTTGCTACATTCAAACCAACATTCAAACCATCACTTAACTAGACAGCAATCAGTGTAATTGGAAAGAGTGGAACAATGTTTATCATTCTAAGGCAATCAGATACCTTATAGGAATTTCACAGCATGGTAAAAAAAAAAGGATTTATAAAGTGTGTGTGTGTGTGTGTGTGTGTGTGTGTGGACCCTATACTTAAAATCGCTCTTTCTTTCCTTCTTGGACAAACCACCAATCACAGTCTTCAATTTTTTTTGTCATACATAGAAACGGGGTCAGCCCCGCCTCCTCACTAATATCAAAGTTTTTGTCTTTTCCTTGCTCAGAGTTGCTCTCAGATCGGTCCCGAGTCGCTCTTAAGCTAAGACTCCTACGTATACGTTTTTAAGCTAAATTAGGAGTTTTCTGAGAGGATTCTTAGAATATTTAAGGATACAGGCCCTGACATGTATCCTGTTATGACAAAATAATACTTTACAAATTAACATAATGTTCCGACATGGTCCACAATTAGTTACCTATGTATGTTTAATGAATGCACGTTAATCTCAAAGTTTCTTTGTGGCTCAGGCCAAAATTAAATCAAAGAGAGACAGCAGGCTCATGGTATGGAATGAGATATTTGCTCACTCAGTGTGGGTTGGCATTATTCATGACTTAGTGCACTTTGATGTTAGTTGAAGGGAAATGTCACTAAAATATCATCTACAGCTAAAATTAATATGAAATTAATTTATTAAAGCATTTAATCATGATTTATATATATATATTTGAAATTATTTGAATATTTTTTTAGAAAACCAGTTACTGATTTCAGAAAACATGTATAAAGCCAGTGGGAAGAGGTACATTTCTGAACCAGTGCTTTGTACATGTCAAAAAAAAAAAGAATTCAATACAGCAATAATGATCAAATACGACAATTTCCTAACACTTTATGGATTTAGGGCCCTATCGTACACCCGACGTTTATACACTGCTAGTTTCAGTTATCATTGCGCATTTATCATTTTCACGTCCTGCACCACGTTGTTTAAATAGCAAATGCATTTGCGCCCATTTGTGCGTTGGTCTGAAAACGAGGTGTGTTTAGACGCATTGTTGTATATATATATTTTTTTGTTATTAAAAGAGCGTGTTAGTAATGTGCGCCTATAGGCAGGACCACATCGCGCGTACACTCAGCTTATTATGTAATTTAAATGTAAATAGCGAATCCGGCATTGTCACAGTGTCTGGTTTGTGTATTCCTGGTGTCCACTAGATGTCCTCTTCCCCACGGTGTCATCCACATTCTCACTACATTTCCCATAATCCTGTCTGTCACTGATTGTTCATTTCCTTCAGCTGTTTCTCGTCACCTTGTTTGCACTTGTGTATATATACCCTGTCTGTTTCAGTGTTTGTCACGGAGTCCTTGTATATTGTCCCCACACTTCCGTTGTTATTCTGAGCCTGTTTTCTAGTGTTTGTGTTTTATGTTTTTGGATTGCCTTTTTGGATTTTGACCTTTGCCTGGACTGGATTGTGAGTACGGATTTCCCCATTAAATCTTACTGCTATTGGATCTACCCATTCCTGTGTGTGTTCCGTGACAGAAGGACTCCGTCATGTATAGATCCAGCAGTACGGGTTTTTGTATCCTTCCCCCCACCACTGAAAAGGAGAGGAGGGGAAGACTCAAGAATTTAATGTCCCTACGTCAGCAGGGTCAGTCGGTGGGTTGTCTGTCTCAGACCTTTTGGAGTCTCTCTAGGGGCATGGGCTATAATGAGGCGGCATTGAAAGATTTTTTTAATGACTGCCTTGATGAGCCTTTGCCTCGGTGGGAGATGAAGGGGCTGGAGATATTGGACTTTTGGGGGTTCACCCTATATCTACAGCATCGTAGCCAGTGGGATACACCAGCTACGCCTGTGGTCCCAGACAAGATGGCCGCCATGCCTTTTCCTGAGATCGTAGAGCCCCCAGAGGCGGTAAGCTCGATCCTACCGTCTTGCCATCATAAACGGAGGAGGAGGAGAAAGCAGGCGTTCACCGTTCGGCAAGAATTGGAGACCGTCCCCTCCGACCAGCCCGCTGTCGTCCCGGAGGCCGTCCCCTCCGACCAGCCCGCTGTCGTCCCGGAGGCCATCCCCTCCGACCAGCCCGCTGTCGTCCCGGAGGCCGTCCCCTCCGACCAGCCCGCTGTCGTCCCGGAGGCCGTGCCCGTGCAGCCCGCTGTCGTCCCGGAGGCCGTCCCCTCCGACCAGCCCGCTGTCGTCCCGGAGGCCGTGCCCGTGCAGCCCGCTGTCGTCCCGGAGGCCGTCCCCTCCGACCAGCCCGCTGTCGTCCCGGAGGCCGTGCCCGTGCAGCCCGCTGTCGTCCCGGAGGTTGCGCCCGAGCTGCTCGCCCTCCCGGCCCCGCCCGAGCTGCTCGCCCTCCCGGCCCCGCCCGAGCTGCTCGCCCTCCCGGCCCCGCCCGAGCTGCTCGCCCTCCCGGCCCCGCCCGAGCTGCTCGCCCTCCCGGCCCCGCCCGAGCTGCTCGCCCTCCCGGCCCCGCCCGAGCTGCTCGCCCTCCCGGCCCCGCCCGAGCTGCTCGCCCTCCCGGCCCCGCCCTCCCGGCCCCGCCCTCCCGGCCCCGCCCCAGCTGCTCGCCCTCCCGGCCCCGCCCCAGCGCCTCGCCCTCCCGGCGCCGCCCCAGGGCCCCAGCGGCTCTGCCGATCCAGAGACGGTTCGCAGCGCGTCTGCCGATCCAGGGTCTTTGGAGAAGATGGCCGCCTTGTCTGTTGCTGTTCCTGAGCCGGTGTCTGTTGCTGTTCCTGAGCCGGTGTCTGTTGCTGTTCCTGAGCCGGTGTCTGTTGCTGTTCCTGAGCCGGTGTCTGTTGCTGTTCCTGAGCCGGTGGCTGTTGCGGTTCCTGAGCCGGTGTCTGTTGCTGTGCCGTGGTCGCCCGAGTGGTCGTCTTCGCCCTGGTCGTCTCCGCCATGGCCGCCTGAAGGACCTGCCCCGTCCCGGTCGCCTGCACAGCCGGATCCGCCCTGGCCGCCCGAGGGAAGGTCTCCGCCCTGGCCGCCCGATGGACTGTCGTCTCCGCCCTGGCCCCCAGATGGACTGTCGTCTCCGCCCTGGCCGCCCGATGGACTGTCGTGTCCGCCCTGGCCGCCAGATGGACTATCGTCTCCGCCCTGGCCGCCCGATGGACTGTCTGCTTCGCCCTGGCCGCCCGATGGACTGTCTGCTTCGCCCTGGCCGCCCGATGGACTGTCTGCTTCGCCACGGCCGCCGGTTAACTTGTCTTCCCCTGTTCCTGTTCCCCTTCATGGTCCTGGCCCTCCATCCTTCCCCCTGATCCTCCACCATTCCACCTCCCGCCTGGACTCTTGTTTTGTTTGTTTTTTGTGCGTCTTGGAGCGTTCCGTAGAGCCGCTCCGTAGAGGGGGGGTTATGTCACAGTGTCTGGTTTGTGTATTCCTGGTGTCCACTAGATGTCCTCTTCCCCACGGTGTCATCCACATTCTCACTACATTTCCCATAATCCTGTCTGTCACTGATTGTTCATTTCCTTCAGCTGTTTCTCGTCACCTTGTTTGCACTTGTGTATATATACCCTGTCTGTTTCAGTGTTTGTCACGGAGTCCTTGTATATTGTCCCCACACTTCCGTTGTTATTCCGAGCCTGTTTTCTAGTGTTTGTGTTTTATGTTTTTGGATTGCCTTTTTGGATTTTGACCTTTGCCTGGACTGGATTGTGAGTACGGATTTCCCCATTAAATCTTACTGCTATTGGATCTACCCATTCCTGTGTGTGTTCCGTGACAGCCATGGCGCGAGCACAACTGGCATTTAAAGGGAATGGAAGTTGAGACTCTGATTGGTTTAACGCACGTAAATCCCAAAACACACCCATTATTTATTAAGAGAATAGGGACAACCCTTTTAGACCATTTTTCCCGTCGTTAAACTAGCAAAAGTGGATTCGGACACGCCCTTAGTGAACTTGCGCTCTGCGCTTTAGACCATGAGCGTAGATCGTTATAACAGGGCCCTTAATCTTTCATGCTGTTGTTGCTGCAATGTTCTCATTCATGTATAAGTGGTGTGTTTCACTCATGGATGAAATTTCTTGTTAAAAGTTATATAATATTTTAATATTGTCGTGCCAAATTAATTCCTGCATCTTGCCAGATAGCGCCCTCAGCTGAATCATCCATCTATTCATTTTCGAAACTGCTGGTCCAATGTGGGTACAGCGTAATATCAAACAGGTATAAACTCCTGTTTAATTGATTATTAAATTGTTTAAGTAAGGTTTATACATGCTAGTTTCCATAACAGAGTTCAAGATAAATCTTTTCATTTCTACTGGATCTGCTAGTTTGCTTATTTTTTATCATTGTTAAACAGCAAACACAAACTATGCAAAGGCGGCAGCCCTTCCAGCACACTCAGTGTCCGAATTCGCTCATTTGTTTTCATTCATTCCTAGTGGACAACATTAGTGGAGTATTATAGGTAATAGTGAATGATGGTTTTGGGGTCAATTTCAAACACGGCTCTTGTCTCCGCACATTTGAGCCTCTTCTTTTCCCTTTTAATGGCGGTTGGTAAACCCACTTGAAGGTCCTGACACCTTTGTGACAGCTGATGGACAGGTTGAGGATAGCCAATAGCATCAGTTGAAAAAAAATGCGTAACCCTTGCTTTAAACCGAAGTATACTGCAAATCATTATTTACAGCAGATTCTCATGATTAAAATGAGTTCAACATAATCCATTGCGTCAATCACAAGATATTTCTCACAGAGTTACGACACATAAAGTGCTAAACAAAAAGGTTACCTTGGTTCCAAATGCTTTAACCTTCGATAACTTTATGCTATCATCACAATATTTTATCCAGATGCAGCTCACATATAAGGGAACTTCACCAGAAAAAATAATGGTCCGTATTGTATTTTCGTATTTTCTTCCGTATTTCCTTCGTGAGTTATTGCATGTATATATATATATATATATATATATATATATATATATATATATATATATATATATATATATTGTTGTTTATATGCAGTTTCGCAGCATTAGAATGTCTACATGTAATAATTTTTTTAAAATCAAACTTTACCTAACTTTTTAATCTCCTTGCTATAATTTTGGAGTTATGTGTCTTTACTTTTGTGTTTGTCACTCAGAAAAAAAAACAACTCTAAAAATCCCTTCAGTGATTAAAGGCTTTAATAAGCCCCAAAACCAATCATTGGTATAGGCGTGGGACATCCGTAATTTTAAATTGACAGTATCTGTGTTAATTTAGACAGTCCTCAAATTAAGGGTATTCAAATTGTTACAAGCAGAGTACAGTACAATGCACTGAGCATAAATGAAAGGTTTAAGATTTCTGATAACTTCACCAAATTTCCAAACGTATAATGTATATGATGTAATAACAGAAATACAATATAAATCATCTTATTCTCGTATAGAAATGGTCATATTTCAGAGTAACATTTATGGGACACCAGATGCAACGGATCTGATTGGCTTCATCAGGCCTAGAGTATTCATGGACATACATGCATTAGTGTAGCCTACAGTAGATGATCCTACTTTGTCCCTTCATGTTCCCAACCAACTAAAAAAAAAAACACAGTCCTGAATATACAAGTTAATCCAAGCATTAAAATCTCTTTGTAAAATGGGATGAGGCTTACAGCTGAAGCTTTCATGAAAGGACAAAGTGTCATGTCTAATGTGTTACATTTATGCCATTAGCAGCAGTGATCGTATGAATCAGACAGCAGGGTTCTTCTCATCAAGGGAAAGTAAAGAGAGCATTAAAACGAGACTTTTCAGAATGTGTACTTTCTTAGACCTTCCATCACCACCGTGGATAATATCATTGTGACCTATGTGAAGAAATCTCCTTTGAACGGATGAGTCCTGCTAAAATATTCATGCATTCAACGCATTGTGGGATAGCAGTGGAGGGCAGGTGAGGTGGCACCTCATAATTCTGAGGTTTCATGGAAGCAATATTCCTTCTCATACAGCGTATGGAAAATAAATATTGTAATGAGCTGTTTATCCAACTTCATGTGCACATCTGGCCAATTCAGTTACAAAACAAGCTGTAAATTTATAGCAGGGCTGACGGCGTTCTGAATGGGCAATGTTCCCACTCAACACACCCACACATGTGGGCCATTATCAGTGAGGAAGCAACATTAGCGCTGGGGTTTAATTTCAGCAAAGTGTGGTAAAACACGATGGATTATTAGCAACAGTTGACAAAAATGGGCAGCTTTCTGTCATGATCTGAACAAATCCTACTGTTTGCTCTTTCATGCCTTATTGTGTTCTCCAATGATAAACCTTTTACATGTTGGCTACATGGATGAATAGATGGAAATGCAGATAACAGAATGTATGGAAGCACTAGAGCACTCAACTCATTCTAAGTACTCTGCATCCATTTCCTCTTGGAGTTGTTATCTTTACTTCTGGTGTGAAGTGTACATTGGAGCTTATATCTTTCCAAGTTATATTGTGGTTGCTGTTAATGTACCATGCATAATCCCAGATGTTGAGACAAGAAAAAGTCAAGTAATGTGAGAATCAATTTGCAAATTACTGGGATTTTGAGAGAGTCTGGACCCTAGTAAAGAAGGCTTAAAGGAAATTAAAAATATAGTCATATGAAGTCTTACAAATATGAATGCTAAACATTTAATTTCTATCACATTAGGATAATTATAAAAGTATTTTAAATTAACATTTCAGAAACTTTCCATTTTTACCCAATCCCGAAACTTAAACACTACAACAACTACTTTATAACTATTAATAAGCAGTACATTAGTTTATTTAGTTTATTGAGGCAAAAGTTTGAGTCATATGATATGATGCTGATATTATGCCATTTGATGAATAAAGACACAATTATTAATTGAATTATAAATATTGTGTTATATTGTATTGTCTAATTACTATATCTACATATTGTTGTATTTTGTTGGAAATCACAACAGATATTCATGACCTGTGCCTTTACATCTTCACCGGTCTGCTAAGCCAGACCGTACAATCTCAAATTCCATCTTCTTTTGTACCGTTTTACCTCCATTTTTTTTTAACCTTGGGCATCACTGACCTCATGGGTCACCTTCTTGTCCTTTTTCTAATTTGTCATGTCATCTTTGACATCATTTACTTCATTGACAAAGAATTCCGTTGTTTTCTTTAAAGCTTATATTAGGGCTGGGCGATAAAACAATAATGATAATTATCGCGATATAATTTTTTTATGTGATATCAAGAGTTCGATAAATGTTCGATAATGTTTTTGCGCCAAAAGCAGAACGGAGCTCATTTGAACCGCCGACCACATGGACCATTTATACGCTCGGCTCAAAGTCCAAACGGCTGCGCAGTGCGAGCTCACTAGAGCAGATGCGTTTACTCTGATCGGTCTCGGTCACGAGATCCAGTGAGAAGCGCTTGAATTCAGCGGAGAACACAAATGTCTCAGTGATTTAAACCAGTTTAAAGGCAGATGAAACAGCACTGACAAACAGGAGAAATACTGTGCGCAACGATACAGTCAGAAAGCTTTTCCGTCTACAAATTCCTATCATTTACCATGGATTTACTGTAACGTTAGCCTAGTAATATTAACTGCACCATGAAATTTGGGATATACATATTGAATTGTATTATATTATTAATGTATACAATGTATTAAAGGACTAATGGAATATAATTACAGTATTTAATAATGTATTTGGGCTACTGTTTTTCATACACATACCATAGAAACATGGTGCTATCACAGAAACCGGAAATTCTCGGGCCAGCAGCATGTGTCCAAATTTCAATCTCCATCCATCCATCCATCTTCTTCCACTTATCCGGGGCTAGGTCGCGGGGGCAGCAGTCTAAGCAGAGATGCCCAGACTTCCCTCTCCCTAGACACTTCCTCCAGCTCTTCCGTGGGGACACCGAGGCGTTCCCAGGCCAGCCGGGAGACATAGTCCCTCCAGCGTGTCCTAGGTCTTCCCCGGGGTCTCCTCCCGGTGGGACGCGCCCGGAACACCTTCCCGGGAAGGCGTCGAGGAGGCATCCGGAACAGATGCCCGAGCCACCTCAGCTGACCCCTCTCGATGCGGAGGAGCAGCGGCTCTACTCTGAGCTCTTCCTGAGTGACCGAGCTCCTCACCCTATCTCTAAGGGATCGCCCAGCCACCCTGCGGAGAAAGTTCATTTCGGCCGCCTGTATCCGGGATCTTGTTCTTTCGGTCATGACCCAAAGCTCATGACCATAGGTGAGAGTAGGAACGTAGATTGACCAGTAAAATGAGAGCTTCGCCTTGCAGCTCAGCTCTTTCTTCACCACGACAGACCGGTACATTGACCGCATTACTGCGAAAGCTGCACCGATCCGTCTGTCAATCTCCTGCTCTATCCTTCCCTCACTCGTGAACAAGACGCCAAGATACTTAAACTCCTCCACTTGAGGCAGGGACTCTCCACCAACCTGAAGTGGGCAGGCCACCCTTTTCGACTGAGGACCATGGCCTCGGATTTGGAGGTGCTGATTCTCATCCCAGCCGCTTCACACTCGGCTGCAAACCACTGCAAACCAAATTTCAATCTTAACCGTTCTATTTTATGAGAAACGATCTGAAAACAGGGCTTTAAGTGTAAAATACCGAACTTGTCCTTTAAAGCGGTTTACTGCTTTTAAACCGTGGTAAGAAAAAAAATAATACCGCCCCAGCCCTATCAGTGCCGCAAATGTGCACTTCATCCTCCTTTATTCTTCATCTTTTTCAGCCGCCTTGTTAGGCTTTTTTCTTTGGCTTTACTCTCTCTCTCTTTTTGTTTTTCCGCCATTTGATGCAGTCTCTCTGAGTTATTTACAAAGTTCAAAGGTATTAAAGCAACTGTCCGGGTTAATTACTTGATAAAAAAAACATATAGGTAACACTTTATAATCATAAACTAAGCATTAGTAAACAGTTAATTCATAATTTATAAATCATTAATATGCTCTAACCCTCAGATGGTCCTCGGTCGTTTCTGACCGAAAAACCGTTTTGAATTTTTAAAAATCACAGCTTCATCTAAATGTTATGAAACTTGGTGACTTTTATGGCATTAGGTATGTGAATACAAAAAAAATTGAGGTCATGATCCGAGCATATTAAGTGGTCGTGAAAAAAATAGTCACACTTGTGGTCTTCGGTCAAAAATGACTGACCCATTGGAAATGAATGGGAAATTTACAAAAAATCTAAAATTCTCCGCATTTTTGTGTGTACAATCTACAAATCGGACACAATCCTAAAAAAAAGTACACCGCAGGAAAGGGGGGAAACTCTACAACATCAAGAGTGCAAAACAGACACACCCACCCACACACACACACACACATACAAACACACTTAAATACACATACACACCAATAAATTCAGATGTTTTGAATTTTTAAAAATCACAGCTTCATTGGAATGTTTACGAAACTTGGTGACTTTTATGGCATTATGTATGTGAACACACAAAAAAATTGAGGTCATGATCCGAGCATGCTAAGTGGTCATAAAAAAAATAGTCACACTTGTGGTCTTTGGTCAAAAATGACCCCCATAGGAAATGAATGGGAAATTGACAAAAACACAAAAATTCACTCAAATTTTTTTTTTTATTATTTTTTTAAGTACACAGCAGTAAAGGGGTGACACTCTAAAACATCTAGAGAGAAAAAAAATTCAAATTTAAATTTTTTTTTTTTTCAACAGTTAACTATTTTTTGTGAGATCATCCAAAGTGAGGACTATTTATGCCTTGTAAAGCATTTACAAAGGAGATTTAAATGCTCATTTGTCTTCTAAACTGAAATAATAAACAAACAAAACAGTGATACAGAACATATAAATATTAACAGCCTTTAAATCTCCTTTATAAATGCTTTACAAGGCTTAAATAGTCCTCACTTTTGATGAGCTCACAAAAATTGTTAACTGACCACTACTAAATGCTTTATCTGAATTACAGTAGAAATACATGTTAATAAAGCATTTACTAACACACTAACTATTACTATATGTCTGAATAATTGTCACGGGTATGATGCGGATGAAGACAGGCAGAGGCCCAAAGTTCCAATTCAAACTTTTACTATAATAAAACTTAAACAAAACTGGTACAGGCAAGGGTAACACTCTCCATACACAATAACAAATACAAACAGCATTAGCATGCATTGACCGACAACTGAAGGGTGAGAGACAGGAACTTAAATACACAGATGACAACGAGTGACGACAGGTGATGATGATGATTAACAAGGACTAATTAACTAAACAGGTGACGAAAATGAACTAATGAAAATGACGACAGAGATGATGAAAACACTGAAGATGGAAAACAAACTAAAAGTCCATGATAAACAACAGAAAACACATTAACAATGTGACAGAACCCCCCCCTCCCCCCAGGCGCGTCCTCGCGCCGTAAAACATCCAAAGGGGTGGGAGGGTGGGCGCCCTGGAGGCTGATGAACAGGTGGCCGATCTGGAGCAGGAAGCCTCCAGGGCGGAGCAGGACGTGCAGGTGGCCAGGGCGGAGCAGGATGAGGGCGTGGCCATGGCGGAGCAGACGGACCCTTCGGGCGGCCATGGCGGTGAGGACCCTTCGGGCGGCCATGGCGGTGAGGACCCTTCGGGCGGCCATGGCGGTGAGGACCCTTCGGGCGGCCATGGCGGTGAGGACCCTTCGGGCGGCCATGGCGGTGAGGACCCTTCGGGCGGCCATGGCGGTGAGGACCCTTCGGGCGGCCATGGCGGTGAGGACCCTTCGGGCGGCCATGGCGGTGAGGACCCTTCGGGCGGCCATGGCGGTGAAGACCCTTCGGGCGGCCATGGCGGTGAGGACCCTTCGGGCGGCCATGGCGGTGAGGACCCTTCGGGCGGCCATGGCGGTGAAGACCCTTCGGGCGGCCATGGCGGTGAGGACCCTTCGGGCGGCCATGGCGGTGAGGACCCTTCGGGCGGCCATGGCGGTGAAGACCCTTCGGGCGGCCATGGCGGTGAGGACCCTTCGGGCGGCCATGGCGGTGAGGACCCTTCGGGCGGCCATGGCGACCGTGTCGGAAGGGCCTCCACGATCCCCTCAGAGGACTTATTGCCCCCCCCCAAAATTTTCTTGGGGAGGTCAGCACTGGACTGGACCAGCGGCGAAGAGGGCTCTGAGCTGACCGGGGCCAGCGGCGAAGGCGGTCCTGGGCTGGACGGGACCAGTGGCGAAGGCACTGGGCTGGACGGGACCAGCGGCGAAGGCTCTGGGCTGGACGGGACCAGCGGCGAAGGCTCTGGGCTGGACGGGACCAGCGGCGAAGGCTCTGGGCTGGACGGGACCAGCGGTGCAGGAAGCTCTGGGCTGGACGGGACCAGCGGTGCAGGAAGCTCTGGGCTGGACGGGACCAGCGGTGCAGGAAGCTCTGGGCTGGACGGGACCAGCGGTGCAGGAAGCTCTGGGCTGGACGGGACCAGCGGTGCAGGAAGCTCTGGGCTGGACGGGACCAGCGGTGCAGGAAGCTCTGGGCTGGACGGGACCAGCGGTACAGGAAGCTCTGGACTGGACGGAACCAGCGGTGCAGGAAGCTCTGGGCTGGACGGGACCAGCGGTGCAGGAAGCTCTAGGCTGGACGGGACCAGCGGTGCAGGAAGCTCTGGGCTGGACGGGACCAGCGGTGCAGGAAGCTCTGGGCTGGACGGGACCAGCGGTGCAGGAAGCTCGGGGCTGGACGGGACCAGCGGTGCAGGAAGCTCGGTGCTGGGCAGCGATAAGGGCTCTGTGCTGGGCAGCGATGAGGGCTCTGTGCTGGGCAGCGATGAGGGCTCTGTGCTGGGCAGCGATGAGGGCTCTGTGCTGGGCAGCGATGAGGGCTCTGTGCTGGGCAGCGATGAGGGCTCTGTGCTGGGCAGCGATGAGGGCTCTGTGCTGGGCAGCGATGAGGGCTCTGTGCTGGGCAGCGATGAGGGCTCTGTGCTGGGCAGCGATGAGGGCTCTGGCGCAGGAAGCTCTGGGCTGGACGGGACCAGCGGTGCAGGCGGCTTGGAGCTGGACGTCAACCGTCCAGGGTCGAAGAGGGACCAAAGCGGAGAATGGTGTCGGGGTCCATCTCGACCACCGCCTCTACTGCGGCCTCCACGGGTCCCGCGAAATCTGGCCAGACGGGTTCCCTCAAACGATCCTCCATGGGCAAAGGCTGGGAGATCTTGGCTCTCCTTGGCCAGGACGAAAATTTTTACCCACTCGTCCATTTTAGGGGGGTCGGTCAATCTGTCACGGGTATGGTGCGGATGAAGACAAAGGCAAAGGCACAAAGCTCCAATTCAAACTTTTACTATAATAAAGTTTACACAAAACGGAAACACTCACGATACACTGTAACATAATCAAACACAAACAGCATTAGCATGCATTGACCGACAACTGAAGGGTGAGAGACAGGAACTTAAATACACAGATGACAACGAGTGACGACAGGTGATGATGATGATTAACAAGGACTAATTAACTAAACAGGTGACGAAAATGAACTAATGAAAATGACGACAGAGATGATGAAAACACTGAAGATGGAAAACAAACTAAAAGTCCATGATAAACAACAGAAAACACATTAACAATGTGACAATAATAAGATATATGAATGTACATTTAAATAGTTTGTTAATCATTTACTTACACTTTCTAAGACCTTATGAACCACTGACAACTCCTAAATAACTGGAATTGTAAATTATGCAATAATTAATTTAGAAATGATAAATAGATCATTAATAAAGTATGAAAATACAATTATTAAACATATTATAGATATGCTTTTAATTTATAGCTGTATTTATAAAATGTTAATTAATGTCCATCAACGCTTTATAAAATATTAATTAACAGTTTACTAAAGCTTAACTAATGATTAATAGCATGCAGTTAGTATAAAGAATTTACAACAATTTACACTTTAAAAGGAATAAAGGTACATTTTATAATGGTTACTGTTTTGAAATGCGACCGACAAATGCGACCTCCAGAAGACGCAGCCTTCGAAATGATTTACGTATCTTAAATGAAGAGTTACATTCAAGCTATTTTAAGGGATAAAGTTGTTTTTTTTCACAGGAAAAAAACCGTTGACTACAGCGGGTTTGAACTTAATTACACTTTTTCGGGCACTGTAATTTTATTTACAATTAAATTAAAATGTGTTATAGTTTTCTGTTGTAGCAAGTAGTGGAACTTAAGAGTGCTCGTTTGTTCTTTTTAAGTATGACTTCAGTATACTTTTTATCCAATTGTATAATTATATTGCTTTTATATGTTTAAACTGCTGAATTTACTGTCAAGCTTTTATAGTAAACTAAAAAATAATGTAATGGTATTTATTTTTAAACTTGTATGTCTTGTATTTAAATATATTTGTAATGATGAAGTACATTTAAAATATATTACCTCAAAATGCAATAACAAATTAAAGCTGCAAGCAGCGATTGCGGGCCCAAGCCGGTGGCACCGCCACCCTGGTGCCTTTAGTTCCAATAAAGGCACCGGGTGGCAGTGCCACCGGCTTGGGCCCTCCATCGCTGCATAATATATATATATATATATATATATATATATATAATGTAAATTCTTTTTTCCCCCTATTTTTAACATATATATATTATTATATATATAATAATAATATATATATTATTAACATTTTTGGATGCTAAACTATTCTTTATTATAGGCTTTGTACTTTGAACACTTTGTACACTCACGTTCCAATATAGAAAAATTATCCTCTTCAAATGCGCAAAAATGAGCTTGGAAACATCACAGTGGAGCGGTGCTTACTATGAACAGCACAAACTGTACAAATGACTATTTAAACAGAGCAGTGTAATTTTTATATGTAAGGTTGACTATTTTATTATTATATTTTATTAAGGCTATAATGAACATGCTGCGATGTCAAGATTGCAATGCTGGAATGCTGTGTGTGTGTGTGTGTGTGTGTGTGTGTGTGTGTGTGTGTGTGTGTGTGTGAGGCTCGATCGAACAATGGAGACATAAAAACATACTCCGTCATTTTGTAAAACTATAACTAAGTTATAACACACTTTATGCATCCTTTTTTAATCATAAATTTGTTTCCTCGCCACGGCCAAACCGTTCGAGATATCAAAAATCCGTCCGCAATTTAGCATCCTCAATGTCTTGACTTCATGCTGACCGAGTTTCGTGGTCATCGGATTAATTCTCTAGGAGAAGTGTTTCAAATGCCAGAACATGCGTTTCCATACAAGCCATAATAGCCGACTTCCTGTTGGACTGGCGTAAAACTTAGAGCACGAAAGTTGTTCGGCCCGATGAGATCTATATGTGTACCGAGTTTCATATTATTACATGCAAGCGTGTTTGAGATATGGACATGTTTTTGAATCCCATTCCAGGGGGCGCTGCCGAGCCCCCCTGCCACGCCGGGTACCAGCTTCAGCATTTGTGCAAAGTTTCAAGAGTTTTTGAGCACGTTAAGGCCCCCAAAAGTGCCCAAAAGGTAGTAAAATAATAATAATAATAAAGAAGAAGAAGAAGAAGAAGAATCCTAAGAAAAACAATAGGGCCTTCGCCTTTTCAAGGCTTGGGCCCTAAAAATCCTTAGAAGAACAATAGGGCTCTGCGCCCTTTCAGGGCTTGGGCCCTATATATATATATATATATATATATATATAAAAACGCCACCCCGGTGCCTTTAGGGTTCCTGTGCACGACGGGCAATAACGTAACTCCGCTTTGACTGTCGAGAAGAAGTCTGCTTTAGAGCTTGCATCAGTGTGGGTTCTGCAAAAGTGCGCATCGAGGGCACATATCAACCACAAAGTATGCGTGAACACTCTTCTGAAACCTAAAATGAAAAATTAGACACCCTACAGTCTCATGGACTTAACGGACACATGAAATCAGCAGCCATTGTAAGTACACAACACCGAAAATTCCTATGAAGTGTGGTATATATATTCATTGAAATTACTGTACTTTAAAACACTTGTTTAAAAGAAAAAACACATGTATACATAGTATAAAACACTAGATGGCACAATATACCTATTTTTAATAAAGTCTTTCTGCCCCCCTCCCCACACACACAGACAGGGGGGGCTGTCTGTGTGTGTGCCCTCCCTCCCCTCTCCACACAGACAGACACACACACACACACACCCACACACACACACACACACTGGCAGGGGGAACTCTGTCAGAGAGAGGCAGAGAGAGACAAAACCACATTCAAACCAAAATATCTGACTTCCTGTTGGTCGGAGCTAATGACTGTAAATTAGAAAGTTGTCCGGCTCGATGTGCACAATATACATACCAAGTTTTGTGACTGTAGGTAAAACTAACCCCCCCACTTTTGTCAAAAGTAACACACTTCCTGCTGCCAGTTGGTGGCGCTATAACTTTGACTCACATTAGTTACATCCATGTGATCGCCCTCTTACAACAAACACGCTACTGAAGTTTCATCAAGATCAATTAATGTATGAAGACGTTATAACACATCGTGTTTCTCTTTTCTCGCCATAATTTCGTTTCCTCGCCAAGGCCAAACCGTTTGAGATATCAAAAATCCGTCCGCAATTTAGTATCCTCAATGTCTTGACTTCATGTTGACCGAGTTTGGTGGCGATAGGATCATTTTTCTAGGAGGAGTATATAAAATTCCAGGGGCATGCGTTTTCATACAACCCATAAAAGCCGACTTCCTGTTGGACTGGCGTAAAACTTAGAGCACGAAAGTTGTTCGGCCCGATGAGATCTATATGTGTACCGAGTTTCATACTAATTCATGCAAGCGTGTTTGATATATGGACCGAGTTTTCGGACTCCGTTAAAGGGGGCGCTGTTGAGCCCCCCCGCCACGCCCGGGTACCAGCTTTAGCCCGGCCCTGATGGCCGCGGGTTCTGACCTGTGTGCAAAGTTTCAAGAGTTTTCAAGCACGTTAAGGGCCCCAAAAGTGCCCGAGAAGTCGCACACAGCAGAGAAAGGGTTAAAATAAAGCCCCCCTCCTCACACACACTCACAGACACTGAGAGAGACTGGCAAATTTCTGAGATTTTCTCCCATTCAAACCAAAATATTTGACTTCCTGTTGGTCGAAGCTAATGAGTGTAAATTAGAAAGTTGTCCGGATCGAAGAGAAGAATATACGTACCGAGTTTGGTTACTGTAGGTAAAACTAATACCCCATTTTTGACTAAAGGTGGCGCTACTGAGCCCCTTACCACGCCCGTTTCTGAAACGTTGCACATGTCTATTACATAAGAAATGTAATGTGTCTGTCGAGTCTCAAAAACATCAAAAAAGAATATTAAAGTTTGATGTGTTGCCATGGCAACAGTATTTAAGATATCAATAATCCTTTCACAGGTCTACATCTGTCGTGTGTTTACATTATACAGATGAAGTTTGAAGCAAATCGGGTAAAAATAAGAGGGTGATTTCAAAGCAATTTGAAAGTGACACACTTCCTGCTGCCAGTTGGTGGCGCTATAACTTTGACTCACAATAGTCACATCCATGTGATCGGCCTCTTACAACGAACACACTGCTGAAGTTTCATCAAGATAAGTTAATGTATGAGGATGTTATAACACACTTCCTGTTTCCAATATTCGCCATAAATTTGTTTCCTCGCCACGGCCAAACCGTTCGAGATATCAAAAATCCCCTGGCAATTTATCATCCTCCATGTCTTGACTTCATGCTGACCGAGTTTCGTGGTGTTTGAATGAATTCTCTAGGAGGAGTATTTAAAATGCCAGAACATGCGTTTTTAAATTACCCTAAATAGCCAACTTCCTGTTGGGCTGGCGTAAAAAGTAAAAGCACGAACGATATATGAACCGATGAGATCTATATGTATAGTGATTTTCATATTATTCCATCCAAGCGTGTTTGATTTATGGACCAAGTTTTCGGACCCCGTTCTAGGGGGCGCTGTCGAGCCCCCCTGCCACGCCCGGGTACCAGATTCAGCCCGCCTAATGGCCGCGGGTTCTGAGTTTTTGAGCACGTTAAGAGACCCAAAAGTGCCCGAATAGTCGTAAGAAAAATAATAATCATAATAATAATAATAATCCGAAGGAAAACAATAGGGCCTTCGCCCTTTCAGGGCTTGGGCCCTAATAACAAAAAATCCTTAGAAGAACAATAGGGCTCTGCGCCCTTTCAGGGCTTGGGCCCTAATTACACATTGCTGTTAAAATCATAATCAAGTACTTTACATGTGCTTTAGTATGCTAGTCCACACATCAAAATAAATGTGCTTCTTTAAAGCATGACAAACATTTGTTAAAACAATGCATTAAAATATACATTAAATAGTATATATATTTTTTTATGCATATTTTTTATATACATTGCACATTCCATACCATTAAGCACACTTCTTTTTCACAAAGGGAGGCTGTGAAATCTTTGTTTTGTTAAAACATTTCTTAAATATTGTTTTTGCTTTCTGTATAGTGACACCAAATTACAGTTACTATAGAAAATTACTGATAAAAAAAATGCATATAGAAATTCCTTTTAAAAATATGATTCGCCTTTACAAAGTATTCTTCAATTGCAAGCATCTTTAAAAATTAAAATATACATTTCACACTTGACATAAACCACACTATGAAGGAAGGAGAATTAGCATGTACATCCCATTAATGGTTAGATCTGCCTCTAATGGGATGTCATTTTTATGATGGCTCAGTTAAAACAGCAAATTGAGAGGTAGGGCACAAATCCAGGAACTGGCATGTCATCTGGGCACCATCAAATGACGTTGTAATCTTTTCTTCATCACTTCATAGATGCGCGTGGCTACTGCGTTCCAGCGGGATGGATGTTTAGTCCTGTCACTGCGTGGTCAACCCAGCAAGAAGTCCCCTCCAGCGAGACATACTCCTTCATCATAGCTTGGAAAAGGATACTCCCAGTTAGACTTGCCAATGAGTCGCAGCGGTCAGGAAAGAACCTTTTTTTAATAGATGAGCATTTTATAACAGCTCTTGTGCCATTCCTGGTCTGCCCACATAAAAAGATCTAGTTTCTTTCCTGAAAATCTGAATGATGTGTAGTGTGAGGTTTTTCAAGGAAACATCTACTTCATGCATGTCAATCTTGTCACAGAGAATAAAATTACTCCACCACAAACAGAAACATTGAATGTAACTGGGTTTTGGCCAAGAACCCATCAGAACTTAAAGAACCATCTCCGAATATAAGCAGTTTCAGGACAAGCTGATTTCTGTTTAAACTGATTAGTTGTTCGGCATGATCAGCCCTGATTACTGTTCTGATTAATGATATTTTTAGTTATTGGTACAATTTTAAATTGTAATATGTATTACTTGATATTAATACATATATATATATATATATATATATATATATATATATATATGCATATGTGTGTGTGTGTGTGTGTGTGTGTATGTGTGTTTATAGTACAACATACTATTGTTGCATTATGATGAACCTATAGAAAAAAATTAGACTCTTTTTCTTTTCTTAGAATGGCTTAATTTGAAGTGCTGTAAAACAAAAAAATTAAATATTGTTTTAAGGTACTTTATTATATGTTGCCATACGGTAAAAAACAATGGTAAAGAAATTACCATTTAAATTAAAAAAATGTCAAATCTTTTTTGAAGAAGAGTGGACCAACATTCCACAGGCTACAATCAACAACCTGGGCCCGGTTCCCCGATAACGCTCACTCTTAGCGTGCTAAGAAGACTCGAAAGATATATCTTACCAAAGTAGTTTATGTTCCTAAGTGTGTTCCCCGAAGTGTCCCTTAGGAAGCATCTTAACACGCTACCTCTTACGTTCGACGTTACAAAGGCGCTGTCCCAAGTGAAGGTGCTGAATTAGTTGGCATCGATTGCTCAGGAATCGATTTTCCACTTCACGCGAAGGTGCATTACGGCGTTAAGAAAGACAACACGTTCTATTGAAATGAAACATTACTCAAATTATTCCAGTAACATTTATTTTAACATAGTTTAAGTTACCAGTAAAATATAGACTATTAATTAAATTATCAAATTGTCAGTAATTATGTTCACAAGATATGTTGTGACGGCTAGACGAACCGGGTATCCCTCGCTAATCATCCACCCTCCTTATCCCGTTGTGCCGCTTCTTGACATGGGTTTAACGACTTCTAAAAATCATGTAATACACTTTTATATTAATGGTAAGTTACTTTACAATCAGAATTGATTGGCAAGCAGCTGCAGTTACTTCTGTTTAATGCGGTATTGATTGCCATTGGTTAATGTTTTCAATAAAACATTTGATTCAAAACAAGGACACGTTGGATCGCTTACTGGACACCACCATGCTTACCCATTTATAGATCTCAGCCATTTAGAGCCAAATTGTTTGTCAGATTTTAATTATCAAAAGTGATTGCCAATTTAAATGCTTTAATGACATTACAAAATAGCCTAGGCTAATTACCACCATATTATACCAAATAAAGTCAACTTCATAAATAGGCCTGTATCCATTGCAAACATATTTTATTATTAGTTTTAAAATGTCCATAACAGAAAATCATTGTTGAGCCACAACATTGTCAACATACCATAGTTTGACTTGTACTGCACTGCGCTGATTTCTAAAGACTGCTGCACAGTGGCGGCGACTGGCGTCTTGAGCTCAAACAGCGCTAAGAGAGAGCTTACGAATGGTCCAGACCAACCTTACGAAAGTGTGACTTACAGAAGATATACTTAGCGTACGAACGTGTCGGGAATCGTGCCATAACGTTAAGAGAGAGGTTAAGGAATAGGTTAAGAACTACTTAGCGATAAGAACGTTTTGGGGAACCGGGCCCTGATTAACTGTATGCGAAGAAGATGTGTTGCACTGAGTGAGGAAAATGGTGGTCACACCAGACACTGACTGGTTTTTGGTCGACTTCTTTAAATATGTGAGTTTTTCTTCATCTCATTCAGAAATGTATGACTGCAAGTGTTCAGTGTCACATTCATAGTTAACATACAGGGGCTAGTCATATAATTAGAATATCATCAAAAAGTTGATTTATTTCAATAATTCAACTTAACAGGTGAAACTAATATATTATATAGACTCATTACATGCAAAGTGAGATATTTCAAGCCTTTATTTGTTATCATTTTGATGATTATGGCTTACAGCTTATTAAACCCACAAATTCAAAATCCCAGAAAATTTGAATATTACATGAAATCACACAGTAATTACAATGTAATACCATGGTCATTGAACCAGGTTTTGGTTCTTTTGGCAGTGTGGGCAAGTGCAAATCCTGCTGGAAAATGAAGGAAGCATGAAGTGCTCTGAAAATGTCCTGGTAGACATCTGCGTCGACTCTGGATTTAATAAAGCACAGTGGACCAAAGTCCTCTTTTCTGATGAGAGCAAATTTTGCATCTCATTTGGAAGTCAAGGTCCCAGAGTCTGGAGGAAGAGAGGAGAGGCACAGAATCCACGTTGCTTGAAGTCCAGTGTAAAGTTTCCACAGTCAGTGATGGTTTGGGGTGCCATGTCATCTGCTGGTGTTGGTTCACTGTGTTTTTTGAGGTCCAAGGTCAACGCAGCTGTATACCAGGAAGTTTTAGAGCACTTCATGCTTCCTGCTGCTGACCAACTTTATGGAGATGCGGATTTCATTTTCCAACAGGACTTGGCACCTGCACACAGTGCCAAAGCTACCAGTACCTGGTTTAAGGACCATGGTATCCCTGTTCTTAATTGGCCAGCAAACTCGCCTGACCTTAACCCTATAGAAAATAAATGGGGTATTGTGAAGAGGAAGATGTGATACGCCAGACCCAACAATGCAGAAGAGCTGAAGGCCACTTTCAGAGCAACCTTTGACGACGAAGACTTGACAGAGCAGCCATCAATTGTTAGACAGTATTCTGGGTTAATACGTGCAGAGTTTTTTTGCCCAATAATTCGATTCTTTTTTTTCTTCAGAATTAAGTAGTAGGAAATTACTAGTCATCCAAATCAGCTCTGCATTCTGTTCATTTTGTGAATTGGTGAGTTTCGTCGGGGCGCAAAGAAATATAGAGATGAGTATCATCAGCATAACAATGAAAACTAATTCCATGCTTCCTAATGATATATCCCAAGCGTAGCATGTACAGGGTGAACAGCAACGGCCCTAGTACTGAGCCTTGTGGTACTCCATACTGAACTTTTGATCGATATGACATCTCTTCCATCATATACACATACATGCACAACCACAAACACTATAACACAGGAATCACAGCGACAATTTACCATGTGCTAAAACACTGAGTCATTTAAAGGTACTTTAAATTAGTGATGGGAGCATGGACAACTTTAAACTATTTTGTAGATTATTCCAAACAACAGAAGTATTATAGCTTTGTTTCTTCAAGCTCTGTTTGGACCAGAGGAACACTGAAACATAACATGACATTTCAATGAAGATTGTAACACAGATTTATATTGGAAAAGCTGAAAGACAAATAAAGAGGAGTTAAACCACTGATTTATCAGCGTAACCAGAGGTGGTAATCCAGCCTTGCCATAGAACATACAATGATGTGTTTGATAACTACAGGTCACAAACAGTAATAAAATGTAAAGCACTATGAAAGACAATGTCATTGGTTTTATATTGTACAGAGGCATTCCTATAAAGCAGATATCCATAGTCCAATAATGGTAAAAAGGTTGCAGACACCAAGTATGTTATAGCACTAGAATTTTTTTTAAAAAATTCTAAATAAATGTAAAATCTAATTTATCAATGAAAATTAAAAGATAAGTGATTACCAAAAATAATACACAAATACTTAGCAACACTTTCGATGTCTTCTGTAATAAAGGGATGTTATTGACATACACAGTAATGACTAAATTACAGAATGGGTTTAATGAGTGTAAAGGATCAACCAGTAATGGTCATTCATAGGTAAAACGGACATTAACATATTCTGATAGTGTGTGTTCGTCCCATCAATGGATAAACAACCATTACATATTAACATTGCAGTAAACGCTTTACCCCCTGAACTTGTCCTCTACTACATGTTTTCGTGCACTTTTAATGTGGTGTTCTGCATGAATAAATATACCCCAGCTTCTCTCTCTCTCATTTATCTCTGTTGAGTGAAATGAACATTAAACCTTACCCAATAAAAATATATTGTATTTTTTCTTGTACATTTCTGAATCCCTTACAACAACTGGGCATTAAATATGTAGTCATTAATATGTGTTATTTAGGTATATTTATTTAGGTGCAAATACTTGGCATGTTTCGACCTTGGATTCCACACAACCAGGGCTGAGATGGTAAAATGGAAGATGATTTGCATGTGTGCTGAAGAACATGTTGACACCCCAGAGTAAATAAATTTCTTTGGCAAGCAAAAAAAAAAAAAAAAGGATTAACATATCTGGACTTAACTTATTTGATCCTGTGAGAATCATCAATATTAAATAGTAAGAGTGTGAAAGTGCTGACGAGGGTTTTCAGTGGAAGGACTAACTACTGTGTTTTAAGACTCCAGATAAAGAGGTGCTACTCAGAATTTTAAAAGAACATAATGAGTGTTTTACTCCCGTGTGTAGTTTTTACAGATTTAATTCACCATGCACCTCCCCCATTTCTTTAAAGTGTTCTTATAACATTCTATTTCATCTACCTATTTAAGTGAGCAGAAATCAATGCTTTGGATAATCAAGTCTTGATTTGAACTCCATTGTCACAGGCTTTTTGGGTGATAAGTTTTAAAAGACATGTCAGGCATTACTGTTTTTTTCTCTCCTGTCTTTTGTTTTCTTCATTATTAAATAATTATTAGTCAGTTATGTATATAAACTGTTTATTTAGCTGTGGTTCTAGAAGCATGTGGCACTATAACTGGGTTTCTATCCAAAATGTCTCTGAATATTGTACTAAAGAAAATGCAAATTACTGTGAGTTTTTACGTCACATGCATTGTCCATCTTGTCATGATGTAGCAACTTGCTTCAGGGAAAGTTTGTTTTTGCTGTAATAGAACATTAATACATTGTTATAAAATTATGCCAGAAGATGTCACAGAAGATATGTTGTGATTGTTTGTCTGCCCTTCTGTCGCAGACATGGAACCCTTCGGCAAATCCATGTAGGGCCCATATCTCAAGCCCATGAGTGTGAGAAAATTAAGTTTCATAAGTGCAGTAACGTATAAGAACGAAAGCATTTTAGAACTGTGACTATGATATGTCAATAATAACTAAATGATATACCTTGTAAGGGCTTTTGGAATGAAAGAGTGCCATCTCATCTGGCTTGTGACCTTAGATGGCCAGTAAGCTGTTTTTGTATGTTGCTGTTTAACAAGCATGAATCAAATAGCACCAGGAGAAGTTATTGCTCGTGTTTTTCTTGCTACTGCTCTGGCATTATTTACCTAAGAGAAAATGTTCAATCATAAAGTGTCCCAGTGCTTCCTGTGGTGTGAACATGCAACAACAACAAAAAAACAAATTTACCTTGATTCTCTCTAAACTTTTATCTTTTGTTTTAATTTTAATAGCTAAAATAAATATAAACAAATTTGGAAATATTATCACATTCCACACATTATTATTATTTGTTCAATAATATAAAACATTTACTGCATATCACATTTATTTGTAACTGGACAGAAAGGTTGATATTTGCACTTTAATATTAGCATATTTAATAGCATCTTTCAACACAATCTTCAGAACTAAGTGATCTGGGAAGCAACATAATTTATTTAGAGATGTAACTGAGAAAATAAAATATTAGAACAATGTAAATTGCTATAAATCCAACCCTGGTTTAAAGTAATCTTGAATGCCTTGATTAGCTGATTTATGTGTTATTGATTAGGGTTTGTAGAACAGCCCTATTAGAATCTGTGTAGAGTAGATTATACACAGAATAATAAAATATAGGTGATATCAGTTAATATGTTTAATAGGGTGATATTCTGATTAATTCATTCTAACAATGTTCTGATTAACTGACTCTAACAATTTGAGAATATTAAAATTTAGCTCAATCAAATTTGCTTTTTATTATAATTTGTTTAAATCAGTCTTCATCAAAACTGAATCCTAAATCATAGTATAAATAACAATTTAGTTAGTTACGCTGTGTCCCCTAAACGGGGCTATGGGGAATTCTTCCGGCATGACTAGTGTGAAGCATGTGTCTAAACCAAGCGGCAACCTCCCTGTCTCTCTCTTGAAACCAACACGGAAGTGAATTAAACGGCAATTCATCGACTGGTCGATTGAGGCTGGCTGCAGAAGTGAGTCAAATCTGTATCTCCCAACTTTACAGCAGAAAAATAAAACATGTTTACAGCCTGGTTCTCTATGTGGCTTTGGTCTATACAGCTCATTTTGCCCTTCATAACAACTGTGTGGGGGGTGAATTTTTTTATAACTCACCCGTTTAGTTGATTCATATTTAATGTTCTGCAAAATTAAGGGTGTGTCAACTTTTGAGTGACAGGTGGATTCCCGATGATGTCAATGCTAGCCGGTTAGCCGTCACTTTACCTCAGCAAATTCCAGCTGCTGAAATTGCCATCTCTGCCGTGTTTGTGCTTTTTTTCGGGATTATTTCATACAATTTAATACACCCATTATTTCGCCCACGCCTTTGGATTCCGTCAATGTAGTCGAGTATCGTTCGAGAGAACAACCAGTGCTGTATTCCAGTTGTTTTCCTCTGTGAACATGCGCTAATGGATGTCTGACAATTTCGTTGCTTTTTGGAGTTTTCAGATTTAAAAACGTCTATATATATAAAGGCTACACTTGTTCTGCGGTACTGTTGCTCTGGAACAGATTATAATATGCTTATGTACCGCCGTCAGATGAAATCCTGGAGGTGTCGTGCTTTCTCCGTCCATGCAATAAATGCACATCCTTGAATGAGCGCGGATTTCTAGAGCATTTACTTGAACTTCATAGGTAATATATCTATGTTTTGACCCATTTGAGATGCGGCCAAAATCAGAATTTAAAATGGACTGAATAATAAAGTTCTCTAAGAACTTGACGAGCGATGCCGCGCTGACGGACCATAAACTGTAAAAAAGAGTGACTGACATGTATGCACATAATCACGGTCACACACACTCTCAGAGTAATATTGTAAAATAACTGCATAATACATTTTCAACTAGCAGAATAGCTGTACAGAATCACGATACACAGTCTCACTTGTAGCTATGTCTTTTAACTATTATAATATTTCGAAGGGCAAAAACAGGACCTTTTAATTGGCATTCAGATTTTAATCATCAACTGTCACTTTAGCGCGAGGCCCTGTGGAGTCACAGACTTGGTACTGTGAGTAGCATATAGCATTAGCTCCCAAGCCTGAGCTACCTCCATAACGTTGCGCTAGGTGGGCATGGTTTCAGATAGCCAGGCTCCTCAGCTCCGCCTCTTTGCCCATATTCTGTTATCTGGGAGTGACGAGCGGTGGCGCGAGCTTTAGGCGTAAGGTTTAGGCTCCGCCCACTTTAGGCTTCAAAAACGCTCTTCAGAAACCTACGGGTGACGTCACGGACACTACGTCCATATTTTTTTACAGTCTATGGTCTAAACACGACAATGAACTTGACATTGATAGGCGGCAGCCTATGACGTTACCACTGGTCCGACCGTCAGTATAAAAGGGCACATGTGAAATACGTCATCCTCTTATTTGTCTTCAGAGCGAATTTCATGAAGCACTTTGCATCTTGTGCGTTTTGTGCATGAGTGAGCAGCACTTGGTTTAACCCTTGAGGGAGCTGAGTGCACGCGTTGCGAAGTTTTCTTAACCCTCTGGGGCCTGAGGGGTTTTCTGGGTCCTGGAGGTGTTCTGACATGCTCTGACATTTGTGCTTATTTCTGTTACTTGTGACATTTTCATGGCTAAAGTCTTATTACACTATTCAGCACAAACTCTGCTACAATAATATGTCAGCAGCATGTATGTAAAAGTTTGTAGTTGAGATAATGACATTTATGCGTGGTTTGTGAAAATGACAGTGAAAAAAAAGTAACTGAAATAAGGTCATGAAACCCAAACTGATTATTTATTCACAAGACTTTTGAAAAGTGTATCACGTAGCCTAGAATATTTGCTCCAAAACTATGTGAAAATCACCCTGACTACTCATTCAGATAAGACAATATATTAATTTAAGATTTGTAAGACATGTCTTGTATAAGAAAGCTTTATGCGAGTATGCGTAAACCACCCATGAATATTGAGTGTTTCACACCTGAGAAAGACAAAGACCCTCCCTTAATGGCCCTATTAGGAGCTCTCAGGCACTATCATTATGAGGAACCTTGCACAAAGAATGAGGAGATTTAAAAAAGAATGGCTTTTTGATTGTTTGGATTTATTTACAACACAACATAATCCAAAGATACACAACAAATGACAAAAAAAGCATTATTTAACACACTGAACTAAAGGCAGAGACTTCCAGTCACACACATTTGTGCCATTCCTGAAACATAGTACATATCTGTTATTTCCAAGGTGTTTGATTTTTCACTTTACCTCCTCATGCTCATGTTGAAGTCAGCAGGACTCATCAGTGGGGTATCTGGTCCCTAAAAATAAAAAAAGCTGTGAACATTCTGATATCAAGAGAAACTAGGGCTGCACGATTTTGGGAATATATTATAGATTTGTTCTGGTTAAAATAGCTTTTTTTAAATTATAAAATTCACACACATATATCGAATGAACACCAGGTTTGTTGTGCCTTGTAGGCATACGTGCAGGGCTGCATAAAATAATAATTACAATAGTATAGCAGGCATCGTTAAAATTGAACACTTCAGTAACACTACACTAGAGAAAAATATATTGATTATCATATGTTACTTCAAATGTTTACAATCGATATGACATTATGAAATGCGATTGGAAAGAAAACATGAAGCCTAATGTTTGGTGCGTTTTGCTTTTCAAACACACAGCGCGACTGACTCAAACTCACAGCACGTGCAGAGAACATTCACTGAAGCATTGAGCAACAGTTGAAGTTTATGCAACAATAACATTAACTAATATAATTCAGAATTATTTCTTACCTATCAAAATCTTTCTTGTCTTCAAATCGCCTTCTTTTTCTTCTGATGTAAATCCAATAAGCTCACAGCTTGTCTCCCAAACTCGACGAACAGCAGAGGACTGATGAAGTTTATTGCTTTGTTTTTGAGCTAATGTTCGCGGGAGGCATGGACGATTTGCATGTCAATATCTTATGCGAGTGTGGGTGTGGTCACATTAAAACTAATGAGCAAGCGTTTGAGAAACTGGATATCTTGTTGGTTTTATAGAAATTACTTAAACAGAGAATATTTGTTTTCGTTTTGAGTCAGATAATTTAAAACTACACACTTAAATGTTTATAAAGATATAAAGCTCATAAATGTGTGAATTTTTTTTGCTGAATTTTGTTTGTTTAGAGACGTGCTCCAGAAAAAAAAGTTCACGAGACGGAGAGGCAGAAAGCACACCCTGTTTCATTTCTTTATTTTACAAAAGCACAACGTTTTGTTTTGATTGTAAGTGGACACATACAAAAGTAGACATCTCATAGATTCTTTTTTCATATTTATTAAGTCTGTATGACCATAAATGATGGGGTATTTTAAGTCTATTTAGCTGCTATGTGAAAAAAATCGCACAAATCACGCCGGAGTGATTGCCGACCCCAGAGGGTTAATGAAAGGCTGCTTTCACGTCGTCCCTATACTCGAGGGATTTGGGAAGTGCATTTAGGTGGAATTCTGTCGACTGTTCTGTAGTCTTCTCCACTTGTTATGATGCATTCACAAGACTGACTACAAGAGACAGGTGAGGAGTTTTTCCACCCAGGCTCGACTCTCTCTTGAGGAAAGTTGAGCGCCTGCACTCCGTGGTTTAGGTTCAGGTCCCGCGGCGTTACTGCGGGGAGGCGAGATCGAGCATGGGATTTGTTGGTAGAGTACGGAGGAGTCAAACAGGAATATTTTCTATTTGGGCTTCTCTTGTTGGCAGGCTCTGATCCTGCCATTTAGATTGTTATGATACTGAAGGGCAAGGGCACGCGCTGAGTGCTTCATGCACTTTCTAAAATCAATGTTTATGGTAAGGGTTATGCGCTGCTTCGTGTTGTTGTCCTGGGTGTTGGATGTAGCTAGGATGTACCTATTCTACGGAGTGTTGTCAGGCCTCCTTTTTCTATAGAGAGTCGGTTTGTAGAGGCCTCCGCTCCTCAGAGCTATGCCTGGAGAGCAATATCAAATAGCTAGGCTCTCTGTGAGCTTCCTTAGTAAGCTGTCCTGGGTGTTGGATGCGTGGGTGTAGGCCTCCTATCACCTCCTCTCACCTTGAGAGTCGTCATGTTGGGGCCTCTCTGTGAACCTCCTTGCAGATATCCTAAGTGTGGAGAGTTGTTAGGTCTCCTCTAAATTTAGAGAGTTGTCATGCTGAGGCCTGTGCTCCTAGAGTGCGGCTAAAGTTTGCTAACTTGTCAGGCTCTCTTGAGGCTCCTTGGCTACTTCAAGCATTGTTAGACCTATCGCTAGAGATAGTTATCTTTATTGAGGCCTCCGCTCCCTAGAGCTCTGCTTGGATAGCGATTACAAGAGGTAGGCTCTCTGTGAGCCTGCTTGTAAGATGTCCTAAGACTGGGGCGTTAATAGGTCTCCTCTTGATTTAGAGAATTGTATTACTGAGGTCTCCACTCCTAGAGCTTGGCAAGACGGAAGGGTAGTACGGTAGGTTGTAGGCTATCTGGGAGCCTCCGTGGCTACTGACCCAAGTGTGGACTGTTGCTAAACCTCCTCCTATTGTGAGAGTTGTTATACTGAGGCCTCCACTCTGCAGAGTTCTTGGTAACACTTTATTTTACAGTGTCCTTGTTACATATGTTACTTGTACTTACCATAGAAATAACAGTAAAGTATGCATAATTACATGCAAATAACCCTTGTAGCGACAATGACATCCGGCCAGCTGCTTGTCAAATTAGTGAATCGTGATTCTCGCAAACACTTAATTCATTGTCTGAACAGACAAGAGACTTTTGTCTCTTTCTCCCATTCCAACACACACACACACTTCGACACACGTAACATGACACCAACATTCCTCACACCAAGAGACACACGTAACCGGACACCCACGTGTCTTCCACAAAGAAGCGCACACACACACACCAAGAGACTTTTCTTCAAAGGAATCATATTTAAGACTTTACCACATGTATATGATATTTTTCTGTGTCGCCATTTCTGTGTCACGACCGATTTGGGACTGATTACAATATTAGCAAGTATTAATCAAACTTTAAATGCCTATACTAATGCATAATAATGTAACTTTGTTTTCATATAATCTGAACATGATGTGTTTAGTATCATTTTGAATCTTGAGACCTAACGGAGTTGAATCTCGATAATAGACTGCAATGATATGATTATTACTATATGAATCCTTTTCAGTCGTAGAAATGACTAAGCCCAAAGCTATGTCATAAATCTACACAGCCGGGGGTCTTCTCCACAAGACAAAGAAAGTTTCCCGCTCCCATATCACTGAAGGTGATTGGCCACTCGCGCCAAACGAATGCGTGACCCATACAGTCTTCAAAAAGAGCCAAAAGCTCCTCCTCCGTCTCTCTTGTTTTCCGTCTCATCCCTGCTCACCATGTGAAAGTCTACGATGAACTCCGTCGGAGTTCCGTCTGCTTTTATTTTCTTTATCTAAGTTTCTTTTGTTTCATTTTCAAATTCTCCTTGGTTCGCTTTCACCTAAGAGTCAAACGAACTAAGCCTGAATTCCTCAGCAACTTCACTTTCAAGAAGCCTTCAAATCTCCGGCGAACGAGCCCTGCTCGAGGACTCACGAGAGAACGTGCCTCCACACGAGAACGCGCGCTCCCCAGGTCCAGACACACACACAAACAACTTTGCAAGTATTAACTCCCACGAATTTTAATGTTTTAAAGGGTAACTAAACACTAAACCAACTTTTTTTAGTTAATGATCTGTAAGAATGGAGCTTCATAAATGCTGTTCATTGATTCGAGTACTTTTTTTTAACATTTGAGTATAAAGTGTTTTAATTTTCAAATATATGGTGTAAAAACGTCTGAGTGCTGCCCTCTTCAGGTTAAACGGAATCTCCTGAAGCAGGGGTACTCTCTGACGTAGGGGTACTCTGTGACACTACTCTGTCACGCCCCTGGCAGCCCCTGGTATAAAAGCATCTGGTTCCGTCAAAACCACTGTAGCGAGTCAGGAGTTGGAAACTGGAATTACGAGTATTGAAAACGATCAGGATAGCGTGTTTTAGCATCTAGTTAGCATAGCATTTATATAGTTATTTAGATTATTTCGTGTAGCCTAGGTAGTTATTTAGCATAGTTGTTAGAAGCATAGTTAGTTAGTAGCATAGTATTGTATCAGTTAGAATAGTGTAGATTTTTAGCATCAGCTTTATCTGTTTTTAGTATAGTGGTTAGGATGGTATGTAGGTGTAGTGTTACCGGTTGTAACAGCACTGCTGGACTGCATAACTTTCCACCAGACTTGGAAATTAGGCGCCAGTGTTTACATGCACTTGTGTGCCAAACGCTGCTCTTCCTGCATGGACTCCACCACCGCCGGCGCGTTTTGCTGGATATTTTTTTTCACATAGCGGCAAAATATGCTTAACGTAGGTCAATAGTAATAATAATCCACTCAGATACTGGACCCATTCTCTCTTGCGCGGCTGCTTCGCTAGCATCGTCGGATGCCGATCGCGATGCGGGAGTTAATGCGATGCGACACCGCAGTTTGAGCTCGCGGCTCGAATTGATATGGTTTTGGCTCTTGTGTCCACAGACAATTCCTCCACTTCAGGGGAAGGTGGGGGAGAAAAGTCCTCGACTTTAAATGACCGCTCTGTTGCAAAGCTACTTGCGTCACTCCAGTCACTCTCCATCTTAGCGAGTCTGACAGCAGCTGTCAATCACTGCGTCACTGCGGGTCTGTCAATCACCCGCTCAGCCCCGCCCTCGGTTCGTCCGTTGGGCTCTGCCCACTTTTCCAGCATTTTTCAAATATTGCCAGTGGGTGGAGTCAGGCTCTGACCAGGGGTTTAGTTACCCTTTAAGGTTTGTTCTTTGTTGGCTCTCCAAAAGGTCTGTGATTTTGCTATTCTATGATCATTTGTGATCTCCTCTCTCTCTCATTCTCTCTCTCCCTCAAACCGCGCACACACGGCGCGTCCCTCCTACGAGGCATTCTAAATCGCTCTCTTTCTCTCCCCCTTTCGCACGACCAAAAACCTCCGTAAAAAGCTCTCCGCGCGCGAGGTGTGCGTTTCTGCTCTAAGTAGCCCCAGCCTAAATCAGAGCACTCTCTCACTCTCTCTCTCTCCAACTCTCCCTCTCTCATCTGTTATTCGTTTGTCTTGTTTGCTCAACTGTAAAATGTACATAGACATATAACCCGTGTATCTTGTGTAGCCCTTATATTCTGTAGTTTTGCATTTATTAAAACCATATATATTCAAGACTGTGTCTGTGAGAATGCTTGTAAAAACACAAAAGTCAATGAGATTTCCGACCCAAGAGCTACCAGCGCTCATTATTTACTACATTAAGTAGTTTTAATTTTATAAACACAGGAAAATAATGTTCACGGCCAGAAAGTTAATATTTCTTGGAGTTTGTAAGAAAGGATGACCTTGTTGAGAAATTGATCATTTAATCTGACGGTCGGTCGCTGAACGAACACAGATTTGATAATTACATTAATTTCCCTTAAGGATTATCTCATAATCGATCTGAAATAAGATTATTGATATATGAATGAGGAATTATAATTCGTTGTGATTGATTATTCATATATTCATATAATCCATTTTCACTTTCGATAATTTAATGTAGCTGTAATATGCGATATATGAATCATATTCATGATTAGTTATTAAAATTCCCTATAGATCATTTGAGCTAATTCATGGACCCAGAGTCCGAGTCATTTACGTTACACCCTCAACCAAATCCTAAACTTACCCTAACCCTATAGTAGGTACATGTTGTTAATTAATATTACTCTGTATTAAATATATAATTGCACTGTAACAATGACACCTTAAAATAAAGTGTAACCGAGTTCTTGAGCTCGTTCTGAGCTTTCTCAGTAATGCCCTTGGTTAGAGCATTGCTTGGCCCCTTTTCAAGGCCTCTACTCTTCAGGGCTGTCTGATCAGAAGTTCTGAGTGTTAGGCTCTCTGTGAGCCTCCTTGGACACTGGCCTGAATATGAATGTAGTTAGGCTTCCTCTCTTTGGAGTCATCCTATTCTCGAGAAGCTCCGGTCTATGATCGAGTTGTTGGTGTGCACCTTAGGGATGAGGACTCATTTGAGTCCTTTGACTTAGCTCAGCCAATAGGGCACTCATCCCCTCAGGATTGCAGCGTGGGTATTCTGAATGAATGAGGCATTAAAATATTGCTTTCATATGTACTACTGTACACCCAAAGCGCTTTACAACCCAGTCAGGGGATCTCTCCTCATTCTGTTCCCCATAGCGCCCTCTAGGGGATGCAGCTTTACGCATGTAACGTCTCGGTTACGGATGTAACCCTCGTTCCCTGAGTAGGGAACGGAGACGTTACGTCGAATGACGACGAATGGGGTTCGCTTAGAAGCCTATCCTCTTCGAATATTAATAAAACGAGCCAATGGCAAGCAAATGCCATGGGTCTGCTGAATTTGCATAGCGTAACTCCGCCCCACTCTGTGGGTATATAAGGAAGTGAGCCGGCAACATGCAGATATGTTTCTTCGCTGAAGGAGCCAAGCTGAACTCAGGCTGTTCCAGCGGTACAGCGGAAGTGGCAGGAAGACGTAACGTCTCCGTTCCCTACTCAGGGAACGAGGGTTACATCCGTAACCGAGACGTTCCCTTTCGTTGTCACTTCGAGTTACGTCGAATGACGACGAATGGGGTTCCCAGTCCAATCACGCCACCTCGGCTGTCTTCCAGTGCCCTGCGTAAGTCTGAGCTCCCTGTCGTGAGACTAGCACGGACGAAGGACTCCTACTTAACACAGGAATACCAAGGTACACTGGGAAGCATATCACAGTGGAAATATGCAATCAGTGCCCGCCCGAAGGGGGGGGACTTAAAAAACACACATATGACCCGGAAGGGGGTGCATACGAGAACACTGGGGTGTCCAGCCCGTAGGGTGGAGTATTTCAACCCCAGGGGTGGCAGACTGGCTTGCCAAGGGAAAGACACATGCTCGAGAGAGGCTTACAGTGGAAATACACACGTGGGGGTCGCCCAGAGGGGGAACCATGCACATGGTGGCACCTAGCCAACGCGAAAGCTGCCGGAGGCATAACTCTGGCGTTGACGTCAACAGCGCTGGAGGAACTCAGGGCTTATGAGGCTCACCTGAGGAATATCGCACGTATCCAGTCCGTGGAGTGGAATGGCGAGCAAGCGAAGACACCTGAGCGGGTCCTAGCACCGGCTGGTTGAAGCGAGTACTCGGGAGGACACAGGCTCCACTCGGAGATTGTAGAATCTGGCGAATGTGTTGGGTGTCGCCCAGCCTGCAGCTCTGCAGATGTCTGTTAGCGAGGCGCCATGCGCTAGAGCCCAAGAGGAGGCCACACTCCGGGTGGAGTGGGCCGTCACACCAAGGGGGCACGGTCGACCTTGCTGCTGGTAAGCCAAAGCAATGGCGTCCACTATCCAGTGAGACAACCTTTGCTTGGAGAGAGCCTTTCCCTTCAGCTTCCCACCATAACAGACAAAGAGCTGGTCTGAGGTCCTGAAACACTGCGTTCTGTCTACGTAAGCACGGAGGCGCGTACTGGACAGAGCAATGCCAAGGCTGGGTCTGCCTCCTCCAGGGGCAGCGCTTGCAGGTTCACCACCTGGTCCCGGAAGGGAGTGGTGGGAACCTTGGGCACATATCCAGGCCGGGGTCTCAGGATCACGTGAGAAAAGGCCGGCCCGAATTCCAGGCACGCTTCGTCTACAGAAAATGCGTGCAGGTCCCCTATCCTCTTGATGGAGGCCAAAGCAACCAGGAGTGCTGTCTTAATTGACAGGAACTTAAGCTCCACTGATTGCAGAGGCTCAAAGGGAGCACTCTGCAGGGCAGTTAGTACCACTGAGAGGTCCCAAGAGGGAACGAGAGGAGGGCGAGGAGGCTGTAGTCTCCTCGCTCCTCTCAGGAACCTGATGACCAGGTCGTGCTTTCCCACGGACTTACCATCAACTGCATCGTGATGTGCGGCGATAGCGGCAACATATACTTTCAGGGTGGAGGGAGACAGCCTTCGCTCCAACCCATCCTGCAGGAAGGAAAGCACGACACTGATCGGGCATGATCTGGGGTCTTCTGAGTGAGAAGAGCACCAAGAGACGAAGAGGTTCCACTTCAACGCGTAGGCATGTCTAGTGGACGACGCTCTAGCGGAAGTGATGGTAGCCACCACCGCTGGTGGTAGGGTACTCAAACCTGCCTTGTCCCGTCCAGGAGCCACACGTGGAGGTTCCAAAGATCGGGACGAGGGTGCCAAGGGGTGCCCCGTCCCTGAGAAAGGAAGTCCTTCCTCAGAGGAATTGGCCAGGGAGGTGCTGTCGCGAGGAGTACAAGTTCGGAGAACCAGGTTCGGGTGGGCCAGTGCGGCGCAACCACTATGACCTGCTCCTCGTCCTCCCTGATCTTGCACAGGGTCTGTGCAAGAAGGCTCACTGGGGGAAACGCATACTTGCGGAGGCCCCGGGGCCAGCTGTGCGCCAGAGCGTCCGTGCCGAGCGTGCCCTCGGTCAGGGAGTAAAACTGGGCGCAGTGGGACGAGTCGTGGGAGGCAAACAGGTCTACCTGTGCGTCCCCGAACTGATCCCAAATCAGCTGGCCGCCTGGGGATGGAGTCTCCATTCTCTCGGAAGAGGCTGAAGCCGTGAGAGCTCGTCGGCTGCACAGTTCAGGTCTCCCGGAAAATAATGGCTCGAAGCGACCTCAGATGCTTCTGACTCCATATGAGGAGGTGGCGGGCGAGTTGCGACATACGGCGGGAGCGTAGACCACCTTGTCGGTTGATGTACGCTACTGTCACGGTATTGTCTGATGGGACTAGTACGTGCTGGTTCTTGAGCAGCGCCCGGAAGCGGTGCAGAGCGAGACGTACTGCCAGCAACTCGAGGCAATTGACATGCCATAGGCGGTGGGGTCCTGTCCAGGAGCCCGCGGCAGCATGTCCATTGCACATGGCGCCCCAGCCCGTGGAGGAGGCATCCGTTGAGACAACAACATGCCTGGAAACTCGTTCTAAGGGCACTCCGGCCCGAGAAAGCTGAGATTCGTCCACGGGGTGAAGGTCTGATGGCAGGTCGGAGTAACTGGTACTCGGAACGTGCCCTGACGCCATGCCCACCTCGGGACTCGATCGCAAAGCCAGTGCTGAAGCGGTCTCATATGAAGCAATCCGAGCGGCGTTGCCGCGGCTGCAGATGCCATATGCCCCAGGAGCCTCTGAAAAAGTTTCAGTGGAACCGCACTCTTGCCCTCAAATTGTCTCAGGCAAGTCGGCAGTGACTGCGCGCGCTCGCTCGTAAGCTGCGCGCACATGGCGACCGAGTCGAATTTCCTACCGAGAAAAGAGATCCTCTGCACGGGGCAAAGTTTGCTCTTCTCCCAGTTGACCCGAAGGCCCAGACGGGCTAGGTGCCGGAGCACTAGGTCCCTGTGTTCGCAACCCTGGTCCGAGAGTGAGCTAGGATTAGCCAGTCATCGAGATAATTCAGGATGCGAACCCCGTGCTGCCGTAGCGGCACAAAGGCTGCCTCGACGATCTTCGTGAAGACGCGAGGAGACAGGGCCAACCCGAATGGGAGAACTGCGTACCGGTATGCCTGCCCCTCGAAAGCAAACCGCAAGAACGGTCTGTGACGAGAAAAAATGGAGACATGAAGTAGGCGTCCTTCAGGTCGATCGCTGCAAACCAATCCTGTGGCTGCACACATTCGAAAATGCGCTTGGCCCTGAGCCTCTTGAACGGAAGCCTGTGAAGGGAACGGTTCAAGACGCGCAGATCCAGGATTGGCCGTAACCCACCGGATTTCCTGGGGACAATGAAGTAGGGGCTGTAGAAGCCGGACCTCATTGCGGCTGGAGGGACAGTCTCGATCGCACCCTTCGCCAGCAGGGTGGCGACCTCCGCACTCATGACAGGGGCATTGCCACCGACCATAGTGAAGCGGACTCCCCTGAAGCGGGGAGGAGACCGTGCGAACTGAATCGCATAGCCGAGCCTGATGGTTCGCGCGAGCCAGCGGGACAGGGGGGAAGCTCTAACCAGGCTCCCACGGACTGTGCCAGCGGGGTCATGCGAACGACAGACGTCCCCCCGGGGGTGCAGCGAAGCGGAATGACCGGCCCAGACGTGGGTGGCATAGCGGCCCGGTGTGGGGGCACGGTCATTAGCCGCGTCCTGCCAGAGGAGGCCAGGGAAGGACCAGCGTTCCACAGGGGCGTGCTCTGGCAGGGGTCTGGCGACAGAGGGGGACGAGAGTGGCGAGGCCCGTGAGCGTGCGCACTGTCATCCGAGAACTCTGTGACAGAGGAGGGCGAGAGTGGCGGGACCCGAGGGTGGCGCGCACTGTCGTCCGAGAACTCTGTGTGCTCAGAGATGGGAGAGACAGTTCTTTGGAAAAAGAGGTTTTCCCCCCGGCCCTCCACCGGGGGAAGGAGTGGCCCTGCAACCACCTCCTAGAAAGAACTGCAACCCATCTCTGAGCTGCCCGTAACGGGAGCACCGCATTGCTGCGGGGCTGGTACGGGCTGGGGCGCCTTCCTGCGACTACCTCCACGGCACGGCCTGGGTGAAGGGTGCTGCTAGGGCCGGCAGGGAGTGTCGCAGGAGGGCGCCCTCGGCGGCAAGCAGAATGAGGCAGCTGAGCCGGCGGCTGAGCAGCTGGCCGCGGGATCAGAGCCTCAGTCTGCTCTGGGCAGCCGAGAACTCTGGGCAGAGTCCTCGACTGCGCCGCCGAGGAGGCCAGTCTGGGATATGGGGAGTTGAGGAAGCGGGTTCACTCAGCCTCGCCCATATCAACCAGACTAAGCCAGTTTTTGTCTCTGGACCACATATGTGGACATCACCTGACCCAGGGAGCGTGTGGTCACCTTCGTCGCCCGTAGAGCGAGGTCGGTGGCGGCACGCAGCTCTTGCAAGAGCCCTGGACCAGCCCTACCCTCGTGCATTAGCAATGAGCACCCCTGGCCTGGTAGACCTGAAGGATGGGCATAGCATGCAGTGAGGTGGCAGCCAGCCCCGCAGCTCTATAGATCTCTGCCACCGGAGTAGACAAAAACCTACATGCTTTGGGGTGGGTGGGTGCTTAGGGCCGCCACGCCAGTGGAGGCGCTGTGGGGACACAGTTGTGTTGCCACAGAACACTCCATAGGGGGAACCCCAGTGTACCCACTGGCCGCGACCTCATCGAGGGCAGAGAAGGCGGAAGAGGCCGCTGAGTAATCTCATGACCTCTTCATGCACGTCCAGGAAGAAAGGAATTGGGGGCGGGCCGACGTGTGCCGGTGCGTCCCCAAAAACCGATCATCAGCCTTAAGCACTTGGGACATGGCGGAGTGTTCCACACAAGCCCAAATGCTCGCGACTGCCCGGGGAAGCATGGCAGAGTTCTGGTTCAGACTCGGGCAATGCTGGCACACCCGGAGGAGGCAGCACAGCCGAGTCTTCTCCAGCGTACTCACGCCCACCTTGTGATGCGGCGATAGACAAGATTTCATCTGCCGGGGCATCGAATGAAATGCTGGACCAGCCCGCGACCTCTGGCCGGGACTGGTCAGCGATCCCATCCGGATACCACACGGGTTGCAATGTGAAGAGGAGTGTGTGGACCGAGGATAGATCGTCGGGTTGGTTCCACACAGCAGCCTCTGATCACCCTGGCCACCAGCCGAAGTATTCCCTCTTGCGGAGAGAATAGATCGGGGTGTGGATGAGGGGACTCTCTCTCGAGGAGGTCATCGAGTCTCGATCGTTACATTGCGATGGTCATGTCCCCGCAATGAGAACATGACGCATCCACGAACGCTGTCTGTGCGTTTGCCCAAACACATCAGACAGCGTCCGTGCCCATCAGCTGATTTAATCTGTGTATCGCACCCAGAAACACACGGGCGAACCGTCTTTAAAAAGACGCGCCGCGTGCAGCTCTTTTAGAGAGATAAAACTCAAACAGCAGTGTTGAAGCGCCCAGGGAGAGACACACGACTGGCAGACCACTGCGCAGATCGGCAGGCAATATGAAGCTCGCTGGAATTCGCCGTCACACCAACACTTCTGAAGAGTAGCTCGTCTCGAAGAGTGAAGAGAGATGATCTCAGAATGGCTTGTGGAGTGAAGAATGCTCTTGGCTCCGAAAGCGAAAACATATCTGCATGTTGCCGGCTCACTTCCTTATATACCCACAGAGTGGGGCGGAGTTACGCTATGCAAATTCAGCAGACCCATGGCATTTGCTTGCCATTGGCTCGTTTTATTAATATTCGAAGAGGATAGGCTTCTAAGCGAACCCCATTCGTCGTCATTCGACGTAACTCGAAGTGACAACGAAAGGGAACCATGGTTCCCTGAGAATAGGGAACAAGATGCTGCGTCCCTTCGCCATGCTTTCGGTATTCCTGCACACGTCTCCTTCAGACAAGAAGTGGATGACATATTTTACAGGCAACGTCATAGGCTGTAGCCTGCCAATGTTCATTGTCATGTTTAGACACATATTTCAGACACCAGTCTTGCCAGAGGCATTCCCCATTGCGCCCTCTTGGGGATGCAGTGTCTCGTTCCCTATTCTGTCGCGTTCCCTATTCCACAACAGCTACATTGCTTGTTGTTAAATTAGTATATTTTAGCATATTTACATATATGAATAACCATTTGAAGTAAACCGTATGTTTTATACACAGCAAAAATAACATGTTTCTCAATGTCAAGGAAGGATCCTCGGAAGCCGGAATTTCGAGGATGCTACGTCATCGACATCAGTCGAAGGACTGTTCCAATGTCGAGGATCCTCGGAATTTCAACCAAGGACCTTCGTTCGGAAAATGTATCATATACAGGAAAGCATGCATATGTGTATCCTTCGTGCTCCCAAATCACCCACAGTCCTATGCGCGCATCTTTGCTATCTTGTTCAAAAAAGTGGGAAATTTAAAAACCAAGTACAAGGTGGGAGAAAAGTATGGAAATAATTGTTTATGCACATTTTAACCCTTTCATGCATGAATTATTATTTTTTCCTATGTGTTTTTATTGCTCTTAGGGGATGAAAAACAAGATTTGTTGTTTGTTTTTTTGTTACAAATTTTTTACAGAGATTTTGCTATTTTGAGAGTTCAATTGCTATACAGCAACCAAATCAAAAGCGGACCTTTTCACTGACGTAATGACGTGCACTTGCTAGCCTGTTCCATTTACATGTTCTGCGAATGCTAAAGAGGAGCCTCGCCTAGCCTCTGAAGGAAATTACTTTGAAGGACCAGTCCTGCCAAGGAAGTATCCTTGACATTGAGAAACAGCAAGTAACGAACAATGACGTTGATTTTACCATATCAATCCGACCACGAGTCCGATGATGAAACATTGGAAGAACTAACGTTATTCATTCAACCCGAACCTCCATCACAAGGATGACTCGAGCAGGACGTTTCTCAGTGATACACTACTCAGTTTGAGGTACTTTATGAGATGTTGCAACTGTAATTCCTCAGCATCAGCATTAACAAGTGCATGTCCATAAACCGATTATTTTACTTGTATTAATTTATTTACAGAGTATTTTTCTAATATATTGCGGTGAACATGTGGAAACTGTATCAATAACTATATTAGTATATATTATTGTATATATTAGCCTAGCTCTAGCATGAATGACTGATGTAACATAAACGTTGGTAAAACAAATATTTCTCAATGCTTAATCTCTCCTCAAAGTAGAGAGAACGACAAGACAATCTGCATTAATAGACACAGTTTTAGGTAATAGTGGCCCACAGCTGATTAGCAGAAGTATTTCAGTTAGACAGTAATATTGTGAGTAGCCAGTTAGCAGGAGACCTACAAAATATAAAACTCAAGTTTTTTGACCACCATCTTTCAGGAGCAAGTGGTTTGCGAATCCTGCATGGAACTCAGAGATTTGAGAAGCAGTCGTCAGTAAAATAAAGGTAACACAGCAAAAGTTTAGGATTATACTGCTTTGGTATTGTGGTAATTAAATTGAACCACTGATTCTTCACATGCTCTGTACCTTCACATTGAAGTGCACAGTCTTCTCGACATGATGCAATCCAGTATCCACAGGAATCAGCTGCCGTGTTTGAGGGGGTTTCAAGTTTTCCCTGTTGTCTGCGCACACAATAAGTGGGCAACTAATGCTAACAGATGCTAATGTTTCGTCTTGACATCACAACGAAACGGCTTATGACTTGTTTGAAAAACGATTAATTTCATTTCATTGACTCAGAGTCGACTCTTACTTTTGAAAGCCAATATCTTTATATACGGTGCACTTTCAGATTTAAAACTTTGCAGGATGTTTTCATTCATTCATCAACATTCCGACAAGCAAAATTAATCGTGCACGTGATTGGATAGAAAGTGAGGCTTCGTTTGTTATCGGTCACATGATTTCTGCGTTAACAACAAAAGCCTCGAATCGTGGCTTCATCTGGCATGCCCATTTATGCTCGACACGAGCTCTGAGAAGTGGGAATATCACACTTAACTCCATCCACCAGACACATTTTGATGCGACTGAGTTGAGTTTCTAACACATTTTTAATAGTGGGAATTAAGTGTTTAACGGTTATTTAATAGGCATATAATTTAAATATATGACCTCATATTAATTAGATGGACTGGAACATTGACTGGGATGCGCACAAATCATATTGTTACCAAATTCAAAACCGTGGCTCGCTTCCTGGATCATCAGTTTCAATATTGTTAGGGTTTGGGGAAAGGTGTAGAGGTGGGCTTTTGGGATAGAGAAAAGTAAAGTCCAGAAAATGCTACATCCATTTATGATTTTAACAAATATGTATTGGGTGGAGATATACATGTATATAAACATATTGTATTTTTTCAGTGATGTGCATAAAATGTCCTCATTTAAATATTTTTGACTATCAATATATATATATATATATATAGCATTATATTAAAAACTCAGTTTCCTCCGCACCCCAAAAATGTGATGTCTTCTTTACCACTATGTTAATGAATCAGCGTATGACAACAACATACATATACTTCACAAGCACATATGCACTTTGGTCAGAATGGAATGGATGCGATTAAAGTGTTTACATAGCATATGTAACACATTTTACTATGATTATGGTTGCTATGATTATGAGCTTAATACAGTTTGTGTGCAACTTAACTTCCGTATTCTGTAAAGATTGCATTGCTTCTGGTTCAGGTCTTTTGTATGAGCTACGTGAAAAAATATGCTGTTTTACTCACAATGACTTAAAAGGAGCAAGCAAAGATGAGCATAACCATTGTCCATTGTGCATAAACGTAGTGAATGACTAAACCAGATTGAGCAATGAAGCGTTCTCTCACTAATATACAATCAACATACATTTTTTTTATTTAATCACACAACTAATATAATGTATTAGAAGACAATGAGTTCTTATTAACTTTTAAATCTGATTTATATGGGTGAAAATGTAGCTGCATTGTAATTCAGTTTTTTCCTTAATAATACTTAAATGTTTTTTAACTGCAAATAAATTTTCATTACTGGTTTAAGGGCTTTCCCACTTGTATTGCCAAATGATCATTTCGAGGAGATGAGAGATGCAGGCATTGCCCAAAAAAACCCTGGACAGACTCTTTTAGAGTGATGGCGCACACTCGCTCTGAATGCCATTAATTGCCAGTCTTTCTCTCCATGACGGCTTCTTCCAAAGGAATCTTTTTTTCTTTCTCTCTTTGAATAGCCAGCCTGCAGGGTTGATAGCGAGCCGGCTGGCGCTTCCTTTAGGCTGTGGTCATAGGAAAAGCCACGCAGTAGCCACATAACGACTAGTGTCTGAGATCAGGGCTAATTTTTATGTTTTTTTTTTTCCTTTTGCTTTGCATGTTTTTTTATTTTCTTGCAGACTACAAGTTAACGCAATGCCTTCTGCATGTCCCATTCAACGATTATATTTTGAGTTCTTACAGCTGCTTGTAAATTTCATTAAACATAAAATAACATTTAGTCAATTAGATGTAAAAAGACACGTTGTAAATTGGCTGGGCATAAATTGGCTTAATGCAAGTGATGCATAGATCACTTAGAAAGGGTAAGTAAATGTGGTTAATTCAGGTAGTTATAAAGCACTTAGTAGTGCTCAGTTAACAATTTTTGTGAGCTCATATAAAGTGATGACTACACTGAGAAAAATAATTCTGAGTGGATGTAAATGTTATGTAATTCAAATGTGTGATATTAACAATAAAATGTTACGTTTGTATCTTTACATTAATATATCAAATTTTTAATTCATCTGCATTTGTTCAAAACACAAGACAAAGTGAATTTTTTTCCTTTACAAAATTAATCTAAGTAATCCCAGACAATCTTTTTAGGTACACACACACAACAAACAATACCTTGTTTCATTTACTCAGTACAAAAAAAAATCACTCCCCTTCCTGTTTCATTGGACTGGAAACCCCTTGCATTTCAAAGAAGACGACACGCGGCTGACCTTAAGGTAAGAATAAAGTTAGCAAATAACAGTTAATGTTACTTGGTACATTCTTTACAGTTTTGGAATTGTTGTACAAAAACGAGGCTTTAAATGTAATTTGAACATTAGGCATTGTGTGGATTTTCTAATTAGCATTGCCATGTGGCTGGTAGCTAGCTATAGTTGCTTTACATGTAATTTAAACTTTGCAAGTGGCGATAAAATAGTTCGTTCTAATTTGAAGCTAACGAATGCAGCAATAAAATAAGGCCTATAGTGTGAAGCACATGGATTTTTAGACCAGCCATGAATAATGTAGGGTAACCTCGTTTTTTTTTTTTTTTTATCTGGACCCTATTTTATTCTTTAAAAAATATATTTTTGTGTTTAGTGACTGATGGGAACATTAATCTTTGAAATCGGTCCAGTATTAGGCTAAGCAAGACCGCTGCAATCTGCAGAGGCGAAACGTCGTTCGGCCTAACGTTTCTGGGCAATTGCGCAGCTACTTTCATTTACATCCACAAAACCTGCTTCTTTTCCCACTGACATGCTCAGACTATTACTATAAGTGTCTGACAACATTATAAGGATCCCTACAGAGTTCGACCTTTTTGTTATAGAGTAAGATCCTTTTTATTTAACCCCTTTACGTAGAAAAAGATCGACACCCCCAGCTTAATCACTGCACGTTAAAACATTTTACTTGATCTAAAAACCGAGTTAGCCTATTAGAAATATTTAAGACTCCAGCTTGGATATTTGGCCACTATGTATGATAAAACCAGGTTGCATTGACATTGATTTCTTAATTTGTCAAATAGTGCAAATAATCAATGTAGGCCTATTTGTGTCCACACAATTGACAGCCTCCGTTAGGACTGTCCAAACGTGCGCATTTCTATATCTATCGATTTCGTTTTCAAACTATGTCGTCATACAGCATAATAATCCATTTCCAACTGAATTATGCCATCTGAAGAGCTGAAAGAGTGTCGACAGATCGCGCTCTGTCTTTTTCTCTTCATGGTTTGCGTTAGTGGGGACGGTAGTTTTTTTACGGTCTGTGGTTAGAGCGCTCATTAGAGGTTAACAGCTGTCAATCACCTTTTTATTTTTTATTTTTTTATGCTAAGGTATAAAAAATATAAGTACATAGCAAAAGTGTACAAAACAATTACATACAACTAAATAAAGAAAGCAAAGCAGCACATATACATATACGTTATAGTCTGTACAATGTTATTAATAAATAATATTAATGAAATGTTTTTTGGTTTCTTGCATTGGCTAGTTACTAACCATAACACTGTGTCCACCAGGTGATTCTCCTGACAAGTATAGGCTACACTGGATAAAGGTATGTAACTTTCAATAAATTGGTTTATTGTAGTGAGGAAACTGCGGGTATAAAGTCAATTATAATAATTAATTATTATTATAGTTCCAGTTATCCTGTTTGTTTGTTTGTTGGTGCACAAAGTCAGCCATTGCATTATTTCCCAATGCCTTGGTAATCTATTTTTGTTGATCCCATACATAGCTAAAAATACTTTCACCATTTTAAAGTCACACATCTTTCTATTTAACATCCAAGCTGATTAGGCTGTGATAAAAGCTGAACCTGACTGATAACCTGTGGAAAAAAATATACCTGTATCAAGCTCACCTGGAAGACTGTCAGAATAAAATCAAACTTATCTGATTACCTGTGGACAAAATGACAAGATGCTTTAAGAATGAAAAGAGAATGCAACCAATCTGTATGCTTGTGGAAAAATATATAAGTAAGTTTACCTGATGAGGCTGTCATAAAAAAAATATGCTCATCGAATTCCCTTATCAATCATGCTGTAATTTTAGATTCTCTTGTTTCAATTCTTCAGTTGCATACTCCCCTGAACAATTGTATGGCTCAGAACAACGGGCCTCAATATTGTCATATTTGACCAATACTTCAGTTAGTGCCACAAAGTGACTGAAATCTGTGTGATGCACAGGCTCCATAAATTAATGTAAAAGTCAAGACACTAACACTGAAGACAGTGCACACACAGTTTTGTTTAAAGATGTCATAGGTGTTGAAAGGTAATCCTTCTCAGTAAAGTTCACAATCAGAACAAAATACTTGTGGTGGCTTATCAACTAACTTGTGGTTAGTTTAATGTTTCTTTGACAAATGTGAATTGAGGGAATTCCAGGATGGACAGAGGCAATTAGTATGTAAACAGGCAAAAAATAGCTGTGGTCTTTCCTTATTTTTAGTATTATTTGGTTAAAGGGGTGGTACAATACGCGTTTTTACAAGATGTAAAATAAATCTCTGATGACCCCAGAGTGTGTATGTGAAGTTTTAGCTCAAAATACTCTACAGATAATTTTTTATAGCATGTTAAAATTGTCACTTTTTGAGTTTGAGTAAAAAAGCTCAGTTTTCGTATGTCCCTTTAAATGCAAATTAAATGCTGCTCCTGGTTGCATGTTCCTGGGGGCAGGGTTTATGTAAATCTTGGGGTTATTGATGTCACCAACCCGGGAGGAAGCTGTTGTAGTCCCTACCAGGCGTTTGTTGTAGTCCTTAAAAATAGATTTCTTTAAAATAAAATATTTGCCTTTGCTTTGAACTTTGAATATTGTAACTTTGCAGATGTTGTTTATGCTTAAACAGCAACATTGCACACTAACTAAAATTAAAAAAGTGAAATCATAATCAACCACATCTTTAAGATCACAAATGATTGACCTGCTAAATAAATATATATTTTCTCTTTACATTTTTGAAGACAGACAAGCAGAGAGACAAATACAACTAAATGGAAGCTGTGCTCCTGACCGCTACCAGTTTATGACGAATCTCGAAGCTGAATTTCGCACTCAGAGAGACCACCCAATTTGCGCCTCATTCAGGGTTTGGCTGTACCAATGGATCTAGCATCTGGGTTATATGGGATGGATTTGCAAGATTTGTACCTTTGTTGCCCCTGTAAAAAATGAACTTTTGAGACACTACAGATTAAGGCACAACCACAATGAATTTCTTCCCTGTTTACATGCTGATTGCCCTTGCTCCTTCAAAACCTATAGTGCCCTACAATCACATTTGAGAAGGACACATTCAACTGAAAAACCAACACCAGAAGTACTTTTTTTTAACTGTGAACTGTGCCGTTCTTTTTTCTCCACTGAGAAGGATTACTTCCAACATCTTGGAGTTCATCTTAGGAAAAATGAAACTGTGCATTGTGTCTTTAAAGACTGTGATTTTCACACAAATGTGTATGGAACCTTTGCATCACACAGATCTCGCCAACACACAGCACATTCTTCAAGTGACTTTCGGGCACAAGCTGTACATACGTATATAGATCAGTCAAATATTACAGATGATATTGTTGAAGAAGCGCATTGTTCTAATGCAGACAAGTGTTCGGGAGCAGATGACTTTTCAGGAGAGTATGAAACAGAAGAATTGAAAGAGGACGAAATTGAACTGAAATTAGGCCACCTTCTTTTAAAATTACAGAGCATTTACAATGTGCCAAGCAAGTGCATTAATGAAGTTGTAGCAGAGCTCCAGTTTATATCCACTTCATTGTCAGGTCCTGGCATAAAAAAGACTGTAAACGCATGTTTAAGGAAACATGACTGTGTGCTTGATGACCCAGTCATCTCAGATTTAGTCAAACAGTTGAGTGAGTCCAACTCTGTTAGCACAGCTTTAAGAGCTGATGGTCCTCTTGCCACATCTTACAAAAGACAGCAGTTTTTTAAGAATAAATTTCATGTGGTTGAGCCTGTCGAATTCATTCTGGACAAGAAGGAAGGTCGAACCTTACAATATGTTCCCATTCTTCAGTTATTGTCACAGATACTAGGCGTTAAAGACATACAGGAAAAAGCTTTCAAATCTTCAAACGCTACTCAGAGTCGGTACGAGTCATTTACTGATGGAACACATTTTAAAGAAAATGAACTTTTATCTACTGAAGACCTAACACTTTCTCTCCTTCTCTACATTGATGATTTTGAAGTGTGCAATCCTCTGGGAACATCCCGAAAAAAGCACAAGATTACTGCAGTGTATTGGGTATTGGCAAATGTTCCACTACAGTTTCGTGCAACACTTAAGTCTATTTATTTAGCGGTGCTTTGTAAGGCTGTAGATGTAAAGAAGTATGGTTATGAGGCAGTGCTTGAACCACTGTTAAAAGACATTGTCCAATTGGAAGAAGAAGGACTCTTTATTCCTTTGTTTGGAAAGAAAATCAAAGGCACAATAGTTAGTGTAGTAGCTGACAATTTAGGTGCCCATTCACTTGGTGGATTTTTGGAAAGCTTTTCTGGATCTCATGTCTGCAGGTTTTGTTTAGGAAAGCTGTCCGAGTTTCAGGTAAAAGAAGTAAGGACTGGGGCCTTCCAAGCAAGAACGAAGCAGGAACATTCTTTTCATGTACAAGCAGCTTTAGAAAGTCCAACTCTCACTCACTGCTTTGGTGTGAAAAGGCAATGTGCCTTAACTAAGAGGTTAAAATACTTTCATGTTTTGTCAGGGTATCCACCAGACTTGCTCCACGACCTATTTGAGGGAGTAGTACCTTTGGAGTTAGCTTTGAGCCTTGATCTACTGATAAAGAAAAAATACTTTACTTTATTTCAACTGAATGACCTAATCAGACAGTTCCCCTACAAATGGACTGACAAAACTGACAGCCCGCAGCCTATCCCGCTGAACTTTGCCACCCGGAGAAGCATTGGTGGAAACGCTCATGAAAATTGGAGTCTATTGCGACTGCTCCCCCTTATGATTGGTTTTAAAGTGCCAGAGAGTGAACCTGCATGGCATCTTTTAATGGATCTTAAAGACATTGTTGAGCTTGTGGTTTCTCCATTTCACACAGATGACACGATAAGATTCCTGGACACCAAGATATCTGAACACAGGCATAGATACCTACAGGTTTTTCCAGAAGCAAGAGTTCTGCCAAAGCACCATTATCTTGAGCATTATCCACAACTAATAAAGGAATTCGGACCGCTTGTAGCCCTGTGGACCATGCGCTTTGAAGCTAAGCATAGCTTTTTCAAGCGAGTTGTTCGACATACCCACTGTTTTCGTAACATTTTACTGTCTCTTGCTGTTAAGCATCAATTCATGCTGGCTTACCATCTGCACGGCACAGATCTACTCAAACCTGCCCTCAGTGTCTCAAATATTTCTACATTGCCTGTGGATGTCCTCAAGGAAAACATACAGGAAGCGGTGCAAAACAAGTTTCCTGGAGAAACGTACATGCAGGTTGCCAATACAGTGACCTGTCATGGCACCACTTACTCAGTGGGAATGATTTTGCCGTATGGATCAACTGGAGGACTTCCAGATTTTGTTGAACTAAGTCTGATCCTTATTGTGCATGGTCAGCCTGTATTTGCTGTCAAGTGTCTACATTCATGGTACAGTGAGCACCTTAGGGCTTTTGAATTGGAATCCACAAGACAAGTGACAATCTGTGAGCAACTAGACTTGACAGACTCCTATCCTCTTGTAGCTTACACTGTTGAGCAAAAGCGATTTGTCACCCTGAAGCGTCATATACCCATACAAGATTAGGTATTTATATACAGTATATATTGATTTTTTCATTTGTTTCTAAATCCTCAATTCACTGTCTTTAGTTAAGTGTTACACATGACTTAAAATTTTCCCGGGATCTGAAAAAAATTCAAAACTACCCAAAAATGTCACCCAGGGGCCTCCTTTACAAGTGACCCATATCTTAATTAATTTGTTTTAACTTTTTGATTCATTGCATGCCTAAATTCAACTTAACAGTCTTTTTTTCTTACTACAGAATCATCATGTCTGCCAGACTCAGAGTCATACTGCAAGAAGAAATACGCAAGCTTTCCTTGCCTTCAGGAATACCTCAGACTGTAGAGGAATTGAAGAATATTGTGCAAGAGACATTTGCAATTGAGCAAAATTTTAGTTTTCAGTTCCAGGACCAAGATTTTAATGGTCAGTTTTTTACTCTCCTTGAAACTGATGAAATAAAGGACAGAGACACCATCAAGGTGGTCCTTGCTGAACCAGTGATCACAGTAACATTTCAAGATTCTTCAAAGGATCAAGGAGTCCAGGATAGCTTTGATAGCATTTGCACTGAGTTATTGGAAGATGTTGGTTCCTGCTCCACTGCATCCAGCGATACCACAATTCTGTCTTCTCCAGGTAGCATCTCCTCCCTTCGTTCTGTGCCTTGGCCAGCTCAGTTTGTAATACCTACCTTCTCCCTTGACACTGAGCTCATTCTACAAGCAGCAAATGATGCCAACCTAAAGGACGGAACATTTCTTTGCAATCCTGCAGTAAAATCTAACATTCTGGACAAACTAGCAGAGAGCATCTTTGTCTACACCGCCTATCCATCAAGTGCACAAAGGGAGCAGGTTGCTGAGGCCCTGGTTTTGAAACACCCATGTTTGAGGGACCCAGTATCATTCAATGGTTTATATAGTTGGCACAACAGCCTGAAGTACAAACTTGGAAATTTCAGAGCAAAGGTGAAACACCTTGGAATACCAGAGCTAAATGTCAACTGTCTCAAGAGAAAGTCAGCTGCAGATCAAACTGCAGCAAAGAACTTAAAAAAAGCAAAGAAATCTGAGGTAAACTATCTCCCGCCTCATCCTCAAGGCGAAAATGATGAATCCCTTGAGAAGGAGAGAGTGGAGCTTCTCTATGAGTACAAGAAGAGAGACAACAACAGAGTCATTAATGACAAGATGGCAAAAACCTTCTCACTGCGTCGTAAAGATGTGATCCAGAAACCACCTGTGATTGATTTAAATGCTCGATGGCCTGCCCTGTTTGAGTTTTCCCAGGTATGTAGAACACTTTAATACTTATCTAATTACCTTTGTAATACCAAGTACTTTGTCTGACAAGGTGAAAGTAGTGTGGAATTTGCTGAAACTAAGCTGATAACTTAACTAAACACAAACCATGCACTTAAATGAACTCTCATCCGGTGCAGCATCCCTTTCCAGATATCAGACCACCTAAATGTATTTCTAGGGTTACTTTTTCTACTTGGTATTCTGTTTCTCTTTCCCTGTGCCTCTAATTCTTTTATTTCAGTATCTCATTATGCCTCTCCATCTCTCTCGGTCTCTTTCTCAGATCGAGGAGGAATTCCGGAGGATCACACTGAAGCCTCTACAGTCCACATTCTTTGGGAAGTTGGACGAATACACGCCTAAATTGTTGAGACTCTACAGGAGGAAGGGAGGCGCTGTTGGGAAGAAACTTGATGACACCCTTGAAATCATGAATGAGGCATGTACTTTTACAATTGTAGCAGTTACTTTAATGTTGTAGCATTCCAATAAATGTACTCTAAAAAGGTCACTAAAAAATTAAATTTCTGTCATTAATTTCTTACCCTCATGTCTTTCCAAAAGCGCAAGACCTTCATTTATCTTCAGAACACAAATGAAGATATTTTTGATAAAAATCTGAGAGCTTTCATGCCCTACATAGACAGCAACGTCATTGCAACTTTCAAGGTTCAGAAAGGCGGTAAAGACATCGTTAAAATAGTCCATGTGACTCCAGCGGTTCAACCTTAATGGCATGAAGAGCCGAGAATACTTTTTGTGCACAAAAAAACCCACAAAAATAATGCTTTATTCAACTATTTATTCTCTTCCATGTCAGTCACCTATGCTGTTCACGTAGTAAACAAAGCGTTGCCTTTCCGTGTTCTACTTCAAAACGCAGACTCAGTATTGGCCTCTGGTTGGCCAGCTTCTGCTTCAGCATCACATGCATGCAACATTGTGCTTGCGTGAACAGCGTCGGCCTGTAGTGAGCCGGCGTTGAAGCTCAACTCTGTTTACTACATAAACAGCGTAGTAGACTGACACAGAAGAGATAAAATTGTTAAATAAAGTCGTTCTTTTTGTTAGTTTTTTTTTGCACAAAAAAAATTCTTATCACTTCATCACATTAAGGTTGAGTCACTGGAGTTACATGAACTATTTTAACAATGTCTTTACTTGTCTTTCTGGGCCTTGGAAGAGGTCATGACGTTGCTGTCTATGAAGGAGTGAGACAGCTCTCAGATTTCATCAAAAACATCTTAATTTGTGTTCCGAAGATGATCGAAAGTCTTTGGTTTGGAATAACATGAGGGTGAGTAATTACTGACAGAATTTTCATTTCCGGGTGAACTAACCCTTTAAAATAATTCCATATTTCATATATTTGTAGGACAACAGCATTGAGACCAGAAGAGAAACTGTGATCAGAGGCCTCATTCTCTACCTTGGTGAAAAGTCAGAGGAATTAATCAAGGACTACCGGGTAAAGAAATTATATTTCTGCATATCTATGTATACTGAACGATTTTCAAATGTATTTCTTGATTTATATAGAAAGTTTTACAGTGCACTATTACACACACATATATATATATATACATATATATATATATATATACAAAATAAACCTAAAATTCTCGGGACAGGAGTATGTGTCCAAATTTTAATCTTAACCGTTCTATTTCATCAGATACGATCTCTAAACAGGGCTTTAAGTGTAAAATACCGAACTTGTTCTTTAAATCACAACACCGCTCAAAACTACCACAGCAACCACGTAAACCCGTCCAAATCCTGACAACACAGCACATTTTTTCGAGTGACTTTTTGCCACAAATTGTACATAAGTATATAGATCAAAACTACCACAGCAACCACGTAATCCCACCCAGATTTCTGTCCAGAAGGCGAGCAAAGAGCTATATGCATTCTTCACATTAGCAAACAAAAAGCTGGTTACATTTTCTCTGGTATATTTCACAGGTTTGTGATGACGACGATGCTGCAGCCATTCAAGAGGCCATCACTTCATTTGTGCTCAACATCTTTGTGGTCAGCAAAGCCAGGGATGGAGGTCTCGATAAGAAAGCTGGAATAGCCATCGAGGGAGCAGAGGTCCTTTTTGGTATTCCCAGTGTAGCACATGCTTGCACCTACCTTATGGGCCTTATTTATGCCTTGGAACTAAGCTATCCAAAGAAACTGAAATACACCTTTGAGGTGTTTCAGAAGATCTTCCTGGAGCTGGAGGATGTTAACAAAAACATGTCCTCCAAAATCCACGATCTCAAGATCAGCTTACTGGCCTAAAAGTGATAGACATTGTTGAAGTTAGAGGGTTTGAGTTAGGTCCCTTTGTTAAAGGTTTACAGTGCAATTTCTCAGGTTATCCTAATGCACTTTCTAGTTGCACTACTCTTTCATATGTGGACCATGTTTGTGAGTCTGTTAATGAGCATTTGAAGGAAATATGACTGTGAAGAAGTCACATGACTCATGGAAAATATTTTGTACAATTAGAATTTATTGTTATTTTATTGTGATAGATCACTAAGCTACCCAAATAAACTGAAATGTAGGTGTTCTAGAAGATCTTCCTGAAGCTGGAGGACAGGAACCAAAAAATTTTCCCCAAAGTTCATGATCTCAAGATCAGCTTACTGGCCTAAAAACCATACAGACCTTGTTGAAGGTAGAGGGTTTGAGTAAGGTCCTTCTGGTCAAGTTTTACAGTTCAATTTCTCAGGTTTTTTCAATGCACTTCAAGTTACACTAATACTATTTCATATAGGGACCATGTTTGTGAGTCTGTTAATATTTAAGGTGCAGTTGAGTATTTGTGAGCGTGTTGTTTTAAAGTCTTAGAGTATGTTACTGTACAGGACTGAAAAAACACAATTGTATAGACAATATTTTGTAACTGTTTTTTTTATTTTTATTGAAAAGTCCTTACTGAAAGTGTTGAAATAGTTTAACATCCGATTGGGAGTTTGAGACTGACAGATGTCCATTTCATATTACGGTCAACCCTTGGCCACAGCATGTATATCTTGAGATGTATTGAGTGGATTAAGGGGAAGTTCTGTGACCATATTCCTGAAGACAATAAAGCCTGTCAACTTTCACTTAATGAGCTTTCCTCTTGCACCACCGTGAAGCACAATTTTCTATTGTATACGATGTCTCAACCTGTGAGGTGGTTATATTTTATTATAATTTTTTATACTGAGCTTGTCAGTTTTTACTATCAAATGGCCAAAATGTCAGCTTTATGTAATGTAATAACTAGATTTCCATATTCGATCAGTACATTCTACTGTCATTCTGTGTTGAACTAGTAAATAGTAGTAAAAAAATTAACAATTTGCATTTATACTTTCAGTAGAAATACTCAGTTGTGAATTAGAAAATTTCGCGTTCAGGTAACTTTAAAATACACTAACAAATTTTGATAAACAAAGTAGATCCCACTTGAAATTTGTAATATGGAAATAAAAAAATTAAGTTGGATTCAATCAAAAAGACACATTTAGAACTCTTAAAGTAATGTAGATCACACACACACACAAATGACTAGAGCAATGATAAAATTAAGTTTACTTTACATGCAAATTTTATTTCAACAAACAGAAAAATTAAGTAGTTTGTACAAAGACTAGTCTTGTTGGATCTACGTAATAAAATTATGCAAAAAAATTCATCTTATTTTTTAAGTAAATCAAGCAGAGAATTTTTATCAGTGTAGTTATGCCTTGTAAAGCATTTACAATGGAGATTTAAATGCTCAAACTGAAAAACAACAACAACAACACAGTGATACAGAACATATAAATATTAAAAGCCTTTAAATCTCATTTGTAAATGCTTTACAAGGCATAAATAGTCCTCACTTTAGATGAGCTCACAAAAATAGTTAACTAACCACTACTAAATGCTTTATAACTACCTGCATTAACCCTGAATTACAGTAGAAATACATGTTAATAAAGCATTTACTAACACACAAAGTAACTATTACTACATGTCTGAATAATAAGATGTATGAAAGTATATTTAAATATTTTATTAATCATTTACTTACACTTTCTAAGTGATTTTATGAACCACTGAAAACTCCTAAATAACTGGTTTGTAAATATTGCTATACTTCATTTAGAAATGATACATTGATCATTAATAAAGTATGAAAATACAATTATTAAACACATTATAGGTATGCTTTTAAATCAAGAAAAAAGCATTTGTAGCTGTATTTATAAACTGCTTATTAATGTCTATCAATGTTTTATAACTGAGAAATTAACTGTTTACTAATGCTTAACTAATGATTAATAGCGTGCAGTTATTATAAAGTGTTACCGCTTTGGCAAAACTTTAGTCAAGCTCTCTAGTCACTAGGGCTGTAATCTCCCAGTCGATTGTTGGTCGATACGTTCTGGCTCGACCAAAATTCTGATTGGTCGATTTTTTGGCGCGTTCATTTCATTAGTTTTGCCGCGTTCATTTCATCAGTTTTCCCGCGTTCTTTTCATCAGTTTTGCCGCGTTCGTTTCATCAGGTGGAAAGTACTTGCTAATGGGGGTGTTTTCAGAGCACCCCTGTTTAACAGGTAACAGTCTGTCTTCAGAACACCCCCCTTGTTTTCACTTCTTTTGGATTAGCCCAACCACTGGAGAAGAGAGACAGATTGAAGAAAGTAGGCTACAAGAAGGTTTGCTGAATATTATTTATTTAATTGTGAGAGCGTTTAATTCATAGTCAGTGCTCTTCTACCATGTCAACAAAGACTTTGGCAGTGTGGCAGCATTTTTTTAAAATAGAAAACGGGGAAAAATGATTGTAGCCTAATGCGCTGTGCCACTGTTTGTATTAGTTTTGACCCTATGCTTTATTTTCAGTTATGCACTTTATTTCGTTTTTGTTATTGATCTGGTTTGTTTAATAAATATTCTTTTTTTACTAAAATGGACGTGCCTTTTGTGTTTAAGAGTAAAGCTTTAAGTTAATAGTCTATTCGTGTCTCAGCCGCGAAGCTGCGCTCCTGTGTTCAGCCTCACTCTGTGCAAGCTGCACCACGGCTGAAATGATAGTGCCTGTCAGTTATTATAATACACATATGATAAAAACAATTGTCTAAATTATGTTGCATATTCCTCAAAAGTTTTTGTGATGATATCACTAGTTGACAACAGTACTATTTTCGGAAATCATAGGCTATATTGCGGAGGTGCACGTGATGCAACGCTGTCAGAGCCGACAGACTCGTGTGTCAGACTCATTTCAGTGCAAAATAATTAGGTCAAAAACGATTTAATATACTGCAAATAGCCTACTATTTTTTTATGTTTATTTATAATTCATTTAGGCGGACAACAAGGCTACCAAGTACTGCACACAGTGCGCAGCTAATTAATGTAACGTTTTTTTTCCTAACGTCATTTTTAGTTGAAAATTTCAGGCCTTCAGTCGACCAAGATTTCCTTTGGTTGATTACAGCCCTACTAGTCACTATTCAACTTATTTCTTCTCTTCCACTTAATTGTTTTTGCCCTAAAGTCCCTTTTGTTGCATTCAGTCTTCAGATTTACTGCTGTCATCACCTAGTGCAGAAAAGATGGGAAAGGTCCTTTATGAAAATTAACCTTGGGTTTACTACAAATAAAACCAAAAAATCATGGTTAATATAAAACCAGGGTAACCACAAATTATCCATGGTTTTGTTAGACTAACCATAGTTTAACCATGGTATTTGTACTAAAACTGTGGTTATTCAAATAGTAATCATTAGTAATCAATCCACCAAAAAACATGGTTAGTACATTTTTACTATAATAAAAACATGGTTAAAGGGATAGTTAACCCAAAAATAAAAATTATGTCATTAATTACCCTCATGTTATTCACAAGTGAATAATGCTTTGATGAAATCTGAGAGCTTTCTGTTCCTGTTGACAGCCTATTTGCTGTCAACCAAGAACAAACCTCTTGCGGAAGCTCAAATGTGCTACTTAACACACGAGAATTAACCCCATTGGTTATTGCATGTGGCGAGCAGGTCTGCAGCGGGAGAAAAAGACTGGAGAAGAGCGGTGAATAAGTAGGACAAGTGCAAAATGACAAACACCTGTGTCTTGTTGCAGTAATTGGCCTGGAGATAACAGATAAAAGCCACCAGGAAGCAGGGAGAGAGACTTGTGCGCTTTGAATGATCTGGAGAGCTGCATCACTGTTATTCCCTTGCATGTGGACTGAGTTTATTGAAGCGCAGTGAGTGCGACTTTGTTTTGGGATTTGAAAGTGAATAAAGCACGAGCTTCAGTAAAGCAGACCCTGACTTCTTCCTTCCTTGTCTTGAACATTATTACTCGGGTGCCAAAACCCGGGACAGAAGGAACGCCGCCGTCATGCAGTCCACGTCAAGTTCGCCATTTGCATATGTCATCCAATCGCTCGCGGGACTCCACCAGGAACACCACCAGACGCTAATGGACATGAGGGATGACCAGGAATGCCGTTTCCACAACCTCATCTAAGCACAACAGGAAGACTGCAAGCTGTTCCGGAGCTGGATGGACAGGGAGGTTTTGACCGGGGGGGACTCCACCACCAAACACCCACTCATTTGAGACGACCCCAAGGCCTTTATCGACCTGTCCAAGAAAACGGCAGAGTCATGTGAGTGGCCATTAGTCCAGTGAGCCTGAGCCCGGTACAAAATTGCCAGCGGTTCCGGTCTCTGGATCTGGTCGAGAGCGGCCAGCCCTTTGTGATGACTTAACAGTACCGGGACGCATGTCCCACATGGTTGTTGCCTGGGCGAAGCGACGTCGAGCAGACCATTGACCTAGTGGTACTGGAGAAGTTATGCACTTTACTGTCACTAGGGTAGCGGGGAAGTCTGGGCCAGCCTGTTGGTGTTGCGGGGACCCAGGACACTTTATTGACAAGTGTCCAGTAATAGAGTCCAGTCATCTCATAGCAAAAATGATTGCAAGACATATACTTCCTTTAAATTTTGTTGAAGGAGACAAATTTAAGGAAGTCTTACAGTTTCTTGAACCAGATTACAACATTCCCTCACGGAAAACTATAACAGCGTGAATAGAGCTTCAATATGAAAGTATGGTTTCCGATCTCAAAACTACTTTAGGGACAGTAGTCTCCGTGGCCATTACAACTGACACTTGGACAGCATTAAATACAGAATTCCCTTTCGAGAACGGTCACTTCGTATTGCGTGTTCGAAAACTCCTTTCTTCAGATTTATTGAAGCTTATTTGTAAAACGCATTGAAAATGGCGAGGCGCCTCAGAGACAGCCGAATTGGGTGTGGCTGAGCCTATAAAATGACCCCGAATTTGCCATTATAGCAGATTTTCTCTACTTCAGCGACAACTTACGTCTCTGTGTCCTCCGAAAACTTTGAAGCTATTGCCGTTGAAACAAGCCTTATTCTGCCAGAATGAGCCTTCGCACAGCGGACTGCGCCTTCAACTCGTCTTGGAAGCCGCTTTCTCCTGTCGCCGTTTTCCAGTGGCCATCCGGCAATTGACATATATTCTTTCTATTGAACTGTTACGTTATACAGTCTGAAAGAGCGGCGAGCGTTGTTTCAAATGCCTCACTCAAAATGCGCCACGTGCGGATCCCATCTGCACGAGAGGGGTGGGCACTCGGAGTGTGTTTCATGCCTGGATCCTTCCCATGCTGATTCTGTAGGAATTTTTCCACAGTGGTTGCACCCCTTACTGACCTTTTAAGTACTGAGCGAAAATTTGTGTGGAACGAAGTATGTGAATTTGCCTTCTGTTCTGCTAAAGATTTATTGTGCAATGCTCCTGTGCTTTCTGCCCCGAATTTCACTGAATCTTTTAGCCTGCAGGTGGACGCGAGTGCTTATGGCGCCGGTGCGGTGCTGATGCAAGCAGATAACGCTGGTATAGAACATCCAGTGAGCTATTTCTCAAAAAAATTCACCCGGTAATTACTGAGAAATTATAGCACAATCGAGAAAGAAGCCCTGGCGTTGCTGTTGGCCGTCCAACACTTTGAGGTGTATTTAAGTTCTGGTGACCGCATTGTGACGTACACGGATCACAACCCTCTAGTGTTCCTGGCTCGTATGTCTAACTCTAATCAGCGTCTAATGAGATGGGCACTCATCTTACAAGAGTTCAACTTGGACATACGTTATAAAAAGGGTGTAGATAATGTCGTAGCTGACGCATTATCAAGGGCTTATACTGCTGATGCCTAATCGACCGTAAAAAAAAAATGCCATGAAGTGTTGATGGATTCAACTAATTTGTTACAAATCAGGTTTTGTAACTAAGGGTGGGGGTGTTACGTCCCTGGACGTAATGTGTTATTCATTTTATTATTTCTTTGATTTTTGTCATGTGACTTGTTATTGTGCAGTTCGTTGTCTCTCTCTCTCTCTCTCTCTCTCTCCCTCTCCTTCTGTGCAGGCTTGATTGGGTTCAGCTGCGGCAGATCACGTTGATGAGCGGGAGTGTTGATATGCTGAGAAAGACGGCAATGCGGGAGAGCTTCTTGGGGCGCGTCGTGGAGCTCCGTTGTCGTTCTGTCCCTCATCTCCTGCCCCAGACATTTGGCTTATTGTTGGAGTACTAAATGTTGGAGTGTGGTTGGGGTTCGTTCAGTGAGGCTTCCTTGTGTGGGGTTTTCACCATTGAATTATGAGGACATCTGACTTGTTACTTTGGTATCATGAGTTTCTCTTTTTCATTATCTTTTCTTTATTTTGTCTTGTTATTTAAGCTGTTACTGATTGATATCATTAGGTTGATGTTTAATTAGTTTCCTTTGGAAGCCGTAGGGAGGAGGTTGCCATTTTATTTTCTCTTGAGTAGTTTTCTCCTGGTTATTGTTAGTTAGGGAGTAAGGGAAGACTTTTGTACTTTCTTTGGGGTTTTCTTTTGTTAGGTAAATTATATTCAATTCCCTTTTAGTTAGACCCATTTCTGTTTGTTATTTTGGCTTGAACCCCTCCTGAAGATTCACGCTTCCTGTTCATTCATGTGTTAATAAAAAGCTTACTTTTGCCACTTTCGTTTCGTAGTATTTGTTTGTGAGCTGGGACAGGAGAAGGGACATAGGTATTAATTTAATTGATGCGTTGTTTGTCATTGGCATTCCTAACCCTAGACGGGGAGGCCGTGACAATCTGCACCCTCTGCTGTCTCGGTGCTGCAGACGCGGCTAGCTCTCTCCAAAGATGGCGACGCCGCCCCTCCCACTCTTCCTTTTCCCGCTCTACTTCTGCCGAGGAAAAAGAGCCACCGAAGGCTGCCCGAGGGATTGGAGATAAGCGAGCCCCCGAAGTCGGTTTGAGGGCTGGTTTTTGCTGGGGCGCCAGCAGGCCCCTCATCACAGACCTGCTCCATTCTTCCCCAAGGTTCATCAAGAGCTAAGCACTACCCACAGCCTCTGCGCCAGGGCCCCCGACCCAGGATTTTGTTGGACCCTAGGCCTCCGAAGACCTCCAAGCGACGGGGGTAAAAAGAGAGGGCTTGAGTCTCGCCGCAGCCGGACCACCATCGAAGAAACCCACAAGTCTCGCAGCTATTTTATAATTTTATTCTGTAGTAACCGGGCCCGCTGCTCTGCGCGCGTTCCTACACACAAACGCTGTTTTCACAGCGACCCCAATAAAGCACATAAAGAGTATGTTTCAAGCACACACCACACGGGTTTCCGGTCCCCCTTCACTAGGTGGCCCCCTCCCAGTTGTCACTATGACTTTGCCCGAGGCGAAAGCCTTTCCAGTCAAACCAACACTCAGTATGTGCACAAATCACAATATAAAGGTGTCTGGTCCCCCTGTATTAGGTGGCCCGTCCCTGAACATGAGCCGAACCCTAGCCACAAAAGCTCTGGCCTGGCAAGCCATTCCCAGTGTATTCGAGTTGGGTTATAAAAAAACAACAAATAAAGCGAGGATACTCGCTCCAATTCGCTCGCAGACCCCCAAAGTTTCAGGCGGTTCTCAAGACTTTGGTGAGAAGCAACGTGTGTCCCGTGCTTCGGTCCGATATACAAAATCTGTTATCAAAAGGGGCGATATAATTAGTCCCCCCGCGCTGAAACACTAGGGTTTTACAGTCGCTATTTTCTTGTACAGAAAAAAGACGGCGGCATCATACCCATACTAGACCTAAGGCATCTGAACAAAGCTCTCATGAGATTCGCCTTCGAGGGGCAGGCTTATCAATACACAGTTCTGAAGTTCGGTCTGTCCCTAGCGCCCCATTCATTTACGAAGTGCATGGACGTGGCACTCTCTCCCCTGAGATATCAGGGAGTGCGCGTGCTGAATTATCTCGACGACTGGCTTGTGCTGGCGCAGTCGAGGACCGAACTTATATATATACACATATATAATTATATATATATATATATATATAGTTTCTGTGAGCCCAGGGGTCCAGCCAATTACTTAAAGTGCTGCGTTTTACACTGCGTCCCCACTGCATATAGCTACGCAATACGAAGTGACTGTTTTCGAAAAGGAACGTACTCGGTTACCAACGTAACCTCGGTTCCCTGAGAGTAGGGAACGAGTATTGCGTAGCTTGCCGCACTATAGTACCATGGCAAGTCTGTCGCTTCATTCGATTTAAACCTGCTATAATGGCGAATTCAGGCTCATTTTATAGGCTCAGCCACACCCAATTTGGCAGCCAATTAGCTATCAGCGCGCCAACACGCGTCAGAGACCGCCGAATTATGCGCGCCTTCGCCATTGGATGTGCAGTTGCTGCAGCACAGCCAATGAGTGAGCTAGTCACTCATAGTGCTCACTGTGCAGTTGCACTGCGTTTTACATATAGGCTTCAATAAATCTGAGGAAAGGAGTTTCCCCACTGCGTATAACTATGCAATACTCGTTCCCTACTCTTAGGGAACCGAGGTTACATTAGTAACTGAGTACGTTCTATGTCACTATAACGTGTAATTTTATTGCTGATGGTAAGGTGGACAGTTATGTTCTGAAAACCCGAGCACTGAAAGAGCGTCACTCCGCTGCCAACCTGGTGGATTATTTGAAAACATCTGTAGAACAATGGGGCCTGGAAGGCAAAGTGGTCGCGTGCGTGCGTGCATGCATGACAGTGCTAGCAATATGGTAGCTGCAAACAGAGACATGAACTGAGAATCTTTACCTTGCTTTGCACACACTTATGTTGGCTATTAATGATGGATTTAAAGCTGCAAGCATGAATAGGCTCATTGGTGCATGCAGTAAACTTGTTGAACATTTCCATCATAGCACGATTGCCTCAAATGCACTGAAACAGAGACAAAGACAGTTGGAATTGCCTTCGCACAATCTTATGCAATACTGCAAATGCGCTGGAATTTGGCTGCTGATATACTTGTACAATTGCATGATCACCGCTGTCCTCTCTGACATGACCACAACCAAGCTGGCGGATGCTAAGACTCTGGAGTTAATCTATGATCATTGGTAGACAATTGAGGAAATGTTACCTGTTCCCCAGTCCCAGTCAGCAAGTGCATCACTGGGTGGCGAAAACTACGTGTATGTCTCCATGGTGTATCCACTTGTGCAAAGCCTTCTCTCCAGGTTCATCTATAGTTCAAATAAACAAATAAATGCATTACTTAGTTCTTGTTCATATGCTATTGATTACTGATCGCTTTTTAATTATTCTGTCTGTTTCTTTACATTTAAATATACATTTATAAAATGAATAAAATGTATTTTAATTAAAGAAATTCAGTCAACTGTTTAAGCATTTAATTAAATTAAATTATAAAAAATAAGCAATACTGTATAAGACCACTGTGGCGAGCAGGACGAGGTCAAGAGACGTGAGAGCGGCGCGAGACCGGTGGCGTCGCACAGGTGTTGCTCATCAGTAATCACGCCACCAGTCTCGCTCCACTCTCTCACGTCCCTCGACCTTGTCCTGCTCGCCACAACCACAATTCATTATTCATATTCAGTTATTTGTTATTTAATCTGTATCTACAGACACATGAGCGGTGGAGAATGAGAGAGAGTGTGAATGAATAAAATAAAACGCTTATACATCATAATGTAAAACATGTGTGATGTTTTTTGAAAATATAAAAATGCAACACATTTTCGGCGATGGGTATAGGTTAAATCATTAAACCTAAAACATTTGTCACGAGGTGACGAAGCATATGGAACTTAGTTCCGCTGAAGTAGTGTTTCCGGTGGGACACTTTTAGGTGAAACTCCATCCCCAGGTCCGTGGATGCATAGACATGTATAGAAAGGCTAGATGGCTCAAGGCGGAGTCAGCTGTGTCGTCACTTGGCGGCCATCTTAGGTCAGGAGACTGCGCTGCTGCTCCCTGCCAACTAAAATGCTCGTAACTTGCTGAATTCTTGACGGATTTACAAACGGTTTGGTTTATTACAAACCTTATTAACATGGCTATGATTTGTGCTGATGCCGATGTTTATTAAACTCCGTGGCTATAATTTTTCACAAGTATGCAGTTAAATAGCCGCATCCCTGACGTTTATGACACACCAAGCCGTTTGAAAATCGGTTGAAAATTTAGCAAAATATAGTTATTTCAGCACTACATGCACAATAGACTTTATTGTTATAAATGGACGAGCGGTCCTGTCCTAAGATGGCCGCCGTGTGACGTCGTCGGGTCCCATTGGCTCTCAGCGCCGGTAAGCCATCTAGCCTTTCTATACATGTCTATGCGTGGATGCGTCTGTTGCCATGACAACCCCAAATGACAGATTGGCGACAGGTGTGGGGAATTTACTCTGAGAGTTTGGAAGGAGCCCCGTCAGCATTTGAGAGGATAAAAAGCACGAGACAGAGTCTGTAAGGGTGGTCTTTCTCCCCCCGTGAGAAGTCGTTTTATTGGGCGGTTGCAGTTATCGGAATACTGGTGAATGAACAGGAGAGTGCTGGCTTAATGAGGGACTTGAGGACAACGGAGGAAGAGTGAAATACCCCGTTTGTACTGGAGAGGAGCTAAGTAACTGAGAACTGAGTCTCGTAATTGCATGCATTTGACACTGAATTGGATGTGGCTTGGAGTGTTGGATCACGATCATAAATATCACTGAGTGGATTGTATTGATTCATTACCGATCTCTTATCTCTCCCTCCATTAAAAATGGTGATGTGAACTCTGCCCGTGTATGTGAAGAAAAAACCTCCCAAAATATTCTCCACAGTATTGATGATCACGGTCCCCTCGCACAGAGACCCAAGGGTGAGTGCTGGCTTTAAATTGCACGTTGTAAAGTGAGTTTGCAGTGCCTAAGATTGACGTATCCCCCACCTTATATGCTTGAAGTGGAATTGCTGTGTGTGTGGAAGATACATTCCCTTTTGCCGTGCACTCTCCCTGTGTTATGCTGGTCTACTGTCAAAAGTGAGAGCTCGTGACATTAATCTATTCTAACTGTTGGATGTTGAAGAATGATCATCTTGGATTTGAATTAACCCCTCTGTTTGCGCTGATAGGAGAGGAGATGCCCTGTTGTAATGTTCACTGCCTGTCTCAGTAAAAGCTTCGTGCAGCCTGTCAACTTGGAGTCTGCTGTATCCTCGTAGCCCACCCGTACTGGGAGAAGTGACTGTCCCTCTGTCTCGAATGTGAGGTTGGCGCGCCCTGTCTGAAATACCTACTCTGTCTGCGTCAGAAGAAGTCCCGTTCAGCCTGTTTGACTTGAGTCTGCTGTATCTCCGCAGCCCATCTGTATTGTGAGAAGTGTTTGTTCCCCTCAACGCATGTAAACTGTATGCTTTGTCCGAAGCACGTATTCTGTCTGTCCCAGTAGAAGCCTCGTGCAGCCTGTCGCCTTCGAGCCTGCTGCATCCGTATAGTCACCTGTGCTGGGAGAAGCGGCTGTCCTTCTGTCACGAACGTGACGCTGGCACACTCTGTCTGGAACACCCATTCTGTCTGTGTCGGAAGAAGCCCCGTCCAGCCCGTTGACTTCGAGTCTGCCGTACCCCTGCAACTCATCTGTGTTGTGAGCAGTGTTTGTTCCTTCCAACGCATGTGTACTGTATGCTTTGCCTGAAGCACCTATTCTGTCTGTCCCAGTAGAAGCCTCGTGCAGCCTGTCGCCTTCGAGCCTGCTGCATCCGTATAGTCACCTGTGCTGGGAGAAGCGGCTGTCCTTCTGTCACGAACGTGAGGCTGGCACACTCTGTCTGGAATATCCACCCTGTCTGTGTCAGAAGAAGCCCCGTTTAGCTGTCGGCGTTGGGTCCGTGACCACTTTGGAACCCCCTCGCTCTGGAGCAGCGTCTGCAGAAGACTCCCCTAGCCACCCCCCGTAAGACCGGGTACCCTCCGGACACGTACTTGACTGATATCCCTCTGCCCCAACGCCCATACCTGTGAAGGAGGGAAGGTTGAAATTATCTACTTACCAGAGGAGACCTACCGGACTGCTCGCTCGTGGACCGTACGCCCACCCCTGTGAAGGAAGGTTGGAATTATCTGCTTACCAGAGAGGACTTACCGGACTGCTTGCTCGTTGACGGCACGCCCCCACCTGTGAAGGAAGGTTGGAATTATCTGCTTACCAGAGGAGACTTACCGGACTGTTCGTTCGTCGACCGCACCCCCACCTGTGAAGGAAGGTTGGAATTACCTACTTACCAGAGGAGACTTACCGGACCGTCGTTTGCCCACCGCCCCCACCTGTGCGCTGGTCATCTGCTGCAGGGTCTGTACTGGGTTACTGCACCGTCCACCCCCGATCCCTGAGGGCAACAAGGGAGAAGATTTTAGATTAGGGTTTCCAATTTGCTTTTACTCCAAAATAAAACTTGTTAATTTTATTCTCTGTCTCTGACTCTTCCCTCTGACACGTTCCTCGAGGTGGTCCTGGTTCAGGGGTGGGTGCAGTCTAGCTTGGCCCACCCGACCTGTGACACATTAAAACCCAATGCATGCGCGTGTGTGCACACGAGCACATGTGTATTAATCTTCACATACTTTGATACATTAATAAATTCTGTATTTATCTCAACCAGCTGGAATTGGGATTAGGAATTGATAACTGCTTTGTACCTGAACTAAGTAAATCACCAACTGGTATATTGAACTTACATTGACTATAGAACAAACTACCATAATGCCAAATCTATCTTATAGGTTTTACTTCTAAAGTCACTCTTTAGATTCAGAATTATGGTAATTTGGTCTAAAGTCAAAGTAAGTTAAATTGGAAATGATATGAGGCCAAAATTAAATAATTACATAATTTAAGGTTGTTGTTTTTTTAAGAGTATTTCTATAAGTTTCATTTTCAAACCCCAAAAACAGGAAAAGTGAAATCATACTATAAGGTTTAACATTTCCATGTTGGTTGTTAGTGTGTATGTTTCTGAATAAATTCACTAGAATTTTGACAGTGAACTCCAGATGTGAAAAACTCCGCATTTGGTGAAGGCACTTACCAAACATCAGGATGTACAAACATCATTCATACTGAGACAATAAGTAGGTTTCTGTGGTCTCTTTGTGAGATAGACAGTACACTAGTGGAAGCGGATCTGATGTGCATATCAGCAGGGTCTTTTTGACACTCTTTTTTTTCATCTGTTAGAGCGTCGCTCCATGACTTACAGGATATCAAGGTTGATGTTCGTATCTATTGATTTACTAACAAGCGTGACCACACTGAAAGTACCTTGTGGGCTTGGTGTGGTAGTGTCAAATTATCCCACAGCACTGACAGGAAGTAAGTGTTTCTCATAGATGACAAAGCTCTTCATGTCTCTTACAGTAGGTGCAAAACGGAGCTGGGAGATTCTGCAGCACAATTGGACTAGTAAGCACTAAGGATTTAGGTTTACTATCATTACGATGATTGACAGGTAAGCATTCTGAGGAAAAGTAAACTAACATGACACATAATGAGGTACTCTAGAAGCAAGCCAAGCATTTATTTTTCTTATTACTATAGAAAACATTTTGAGATCACATTTTGAGGTTTATCCATGAAGCCTGTTGATGGACTTTACAGAGTTAGATAAACTTATGGCTTTGCATGGTCCTAAATCCTAAAGTGCAACTGTATAGTCCATCTTAATTTGAGATTTATCCCACTTCAGTGGTGCAATTTACTTTTAGACAGAGCACAACTCTGATTATGAAAAAATGTTTCTCTACTTTCTCTACAGAACAGAAGGCTCAGCGATAATTTAAATGAGCTTTTACTATGTTCCAGAATAAACTACAATATCTGCTAGATTTTATGTGCGACACTACGTCAGATTTATAGAGCAGATTGCCGTTCTGAATGATTTTATTAGTGACAAAATTACGGGGCTTGAAAATTTGACAAAGTAATAAAAAACATTCCGAGCTTAAGTCCTGGAAGCCCATCCCTAGCTTCGCCAATTGTGCCACCCCTGCACTATGATACGTGCAGACATATTTCTTAAATAAATTCTGGTATTTTGCAGTTTAATAACCACACTAGGCTAAATCGACATTTAGTTTTTTTCCTAATTTTTTTCTGTAGCCCTACTGGGAAACTAACTGTGAACAGAATAATTTACTTAGGATTACAACCTTTTGTGTCTAAACCTTTTTAGCAGTAGCTGAGTTAATTTAATGTCAAAGACCAGTGTACTTAACCTTCAAACACATAAATGAAACTGTTTGGGGGTTGATGCTCAGTTTAGATGAGGAGAACAGGAAGCCAGAGATAAGTCCTGGCAGACGTTCACATTGACCTTGTTTGAGCAGGCGGCAGTAATTAAGACGCTAGCTGGAAACCTGACTCCAGTGTGACGCAGCCTGAGGCTCGCTGCTGAAGTGGAGGTCGGAAAAAGAAACGAGATCTTCGTCGGCTCAGTGGCTGCACTCGATAGTGCTGCCAAGGCCGAGGTTAGCCCACTAATTCGTCCAAATGAGCGCCCTTATTCATGGTATCTTTATACATGCAGACACTCACATAAACACACATACCAATGTTCCCGCAGACCAGAGAGGAGAGGAGAGTTATGAGGTCTTTGGTTTTCCTGGGACAGAGGAGAGTTGAGTATGATGTCGGCCGTTGATCTGTTGTGAGTTCCTGTGGCGGAATATTAAAGGTACAGCAATGCAGTTGAATTCAGTGAAGCTGTAGCATAGCATTGAACCTCTTCTCTTTTGGATTCTGAGTTTTTAAACACGCTAGCATGCAGAAAAATATAACATTGGTATTTGGCACATTCCTCTTGTGTGATTTGTGGTTTGTTCACAAAGGAATAGGTAATTATGTACCTATTAGGATTAGCTCATTAAATTATGTTTGGCTGAGGCTGGATATTCCCTAATACCTCCTAAAGTAAAGCATTATCATCTTTAGCTCTTTGCAAGGAATCTCTCTCAATACCCTGCTGGATACATTTTTCTCTCTCATTTCAAGGACAAATGTATTGAGGAATTCAGACATGCTGCCCCTTATTCTCTCTTACAATACAAAATGTTAAAATATATGTCCAAAAAAGCAAAATAATTAACTGTAACGTATAAAATAAAATATTTGTCATTGCTCTCTTTCCAACAGAAACCATTTGAGTAGGTCTGGACTCTGGAATGGGAGCATTTTTTTTTGCAGTTTGCAATCTGCAATTTTTTTTAATGACATTATACTGTTGGAAAAGGCCAGTTATATAATACATTTCTGAGTGATACTGTAAACTTTTTTACTGAAATTGTTTTAGAATTATCACTTTTTAAATGAAACCATTGTAATCCTGATAGTATTCACATTTTTATTTTACAAAATGTGACTGTAATATTATTATTTTTTTACGTAACTGTAACTTATTACAGTTACCATTTTTTGTATCCTGATTATGTAATGTTACACGTATTCGGGTACCCCCCGACTCTGACCATATCAGCCATAGAGAAGCCAATTACAAAGGCCGTTTGCTTGGTGGCATGGAGGGCCTTTTTCGTGGTCCGCCGGAATTAATTTGATTTTTTGGCCTAACACAGCCACAGAGCAAGTAATAACTTCAAGCAACTCCTTATATGCATGATAGAGAACTCCTTAAATGCATGATAGAGATAACTGCCCAGAAGCAAACTGGCCAGTGCAGACTGCCACCCAGTACCTCAGAACCATAGGTGGCTAATAATATACCCTTGTCTGGATCAGAAAAAATCGCTAAGTGAGCTTCTGAATCCAAATGAGTTCTGTAGAGTCTGAAGAATGAATGAGAGAAAGGGGGGTTACCTGCCCCAAGTTCATGATAGGTTGAGGTATATTCAACATACTGTATACACATCTTAACTCATCCCCATTTTATTTCCATTTTTAATATTTAACTCCCAGAGGTAAATCCAATTATAAAATCAATCAGACAAATATAACACTGTCTGGATGATAGACTGAATGTTTTATAAATATAACCAGTATCCAATTGTTCAAGAGTTAGAAAGCATCAGAAAATATCACGTGTATACCAAAAGATTCAAGCAAGCTTTTCAGATAACATGAGATCATTGTGTGTGAGAGCCTATTCATTATCTGATAGTGCATTGTAGGTGAAGAGAGAGAGAGGACACGTAGTCTAAATGCTGCCTCTGCAAGCGCGAGACCAAGCCACTCATCAGCTGATTTTCTTGCCTCAAGAAGAAAGTCGAACAGGAGCGGTGCTTAAACTGAAACTCCCAATAATGCATGTTTTATCATGTACACGTCGGGACATTCCATACACACTGTGAACGTCATCTCTCTTAAGATAGCGAATGCATGGCAGTTCACATATCTTTATTTATTCTTTATTTCTTCTCTCTCTTTTTTAGTTCTCTATTTGAATAAGAATAATTTTCAGAGTGTTTTTCCAGATTAAAAAGTGATTTAGGAGTCGGGAGCAAGAGCGAGAGAAAGGGGCACACCTATCTCAAGCTCTGCTTAACCCACTCCAGCCTGCAATACCCATGATCAATCTTTGTTTCACATAGACACACACTTAACAAACATGCAGCTTCTAAAGAGATTAAGAAACTGAAGTGGTGTCGAGTTACAATCTGATAACAATTTACTGCATTTTCATGTATTATGAGTCATTGAATCACTCGCTAAAGTGAATTTGTTAAAAAAAAAATAGAGGGTAACACCAATTTTCACTATTAACTAGTTGCTTATTAGCATGCATATTACTAGGATATTGGCTGTTAATCAGTACTTATAAAGCACATATTAATGCCTTATTGTGCATGACCATATTATACATCTCTTAATCCTACCCAATACCTACTCTTTTGGTGGCTTCAACAGCATTGTTTATGCTACATAATAAAGGATGTAGCATTGGGTGAAGGATGCTATTATTCATGATGCTATATGCTTCAGTTGTTAAACCTGAGTGTTCCCACAGCGTCAGCTATTGACACAACATATTGTTCCTCACTCATGTAACCAGGGTTACATACATAACTGAGACTTTTTGTCACATCAGACATTGCTTGAATTGTCATGCCCAATATGTAGGCCTGTGACTATATAATAGGGGAAAGATCACCAAAACTTTTCTGTAAAATAATTCCTCCCAGTACTAATAACTAGTCAATCACATGAAAGCTTGTTAGGGTTTAATCAATGAGGTCACGCAGGAACAATGGCTGTTCATAGCACTTGCATGTACAAGTTTTGCTTCAATAAAAAGTATTTGTCAGTTTCTAACATCGGTTACTTCCGAATTGCTATCCCAGACTCTACAGGATACTATAGAGTAAGTGTGGTGTGGTCATTTTGCCACCCATCATGAAATTAAACAAATATTATAGAAAAAAAAGGAAAAAAAAGAAATAAAGCCATAAAAAGTGGTTTATTTTCAGTCTTGGTTTCAGATTCGAGGATAGTGAAGCTCAGCACTTCAACATTTCCTGTTTCACAGAACTGTTTGCACCCACGTAAAATCCCTTTGTCATCCATCACTGTGGCTAAACCAAAACTGTTTTCATCTAAAACAGGCAAATGACTATTAACCTACATTTCTCAGGAATATATATATACTGTTAACCTACATATCTCAGGAATATATATTTATGCAATTTAAATATTGGGTAACTTTATTTAAATGGTCCACTTTAGACATTCTACTAACTATAAGTAACTTTGCAAGTACATGTCACCTACCAGTCATTAGATTATTAGTAGACTGTCTGAACCCCCTTTTTTTAAAACACATGCACATTCCAAACATAAATGGTTGTAATTCAAGAATGCTTTGGAATATAGATGTAAGATTGGTCTTGTTTTAAAGAAGACATTTGGCAGATCTTTGTAGAAGTATTAAAGAAGAAATAAATGAAGAAGGTTAAACAGAAAAAAAGTTATAGTAGTTTGAGTTTATGAAAATGTACAATGTTAAAAATGTAATTATTCATATTTTATATAAAATATATATTTTCAAAACCTGGTGGACTCTATCAAAGCCAAATATCTGAACAAGTTGTGTTTCAAATTTTAGGTTGATATCTCAAAAAATAAGCTTTCAGTAAGATTTTGTTTGGGCGCAGTACCAAACTTTTTCACTAGTTGACATTACTTCCCATATAAGGGCCCATTTCCATATGTTGCTTGAGTGATCTTAACCATTATTTGTACAATTTTCATACAATTTATGAAGTAGACATTCTATTCAGAAGTAGTATTGGAAGATTGGCAGATTTTGAAATTAATTCAACCTCTAAGAAACTAAAAAAAAGAACAAAGCAAAAGAAAAAGAACAAAGCTCGCTGTAGCTCGCTGCCACATCACAAATGGTGAATCTATAATTTTTTTCTTTATATTTAAAACATTTTCAGACCTTTTTTTCTAAAATAATTGAATGGATGCTATCTTTTGAACTCTTGGCATGAAAACAAACTGAGGTTTCTACCATTCTTTCACGATTTTTCACGTTTTGTGCTTTTGTCAAGTGCACTTTTGAAGAGATCTTTGACCTCTAGTAGAGTGTTCATTTAGGGATAGGGTTAGTACAATAAGTTGACATGGACAGTACTTGCAAAGTTACTTATAGTCAGTAGGATGTCTGTTGGGTGACCATCAAAATAAAGTAGGGATGCGGCGAAATGAAAACTTTGGGCCAAAACCGAAAATTCTGGATGCACTTGGCCGAAAAACTAAAATGACTTTAAAAAAAAAAGTTTTATATTTGATATACATTTTTTTTGTATACTTGTATTATTATTATTATTATTGGACTTTTTAATAATTTTACTGAATCTGAATTTAAAAAATCAGCACCATAGTCTGCCTTTTTTCTCTTTCGGCCAAAGTGCCGTAAAATGAAAATGCCATTTTGAGCCGATAATTTTCCACATTAATTTTCCCTAAAATAAAGTGTTAGCATAATTAAACCCCTTATATTAAACCCCACAGCCATTACATAATTCAAACAGTAATATCCTATCCTAAACCTAAACTAATCTTGACAAACAATATATCATTTTACAGAGGAGCTGTAATTTATCAATTTGCAACAACAATATTTTCATACTCCTAAGGCGTGTTCAGACCTTAATTTTGAAATAGTGATGAACTCTTCCTAGCATCTCCAGGGGAGGCTTCACCAAATATTAATGACAAGTCAGTTACTTGAGCATGGCACTGTGCACAATATCTTTATGTTGGCCACCTTATAAAAGGGCCCAGGACAACAGGAGTCCCCATTTCTAGGACAACTTTCCTGGTTGTCCACCCTGACAATGGCCTTAATTAATTGGAGAGATGTGTGGGTACAAATGTACAATTCAATATTTTAGTGTATCATTTGCATTATGGGTCGTTGTGCTTTCTCCTGTCATGTTTCCTCTACCAACTTCCCTTGGAACGAAATCCATCCAAGAGGGCTTAAGTAGCTTTCCAACAGGACATTGACCTTGAGTACCTGGCATTGATTTCCTGTGGCGTTGCACAGAAAGCGGTCGTTACCACGCTGCCTAACAGCAGGGCGTGATTGGGAACAGATTCTTCAAATCCCGATACACAGAGCTGATGGATGGCCTTTGTCTGCAGCACATCAATTCTCACCTGCCTCAGCGGAGGTGACACCTGTGCTGAATTTATCATAATACACCAAACTGACACATCAACCTGGGAAAGACGAACCAAAATGGAATTCCTAAATAAAAACTCTCTCAGAGGACCTGGGCCTGAAACACTCAAACTCCTAAGGGATATTCTGACAGAACAAATGTACACAAATAAAGCACGAGCCAAAAAAGCATCTCTAGATTTTTTCATTATTAATATGACATGCCACAATATTCAATCCTCAGAAACTATTCAAAATTGTGCAGAATCCTTTTGTTTGCTTTCTATAGGAGAAACGAAATGAAATTTGTTTACAGTACGAAATGATTGCAATGTAAACTAATGGACTGAAAATATGGTCATATGTGTTTAACACTTGCTAATTTAATTAGTCATTTCCAAAAAAAAGGAAGCGTCTATTTGAAGAGTTCGGTTGCAAAACGCGATAAACGCCATTTTTTGACATTTGGATTTTATTATTGGAAATCACTGTTCAGATGTACCTTAATCTATGTGTGAATTGCTGCCATTAATACGATTTAAAAATGTACATTTTAAGCCTACTACAAAATGTATTTTTTCACAAAACGCGATATCCGCCAGCCCAGTTTCTTTACAAAGTGCGATATAACGGTTCAGGATGTCACGCGAGCAGAGAGTCACCGCCGGTGAAGTGCTCCGAGTTTGCTCAGTGATTTAACGATAATATCAAAACAAAAAAACATTTTTAAAAAGAGGATTCAATAGGCTAACTAAAAAACTTTTACCATTTAATTGTTTATACTGTAGGCGAGCTGTCAGTCACGTAGGCTGTCAGTCACTGATCAACAGCTGTCTGTCAGTCAGAGAATCAAAGCTTAAGCTAACGTTATGGATTTCGATGACGGATTGGAGCCGGTCATTCCAGCTGCTGTTGGGAGAAAGAGGAAGGCATCTAAATAAAATCATCAAGGGGAGAAGACCAAACGGGCAAGGCATTCAGGGGAGGGAAAACATCCAAAGATTAATTGTGGTCATCGTGCGACTGCGAGTAATGTTGGTCTGTGTCATGCCGACAAACTGTCTGATGAAGATGTAACGTTAGCCTTCAACTTCACAAAAATTTATAAAAACGCTACTAAAGTGGACCAGGATAAAATACTCCTGCGTCTGTCAACACAAGGTAAATTCAGTAGAATATAGCCTAAGGTGGATATATAGCGTTTTGCAAAAAAAAAAAAAAAAAAAAATTTGTGTATGTTCTGGCCAAAACTAACTCAGAATCGTATTATTATTAATCAATCTTTGTATGTACTATTCCATATATTTATGATGTATTGTTTTTTTTAACCAATTTAAGATGTTTGACAATGTTAAGATAAATATGTTGCATTTTGGCATGGTTTTTGACTTATTTATGAACTATTTATGGACATAAAATTAAATAAAAAATATCCTGGATTTGAAGAATATTGTGTCCCTGGCCTTCTCTGAGCTCAAGTAATAGTTTAATGTACAAAAAATTGTGAATGAACTTGACTGTTGAGGTCTTAAATAATAATGTCAAATAACCAACATTTCTCAAAATGGATATATCTCGTTTTGCAACGAAACTCTTCATTTTTTCTTCTTTCAGCCCAGTGGAGCAAAGAATAAAACCAACTCTCGAGAAGGTCCACATTCTCTGCCTGCGTCTCGACAAGCTAAGTGCAGAATTAACAGCCTGTGAACAGATGAAGAGAAAAGAGAGTTTGAACAAACAGCTTATTTCTTTCTGCCTCTCTCCCACTGCCTCTCTTCTCTCTCAGCAATGCTACTCAGGTATTGTCTCTATGGCGACTGTAAGGGGGCCAGGCAAGACCACAGCGCCAGGCCCCAAACCACAGCCCATTTAGAATGGAGCAGACGAGTGTTTAAGCTTTACCCACTGGCCCCTCTCCTCTTCCCTCCCCTTAACAGCACAATGCCCCCTTTCAGCATGTGAGCGGCCCTCCATGAACCACAGACAACCAGTCTTCAACCCCCCCCCCGCATTAACCCCTACCGCTAAAGAGCTTAACACCGCACACCAGCAACCCAAATACCCTCAAGAAAGCAGATGTGCTGTGGTTTCATTAGACATGATGTTTAGTAAAATTAAATAACATCACAACGGTTTAAGTTTGTCTGTCTGTCCCAGACAATAATACAGGTATAATACAGTAAAACTTCTGTCAATTTTCAATCACTTCTGCCGATTCAAACCTGTGTGCGGATTTTTGTGGAACATAAACTGAGAATGTTGAAGGATCTTCACACAGTTATTTTCCATACAGTGAAAATAACAACATTTATAGTCTGTCTATAGTCTTAAGCTTCAAAAGCACTATACAAATATATGTTGTGTGCCATATTCCAAGTCTTCTTATGATATCTAATGTGAGGAATAGACTGTATTTTAAGTTATTGTCCACTGAAAATCTTCCTCTCTGCTGAATATTTCAAATCAAATTATTTTGATATTTAATCAGTTACTTTCATTCTCTCTCATGCCATATAGACCCACCAAATATACTATTAGATGGTTTGCTCTTTTGGTGATATAATCTATTATTTGTTAAAACAAACAGAATTTTAGACTTGGCTGGTTAACAGTGCTACGGATGTTTTGGACGGACGAGTTTCGACCAACATGGCTTTAATCACTGAGTCGTGTTTTATTTGGATTGTATTTTGTGTCTACAGTGTTTTTGAAAAAAAGGGCTCCGCTTTGCTTTGCCCTCCGAGACACCCTCTTCAGTCTACAGAGGGGCTTTGGAGGGTTGGAGGGTTGGAAGGTAGACTTTGGTCTGGAGACCACACACACACACACACACACACACCCCAGAAGTGAGACGAGGGCCATATCCTCTGTTCAGACAGCTACCATGTTATTCCACTCCAGTGTTCAGTAACAAGATGAGCAATTCACAGTTATGATTTTCCATATTTAATGGAAGAAATGTGTCACGCATTATATGTGAGCAATTTGGAAAACTACGAAAGAGCAACTTCGAAGCAATCACATTTCGCCACCTTGGAATTATAAGGTTCTATCTGCATTCTGACTGGTTTTGAGATATTGAGCTTTAAAGTTTTTGCATTCCATTCGACTGTGTAGAAATAACCTTTATATTTTCTAAATAAAAAGTTCCAAAATGTACACAACATAAAAAAATAACATCACATAATGTAAAGGAGTGGTCACAGAATAAGAATATGTGAATAACTAAATTTTTACAAAAATGTCAGATAGAAGCTTATAATTCCAAGGGGACGATTTTCCTCTAATCTTCGTTGCAGAATTTGCATCTTTGTTGTTTATTCTTAGAGTGAATGACATAAGAGCAAAATGAACTTTGCTGCTTTTTCCAAATACATATGTACGCTTTATCTCCAGGCTGGACATCTCTATTCTCTTTATCCACTTTTCTCTTCATCCTCCCTTTTCTTTTGATCTTTTCTGTCTTTCACTTCCCCTGTAATGTTTGATTGAGCGGAACATTAGACAGGAAAATCCACAGATGTTTGCCGGACCCAGTTGTGCTCCTGATTAGCATGCTTTGATAAAGAACTGCTTTGAATGATTCTTTAAAGTATCGATTGCTGGAATACAGCGATCAGGTGGAAGAGGAATTAGGCCAAAGGATGGAGGCAGGATTAGGAAGGATGAATTAAATACTTTGTAGAGAAAGAAAGGGGAAGGTGTGTATATATATATATATTAGGGTGTCACTCACAATTTTTTTGTTCTATTTTTCATCCTCTCACCCCCCAAATGTGTTAGTAATGTGAAAAGAAAAAAGCTGACAAAATTTGGATGTATTCTAATGATTATTACTGGTAGCTCAACGCGGACAACGTTTTACAATATGCGACATTTTCCGATATTATCATGTAATATTAACTTTGACATCACAAATCAGAATATTGCAAAAATCCTCAAAAAGTAGACTAAACAGTTACTTCAGCAGTTAATAATCAACAGTTCAGCACAATCAGTTGAACACAAACGATGTCAAATAGTGACCAAAATGTCAGCAATTCATGTCTGCAGATGTGGATGTTGCGGCAGCAACCGCTTCCCTACCTGCTGTAAAGGTGGACTTGTTAGGATTTGGAAAATCATGGCGGTGAACAAAATGTACAAAAAAATTTTTTTGCGATAAATGTACATATGCAAAATTTGAGCTCATTGAGCTACCAATAAATAATAATATATCTGAATGGAACTTGGCACTGCTACAATGCATAAAAGGAACAGAATGACCTTTAACATTTTGGGGTCAAAAAAGAATTCCATTACATTGAATGGCACCCTAATATATATATATATATATATTTATCTGCAAAATAAACATGATGAAGATTTATATCTAAACAAGTTGATAGAGCTTGGTATTTGTCATTCATGCACTCTAATAAGTAAAAGTGTGCAGGAAGGACTATTTCTACAGTATCTCACATGACCCGTAAAATGACTTCTGTTAAGCAAGGATGGTCTGGGACTAATAAGCAGCCCTATGCCTGCTGTCTTACCAAATTGAGGCCATATTGATTTTCAATGTAAAGCAAGGCAAGTTTATTTATATAGCACATTTCATACGCAATGACAATTCAAATTGCTTAGAAGGAATTAAAGTAATCAAAAGAAATAGAATAGAATGAGGCATTTATATAGTGCTTTCATATGTACACCCAAAGCGCTTTACAATCATCTCAGGGGGTCTCTCCTCAACCACCACCAGTGTGCAGCATCCACTTGGATGATGCGACGGGAGCCACAGTACAACGGCGCCTGTGCGCTCACCACACACCAGCTATAGGTGGAGAGAGAGAGTGATAGAGTCAATTCAATGGAAATAAAAATAATGAAAACAGTTTAGAATAAAAAGGAAACAAAATACAGTGCAAACATTCAGACAAATAGTGGGATTCATTAATAGTGCTCATTCATTAAATGCACAGCTAAACAGATGTTTTTGTGTGTCCATAGCTGTTTTTAGATTTGATAGCATTTATTTTGACACTGCAGAAAAAGTGTGATGGGGCAGCTAGCTGCAGGGAAGAAGTACAGTGTTAGGAGCCGCTTGGAAAAAGTTACCAGCCAAAATTAATTTTTTATATGAGAGCCGGGCAGATCTTTTGGCAGATCACAATGTTGTAAAACGGCTGCCAATCTGGAATAGATAAACGAAATACATTGAGTGGCGTAAAGAAGCAAAGTTGATTCTTTCATAATATATTTGACATAAAACAATCAAATGTATGGGCCAAACCTAAATTAATGGTTTATCTAACAAAACTTTTAGTTTTACTTTTTACAATGTGTTGTTCATGTAAATATTCAGAAACAACTTTTTAGTACCAAAGCTGGTGAAATCATGAGAAGACCCTTAATTACTATAATATTCACCTCAGTTACTCATCTGACTAAGGCATTTGTCATTACTTCCAAGACTCTGATACCTAAATATTTGTCTTCCCTCCCTACTCAAATCCCAGTTGGTGGGCTGGTGGAAATCTTGGATGTGTCCACAATCAGTGTGTTAAATTATTCAGCGTGCAAATTTGTCTCTGCACATATGAAAACGCTTGACATGTTTGTTTAGTTAGAGGGTAAGGATATGCCCCTGACATGTTATTTTTTTAGGAGACGCCTTTGGCTTACATGTGCTGTAATATGACCACACTTGTGCTACATGTTTTTGGTTGACTAGAAAAGGGAGGGTAGAGCAGAGTCTGCTTAGCTTGTTTACACAGTTTAGCATTACTGCTGGTCTGTCCCCATTTGGCACCCCTAGGCAACACCCCGTCTCACTTTAAGAAATAAAGAATAAATGTACAACGATTTAATACTATCCAAATATACATTAAAGGAATTGTCACTCAAAATGAAAATTCTGTCATCATTTATGTTGCTCCAAATTTGTGACTTTTTTCTTTCTTTCTTTCTGCAGAACATAAAAGAAGATATTTTGGAGAAGGTTTCAACTGTTTTTGTCCAAATAATGAAATTCAGTGGGGTCCAGGACTTTGAAGCTTTAAAAAAGATATCAAGGATGACTTGGCTTGTATATCCCAAACTCCATAATAAAAAACTTGATTGGTACATTCCAAGTCTTCTGAAACAACTCAATCACTCAATTGCTTCAAAAGACTTGAAAAATACAAATCAAGTTTTGAGTTAACATTAGTTAAAGCATTGTGAACTAACATAAACTAACAATACACAGGTGTATTTTTAGTAACTAACGTTAACAAATATTAACAGCAGTAACAAATTGATTGCTCATGGTTAGTGCATGTTAGTTATTATATTAACTAATGCTAATGAACCTTATTGTAAATAATACAGAATAATGTTTAAAATAACTTTTGCATTGTAAAACTTGAACCTGGGAGTTCTCAGTTAAGACTAGTTTTGGTAAATATGGATTTAATTAAAAAACTTACAAAAAACTTAATTAACATAATTTGATTAACTTGTATTTAGATTTTAATATTTATATTACCATTAGAGACTTGCCCATCCCCTTTTTTTATGTGGAATCTAATCCTAGACCAGAAGTTATGGACAGTATTATCCCAAAGCAGATATTGACATTCCTAGGCTTAGCTCTATATACAAGCAACAATATATTCTAGAAATTGTATCACTCTAACTTGCAAAAAGCTCATTTTTGTTGATCATGTTGTGCTGAAAGTCAGCAGCACCACTCATGAACCACAAAATCCCTACACCAGTGTATCATTGGTTGGCTCTGGGGAACCTTGCCAGTTAATTATCGGACTGCCAAGACTACATGAAATGTGTTTGGTAAATTGGGTGTGGGGTGAGAGTTGCTTATGTGAACTAATGAGTTGACAGGCAAAGTTGACTTAGCAAAGCAAAGGGTCAAACACAACATATACTGTCACACTGTTGTGCAAAGGAAAGTTTCCTTGATTAAGATGTGTAACAACAGACATTGGACTTTTTCCTCCAATAATGTTCAAACATTTGTGCTCTTTACTCTCCAGACGGAGAGTAGAGTATTGGAAAACCAGATGCTACGTGACCTTACATAACGGTCCTTTTCGTGAACAAGAAGCCATTTATCAAGATACCATTTAATGCAGCTCAAAAGGTAAAAGGTGATAGCGGGTGTTATCCAAGGTGGCTGCGAAGCTCAAATGAATTTCAATGAACTGCTCTGGGTCTGCTTCTTTCCGCCTCTTTGACAGCAGAGTAGTTTGAGTTGCAGCTCTCATGGGTGTACTTCTTTACCTTCTGCTTTACGAATAAGCAGCATATTGATTAAACGACTGACCCTAATTGGGCTGCGATCTCTGGCCTTCAGACATATGACTGAGATGACAGGAAATGGATAATTCTCTGCCGCATGACTGTCAAATTGAACAAAATATATAATTTTAATGTATTATGTTTTTTTTTGTAGTCTATATTGTATACATTTGTAAAACAGATAGTTTTGTTAAACAATTTAAATTTAAAAGTTATGCTTTTAATAAAGTTTATGCTTTTAATGTAAATAAATAAATTGTACCCTTTTTTGTCACTAGTATTGTTTTTATTTTATTTTATTTTATGTATAACTGTGTTGAAAACTATACTTCACATTTGAATTATCAAAAATTTGAGGGAATGGTTCATTCAGAAACTCAGAAATTATTTATTTAATCTCAAGTTGCTTCAGAGAGAATGTGATGTGACCAAAATTCATTCACATTGCCCTTAACCCATAAACATATGGCATGTTAATGAAATTTGTGAGAAGCTGTTTGTCACATTTCTTGTGTGTTAATGTTTTATCTTAATCTCTTAACCCTCTTATTTTGTGATTCATTTGGACCCACCGTTTCTGCGTCCACGTTCCCTTTGTTTACTTCCTGGTTTGATGAGTTTCCTTGGTGTTTGATTATGTACACCTGTTTCTTGTTTAAAGGAGAACTCCGGTCAATTTTAACATTGAGCTAATTTTTTTGTAAATTTGGACTGCTGTCCATACAGAGAACACAGTTTTCAGAGTGAACACGGTGATAGGTTTAGTTCCCTTTCGTTGTCACTTCGAGTTACGTCGAAATGACGACGAATGGGGTTCGCTTAGAAGCCTATCCTCTTCGAATATTAATAAAACGAGCCAATGGCAAGCAAATGCCATGGGTCTGCTGAATTTGCATAGCGTAACTCCGCCCCACTGTGTGGGTATATAAGGAAGTGAGCCGGCAACATGCAGATATGTTTTCGCTTTCGGAGCCAAGAGCATTCTTCACTCCACAAGCCATTCTGAGATCATCTCTCTTCACTCTTCGAGACGAGCTACTCTTCAGAAGTGTTGGTGTGACGGCGAATTCCAGCGAGCTTCATATTGCCTGCCGATCTGCGCAGTGGTCTGCCAGTCGTGTGTCTCTCCCTGGGCGCTTCAACACTGCTGTTTGAGTTTTATCTCTCTAAAAGAGCTGCACGCGGCGCGTCTTTTTAAAGACGGTTCGCCCGTGTGTTTCTGGGTGCGATACACAGATTAAATCAGCTGATGGGCACGGACGCTGTCTGATGTGTTTGGGCAAACGCACAGACAGCGTTCGTGGATGCGTCATGTTCTCATTGCGGGGACATGACCATCGCAATGTAACGATCGAGACTCGATGACCTCCTCGAGAGAGAGTCCCCTCATCCACACCCCGATCTATTCTCTCCGCAAGAGGGAATACTTCGGCTGGTGGCCAGGGTGATCAGAGGCTGCTGTGTGGAACCAACCCGACGATCTATCCTCGGTCCACACGCTCCTCTTCACATTGCAACCCGTGTGGTATCCGGATGAGATCGCTGACCAGTCCCGGCCAGAGGTCGCGGGCTGGTCCAGCATTTCATTCGATGCCCCGGCAGATGAAATCTTGTCTATCGCCGCATCACAAGGTGGGCGTGAGTACGCTGGAGAAGACTCGGCTGTGCTGCCTCCTCCGGGTGTGCCAGCATTGCCCGAGTCTGAACCAGAACTCTGCCATGCTTCCCCGGGCAGTCGCGAGCATTTGGGCTTGTGTGGAACCCTCCGCCATGTCCCAAGTGCTTAAAGCTGATGATCGGTTTTTGGGGACGCACCGGCACACGTCGGCCCGCCCCCAATTCCTTTCTTCCTGGACGTGCATGAAGAGGTCATGAGATTACTCAGCGGCCTCTTCCGCCTTCTCTGCCCTCGATGAGGTCGCGGCCAGTGGGTACACTGGGGTTCCCCCTATGGAGTGTTCTGTGGCAACACAACTGTGTCCCCACAGCGCCTCCACTGGCGTGGCGGCCCTAAGCACCCACCCACCCCAAAGCATGTAGGTTTTTGTCTACTCCGGTGGCAGAGATCTATAGAGCTGCGGGGCTGGCTGCCACCTCACTGCATGCTATGCCCATCCTTCAGGTCTACCAGGCCAGGGGTGCTCATTGCTAATGCACGAGGGTAGGGCTGGTCCAGGGCTCTTGCAAGAGCTGCGTGCCGCCACCGACCTCGCTCTACGGGCGACGAAGGTGACCACACGCTCCCTGGGTCAGGTGATGTCCACATATGTGGTCCAGAGACAAAAACTGGCTTAGTCTGGTTGATATGGGCGAGGCTGAGCGAAGCCGCTTCCTCAACTCCCCATATCCCAGACTGGCCTCCTCGGCGGCGCAGTCGAGGACTCTGCCCAGAGTTCTCGGCTGCCCAGAGCGGACTGAGGCTCTGATCCCGCGGCCAGCTGCTCAGCCGCCGGCTCAGCTGCCTCATTCCGCTCGCCGCCGAGGGCGCCCTCCTGCGACACTCCCTGCCGGCCCTAGCAGCACCCTTCACCCAGGCCGTGCCGTGGAGGTAGTCGCAGGAAGGCGCCCCAGCCCGTACCAGCCCCGCAGCAATGCGGTGCTCCCGTTACGGGCAGCTCAGAGATGGGTTGCAGTTCTTTCTAGGAGGTGGTTGCAGGGCCACTCCTTCCCCCGGTGGAGGGCCGGGGGAAAACCTCTTTTTCCAAAGAACTGTCTCTCCCATCTCTGAGCACACAGAGTTCTCGGACGACAGTGCGCGCCACCCTCGGGTCCCGCCACTCTCGCCCTCCTCTGTCACAGAGTTCTCGGATGACAGTGCGCACGCTCACGGGCCTCGCCACTCTCGTCCCCCTCTGTCGCCAGACCCCTGCCAGAGCACGCCCCTGTGGAACGCTGGTCCTTCCCTGGCCTCCTCTGGCAGGACGCGGCTAATGACCGTGCCCCCACACCGGGCCGCTATGCCACCCACGTCTGGGCCGGTCATTCCGCTTCGCTGCACCCCCGGGGGGACGTCTGTCGTTCGCATGACCCCGCTGGCACAGTCCGTGGGAGCCTGGTTAGAGCTTCCCCCCTGTCCCGCTGGCTTGCGCGAACCATCAGGCTCGGCTATGCGATTCAGTTCGCACGGTCTCCTCCCCGCTTCAGGGGAGTCCGCCTTACTATGGTCGGTGGCTATGCCCCTGTCATGAGAGCGGAGGTCGCCACCCTGCTGGCGAAGGGTGCGATCGAGACTGTCCCTCCAGCCGCAATGAGGTCCGGCTTCTACAGCCCTACTTCATTGTCCCCAGGATATCCGGTGGGTTACGGCCAATCCTGGATCTGCGCGTCTTGAACCGTTCCCTTCACAGGCTTCCGTTCAAGAGGCTCATGGCCAAGCGCATTTTCGAATGTGTGCAGCCACAGGATTGGTTTGCAGCGATCGACCTGAAGGACGCCTACTTCATGTCTCCATTTTTTCTCGACACAGACCGTTCTTGCGGTTTGCTTTCGAGGGGCAGGCATACCAGTACGCAGTTCTCCCATTCGGGTTGGCCCTGTCTCCTCGCGTCTTCACGAAGGTCGTCGAGGCAGCCCTTGTGCCGCTACGGCAGCACGGGGTTCGCATCCTGAATTATCCCGATGACTGGCTAATCCTAGCTCACTCTCGGACCAGGGTTGCGAACACAGGGACCTAGTGCTCCGGCACCTAGCCCGTCTGGGCCTTCGGGTCAACTGGGAGAAGAGCAAACTTTGCCCCGTGCAGAGGATCTCTTTTCTCGGTAGGAAATTCGACTCGGTCGCCATGTGCGCGCAGCTTACGAGCGCGCGCGCGCAGTCACTGCTGACTTGCCTGAGACAATCTGAGGGCAAGAGTGCGGTTCCACTGAAACTTTTTCAGAGGCTCCTGGGGCATATGGCATCTGCAGCCGCGGCAACGCCGCTCGGATTGCTTCATATGAGACCGCTCAGCACTGGCTTTGCGATCGAGTCCCGAGGTGGGCATGGCGTCAGGGCACGTTCCGAGTACCAGTTACTCCGACCTGCCATCAGACCTTATCCCCGTGGACGAATCTCAGCTTTCTCGGGCCGGAGTGCCCTTAGAACGAGTTTCCAGGCATGTTGTTGTCTCAACGGATGTCTCCTCCACGGGCTGGGCCGCCATGTGCAATGGACATGCTGCCGCGGGCTCCTGGACAGGTCCCCACCGCCTATGGCATGTCAATTGCCTCGAGTTGCTGGCAGTACGTCTCGCTCTGCACCGCTTCCGGGCGCTGCTCAAGAACCAGCACGTACTAGTCCCATCAGACAATACCGCGACAGTAGCGTACATCAACCGACAAGGTGGTCTACGCTCCCGCCGTATGTCGCAACTCGCCCGCCACCTCCTCATATGGAGTCAGAAGCATCTGAGGTCGCTTCAAGCCATTTATATTCCGGGAGACCTGAACTGTGCAGCCGACGAGCTCTCACGGCTTCAGCCTCTTCCGAGAGAATGGAGACTCCATCCCCAGGCGGTCCAGCTGATTGGGATCAGTTCGGGGACGCACAGGTAGACCTGTTTGCCTCCCACGACTCGTCCCACTGCGCCCAGTTTTACTCCCTGACCGAGGGCACGCTCGGCACGGACGCTCTGGCGCACAGCTGGCCCCGGGGCCTCCGCAAGTATGCGTTCCCCCAGTGAGCCTTCTTGCACAGACCTGTGCAAGATCAGGGAGGACGAGGAGCAGGTCATATTGGTTGCGCCGCACTGGCCCACCCGAACCTGGTTCTCAGAACTTGTACTCCTCGCGACAGCACCTCCCTGGCCAATTCCTCTGAGGAAGGACCTCCTTTCTCAGGGACGGGGCACCCTTTGGCACCCTCGTCCCGATCTTTGGAACCTCCACGTGTGGCTCCTGGACGGGACGAGGCAGGTTTGAGTACCCTACCACCAGCGGTGGTGGCTACCATCACTTCCGCTAGAGCGTCGTCCACTAGACATGCCTACGCGTTGAAGTGGAACCTCTTCGTCTTTGGTGCTCTTCTCACTCAGAAGACCCCAGATCATGCCCGATCAGTGTTGTGCTTTCCTTCCTGCAGGATGGGTTGGAGCGAAGGCTGTCTCCCTCCAACCTGAAAGTATATGTTGCCGCTATCGCCGCACATCACGATGCAGTTGATGGTAAGTCCGTGGGAAAGCACGACCTGGTCATCAGGTTCCTGAGAGGAGCGAGGAGAACACAGCCTCCTCGCCCTCCTCTCGTTCCCTCTTGGGACCTCTCAGTGGTACTAAATGCCCTGCAGAGTGCTCCCTTTGAGCCTCTGCAATCAGTGGAGCTTAAGTTCCTGTCAGTTAAGACAGGGCTCCTGGTTGCTTTGGCCTCCATAAAGAGGGTAGGGGACCTGCACGCATTTTCTGTAGACGAAGCGTGCCCGGAATTCGGGCCGGCCTTTTCTCACGTGATCCTGAGACCCCGGCCTGAATATGTGCCCAAGGTTCCCACCACTCCCTTCCGGGACCAGGTGGTGAACCTGCAAGCGCTGCCCCTGGAGGAGGCAGACCCAGCCTTGGCATTGCTCTGTCCAGTACGCGCACTCCGTGCTTACTTAGACAGAACGCAGTGTTTCAGGACCTCAGACCAGCTCTTTGTCTGTTATGGTGGGAAGCTGAAGGGAAAGGCTCTCTCCAAGCAAAGGTTGTCTCACTGGATAGTGGACGCCATTGCTTTGGCTTACAACAGCAGCAAGGTCGACCGTGCCCCCTTGGTGTGACGGCCCACTCCTCCCGGAGTGTGGCCTCCTCTTGGGCTCTAGCGCATGGCGCCTCGCTAACAGACATCTGCAGAGCTGCAGGCTGGGCGACACCCTACACATTCGCCAGATTATAGCTATAATCTCCGAGTGGAGCCAGTGTCCTCCCGTGTACTCGCTTCAACCAGCCGGTGCTAGGACCCGCTCAGGTGTCTTCGCTTGCTCGCCATTCCACTCCACGGACTGGATACGTGCGATATTCCTCAGGTGAGCCTGATAAGCCCTGAGTTCCTCCAGCGCTGTTGACGTCAACGCCAGAGTTATGCCTCCGGCAGCTTTCGCGTTGGCTAGGTGCCACCATGTGCATGGTTCCCCCTCTGGGCGACCCCCACGTGTGTATTCCACTGTAAGCCTCTCTCGAGCATGTGTCTTTCCCTTGGCAAGCCAGTCTGCCACCCCTGGGGTTGAAATACTCCACCCTACGGGCTGGACACCCCAGTGTTTTCCGTATGCACCCCCCTCCGGGTCATATGTTATTCTTAAGTCCCCCCTTCGGGCGGGCACTGATTGCATATTCCACTGAGATATGCTCCCAGTGTACCTTGGTATTCCTGTGTTAAGTAGGAGTCCTTCGTCCGTGCTAGTCACGACAGGGAGCTCAGACTTACGCAGGGCACTGGAAGACAGCCGAGGTGGCGTGATTGGACTGGTAACCCCATTCGTCGTCATTTCGACGTAACTCGAAGTGACAACGAAAGGGAACGTCTCGGTTACGGATGTAACCCTCGTTCCCTGAGTAGGGAACGGAGACGTTACGTCTTCCTGCCACTTCCGCTGTACCGCTGGAACAGCCGAGTTCAGCCTTGGCTCCTTCAGCGAAGAAACATATCTGCATGTTGCCGGCTCACTTCCTTATATACCCACACAGTGGGGCGGAGTTACGCTATGCAAATTCAGCAGACCCATGGCATTTGCTTGCCATTGGCTCGTTTTATTAATATTCGAAGAGGATAGGCTTCTAAGCGAACCCCATTCGTCGTCATTTCGACGTAACGTCTCCGTTCCCTACTCAGGGAACGAGGGTTACATCCGTAACCGAGACGTTACCTATGATCACGCGCGTGAACTCGACAATCGACTACTTTGGACTTCGACCAAAAACAGGATGTAAATACAGGTATTTGCGCTGGCTGAAATAACATCATTTTTATTAATATCTTTCACATCTAATGCAGTCGGATTCACCGTGTTCACTCTGAAGGAATCACTCAACATGGCTGGGCACTTGTATGACACATCAAAGATGTTAAGAGGCTAAAAGCAGGTTTAAAACGTGCCCCATTGAAGTCAAAAGGGTGCAAATTTTAAAAAGAGGATAATAAGGTGTAGGCAACACCGATTTTTGTCGTTGTTCTCTGTATTGACAGCACTCCAAATTTACAAAAAAATTTGCTCAATGTTAAAATTGACCGGAGTTCTCTAATTCATTTTGTAGTGTATTTTAAGGCCATTTATTATTTTTGTTTTTTTATTCATTTGTTCGGCCTCATCTTTGTATGGATTGGTTATATTCTTGTTTTCTCTAGTCCTGTGTTCCAAAGTTTCTATATTCTCATATTCTCTATATTCTCATCTTATCTTGTCTTGCTTGCGCCCAAACATGACAGTGTTTAGATAAGTGTGCGTGCACTTGACACCATATATAGTAAGGAGATAAAGAAACAGTGCATAAACTTAATTGATTCTGGCATGTATAATCAACGCATCAATGGAAGTGAACACGATTTGAGAACAACGGCAGTCTCTCAAGTCCCCATACGTTGAGGACTACTGGTTTCAATGCTACCACAGAGATCCACATAAGGCACAGTAAAGCCTTTCCTGGATATTACTTTCAGTTTAGGAAAGATATCACAAGGCATTTCCATCATGACTGCACTTTAAATAAATGTATATATGGTTTTCTTTGTTTTTTTCATTCCTTCAAGAACTGACCTACTTCTAAAGGCACACCCTCAGACCTGTAGATGCCTTAAAGATACTTAAAGTCCCATACTGTATGACCTCCTACTGTAACTCGCTTTCCCACTGCTCTGGACTAGTTATGCAGCCAATGCAGTCACCTTTCTTTTTAAGAAAAACAGGATTTTATGCCTTTTTTACTATTTGAAGAAGCAAGTTTTCTGATTTGGGTTGCATGTTGGCAGTTTGAGTGTCTGGTGCAGTTGGACAGGGTAATGGCCGGATTTCAATGTTCCATGACCGCTACCATCTGAGAATGCTGTTAGCTGCTGGTGTCACTCTAGGCAATGCTGGAATCAGACATACACACTTTGCCATCTCCAAACCACAAAGTCTACCTGCTGTGGCGTCCTCTTTTTCCTTTTCTCAGGCACCTCATATAAATTCAGACAGGGCCTCTGTTTACAATAATTTAACTGCATATTAATTTTAAATGTTCCTCCTTCTGCTCTCATTGAAAGGACATTATATAAAGTAAACAGTTATTTTAAACAGATTTGTCTATTTTCCACAACTGGATTTTGAAACAGAAGCCTCTGCGTGCGTATTTGAACTTTAAATTCAAATGTTCATGTATTCTTTATAGGTAAAAGGTTTTTCGTTGTTGTTTACAATGGATGAACTCTTGTATTGTGTTATTACTGTAGCAATATCCACAAAAAAACATATATAGATTGACAAATAGCAAGATGAGATACAAGAAAGTAAAATTTCACACGAAAATCTTGTTTTTAAACGAACATGGCATACAGAGTTGAGGGAAATGTCTTAAATATATAAACTAGCAACTAAATTCATTTGAATATTGAAATATATTGTCACTGTCAAGCAGAAACCAGCTCCATATTACCCCTTTTGGTAACAGTTTACAATACGGGTGCATTAATATGCATTAATTCATGCTTAACTAATGCACCAGCCTGTTCTCACCCAAATGCGTCTCTATAGCACGCAGTGTGTTTATCGTGCAATTTATACGCGAAAATGAGTTTTTACGTGGATATGATACGCAGTTTTGCGCGTGCATATGATACGCACTTAATTTCGTGATATACACACGCACCCCACACCACTAATCCTACCCAAGCGTATAATACACACGCACCCTACCCCACCCTAAACCCAACCATGTGCTATCCATGCGTATACTATGCACGTAAAAACTCATTTTCGCGTATATATTACACGATAAACACACTGCGTGCTATATAGACGCATTTGGTGAGATCGGGTTGAATGCACAGATAACCATGTGTTAATGTATTACTCATGAATAACTAAACCATTAATTAATGATTACTGCATCAGCAACTAATAAAGATTATGGTCAATAGATTAAGTAATGTATGAATTATTATTAATTAAATGTGTCATAATGTATTAATTTCTTAATAAAATATTGTATTAACTAATAGTGTAAAATATTGTATTAACTAATAGTGTAAATTAATGCTTTAATTACCACAATTGGTCAATGCAATGTACTTCAACTTCCCGTTGTTTAATTAATCATTGACTAATGATTTGAAAATGTATCATTATGTTATGACTTTACTTGTTGAGGCACATGACTATTAAGTAATTGTTAAGTAATATGCCATTTATGGGTTTTGACAGTTGCACATGCAGTGAATGTAATGTCAGAGAATGTGTTTTAAGGATGTGTAGGTCGGGCTGCACACAAATATCAGCACACCAGAATCTGAACTCCTGACCGCTGATACACTGTTTTAACTGGACACGAGACCAGCTGTTTATACTGGACATGATAGACCATTGCAAGTCCATTTGTCCTTCGTAACAGAACCAGTGCAAGAGCTCGGAGTACGTCAGAAATGTGGCATCAGTTTACTGTCGGGGTTTTGTCGTGTAGTGTTGCGCCGCATCCAGTGTAGTATCACTGATTATAATGGGTACTATTGTCCAGTTTAGACACAGTGTTATGAAATAGCAGAGCTCGGCTGCATGTTCTCAGTGTACCACGACCTCACGCTTAACCTGACATGATCTGTGCATGAACAACAAGATACTGATGCAGCAGTTCATCGGACTCAGTGAAATCTTGGTTGTAGATGGTTGGAAATTGAAATCATGGCTTAGTATGGATGTCAAAACCAAAATGACATATTACTTAACAGTTAGTTCATAGTCATGTGCCTCAACAAGTAAAGTCATAACATAATGATACATTTGCAAATCATTAGCTAATGAATAAATAAAGTAGACAATTCGAAGTTGGTGCATGGCTTCAACGCATTGTGGTAATTAACACATTAGTTAATACAATATGTTATTAAGGAATTAATACATTATGACACATTTAATTAATAACAATTCATATATTACTTTATTTGTTACCGATGCAGTAATCATTAATTAATGGTTTAATTATCTGTGAGTCATACATTAACACATGATTATCTGTGCATTAGTTAAGCATGAATTAATGCATATTAGTGCACCCGTATTGTAAAGTGTTACCCTGTCTGTGTGTCAGTGGTAACACAAAGGGCCCTATTTTAACGATCTGAAACGCAAGTGGCAAAGCGCAAAGCGCAAGTAACTTTGTGGGCGGATCCCGGCGCTGTTGCTATTTTCCCGGCGGGATAAATGACTCTTGCGCCTGGCGCAAATCTAAAAGGAGTTGGTCTGAAGTAGCTTCATTATTCATAGGTGTGGTTTGGGCGTAACGTGAAATAAACCAATCAGAGCGTCCTCTCACATTCCCTTTAAGAGCGGGCGCGCTTGTTCCATGGCGGATCGCTATTATAACGGCGGATTTGACAGGCGCACGCCAGGAGCAGTTCACATCCGAGGAGACCGACTTTCTCGTGAGGGCCGTAAAACACAGAGAAGTGACATTGTGGATGATGGGAGAAACCCACCCAGATCAGCTACGGTTAAACAGGCGTATAATTTGGGCAAATGTGTAGCCTAATCTAGTTTTTTTTTTTTTTATCTAGATAGATCTTTTTCGGATCTTCACGGACACAACAATGATTTCCCTCGTGTGTTAATATTTTTCCTTGTAATAATGTATGATTTGCAAAAATGAAAACTGCTGCGTCTGTTTATAATTATTAGAGAATCAAATTGTACATTATGGCCAAGCACGCGCCCTTAAAATACCATATCACTAACGCGCAACGTGCCACTGTCTTTAGACTGTTTTTTTCCTGGTAAGTGGCGCAATTGCTTTCTAAAACTGGAAAATAGCACCAGGGGAGTTTTGCGCCGGAACACGCCTCCTCTTTGCGCTGAACCGCCCCCGCGAGCGCAAGTTCATTCCCTAATTTACCGACGTGCGTCTGTGGAGGGAAAAGTCCGCTGTGCGCGGGTGCAAAATAGGAATGATACATGCGTCGGTGTTCAAAGTCAATTGCGCTGGGTGCAAGATAGGGCCCAAAGTGTTACCATTATTTACACTTAAATGTAAACAATGAAAAGTATTAAAAATAGCTTGTAACTAAACCTTGTAACTCCATTGGATCCTCAAACTGTCGATAAAGCCTCAATCTTGAAACAAGTGAAACCATCTCTGCTTGTTTGCAATGCAAACGTAAGTAAAGAACTGGTTGTTTGAATAAGTAAAGTGTTTTCTTTTACTCAAGAAACACGAACACACACACAAACACAAATATATATATATAGAACAATGTTTTGTGTATTTGAGGAGCGGATGAAAATAATTTTGTCCTATAGGGTACACGTACTCAACGACGATGTACTAAAAAAAGTAAATTAAAAGTTTTGACAACATTATCAAAAAAATGTAAAACTTGCACTTTGAAAAACGTTTTCAAAAGCTTTTGTTTTCAGGCCACCAAAACGCATAACATTTTTCAGCTTTTAGTTGAAAACCCGGCCTTAATCTAGCATTTGTCATTGAGTTATACCCAAAACTGTTTTAAATAGCCTGCCCCGAAGCACATAATTTTTCATTTTTTATAACATTAAATTTTGGCCAAACGACAGAAGAAAATTGATGAAAACATAATGCAATGCACTTACACAGCCTCACATGCATAACATAATGACTCTTCCAAGTGTCTAACCATAAAGCCACAATATCATCGTTGCCAACACAGTTGTGTTTATTTAAAAAATATATATATGTTTTTCCTTTTCATGAAAAGTAGCAGTTTTGGACATAAAAGGTAGAAAATCTAAATAGAAAATAGAAAATATTCTACAATATAGACATTATCCAGAAATAATAAAAAATAAATGTTATTAAATATTTGTTTGTGTTGCGTTTTCTGTATTCATTAGAGTATTTAATTATTAGCTTAGCATAACTTTACTAGGAATCAACAGCAAATGATTAGTCTTGGCTGGCTTGGTTGGTTATTAGTGTGTGGCATGTGTGAGTGTTCACAGAGATCCTGTCTATGCAGAGCATTTAGAATCAGTCATTTATGCATTTTTATTTTGAATAGAAGGCATCTATCTATGCAGACAGAAGAGAGTTAACCAAGTCATTAGGCCTTTGAAAAGAGACAATGTGTAGCAACAATTCATAAAAATGTATGTGTGTGAATATTTGCAAAATTAAATATCTCCCATGTGTAGGACTGCTTATAGCAAATAAGTAGTCCATTTAAAATATAAAGTGTTCATTTAAAAAAGTAAAAGAGTGAGAATTTGGGGTAAGGGATGATTCTGCAGGGATGATTCTGCACACACTGACAGAAGTGTCCACCCGCAGACCATCTCAGCACTCCTGTACTGAAACAAGACTCATTGACTTGATTGTCTCATGCCTGGTCCCATTAGACTTGGTGGAGATGAATGCTGTTCACTCTTGATGCGTGTTAATGAGAAAGTGTTTAATAGGTTGGCTTGGAGTGGGTTGGGGAGGAGGTGGACATAGGGAAAATATGTCAATGGGTAGGGGAAGCTGATGGTGTTGTGACTGGCCGTTGTAAATGTGTCCACTGATCACATAAACCATCAAGTTTATGTCCAGCAGGAAACCACCATATTGACCAAAGAAATGGAATGGAGAGAAATAAAGCATATTATATTATATTATACAGGACAATGAGGCATCCATTAAACACTATGTGGCGAGCGGTACATTTGAGGGTAAGAGAAAGAACTTGGAAAAGAGAGAAAGACAAAGCAAGAAGAGAGAAAGAGCAAAGGAGGAAGAGAGTCGACTACGCCACCCTGGTCACTAAGCCAGGGAAGTATCCTAGTGAGGACACAGGTTCGATTTTTCCCTTTACACAGAGACTCTGAGACGTGGATATGACAAAGTACAAAAATATTATTTATTGGACACAGATAAAATATTTGAGTGCAAGTCAATTAGGCTCAATCATAACCACAACACAATAAAAAATAAACAGAGCCCCAGGCTCGTGATGACCGGAAGCAGGACGAGCTAGTGCCGGACTTCGCTAGTGTCAGCGATGGTCAAGGAGCACCCACACTTCACACGCACGTCAACCAAGATCAATCGCTAGGGGTTGTAGACCACACACACACACACACACACTGTGCCTCATCAAGACCCACCACCAAAATAGGACAACTAGCCCTCCTGCTCCAGACTCACAGTGCCTGAAACACAAGAAATACAAATTACAAAAGAAAATAATTGTTAGTACCTATGGGTACTCAGTTTACAAAACACAATAGCTATACAAAAAAAACTAAATAACCAACAGAAAGAAAGACAATCCACTCAAACCTGCCCTCATTGATTCCAGTAATGGTGAATAGACCACTGCCACCCACCGGTCCAGGCCGGTTACTATTCACAACCCCTCTTTCCCTTGGACAGGCTGAGTATCACTCACAGTAACAATTAATAACAAAATAAAATATTATTCATAACACAAAATGCAAAGACAGCACCCAAAAAAAAGAACTAAGAAATTAAAGCAAGCCAAGCAAACAAAGCAAGCAAAAATAGAGCAAAATAAGAAAGTAAATAAAAACAAACATCAACAATGCTGAAGCGTGCTCACATAGGAGCAACTGCACCAAAGCATGATGATGTAACAAACAATAAAAAAACAAAATGATAAAATAGTAGGAACAAAACAGCAGCGATGAAAGTCCAGAGCCAAGCAGCACAGTCTTCAAATGCCCTTCTAGAGGTGGACTAATTTACCTGCAAAAACCCAACAGTAAGCTAAGATAATACGTAATAATTCATCATCGTTGTAAAATGATCGCACATACCCACATACGGAGATCGCGTCATTCGTCCGGCAGCCCACAGATAAACAAAGTTCACAAAGATGAGCTGGAATGTACAGATAAACCCCATCACTCTATACCACTACATAAAATAAATAAATAAGGCTACAAGAGCCAGAAAGAGACCTACCAGGAAGCCAAGCAGCAATACACCGGCGACGCTTAGTGCAATAGAGATAATGTGCGTTGGTATCCGGCAAATGGCGCATATTGCCAATGGCTACAAACCCTCAGCACATCGTTTGCTCCTCCGCAAACAGCCCAACACGTGACGAAAATAACACGGTTAACAGTTTAAAATCCGATAGGCTTGAGCACAATCACAAAAGGCCACCACACTCACCTCCAGCCAGAGCACCAGACAGACGGCAGAATGACGCGCTAGAAAGGCGGTCGCACATTGATGCCATGTCCGGTGGCAAAACAGCCACCTTAATATAGTCGTGGGAATGAGACGCTGATTAACTGCGTGCATATAGGGCGGAGTCAACAAACACAGGACACAACCCACCAGCGGCACTTCACTACAATCAGAATCACAATTTGGACAGAGTTTTTTGATGGTTATGAATAAGTAACACACACTTTTGAAGGTGGTAATGTTAAAGTTGTGGTTTTCCAAATCCCCAAGCAAAAGTACAGGTATTGCGTATGAATTTACTAGCAGTACAGGATCTGTCCCTTTTGAGCTCTGGAGTTTACTGTATCTTGACTTCATCTGCTTCCTCCTCCTCTCCAAATGATGAATGTGATTGTTGTGCCCTGCTCTACAGGAAGGGAATGGTATCCATGGGGTAATTATAAATTAAAATTGAGCAGTAATTATTTTATGAAGAAGACTACCACAAGGCCATGAGCAAACTGTACATACAATTGTCACTTTAAGCAATTTAAGCAGGTCATTTTGCCTTTCATGCTCACATGATACTGGGAGGCACATTTTTACAATTCTTTTTTTACATGTTACAAGGTACTGACATATTTCTTTGTGTCTGGCCTACGCCCTTCAAAGTATTCACTTCCACATGGGCTCGTCCCTACATTCCTATGCGTTTCCCTGCGAGTCAGGCATAGTGATTTTACCACTTTACAATTCAATTGGTTGTACTGAACAAGCTGAAATATGTGTCAAAAACTAAATTTTTCCCATATGTAGGACTGCTTATATAGCAGATATGTAGTTCATTGACAATATCAAGTGTTCATGTTAAAGATCACAAAGGAAGCTGAGAATGTTGGCTTGCCTGCCCCCACGACACCCATGCAGAGAAAGGGCAGCCAAAGAAGGGGCATTTAGAATCCTTTGACCCTTTTCACTGTGAGAAAAATTCTCCATTCACAATATGGTATTTTTTTCTCTGCGCTACAGTCCAGTAGCTGAATCCCTGCTGTCAGACCAGGACCGCCATCACTGGAGCTCTTTGTCCTGATGCTCCAGCATTCCAGGAATGCCCACATGCTCCAGATGCCTACCTCTTCCTTGTTTTCACAATTATGTATCTGTTTACTTTCAAAAGGGGCCTTTTTTTGCTCTGTCCTCTTGGTCCTTGTGTCCCATGCTCTGGTGGAAACCAGAACAGAACCTGTGATGTACCTGACTTTAGTAGGCAATGTAGACAAAACATTCCACTACCACAGTCATCATGTTACAATATACAGTATATGAAAAATGATAGATTCCTGAGCTAGAAAGTAAGACCAACATTTGAGCAATAATGTCTTTCCCTCTCTTTTTTCTTTGTGAGAAAAATTAACAATGCATTGGCCAGAACTCTGTGATAACACTTTCAGAAGCATAAGCTTTGCCCACAGTGAAACCACATCCTGCGTTCAGATAATCTCGTGACACAAACAGTGATGCTGTAGAGGTCAGTGAGGTAGACTGGGTTAAGGTTTAAGTCTAGGTTGTCTCACCCTACTTACTGCAGCAATCTTGCCTTGTCCATTCAGTGGCTGAAAGATCTTTATCACCGGATGACTGTGATTAGCTCGGCACCAACAACACAAGGGTAGCATAGCCTTATGCTGACTACTTAGTACCTTGCTCTCACACAAAGACACACACAAAGTTGCTCAAAGGACAATATACATTTTATCAGACATGATCTACATTGTATTTAATATTAGGTTTCCTGTATAGAGACTGAACAGAGACCGTTCACGTCAAGCCTGCCCAACCAGAGACTGTTCACGTCAAGCCTGTGTCTTCGGACAGAATGGCCGCCATGCCGGAGTCAGCTCCTGAAGATGCAGCGCTAATAGTAGTGGCCACAGCTCTTATGTGTGTGTGGGCAGCACATACATCGACTCCAGCCTGTGAGTGCTTGCCCAAGCTGGCCGCCGCCACGCCGCCCTTGCTTCCTGCACTGCCCACCCTGCACAATCAGCAAATTAAAGAAACATAAAAAACACTTAGTTTGGGCACCAGACAAGCTTAATCTTGTCATATAATTATAAATAAATAATAACGATTTGCTTCTTATTTATTAAATCCAGGCAATTGGTTGATGAAAAAAAATATTAAGATTAAGATACAATTTATACAAAACGAAATTCACTTTAAAGAAAGGCTTTCTACGAAACAAAACTTAAGTGGCCAAAATCATGTCTGGCCATGTCTCCCGATATATTGCGCGTCCTATCTTACTCATGCTGTACACTTTTTATAATCAACATATAACATTATAATATTTTAACACATATAAAACTAAATGCACGTATTTAATGGCTACAACACGTATAGTAGGCCTGAATATTGTTATCATTATGCTGCGTTCACACCGGACGCGAATAGCGCGTCAAATTCGCGTCTGCCGCGTCTAGTTTGACGCTTGATCACTTTCTGTCCATTCGCGCGTCAAGAGCGAAATTAATGCGCGTAAAAACAAATTTGAGGCGAAATTTACGCGCGTCCAAAGCGAAAGTTTAAAAAGTTTTGAAACCCGTTGACGGTCATCTTTTTACAAGATGTGTGATGTTGATAGATCATTTATCGAGAGAGTCACCGCTCTGTACTTGCTCTGGAGAGCAGAACAGCGGCATAGGGGTCATCGTCGCAGTATTTGGATCCACCAGACCCTTCGGAGGCGGACCCAGTTTGGCGAGTTCCACCATTTGCTCCAGGAGCTGTGCCTGGATGACGGCCGCTTTCAGCGGTACTTCCGCCTGTCTCGCACACAGTTTGATGACCTGCTGTCTGTCCCGCAGCGAGGATCACCCCCCAGGACACCAACTACAGGCGATCTATCCCAGCTGCGGAGCACCTGTCCATCTGTCTTCGGTTAGTAAATGTATATGATACTTCAAATACAGTATATTCAATATGCTAACATATGCTATGCTATCAATGCTCTTTAAAAACTGTGGTAGGCTAGCAGCTACGGATACCACTGTTGGTGCTCTTTCTAGTGATACTCAGTTAACTATAACCTAACGTTAGACATAACCTAGAAATTAAAATATTATCTTGGCAGACGTAATACTGTCATGTTTTTCTGTATAAACACAGTGATCTTTCTAGTGATAGCCTACTGAGTTAACTGCTATAACCTAGACATTCAAATATTCTCTTGGCAGACGTGATACTGTCATTGTGACATCCTAAAATATGTCAATTTGTGGTTCTGGGAGAAATCATTTATTTTCTTAAATTTGCTCATTTTAATAGAGCATTATTTGGGTCTGAGAGATCGGGACTTTTATTTTAAAAAGTGAACTGAGGACTGGGAAGGAGGAGCTGTATTGCGCCGGCGCCCTCAGTTGCTGGAGATTATGTGCGACCATAGACTGTAAAAAAATATGGACGTAGTGTCCGTGACGTCACCCGTAGGTTTCTGAAGAGCATTTTTGAAGCCTAAAGTGGGCGGAGCCGGCCGTCGCCATCTTGGCCTCGCGTCACCGCTCGTCACTCCCGGATAACAGAATATGGGCAAAGAGGCGGAGCTGAGGAGCCTGGCTATCTGAAACCACGCCCACCTAGCGCGACGTTATGGAGTTAGCAGGCTTGGGAGCTAATGCTATATGCTACTCACAGTACCAAGTCTGCGACTGCACAGGGGCTCGCGCTAAAGTGACACTGACAGTTGATGATTAAAATCTGAATGGCAATTAAAAGGTCCTGTTTTTGCCCTTCGAAATATTGTAATAGTTAAAAGACATAGCTACAAGTGAGACTGTGTATCGCGATTCTGTGCAGCTAAGTTATTCTGCTTGTTGAAAATGTATTATGCAGTAACTTTACAATATTAGGCTACTCTGAGAGTGTGTGTGACCGTGATTATGTGCATACATGTCAGTCACTCTTTATTACAGTCTCTGGTCCGTCAGCGCGGCATCGCTCGTCAAGTTCGTAGAGAGCTTTATTATTCAGTCCTTTTTAAATTCTGATTTTGGCCGCATCTCAATTCTCAAATGGGTCAACACATAGATATATTACCCGTGAAGTTCAAGTAAATGCGCTAGAAATACGCGCTCATTCAAGGATGTGCATTTATTGCATGGACGGAGAAACACAGACACCCGCAGGATCTCATCTGACGGTACATAAGCATGTTATAATCTGTCCCAGAGCAACGGTACTAGCAGTGACTGCTAACCGGCTAGCATTTACATCAGCGGGAATCCACCTGTCACTCAAAAGTGGACACACCCTTAATTTTGCAGAACTTTAAATATTAATCAACTACACGGGCGAGTTATAAAAAAATGCACCCCCCTCACAGTTGTTATGAAGGGCAAAGTTAGCTTTATAGACCAAAGCCACAGAGAGAACCAGGCTGTAAACATGTTTTGTTCTGCTGTAAAGTTGGGCATTTTAACATGCGGGAGATACAGATTTGACTCCCTTCTGCAGCCAGCCTCAAGCGGCCAGTCGATGAATTGCCGTTTAATTCACTTCCGTGTTGGTTTCAAGAGAGAGACAGGGAGGTTGCCGCTTGTGTGCGACACATACACGTTTGTTTCTGTCTCTTCTATTTTTCTTGTTTTCACAGGTATGCCTTTCACAACAACTAAACAATATGCATATGAGTCATTTGAGATCTTTGTGTATGTTCATGGTGTCAATATTTTGTGCATAAATGTTCTGGTTGGTGAAAATAGGTAATGTGTGTAGATTGTCCCCCATTTTGTGGACGCTGTGATATTATGTGCTCGTGTAATGCATTTAATTCAATTCATACAGGCTCCAGTTACCAGGTATAGCGTTAATTTATTAGGTAACTTGTATTAAATTTGTGTTTTGGTTGATTAGAGTTCATGTGTATACATCTCCATGTATTTCTCCAGGCAAATGTTTCAAACAGCCATTTCAGTGCAAACGCATGTAATACTGTTCTATTTCCTGGCAATTCAGAGGTAAAAAACTAATGTTAATGTTACATGATGGTAGTGCTGATTTTAAAATCAGTAACTATAATGTTTATGTATGGGCTACATATATTTCTCGGGTTTCTAGACCTTACATGTTTAGTCATGTGTTGATTTTATATAAAATACCCTTTGGCTCATTCTGAGTAGATTTAAAGGAGCCATGTGAAAAGCTATAATGTATAATTTTATGTGGAGAAAAAAAAGGAAAATGTAAATGTGCATTGTTGTGATAATAGAGAAAATGAAAGAATGACATTTATGCACTAATTAGAAAAAGATACTTTATTTGAAAACAATGTGGAAAAAAACCCATTGAATAGACAGTTGCTGGAGATTATGTGCGACGCATACACGTTTGCTTCTGTCTCTTCAATTTTCCCTGTTTTCACAGGACTTTCTAATCTGTAAACAAGGTTTTCTGCACGGGGCCTGCAACATCATGTTGTTCTGTATAAACACAGTGATCTTTCTAGTGATACTGACTGAGTTAACTGCTATAACCTAGAAATTAACCTAGAAATTAAATATCTCTATCTGTAAGCAATAGTGCTTGATTATTGGCATTTTAATATACCATAAAGCATTTAATAGGATACTTGTTGAATATGAAACTACAAGTGTACTTGTAATAATATTTATAACAATGTTTTCTAGGTTTCTTGCCACTGGGGACTCATTCAGGACGATAGCGTCCAGCTACAGGGTTGGTGTCTCCACAGTGTGCCAGATCGTTGCCCAGGTAGTGACTGCCATCTGGGACTGCCTTGTGGAGGGCTACATGGCTGTGCCCACCACCGATGACTGGAGGTCCATCGCAGAGGGGTTTCAGGAGCGGTGGAACTTCCCTCTGTGCGTTGGAGCGGTGGATGGGAAGCATGTGGTGATAAAGGCACCCCCCAACTCAGGATCCCAGTTCCACAACTACAAGGGAACGTTCTCCATCGTTCTACTTGCAGTTTACACAACATGCACATGTATTAAGTTTAAACTCTGAGTCACTAACCTTTTCAAAATTACAGGTTTTCCATGTTTGTGTACAAGTTTTTTTTTTTTTTTATAAATAAATGGAGCCAAAAGTAATTAACCTTTTTGTTGTTGTTGTTGGTTGTCTACATTTTTTGTGGCAAAAATGTTTTTTTAAACATCATCACTGCGTAAGAGACACTCTGAATCAAATGAGATTTTATAAAATGATTTATTCTTGCAAGAAGTTCCCCGTCAGCCGTCACCACACAGAAGTTACACTGTGAAGTGAGTGAGACCCAGAAGTGGAGGGCTGCGCACATTTTATACCCATTTCAAGGTCTTCAGTTGCTCTTCCTAGTAGTTTTCCACAGACCAAGGACTCATTACTGCTAGCTTCAATTTATCACTAGTTGACCCTTAAGCCCCCACCCAAACTAGATGACCTCTGACCTCTGCCCAGCCGTTCTCAGTGTCTCGCTCCTTCACTTCAGGTGTATAAACATACATTCATTTCATAAACAGAATCTTCTCTCACTACAAGTGAGAGACACACATGTGACATTCTTTGAATCATCTATATTTGACTAAAGAGCAATGAATAAAATCATAAAAATTGCCATCACACATTGCAATGATGTTTCATATAATCTATATTTAGATATGGAATAAATATAGCATTAAATACAAAATGAATACGTCTCGTATATTAAAAAAACAAGTTATGCGATAAAATATTAGCTTTGTTGTGCATAGAACCACACCAGGCATTTAAACAGATTGTAAAATAATTTATTAAGGAAAATTGTAAAAGAAATAGTAAGAACAGAAAAAAATTTAGAGACAGGAATAAAAAGGGGCTGGGGAGACAGGAGAGGAGATATGGTTCAAAATCTCTGATATGGTTCTGTCAAGAAAATATTAATACGACACATTGGTAACTCAGAGAGATTACATTTCTTCATCCGTAAACATAACATATAATATGCCTTGTAATGTGTCTTTATTGGAAACACACCTGTCACTGTCTCCCCTGATTGTTCTTTGGGGTGTCCCTGGTCCTGGAGGTGGTTGTCCTCTCCGATCCAGGCCTCGACCAGGCGCGAATTGTCGCAGAAGTTCAGATTTTTCAACTTGGACGGCAGGCGTGAATTCGCGTCAAACGCGTGAATGCACAAAAAGCACTACATAAATCATTCGCGCGTAACGCGCCAGACGCTCAATTTGCGCCATTCGCGCGAACTTGACGCGCTATTCGAGTCCAGTGTTAACACAACATTCACGCGCCAGACGCTCAATTCGCGCCGCGCCGCACTCTACGCCCATTCTCGCCGCAGGAATTTTTTACGCGCGTAACGCGTCTTTGCATTGACTTACGCCGGTTTCACACTGCATGCGCTAGAAGAGCGTCAGCAGCGCATAAGCAGTGCGTACAGTGAGCGGAAGCAGGACACGCGCGTTTTTCTTCCACACTGGCAGCGTTTGACTCGCGAAACTGAACCGCGGCGTGTGTAGCTACAGACAGAGTAACCTACTCTATAATGGGAAATTTAATAAATTTGTTGTTTCTTGGAGAAAGGTTTTCTTCATTTAAACTTGTCAAAAAAACTTAAAAACTTACCATCTGCACCAAGAGCCACTGCAACTTCCTCCCATGCCTTTTCCTTTGCCTGTGAGTCTTTATAAAGTAGCCTATGTTTCTTGGATCATAAATAATTGAACGATTCTCAACCTCCACAATGAGACGAGTGTCGTTAGTTATATTTTCAGGTGCACTCGACCACGCATGTGCTTTTATTTGATTGTCAGCATGACATCAGCATGACATCCTTATGGCAATATATATATATATATATATGTATGTGTGTGTGTGTATATACATAAATATATTAAATTAATCTGTAAACTGGCAGTATACATCGATTAAACTTGTTTTTGTAGTTTGGCCAACAATTTTGTTTTGGACATTTAATTTTAAATTGATGAAGGTAATTTGATTGACTGTTTAAAACACAAGAGATCTCATCAATGTGCTTTTTGGGTGAAACTGCTGTGTGTTTTGGCCATGAAAAATGCATGGTCACTTTAATTCAGCGTAAGCGGCGCGTTAAAAATAGACTGGGCGCCGAAACTATCGCGGCACTACTGTTCCTGCTCTGCTCCTGCAACGCGCTGCCGCGCCGCTTCTGCGAGCGGTGTGAAAGCACTCATTGAATAACATGGACGCCGAAAAAAATACGCGCAGCTCACGCGCCGCTGACGCTTGCGGTGTGAAACCGGCGTTCACATTGAAATCGCTCGCGCCTGACGCGCTATTCGCGTCCGGTGTGAACGCACCATTAGGCTTACTATCATTACTTTTTTCAGGTTCGGCATCGAATGACTATTAGCCTAAATGTGTTACTAAATGATTTGAATGTATTTTTTATATTTTTAATTTACAAGGACTGGTATTTGCATGTGTATTATTTTTTAATTATTTGTTTTATGTGGTGGACAACATTGGAAATATTTATTTTATTTTTAATATTTATTTTATTTTACTTTTTATTTTATTTGGCTTTAATTTATTTCATGCATTTGCACTTATTTAATTTATATTTATTTATAATATGAGTCCCTGATATATGTTCCATGTTCTCTTGTTGTTGTTTTTTTAAAATACAAATTTATAGCGTTTTGAAAAAAAAAAAAACTTTGAATTTATCATCAACAATATTGTTGTTTGATTTAATAATCATTGTTCAACATGTTCAGACTAAGCAAAAAAAAAAAAAAAAAAAAACATTTTAACAGGATAAATGGAATATTCACAAAATGTGTGGGTCTAGGTAAAAAATTTAATTTTCCTGAAAACTATTGAAATGGATTTATAGCGTTTGGGAAAAGAGCTTCTCTCTCTCTATATATATATATATATATATATATATATATTTAAATATATATATATATATATATATATATATATATTAATAGTGTATAGGCCTACATAAGAACAACTCTGAACAGTACATTTAATAATATAATATGTTTATTTTATTTTATTTTAATTTAATTGTTTTCCCTCAAATCTGTATTTTGTTCTCTCTCTCATAAACCTAATTGGCTTATTTACATCTAAATAATGACTGCACACATGCATAGCACATCCCATATGGTAAACACCATGTTTGTTTGATTAAGTGTAAATATAAAAGCCTACATTAAATCTGATCTCGTGTTATAAATATATTCGATCGTGTCCCTTCATAAGACTTTAATTTAAATGTTTCATTTTACAATCCCTTTAAACCGTTTGATTCATTCATTTTACAATGCCTTTATGACCTTGTTTCATAAAGTTTTGGTTATCTGGACATTCAATGAAAGGGACAGAAATCTCTCATGTTTGATTATGTTTGATCTCTCATGTTTCAAAGATTAACCAAAATCTTATGGGTTTGGTACGACATGAAGGTGGGGCTGGAGGTCGATGATCGACTTTGTGGTTGTTTCATCCGACCTCCGGCCATATGTCTTGGACACTCGGGTGAAGAGAGGGGCGGAGCTGTTAACTGATCACCACCTGGTGGTGAGTTGGATCCTATGGCGGGGGGAGGAAACTGGACAGACTCTGCAGACCCAAACGTACTTTGAGGGTCTGTTGGGAACGTTTGGCCGAGTCCCCTGTCAGAGAGATCCTCAACTCCCACCGGAGCTACGACCGGATCCCGAGGGAGTCTGGAGATATTGAGTCCGAGTGGACCATGTTCTCCACCTCCATTGTCAACGCGGCCGCTCGGAGCTGTAGCCATAAGGTCTCCGGTGCCTGTCAAGGCAGCAATCCCCGAACCCGGTGGTGGACACTGGAAGTAAGGGATGTCGTCAAGCTGTACTATCAGGCCTGGTTGGTTTGTTGGACTACTGAAGCAGCTGAGTGGTACCGGCAGGCCAAGCGGACTGCAGCCTGGGTGGTTGTGGAGGCAAAAAATCGGGCCTGGGAGGAGTCCGGTGAGGCCATGGAGAAGGACTACCGGTTGGCCTCAAATAGATTCTGGCAAACCGTCCGGCGCCTCAGGAGAGGGAAGCAGTGCCCTACCAACACCGTTTACAGTGAAGGTGGGCAACTGTTGATCTCAATTGGGGATATCGTCGGACGGTGGAAGGAATACTTCGAGGATCTCCTCAATCCCACCGACACGTCTTCCATTGAGGAAGCAAAGGCTGAGGGCTCGGAGGTGGACTCGTCTGTCACCCAAGCGGAAGTCACAGAGGTAGTCAAGAAGGTCCTCGGTGGCAAGGCAGTGGATGAGATCCGCCCTGAGTACTTCAAGTCTCTGGATGTTGTGGGGCTTTCTTGGCTGACAAGCCTCTGCAACATCGCGTGGAGGTCAGGGACAGTACCTTTGGGCTGGCAGACCAGGGTGGTGGTCCCTCTTTTTAAGAAGGGGGACCGGAGGGTGTGTTCCAACTACAGGGAATCACACTTCTCAAGGAACAGTACGGTTTTCATCCCGTTCGTGGAACACTGTGCCAGCTCTATACAGGGTGCAGGAGGGTTCATGGGAGTTTGCCCAACCAATCCACATGTGCTTTGTGGATTTGGAGAAGGCATTCGACTGTGTCCCTCACAGCATCCTCTGGAGGGTGCTCTGGGAGTATGGGGTCCGGAGCCCTTTGCTAAGGGCTGTCCGGTCCCTGTACGACCGGATCAGGAGCTTGGTTCGCATTGCCGGCAGTAAGTCAGACTTCTTCCCAGTGGATGTTGGACTCCGGCAGGGCTGCCCATAATTTTTATGGACAGAATTTCTAGACGCAGCCAGGGGCCGGAGGGTGTCAGGTTTGGTGACCACACGATTTTGTCCCTGTTTTTTGCGGATGACGTTGCCATGTTGGCCCCATCAGACCAGGACCTTCAGCATGCACTGGGACGGTTTGCAGCCAAGTGTGAAGCGGCTATGGTGAGAATCAGCACCTCCAAATCCGAGCCCATGGTTCTCAGGCGGAAAAGGGTGGCTTGCCCACTTCAGGGTGGTGGAGAGTTCCTGCCTCAAGTGGAGGAGGTCAAGTATCTTGGCGTCTTGTTCACGAGTGAGGGAAGGATAGAGCAAGAGATTGATAGACGGATCGGTGCAGCTTCTGCAGTAATGTGATCGATGTACCAGTCTGTTGTGGTGAAGAAAGAGCTGAGCTGCAAGGCGAAGCTCTCGATTTACCGGTCAATCTACGTTCCTACTCTCACCTATGGTCATGAGCTGTGGGTCATGACCGAAATGACAAGATCCCGGATACAGCCGAAATGAGCTTTCTCCACAGGGTGGCTGGGCACTCCCTTAGAGATAGGGAGCTCGGTCACTCGGGAGGAGCTCAGAGTAGAGCCGCTGCTCCTCCAAATTGAGAGGAGTCAGCTGAGGTGGCTCGGCATCTGTTCCGGATTCCTCCTGGACGCCTTCCCTGGGAGGTGTTCCGGGCAGGTGACCCCGGGGAAGACCTAGGACATGCTGGAAAGATTATGTCTCCTGGAGCTGGAGGAAGTGTCTAGGGAGAGGGAAGTCTGGGCATCTCTGCTGCCCCCGCGACCCGGCCCCGGATAAGCAGAAGAAGATGGATGGATGAAATTGACTAAATATGACAGAATATAATTTTTTGGGTGAGCGATCCCTTTAAAGTAGAAAATCCCTAGAGGTCTTAGACTTTTGACCCTACTGTATAATCTTTTCCATTCCTGTAATAAGTGTGGATATTGGTCAGATGGAAGATCTAAAATAATGTACAGTCAGTTTCGAGTCCTTTATTGGAGCACTTTAGATATAATGCATCTTCACAACTTTGTAATACAATCTTTTTTTTGTTCTCTACTTTGCTCTACCATTCATGTTGCTTACCATAAGCAGTCTGGATCCAGCCCAAAATTTTCAGTTGAGCTAAATCCAAGCTCATGTAACAAGATCGGGACTTCAAGATGCCGGCCTACCACAACAAATTGGCCTTGTGGAGCGAGTGATAAATAGCAAGAGAGGAGGCTGGGTTGTGTGTTGGGATTAGGGTTCGAGATATCGCTCTGACGTAATATGAGAGCTCTTGTGGCTGCTGTGGGTGAAGGGGCTCGTCGCATGGTTTGGCAATGTCCCAAGACCTGAGCTTCAGTGACCAACATCACGTCTGTGTCAGTTAACCTTTGCTCGATATCATGAGTGCATCTCTCTCTTTTTCTCTTTCTCTGTAATATTTTTTTAACCATGCATTACTTTTTGCCACAGTGTGCCTTTGTTTCTTATTGGATGTATTACTTTCATCCATAATTTATTTTATTTATTTGTAGTTTTTGTATTTCAATAATTCAGCACAATCATTTAATCATACTTTCTCAAGTATCTTCTTTTGTGTTTTATTGGAGAAAAAGGGGTCCTGTCAAACATGTATACAATCAAATTAGTAAAATAACAATATTTTCTAACTGCCTAATTATTATTATGATAAGTCACAGCTTTGCTAACACTGACATTAGTCTGACCAATCACAGTTGGAGTAATGTATGATAAACTATTACTTGGAATTTTTTTTTCTTTAGAAATTGCCCTTTGGTAAAAAGATTACTTTCATTGTACACACATATAATTACTGTATGAAAGTCAAGTGAATCCTGAAGCTTAAATCTTTGTTAGTTATATTATGTGTTATACGTACAATTTGTTTTCAAATACATAATTTCATCATGTACACACTTATCTATGAACATCAACTTTTTTATAATTTTATTTTTACATATGAAGTAAAAGAAAGGTTACAAAATCATGAATGGATCATTTGAGTTGAGAGTATGAACTGGGTTGATGTTTGCAGCTCTTCCGATCAATCATTTCCTTCCACAGGAAGTTGCCAGAGAGGCCAGAGTCTCATTCTGAAATGATCAGACTGCACTGTATTCAAAGCATAATGACACCATGCAAGAAAGAGTTGTAAGGATTTATACTGGCAATATTAGGATGATTGGTTAGAGCATTTATCTTAGTCTTAAAGGGACGTGTAGGAATTTATCTCATCTAGCTGTGAAATTGTATTTTGCATTCAAACGAATAGTGCTCTCTAGCGCCTCGCTTTTTCAAATGTGTGTTGCAACTACGGTAACCGTTATGTACCAAGAAGCTATGACAACATGTCAACAAGTTTTCTTTCGGGTGATGAGGTTTGTTATTTCAATCAAACTGCAACTTGACACAACGAATAAATGAATGTTACAGTATGAATCACAGACTGTAAAAAGCATCTCCTGTGGCTCGGCATATGTATTATTCTGCATTATGAGGTACCGTGCAGTGCAGCCTTTCAAATTTGCCGGGACAGTGACAAGCACTGATCTCCTTGTCCGTTTCAGCTGGTTTCAGTCACGTGACGCTGGCTCTGAACGAAAATATGTTGTGGAAACGCGTTGAGGTAGGCTAGTGCTTTTTGTCCCTCTCTGCTATTCTAGTTTTTCAAAATGGCGGAAAGACATGGAATTACCCATCCTTAGACTTACCCATCCAATGTAAATAAAGATAAGAAATGATTTGCTTATGAGGATAAGTCAGATTATTGGCAGAGGTAATTTTACACCAATGAGGACATTTATGAATAAAGACATTCATTTTAGCTAAGAAAAAATAACATCATACTTATATTTTACTATCTATTATTTTTACTTTAACTATACTACTATGTTCCTATTTAGGAATTTTATACTTTAAATATACCTTTTAGTCTGAGGCATGATGCCTTGTCTTCATATGGCTCTGAGGATGTCCTAAAATGTACACCGTACCAAAGCTTCACAGTCGGTTTCTCTTCTTGTGTCGACATATCATTCAGTAACGTTAGGCCATTTCGATTTACATGATGTTTAATGATGATGACTTTCTATTACATTTGCGCAAACAATTTATATATTGTTTCTTCTTCTTCTTCTTCACCTGTGTTTTGATCTATATATTCTGTACTCTTTTGGAAGATGCATAATAGCGTCCTCTACCGTATAACAGTGAAAACACGGATGGCCGTAAAATTCAGTCAGTCAGAGAAAAATAGATTTGAAGTAAATTCCTATGTACACTACCATTGGACTAGTCTACACAAAAATTCAGATACTCAGAATTAGGGACATATTTGCTTTCTAAATAAATCAATATTTTCAAACAATGTAAGTTTATAAGACAGTATATACAACAATGTGAATAAAAATATTTAATAGGCTACTCAATCAAGAGATTAAACACAATTATAAGCCAAGTATACTTTGAATACTTTATTATACTTTTGAGTTTATCTCGATCAAAATATTGAGTTCAAGTATAGGCCAAATATGCTTAGACTTTTCTGTCAGTATGTCACAGTTATGTTCAGTTTTAGTTTCACAGACTTTTTCACAGAGTTTGTATTCATTAGTTTCTGTTGTTTGTTTTAAGTTCCCGCCAGTATTTTGTTATATAGCCTTTGGTATACCTTATTATTTTTGGTATATAGTTTGTGTGGTTTCTCTTTGAGTTTGTCAGGTCACATTTGGATTGCTATCTGTTTAGATTGTTATTATTAAACTTTGTGTTGAAACTTTATTCATCTGCATCTTCATCTGTCTGCTACAAACACCCGTGACAGATGAACGGACCAAAGGGGCTTAGATTTTCTGACTTTCACTGAAAGTTTCTGCCATCTTGCCTCACCTGCCCCTTCCACGACGAGACCCTATAGTCATTGTTCTGGATCAGGGCAAATTACCACCACCCAGTAGATCTCCTGGACTTGACTGGAGGGAGGCCATCATCAAGTGTCTGGAGAGTGTCTACTCATGATCCAGAACTCTTGATCAAGCTATAGCCCACCGCGATGAGTGAGCCAGAGCCCGAAAAAAAGAGGACCGCACTTATCATTTGACTAGGGGGGGAACCGGTGACACCATATTGATTTCAATTCGGATATACTGTATCGTCTCCCACTCCCATTGCGGCACTCAGCATTTTGTTCTGAGCCTTCACTGTTTATGTACAGCACTGAAACTGTTTTGTCAACCTGCATAGATTGTGATTTAACTCTTTCATTTACCTGCATGGACTGTGTCTTAACTACACCTTCCACATGAGACCCTCGGCCTTGCGGCTTCACTGGGTTCCCTTGTCCCACCGGCTCCCCGTTGGTCAGTCGTCACTCTGCTTCCGCCATGAACTTGCGAGCCATCCTCTACGCTCCGTCTCTCCAGCCCTACTGCTACAGCGGGCTTTCTTCCCTTCGGGTATGCCTAGGCCCTCAGTCACACCTCCGCCTCAGACGCTCATTGCCCTTGGATCTATCTGCTATGTCTCTGTCAGTCGTCCCCCAGATGTCGACAGTGGTCCGTGCCTTCAGCCTATCTCGATCATCGCCACCAGGGCATAGTCGTCATCCTCGCGTCACCATTCCTCCGTCGTCATCTCCTCTCACCATTCGTTCACCACCCCCTCGTCCTCCTGCAAAGCCCCCACCATCTCTCCCTCTTCCCATCTTCTGTTACGGCATGAGGTCGCGCCTTCCCGGTGGAGGGTGTACTATCACAGTTATGTTCAGTTTTAGTTTCACAAACTCTTAGTTTGTATTCATTAGTTTCTGTTGTTTTGATCTAAATTCCCACCAGGATTTTTGTTGTCATGGTCACCGTCATAAAGTTATTCTTTTCAGCTGTGTGCACCTTATTATCTTTGCTATATAGTTAATGTGGTTTCTCTTTGAGGTGGTCTGGTCACATTTATGTTTATGGTGTGTGTTACTACCCGTTTGTATTGCTACCTGTTTAGATTATTATTATTAAACTTTGGAACTTTATTCATCTGTCTCTTCATCTGTCTGCAATACACACACACACACGTAACAAGGTATAAGTAAACTATACTTAAGTGCAATTTAGAAAATGTTGATAAGTACATAAAGTACATAAGAAACACTGCTAGTGATACGAACAGTAACGATGGTGTCAGTTTTACCATATCAATTTCAGTCTGAGGCCTGATCCTGAGTCCTCATAATTTGGAAGTGCATGCAAATGGGATTTGCTTTCTTCCATGTCTCATGTACATATACAGTATTGTGCAAAGTAGACATTGTTCACAGGTAGCCAATAAAGCTATAGGCTGGTATTATACACATGTGTTACAAACCTATGCAGGTTTGTAACAGGATGTGACACTGGAATTGCGGACGACTTGTTTCGGTAGTTCAGAATTGGAGACAATCTTTTAGGAGACAATAACTTAATTTGATCTTTAAAACTTTGCAGACCTTTAACATTCACAAACAGCTATATTACACAGTGCATGAAAGGTAATATTTGAAAAAGCATAATAGGGACACTTTAATATAACCACAGTAACCTAACATTAGTAAAATTTCAAAACAGATTTGTGATTTCTTTAGCAAACCTTAGTAAAACAATTCTTTTAAAACAATTCGTATATGCAAGTACCTACATCCATTTCATTTCTACCTCTCTAAGCCTCAGTGGGAGATTTTTAGCAAAAAGAACATGTTTGTCTTGGTCACGGAAAATTAACCTCTATAATGACCATTCAGACATTGTCACAGACATTATAGTGTCCACAGTCCACCCTCAGGGCTGTGGTAGTGTGTTTATAGTTTGAAGTTGAGCGTGTTTGTCATGATTTGGTCTCCTTAGTTGTTGCGTTTTATGCTTGCATCTATAAAACACTCTCCCCCGTGGAGACCCACATGCATGCAGTCAGAACATGTTTCGCGGTAATAGCAGTTGGCCGTGTATTAAAGACAGCATGCGATTCAGGCATGACCCAGCAGGCTCAGAGCCCATTAAAATGCGTTATACCCTGAAAAACAAGGTCCATGGAGGAACATTGCTTTGATGGCTTTAAAATACATAGTGTTCACTCTTACCAGCATATTTCCTTACAAACACAGAGTCTAATTTGTTAATCAATGTTGAATTGCTGATTTGAAACAAACTGTATTGTAAAGTCAAGTCAAGTCATCGTCATTTTTAGAGTGCTATTTAATTAAAGTTGAATAGCACTTTATTGTTAAATAATATTATATTGTAGCTGATTCAAATGATCCCAAATGGAACAGCAGATAGTGTCAAAGTCTGTAGTGCATTTCATATGTGCATGCTTTTATTCATAATTCACTTATTCATAAATTATGAAAAAATGTAATTGTTTAATTTAATTTCAGGTAATTTACTAAATGTGATATATATGAGTCACATTTAACTAGATTCAATTAAAATGACCCAATTATACGTAATTTAAGGGGCACACATTGTCTTACCTTTTAACAATGTGAGCGCAGACTATGAGACACCAATAGTGTTCAGTCCAGAGAGAACTGCCCAGTGACATTATCTGCCAGACCACAGTATTGCTTCAAGAAATAAAATGCAAAACAGAGCCATCAAACGTCTGAATGATAGTCAAACCAACAAAAACAAGACCCTTTAAAACTTACCTGGGGAACTTCCAGATATGGCTTTAACGGGATCACACACACACACACACACACACACACACACACACACACACACACACACACACACACACACACACACACACACACACACACCCTTGTATGGAAGTTTACTGCAGCTGTCTTCAATACTGTATAATGATGGGAGAGTCACTGTGTGGCTCAGGGATGCAGGAAGTGGGGGTACTGAGGGTGCTTTCACATAATTATATATGCAACCAAAAATAAATCAAAATAGATAAATCAATTCACTTTACGTTTTGTGCCATTGCAGTGTTACTTGGCTGTAAATCTATGATTTATTTAATTTCCATTCTCAAAAAAGTTAGTTGTTATTGCTTCATAAGGTTAAATGTGGCTCATTCAGTTAGTCACCAGTTAGTTACTGTACAATATGTGAACGGTGAAATTGCTTGCCTACAGTACATTCAACTAGCCTCTTAACATGTGCTCCACAGACATTACTTTCATTCATCGGCGCACCTGGTATTTGGTCATTTTCATAAATAAAAATTTTGACAAGTTACTGAACGCCCACATTTTGTTAAAAAAAGAATAATAAATAATTCAAGTCACTTTGTCACTGAAGACATGACACTGGAGTGTACAGTAAATGCAATGTTAATTCACATTATCACAATATCCTTTGCATTTCTATTCTTTTTAACAAATTTGACTTACAGCAAATACTTCAGATATCTTATTTGGATATCATGCACAGCAAATGGAACTTCATGTCTCCATGCAGCAAACTGCATGCAATTATTGCGGTGCTGTTGAGTGGTAATGAGAGAATGGAAGCTTCCAGAAGTGCAGTTTGTGCTCTCCAGATGCTATAAATGATTAATACGCTGCACCGCTTTGGATAGATGCCACAGACTATATGACTTAAATTAAATGGTTAGCGCTAGTAAAATGTTTACTGCCCTTCATATGGTAAAAAGGCTTTTTTTCATTATTTTTTTCTTCCCTATTTTCTTTTTAGTATAAATAATGTATTGCATCATGTACAGCTGGCATTTTTTTTATGTTTAAGAGCCAGCATAGACCCGTGGCTTGTCACAATAAATGATTGTTGATAGACCAGTGTTCTACAGTGTTTGGGGACTACCTGTTTTGTCTGAACAGTGAGAAATGAAGGGAATGTTTGGAAAACATCTCAATTACTCTTGTAACCCTCGTTCCCTGAAGGAGGGAACGGAGACGTTACATCGATAATAACTTATTGGGGTCTCTCTTGGGAGCCCAATCACCTTCGGGTAGTAAGAAAACGGGCTAATGATGATTGGCAACTCGAGTGAGATTTGCATGCCAAGCCACTCCCCTGGACATACGCATTCATTCAGATTTGTGCTGAGGAGCCATTCAGCAGGTGGTACAGAGTTGTGGCAGGAGGAATGTAAGGTCTCTGTTCTTTTCTTTCAGGAAACAAGGGTTACAAAAGTAACGAGACGTTCCCTTTCAGTCAGTCACGTTCAACGTTATGTCGATACTGATGTCTGGGGTCCCTATAGAAAGCGCCACAATCGCTGACCATTCCAAGGCCCCTGTATAAGTCAGACAGACCTTTGTATCTGGTGGGACAGAAGGACAGAACTTTCTAAGGGGTAGGTCGATAGCTGCTATTCCTTTCTTCTTTACCCTATTCAGTCACGACTGGTTGGATAACACTGGGGAAGCATGCTGACTCCAGATGGAAAGGGACGCTATGGAGGGCCACGTCCTGCCCATGTGGAAAAACACACATATGGACTGGCTATTAGGGCAGTACTACATATGGAAGAAAACTCTGCAGTTAGTCCTACCTGGAACGGGGTGGAACCACTACCAACGCAGAGCTATAACAGAGTAGACACTGTCAGGGGAAAGACACAGGTTTACCAAAGTGAAAACCATACCATGGAAGAGTGCACATATGGGATTACCCGAGGGGAATCACTACATATGGGCACCTAGCACAATAGAGGGGCTGACCACGGGGGCCTGCACACAAGTACTGGGCCTGGTGTCAGACTTTTCCGCCAAGCCTGATTGCCCAGGGTGTTGGAGGAACCTCAAGCCAGGCTTTGCCGGCTGGGGAACTCACCTGTAAAGAAAAATAAGTTTTAGTACCACCTTGCCAAAGGGCTTGGCACTGCAAGCGGGACACCAAGGCAGTTTTCCCGCCATTTACCTTTTATACCTACAACACATGGGAAGAAACTGGCTCCACCTGTAGATTGTATGATCTCACAAAGGTATTAAGTTCTGCGTGCGGTCTGCTTAAATGCTGGGTCTCCCTACTCCAGGGGCAGCGCCTGCAAGTTCACCACCTGGTCCGGAAAATGAGTGGTGAGAACTTTGGGCACATATCCAGACCAAGGTCTCAGGATTACACCAGAGTTACCAAATTCCTCGCATATTTCACTGTCCAAAAATGCCTGCAGGTCCCCCACCCTCTTGATGGACAAGAGCGTTTTCAAGAGCGCATACTTAAGAGACAGGATCTTAAGCTTAACTGACTATAGTGGCTCAAAAGGTCAAGTCAAGTCACATTTATTTATATAGCGCTTTTTACAATACAGATTGTTTCAAAGCAGCTTTACAGAGATAACAGGAAAATGCAACAACGTTTATTTCCATAAGAACATAGTATCACAGTCCAGCTTAAGTAAGTTCAGTGATGTTTTATTTTGCTGTAAAAAAAAGTTATTAATTTAATTCATTTATATATATAGACGTTCTGGAGAAAACCGTGATGTCATCTTCCAGCACAGTTCAGTTCTCGTATAATGGTGTCAACGCAGGCAGATCAATATTATTGTTGAATATTAAATTACATGTTAAATTTAATGCCCACAACAAAGCAAGCCAAAAGCCAATGGCAACAAATGTGAAAAAAAGGCGAAAAACGCGACAGTGGCAAGGAACCAAAACTCCATCAGGTGGCAGAATGGAGAAAAGAACCTTGGGAAAAACCAGGCTCAGTCAGGGGGCCAGTTCTCCTTTGGCCAACGGACAAACAGTATATGATAATGATTCAGGCAGCATTATAGTTCAGAAGTCAGATTGGATTGTAACAATCAGAATGTTATACAGTTGCATCTGGTTTAAGATCAGAGCCATCACGCCGGTATGTAGACAACGGAACAGGTGTTGTCTGCAGAGCTGTAAGTACAACAGACAGGTCACAAGAGAGGATGAGGCGTGACCGAGGATGATTTAGGGCGCTTTCACACTAGCACTTTTGGTGCGCACCTGGGTTCGAATGACGTCAGAGTTCGGTTCGTTTGGATGATGTGAACGCTGTCTTCCGAACTCGGGTGCGCACCCGCGAACCGTACTCGAGTTCACTTCAAATTCTGCCACTGCTGATATGAATGCAATCTTACCAAATCGCAGAAGTGAACCGCTATTGATGACGTATAATGTAATAACGTTAGCTCTTTCATGTGTGCGGGTGTGTGTATACACTTACCTTGAAGATAAGTGGGATTGACACACTGCAAGCAGATGATTTCTGCTTGCCTCTGCAACTTTTGCGGCAGACAAACGCAAGTGTGTTTCTGTAACTTTTCTTTGAAAACAAAGGTTAAAAAAAAGAACAAATGTGAAGCGAGCGATTCTATCCATTTTGACGCCTTTCATTCTTAGCCGTTACTAAGCAGCACGATTACGCGCCAGCTGCAGCTTGACACAAGCATACCGCGGTTCGGATACAAATAATATAATGTGAACACAGTTCATCGGGGGCAGGGGGAGGGCGGAGCAATCGAACCAAGTGTGAAAGCGCCCTTAGTCTCCTGGTGCCTCTCAAGAACCTGATGATCAGGTAGTGCTTTCTCAAAGACCTACCATCCACTGCATCGTGATGCTGTAATATGCATCGTGATGCTGTAGCAACATACACTTTCAAGGTGGAAAGCCTTTTGCTCCAACCTATCCTGTAGAAAGGAATGCACAGAGCTGATTGGGCATTTACGGGGGTCTTCCTGGTGGGAAGCATACTATCAATGAACAGACTCCACTTCAAGGCATAAGATTGTCCACCACTGCCTACTTCAGGATAAGATTCAGAATGATGATCAAAACATAGATGGAGTAGATAAGAGTCCATAAACTCCCTCAAAGCTTGCACATTCTTATAACTCATCCTGGGTCTATATTTGTCAGGCAGTTAGCCAGTTTTGATTAATATGCTGTTTAATGTAGATGAACACGTTATTTTACATATGCATCTGCATTAATATGTTATCGCTTGTTTTTGCTTCTTTTTCGCCTGTGTTTTGATCCAGAGATTCTGTACTCTTTCAGAAGATGTGTCATAGTGCCCCCTTATAACAGTGAAAACATATAAAGCTGGAAAATTCCGTCAAATGGCAAGGAAGCATTGTCTCATAAATGACGGAAAATTCTCAGATTGTTTTGATCGTTCGAATGAGCCAACGAGACGGGCTGGACAGTGCTATCCAGGTCTCCAAACTGCCAGTGCCAGTGGAATCAGCGGACCTACAGACGTACCCACCATACCTGTCAACACTCCTGTTTTCACCGGGACTCTCCCGTATTTCACACCCATCTCCCGACCCCCTCCCGTTTTGTCCTTTCTCCCGTGAAACTCCCTTAATTTGTATTCCCAAACGTCGTTATATGAACAATCACATCAATATATTATTCCAAGGTTGCCCAGTTGCCAGATCTTGTATGAAACCCACCCTACTCGCGCAATCAACACATCATACACATTTCAACCCATTTGTGAGCTCAACCTGGCAACCTACAACTCAGTATCGCTGTTGACGTTCGACGTTAGAAATTGAATAAAGCGATCACTGGTAGAAATGGGAGGAGAAGACTCTGTGGTAAATATTTCACGTAATTAAAGCAGCATCCGTTTTTTCTGTCATCCTTTGGCTGGCGTTACATTATATGATGCGCTTTTATCCTTGCAAATGCTTTTAAAGCATTCACGCAAAGACAAATTGAGCGCCAAAATCGAGTTCTCTTTCGGCTTGAAGTTGACCGAACTAACACGCAATTCTGCAAAAATGTCCGTTTTGTCGAGTATCCTCATAAGAGCAGACTGAGCACTCTTAAATGAGTTAAATAGTTTTAAATGAACATAAAGAAGAGTTGTGAGAGAATGATGTGCGTGCGAGATCCGCGTCTCTGTCAGCAGCGGCTGCTCTTAAAGACACAGTAGCCAAAAAAAGCTTTCTGTCAGTAAAGTTAATCAACGAACAAAGGGAACAGAGAAAAACACCCACTGCTCTTGACAAAAGAAAATTTTTAACTGTAATAATGATTCATCTATGTATAATTTAACATTTATGCAGTGCAAACTGTTTGATAACTTTATTAAATTTCTGTATATTTCCAACCTTTTAGACAAATATTTAAAATATACTGTCTTTGTTGTTTATACATTAATTTGGAGATAAAATGTGAAATTATGACATTATAAAATTATAAAAAGAAACATAAGGTTTCTTATCGTGAGTAATCACATAATATTTTTTGTTTCTAACCAACTTTTCTTACTACCCAAAGATGATTGGGCTCCCATGTGAGACCCTATACATCAGTATGAACGTAACAACGCATGTGGCTGACTGAAAGTGAACCTATTTTCTAAACAATCATTAGCTCTATTCGAATGGGACTAGTTTTTCAAACCATGTTTAAATTACAGTTCTTATCACTGAGTGTTTGTGATGTTGTACAGATTAATACTGGACAATGTGTGTTTTCTAGATGTGGGAATTATAAAATGGTGTGCTGTGGTTGCATGCATTATGTATGACGTGTATGTCTTTAATGATTGTGTAAATATACATTGTATTTATTATAAAAAACTAGGGCTGGGTGACACAAATTTCACAAGCTTGCAAATCAATTTGGATTCAATTTACATCGATATTGATTAATTTTGATATATATCAGTACAGTACATGGCTTTTTCTCAATTTACTATAGGAAAAAACATCTGGTAATCATGTACAGTACACTACACAGGGAGTCAGTTACTAAATGTATAATTACATTAATGTTTCTACTAGATTTTGTTTTCTTATATTAAATAGGTCTATACATATTTAAATGGTGGCTGTCATAAAAACGTGACAGATTTATCATTAAAAATATAATAAATATGTAATATTGTGCATATATGTCACACACCTCAACGGCACTACATTTCCCTGCATTCCTAATGATTCCCATCTGCTCTCAATCAGCCATCACCTGCACGCCATCATCACTGTGTGTATTTAAGTTCCTCCTTGTGTTCCCTTTATCCGGTATTGTTTGTGCGTAGCACACTGGCTTGCATTGTTGGCTCTTTTGTTAGTACTATTTATTATTTATCTTCATCTTCGTCTTCTGTGGATATCAGCATTACAATATATTTAGCAAATATATTCCTCACTGGAGTTAATTTTTCTTGCTGACTAACAGGTTTATGGTCACTTAATGGCTTTTCTGAGGTAAATAACGTGGTGCATTGTTCTTAAGCTGTTTTTTTTATCTAACAAGAAGCTCGGATTAACGAATTAGTAAGTAAGAGCATTCAGTTGAATGCGGTAGTTCACTATTAGTTAATCAGTTTTTTTCATACCTCCGTGAGCCATAATAATAACTACAGGTTCATAATTGAAGTGAGTAATGATGAATAATTCATTCTAGAGTGAGGATCATGGTAACCCACCAGTAATAACTCAAGCATTATCCAATCCTTCAAAAGGAATTACTAATTATGTATAGCAGTTTTCTTCAGTAAAAAGCATGTACTGTATACTCAATGACTGAAGTCATGGTACGTTTTTGAGGTTTTTGTGAGGTTTTGGATAGTAATGACCCAAGTGTTACTACATTCTTCTAATGGAATTACTAATTATATGGAACAGTATTCTAAAGTGAAGACGATGGTAACTGACTAGTAATGACTCAAGTGTTAACCAAATCTGTCAGAAGGAATTACTATACAAAACCTCACAAAAATATCGCTTGCAATGACTTTAGTCATTATTAGGTAGTTATCATGCTTATCACTTAAGAATACTGTTCCTAGTAATTCCTTCTTAAGTATTTGCTAATACTTGAGTCATTACTACTGGGTTACCATGATCTTCACTTTAGAATTAATTGTGCATTGTGCTTTATTCAAATTAGTTATGAACCTGTATATAGTAGTTATTAGTATTCCCCTGGGAGGTATGAAAAAAAGTATGAAAAAAAATAGTTACTGATTAGCTAATAGTGAGAAACCACATTCTGCTGAGCGCTAATCCTTTAATTAGAGTTTCGTGATAGTTAATAGTAGTTACTAGAATGCTAATATTGTGTTACACATGTTGTTTCATGTGTTGTTATTCATTAATGACAGAAACAGTAGTCTAAAGTGTTACCCATACATTTATTGCAATTTAATGGGAGGCAGACTACATTATGTGCATTCATCAACTAAATACATAATAAGAGACTGATTCTTAAGATTTAAGAATTTATATCGGTTCATAAATGAGAATCGATTAAAATCGAGATTTTTTTTTTTTTTTTACCCAGCCCTAACAAAAACCTCCTTTAAATAAACGTCAAAAGAGTTGATAGCAGGGGCTACTTAATAAACCCATAACTGAACAGAGTAGTATACCGGTAGGCATCTTACCTGATGCGGATATTAAAACGGAGTGTCTATGGGTCAGTTCACACAAAATGTGTTTTATTCTTAAAAAAAGAAAGAAAAAAAACGAGCAAGGTCTAGAGACTCTTAGTCTAGAGTTCTAGAGGTCTAGAGTTTTTTTAAAGTGGTACTTATTTTAACTTGAGTGCTGCATTTTTAGAATGCCTTGTCATGTACAAGATGCTACAAAAGACGTAAACTCAATAGTTAAACCTAAAATACATTAACCTACACAAATGCATAAAGGGGATAAAAATGACTATTTGAATTAATGGTTTTCATAAAAAAAGGTCCCTTTTATTGAAATAATTAAAATAATTGATGACACACAAATGGTTTAATATATCAAACATGTTTATTTGTACACTTTCCTTGTATGTATGCATTACAAAAGATGACATTTATTCTCTGAAACTTGTTTTTATAGTACAATGACCTTCGTCAAAATATTAAGGAAAACGTGATTTCTCAATTCATTACCCGTTTAAACTCTAAACTAATTAAGATCTACTGTAGAGTATATTCAAGTCTGAACCTTCACTCCCCAAATTCCCTAAGCATAACTTTTGGGCAGAGTTTGCACCCCTTCCTTTGTCTGTGACTTCAGCTGTCCTTTCTGTAGCCTTTCTCTACTCATCTACTGCATTTAAAATTGTGTTTTACATTGAAAAACAATTGAAAAGTAGACCAGTGGAATGGAAAATGGACCCTAAGAAGTTTCTGCGATTTGGATAATTTTATTATAGGCCTATTAGTTTTTGTTGAATGCCATCCTTATTGAAAAGTGTAGCATGCACAAGATTAGTGTGCAAACAGGATCTCAGGTTATGAGGGAAATAATTGGGATAATACAATACCAGCAATCACATTCACATTAGGGCGGGGTTCAATTTCTCAGAGGACTATTTTAATAAAATACAACATACATTAAATAAAATGTAAAATAAACACATACATAAATAAAGGACACCTATTTGGAGAAAAAAATACAATGGAATTAATTGCCCCTCTTCTCTTGCACCCATCAAAGTGTGTCTGATTATAGGGCAGAGAGTATAACTGCAGTGACCTGTGGGGTTTAGGTGCTGACTGGGTGTTGAGCAGAAGTCTGGAACAGGTGTACTCTAACCTGAACTTCTACACATAGAATGATTTCTTTGTCTCTCCTGCCCCCCTCCACTTCTCTCTGAGTGAGTCAGCCAAGAAGGTGTGTATTACTGGCACATCCCACCAAAACTGCTATTTTCCTCCTGATAACAGGAGAGTAAAGGTGTTACACACACACACACACACACACACACACACACACACACACACACACACACACACACACACACACACACACACACACACACACACACACACACACACAGAGAGAGAGAGAGAGAGAGAGAGAGAGACACAGAGAGAGAGAGAATACAAGTCACCATCAGTAACTGAATTCACTTAATCCAGATTAAAGATATATTTTCTGGCCCAAATGTGATGATGTAGTAAATCAAGCTAAATCAAAATAAAATCTATCTATCTATCTATCTATCTATCTATCTATCTATCTATCTATCTATCTATCTATCTATCTATCTATCTATCTATCTATCTATCTATCTATCTATCTATCTCTTTCTATCCATCTATCTATCTATCTATCTCTCTCTTTCTATCATTTATCTATCTATCTATCTATCTATCCATCTATCTCTTTCTATCTATCTATCTATCTATCTATCTATCTATCTCTATCTATCCATCTATCTATATTTCTATCTATCTATCTATCTCTATCTATCTATCTCTTTCTATCCATCTATCTATCTCTTTCTATCTATCTATCTATCTATCTATCTATCTATCTATCTATCTATCTATCTATCTATCTATCTATCTCTTTCTATCCATCTATCTATCTATCTATCTATCTATCTATCTATCTATCTATCTATCTATCTATCTATTTCTATCATTTATCTATCTATCTATCTATCTATCTATCTATCTATCTATCCATCTATCCATCTATCTCTTTCTATCTATATATCTATCTATCTCTATCTATCCATCTATCTATATTTCTATCTATCTATCTATATCTATCTATCTATCTATCTATTTCTATCCATCTATCTATCTCTTTCTATCCATCTATCTATCTCTCTATCTATCTATCTCTATCTATCTATCTCTTTCTATCCATCTATCTATATCTATCTATCTCTATCTATCTATCTATCTATCTATCTATCTATCTATCTATCTATCGATCTATCCATCGATCCATCTATCTATCTATCTATCTATCTATCTATCTATCTATCTATCTATCTATCTATCTATCTATCTATCTATCTATATTTCTATCTATCTCTATCTATCTATCTATCTATCTCTTTCTATCCATCTATCTATCTCTTTCTATCCATCTATATATCTGTCTATCTATCTATCTATCTATCTATCTCTTTCTATCCATTTATCTATCTATCTATCCATTTATCTATCCATCTATCTATATTTCTATCTATCTATCTATCTCTATCTATCTATCTATCTCTTTCTATCCATCTATCTATCTCTTTCTATCCATCTATCTATCTCTTTCTATCCATCTATCTATCTATCTATCTCTATCTATCTATCTCTTTCTATCCATCTATCTATCTCTATCTATCTATCTATCTATCTATCTATCTATCGATCCATCTATCTATCTATCTATCTATCTATCTATCTATCTATCTATCTATCTATCTATCTATCTATCTATCTCTTTCTATCCATCTATCTATCTCTTTCTATCCATCTATATATCTATCTATCTATCTATCTATCTATCTCTTTCTATCCATTTATCTATCTATCTATCTATCTATCCATTTATCTATCCATCTATCTATCTATCCATCCATCCATCCATCCATCCATCCATCCATCCATCCATCCATCTATCTATCTATCTATCTATCTATCTATCTATCTATCTATCTATCTATCTATCTATCTATCTACACATTGTCAGTAAAAATAACATCCTCTCAGAATAAACCATTTAATTCATATATCTTGACAGTAGTTTGTCTTGCATAAAATCAATGCTCTGTTAACAGAAATAGGAACACTGTTACTGGGTTTCAGTAACCAGACAGGATCCGAGAAATGATGCATTGCATGACATCCTGTCATCTAGATGTCTACTTTGTAGTCTTTATATATCATTGACACTCTCTACCACATATTCTAAGGTTCAGCTGACACACACAAATATAGTATGCAATGGGTCACAAAGGATGTGCACTCTGCTTTATTTGTTAGGAATGTACAGAGGTGTTTTCTCTGTGTAACTCACTTCCTCCCAGTTGCTTTGAAAGACATCTCGTGATTTCTAGGTACGCTCTGTTCAGTGTTTGCTCTTGCTTTGGTTTAACCTCATTCATGTTCTAGAAATGAGGTACAACTGTCCTATACAGTACACCACATTAAAGGAATCCTATTATACAAAACTAAATCCAAGTCCACTTAGAATGGTAATCCAGGTGATTTTGCTCCAATAACTATATACTTTACTTTTATTTTAAATCAAAGATTGTTGGTATATACCAAGGCGGTTAATTCATATTAATATGAATGTGAGAAACTGCAACTAATAATATGGCAGAACAAGTTATGTCTTCTAATTAAAAGAGCCAGTTGCTAATTGATTAAGTCATCACGTCAAGCTTTGGTTCCCATAGAAATGCAGTCCATTTACCATTTACCATAGAAACAGTCAGTGTCCTATAAAAAGTGTTATTGGGACTGCACATGCACATTGAAATATACACTTTTTAATGTTAATTTATGATAGGATTCAACATTTATGGATAAGTTAATGTAGATAGGAGTTGGTATTGCATGACCAAAATAGCTGCCCTGAGGAATAGCAAATATGACCACCCAGTGAACTGACCTTTCTTGAAAGGGACTTCTGAAAGGGACTTTTTATGACTTAAAAATGAGTCATAATTAAGATTATTTTCCACATTCTCACTGACCCTGTAAAGTAGATGAGCTATTGGGAATCAAATGTCCCTTGATCTTTTGACATTGAAGTGGTTATTGTAGATGTTGTCACTCGTCAGCTGTAATGTAGAGTAACCAAGGTACACTGTAACAAAAAAATATATTGCTGGCAGTTGACACCATAACTACTGAAAGGAATGCATAATATGCTACCATAAAGTAAACTAAAGTTAAATCGTTAACTTACTAGTTTTTTTCACTTTGGATGAAGATGTTATTGAAATCCCTTTAGTTCAGAGCAAGTTCTGCTCTCTCGTAAAAAAAACTCCCATTATAATCATTGAAACTTTGTACACTGTATAATGAATAGCAAATTTACTTTGGGTCTAAACTTTGTTAGATAGGATGAGAGCATTCGATTCTGGGAGCTTGCGTTGAACAAAATTTCAACATTGGCTACAATGTTCAGTGCTGCAAAAATAAAGGTGGTTAAAAGGAACCTTAGGAGGAAATAACACTCTAGTCCACACTTTAGTGGATCGCAGCTACTGTAATCATCACCCGCCATTGATGGAAATTTCCAGCTTTCCGTGTTTTCACTGCTATACAGTTGGGGGCGCTATGACACATTTTCTGAAAGAGTACACAATTTTCAGATCAAAAGACATGTGAAGAAGCAGAAACAAGCTATGGCATATTTAAACAGATGCATATATAAAATAATGCAATCATCAACATTAAGTAATTTTTTTTAAAGTTGATTCTTAGCAAAAACCACTTTGTTCTTTCAAAATGATATGTGCTCATGAATGTATAATTACTTCTACCAACTAATCAAGTATTCTCGTAAGCGTAGAATCTGCCATTTATAATACATACGGGGTGAGCTGCTCGAATGGCGGAAGCCATGTTGTGCCTCCATCTTGAAAATACATTAGCCAAAGAGGGACATACCTGGAAATTCAAGCTTTGCCTTTCGCGTTTTTGCACTCAGTGGCACCGTGACGAATGCGAGGGGGAGATTACTCGCGACTGCTGGCAGATTTGAAATAATACGGCCACCGTAGGAGTTAAAATGGAGACACGGCAGGCAAAAACATTGTTTTTCGAAACATCGCTTTTGAAAAAAGTAAAAAATACACATTTAGGTCTTTATTTTACTACACTTTGTCTATTTGCGTCTGTAGATTTCTCAGAAATTCAACAAAAGTTGGCGTTCTTAATCAATGAGCTGCTCCGCGATCTCTGTCTGCTTCCTTTAAATCTCACACATCGTTGTAAAGCTCTCTCTCTCTTCTGTACAATGCTGTCGGATCCAAATATGGTAATTTCCTTTTTATCAGCAACCAATCGTGAAAGTACAATGGGCATTTAACTCTAAAAGCGAAATCTCATTGGCTGATGTCAATTTCTGACAACGTGATTCGTTCAGATGCATCACGTGACGTGCTCTGACATTTAGATGTGTGTTTTTGACTGTTTTTCTGCTCAGTTAAAGGCCATAAATGCTGTGTTTATAAGTTTTGATGTGATTTAGGTGGTTTGTATTGTTGTTGCTAATGATTTGATGAGATATAGGGCCCTATCTTGCACCCAGCGCAATTGACTTTGAACACCGATGCATGTATCATTCCTATTTTGCACCCGCGCACAGCGGACTTTTCCCTCCACAGACGCACGTCGGTAAATTAGGAAATGAACTTGCGCTCGCGGGGGTGGTTCAGCGCAAAGAAAAGGCGTGTTCCGGCGCAAAACTTCAATGGTGCTATTTTCCAGTTTTAGAAAGCAATTGCGCTATTAACCAGGAAAAAAACAGTCTAAAGACAGTGGCGCGTTGCGCGTTAGTGATATGGTATTTTAAGGGCGCGTGCTTGGCCATAATGTTAACCCGCATCCACTTTGATTCTCTAATATAGCCTAAACAGATGCAGCAGTTTTCATTTTTGAAAATCATACATTATAACAAGGAAAAATATTAACACACGAGGGAAATCATTGTTGTGTCCGTGAAGATGTGAAAAAGATCTATCTAGATAAAAAAATAAAAAAATCTAGATTAGGCTACACATTTAGCCTACTACCCAAATTATATGCCTGTTTAACCGAAGATAATTTGGGTGGGTTTCTCCCATCATCCCCAATGTCACTTCTCTGTGTTTTACAGCCCTGACGAGAACGTCGGTTTCCTCGGCTGTGAATCGCTCCTGCGTGCGCCTGGCAAATCCGCCGTTATAATAGCAATCCGCCATGGAACAAGCGCGTCTGCTCTTAAAGGGAATGTGAGAGGACGCTCTGATTGGTTTATTTCACGTTACGCCCAAACCACACCTATGAATAATGAAGCTACTTCAGACCAACCCCTTTTAGATTTGCGTCGGGCGCAAGAGTCATTTATCCGCCGGGAAAATAGCAACAGCGCCGGGATCCGCCCACAAAGTTACTTGCGCTTTGCACTTTGACACTTGCGTTTCAGATCGTTAAAATAGGGCCCATTGTGTCTGTAAATAGTTGTTTCCACTAAAAAAGTATGAATTTTTACATTACAAATCTTTAAATGCCTTTTTCTCAAAATGAGTTTTTTGTCATTCTCCAGTATAAACATCTCAGCCTATGTAGCACCTATGTACACCAAACTTTACAGTTATACACTTAGCAGTATTCTGAAGATATGTACTGAGGGATTTGTTAATAAATCATTCCTGGCCTGATTTATGTGACATTTTAATAAAAAAATATGGCAAAAATCGATTTTTTTAAGGCTATGAACAGTATATTTTGATTTCCTAGGTAATTAAAGCATATATCCTGAAATCCCTCTGAACATCTTTTTTCATCTTGTGTGTAATCAAAATAAAAAAATAATTTTGCACCTGGTTTTATCATATGTTCAGATCTATCTACCAAACATATATGCAAAATTGTGCATATTTAATGAGATAATGCCTAATTTGCATAATTAAACATACACATTTCAAAAACTTGTAATACATTTTTTTATGAACTTGTGTAAGTAATCAACTGAGGAAGTTTCATGGTGATATCTATTATTTAATTTTTTTACCCTATTCACCTGTAGTGTCTCGCCTTAATCAGAAAATAAATCTTTCCTTTGATATTGCATATATATTCATACAACAAAATATTCTGGGGACCATGCTGGTGGTGGCTGGAAACTTAAAAAAAAAAGAAAGAAAAAATCCGTCTGGGAAAGAGTTAAAATCAGCTGATGTGATGTGGGCTAAAAATCAGGGGGCCGTATGCTTCACAGCGGCCCCAGTTCCTGCAGGGATTTCTGCAGAATTCTGCGAGCATGTCTGTGTGTGCATGCTTATGGATTGTGGCTTTGCTGTCGGCTCCAATATAGTTTAGAACTGCCCCGTCGTAGCCTCGTGGCTTGTCTGCATTACACTTATTCACAGAACAATCTGTGTAAAATGTGGCACTTAAACTGCTAAGATTTCTAAAAATACATCTGCCACTCTCTCCAAACATTCAAGATCACAGAATGTACACATTTTTCATTAAATTCCCATTTTATATGTAAATTGTAAACTTTTTTGTTAGTCTCAATCTTTTCATTTACTTGTGTTGTTTCCTATGAGTGGTGAGAAAGAAAAAGCTTGAAAACTCTTATTACATCCTGCCCTTGTAATTCTTGCTTGCTGTTATTGACCACGCTGGGATAATAACACTGCAGCCTTGCACAGCACCTCGACCCTCCGTAAAAAGCCCTTCTCTCCCCTTTCTTTAATTTGATGGCCCTTTAACGGAATTTAAAAGCAATTAGTGCTTTAGTCCTTGGTCAGTAGCTGGAGAGATGACACACCTGTGGGCAACTTTTTAATTTGCTGATGTGCTGACTGTTTATCGCAGTGGGAGGCTTTGATATACTGAGTTGAAGCAAATCCTGTTAATAACTCTACAATCACAGAAGACCATCCCCCACTGACCACCTCCATTTTAATCCGTGCTTTAGCAGAAGAACCCTGCGAAAGCTCTGTAACAAATTATTAGGGGTAACGTCTATCTACAAGACAAAGTCCTCCTTTCCATGAAAGTGGGGGAGGGCAAAGCAATAAGAGGTGAAGGAGTGAAAGAGATGAGAGAGACAGGATAGTTTAATTAAACATGTTTGAAACTCATTATTTGGTGGAAGACTAATTGAAGGCACCAGTGCTTAACTTGTAAATAAATAATAGCTGAATCAAAAACGGCAATTAAAAGGCGCTGTGACCGACACTGACCACGCAACTTAAGTTTTCACGGAACATAGCCTACAATGAAGTCACTAAACTGTGATGGCATAACTGTAAGAGCATCATTTACAAGTTTCTGCACAGCTCTAACAACAGCCATTCGTATATTATTCATGTATATTGCCACATTGAGACCAAAAATCATTCAGTTGATCAGTGATATTCTCTCACGTCGTTGCCTTTTCCATTACATCGATTTCTGACTGATCTAAAACTCCCATTGCTCTTGTTTTCCGCTATTCTAATTAGTATTAGTATTATAACCATTTTAGTGATCTCTTTTGATCAGAAACACCATCAGCTTTACTCGTTGATGTGGAAAAGGAAAATACGCTTGACTGTCATTTTGGCGATATTTATCCTTATTTATATTAGAATAAATCAGGTATACTCTCTCCATACTACTCTCCAAACTTTACATTATACTGCATACAAAACAATAAGCAGTAAGCACCAACTTTAGAAAGATGATCAGAAATAGCCAATAGCAAAACATAACCTCCAAATACATCTGCATTAACACGCACTCGCTTTGTCTCTCACGGAACACTGGCTCGCTCAAGTTCCATAAGAATGAGCTGAACATACTTGCTTCAAGACAGTTTGCATACACCGTCACCATGTAATGCACTTTATGCCGGAGCGTTTAAAAACAATGCCGGAATGCAAAATCTGATATTTTCCTGAACAGGATCAGGCTCAAATTAAGCACTGGAAGGCACTACATTGCCTAGACGGCCCTGGTTATTCCAAAGGCCACACATTTGTGCTCACAGTTTTGACACTCACCCAAAAAATTAAGTTCTGGGGACATTTACTCATGTCATGTCACCCTAAACTTGTATTTTGAGATTGTCAAGCTCCAAATATGACACAAAGCACTGTAAAATTAGACCACAGTACATGGCATAGTGGTAAGTGGATATTTTCTAACATGTTGGAGCTCATACTAGACTAGACTTTGCCTCTCCTTCCCTGATAATATCATGTCACTCTTCACTGTATCCATCTAACAAAGAGGAAAGAGCTTAAATTGAGTTTACAGTTCTTTTTTGTTATTGCTTTGGTAAAAGTAATAGGCTTTTATTCTCCAGGGTGTTATCTAGTAAGTCTTATGTTCAAGTTCACTATAATTAAGACATGTCCAGTGGGGTTTTCATGTACACGCTTGACTCTCTCAGTCTTGAGGGAAAGAATTTTATGTGTTCTCCTGTGGGTGGAGGCCTGACCCTACATGATCTCTGACCTCTCAGTATATGTCAGCTCCAGGTTTCCTGCTGATGTCTCTGCAAGCCAACCTGAGGAGTAGAGGAACACTTTCATGTTTCATGTAATGAATCAAGGTCGGAGGCCCAGCTGTAACAAATAGCTTGTTCTTAAATATTATAACAACCTTTTAGTTGATGCATTAACTAATGTTAACTTATGAAAACTTTTTGTATAGTGTTACCAAATATAATGTGGAAAAATATTCACAATCTTCTTACCGTGTTTAAAAGAGATTTCATTCACAATTTCACAGGAGTAATTCTAAGTATCTTGTAATATTTTGGCAGGACATTATGGCATTATACTGAGCATCAGCAAGACATTTGATTTCACTGGCTTAAACATAGCAAAGACTATATTTAGATTACTTTCTGCAAGCTCTCTCAATCTAGGCTTTGCTGTCAACATGCATACCTGAGTGAGGACACCCAAAGCTATAATCAAGGTTTTTTTTTTTTTTTGTAGGGGGGTTGTGAACGAGGCTCACCTGTTCTGTAAAGAAAAGGTTCACCATTTGATTTTTTTTCAATGAGTGAGGTGTCAAATGCAGGTGTCAGCCAACTGACCAAATACCAGTGGGGGGGAAATGGTTTTAAATGTTAGATGATGTATTACCCTGGTAAATGCTGTAAATAGGTAATGTTAACCAGTGAGGAATGAACATGCTACAAATTATCCTTACTAGTATCTTAAAGAAAATACCAGCCTTCTCCCATTAGCTGATGATTTGCTACACACTTCTGACTCCATCAAACAAACCCCAAATTATCTGTTTATGTGCCAAACAAGGAATGACATATTTAAATGCCTACAGTTAAAACATATTTATAGCTCATGTTTTCTCTGAAATATTTTCATATTTTGACCAAACTTTAGATACTTATTATAAACTTTGATTTTGCCAAGTAGGATATGTAAAAATGTTGTTCAAGACCACAGGCCTATCCCTAAAATCTGATTGCTTGATATGAATGTTGTTCCAGAACCAACAAGGAGGTGGCTGTATTTCACAGATTTCTTTTTTTATTAAACATATTTTGCCTTATTTTCCATCATACCACGTGTCTCCAGAACATAGCGTGTCAATGGTGGTATATGGCACACTGCCGGGCTGCATTTTCAGTCTGTTAATGAGTCTAACAGCTTTCTGGAGTGAGACCAGAACACAACAGGAAAAAAACCCTGGCTGTCACCACCACTGCCTTCTCTGGCAAGAGCAAAAAGGAAATAAATTTATGTAGCGATTACTTTTCATGGTCCTCAGAAGCACTGGAGCTCTCGCTGTTGCCTCTTTAGGAGGGGGATGGCTGAGGGAATCCAAAACCCGGAAACGGTTTAGCATTTTAAGACTTCTGGTTCTATCGTCCTGATTCCAATAGGTTTTTGTTGTTGTTGTTGTTGTTGTTGTTGTTAAAGGGCTGAATTAAGGTCTGTGGTTAAAGGGATAGTTCACCCAAAAATGAAAATTAGCCCATGACTTATTCACCCTGAAGCCATCGTGTATATGACATTCTTCTTTCAGATTAATACAATCGGAGTTATATAAAAAAAAATTGAGAGTGAATGGGTATATTTTTTGGGAAGTTCATCAAAGCGCATCCATCCATGATAAAAGTGCTCCACACGAGATGCGTCAAAGCTTATGCTACTCCTACATCCTACGTCATATATCGCGTCAAGTGTTACTCTTTTGGCGTAAGTTGACTTGCGTATGGATATTTTTTTCTAACACGAACATATCGTTTCACTTCAGATGGCCTTTATTAACCCACCAGAGCAGTTTCGAGCACTTTTATCATGGATGGACTTCCAAAAAAAATATACCCATTCACTCCCATTATAAAGCTTGGAAGAGCCAGGACAGTTTTTAATATAACTCTTTCAGTGAAACACAATCAGTTATAAAAAATATCCTGACTCTTCCAAGCTTTATAAAGTGAGTGAATGGTACCTATCTATCCATCATAAAAGTAATTTATATGGCTCCAGGGGGTTACTAAGTGAAGCATGGTTTTTATAAGAAAAATTTCAAGATTTATAAGTTTATAAACTAAAATTACTGTCTTCCAGTAACTGCCATACACAGGCCTTTCCATTAGGCGATATAGGCTGTCGCCTAGGGCCCCGCCTTGCATGGGGGGCCCCCTTAAACCTTATGACATCTGTAATAATTTATTGATTAATAATGTTACTAAAAACTTGAGTGAGCGCATTAAGACGAATGATTGCATGGACCTTAATAAACATGATACAGTTCACAAAGATGGTAGCTAAAAAAATACCCAGACCCATACATACATTTAAAGGATAGCTCTGTAGGCTATAGTTCATACATGACAAATTTCCGAAAAAGATAATAAATACATAAGAATAGAATGAATAAAATACGAAAACATTAGAAATATACACAGTAGCACGTCACACACTAATTTGCATAATACTGCCCGTGATATAGTGGGAGACCTCGAGTACCGTAATTATCATTCACAAATACGGATTCCACCACACTTCTCTCCAAAATGCTCACTTTTTAGAAACAAGAGACACATTTTTTTTCGCTCTAAACTTTAGTAATGCTTAATTGCTTAGGCCTATATTAGGCATTTTGCATGACAAAAATGTGCTGTCAAAAATAAAATACCAAATATTATAATCTCTATAGTATTGGTAATATCCACATATTTGGATTGCCTCCAGTGCAGAAAGAAGCTTTTCAAAGCTCAAACTAATCAAAACATACCAGAGATCCACAATGGCCCAGGAGCGCTTATCAGGACTTGCTATTCTGAGTATCAACCACGAAACATGTGAGACTGTGTCACACTCATATGATGAGGTGATTGACGACTTTGCAGCAAAGAAGTCACGCAAAGTAAAATCTAAATCTGTATTCTTATATTTTATTATATAATGTATTTATTTGATTTAGTTTTTATGTACAATTTATTTATTTTATTTGTGTTTAAATATGTTTGGTTTCATTTTTCAAGCTCACTTGCACTCTTGTTTGTTTAAATTCATGTAAATACACTTAAATATTGAGCAATTTATAGCAATCTATAGCCTAATTCGCTACCAGGCAAAAGTTTTACACATTTATAAACTTAAATATTGAAATTGTCGTCTCATGTGCTTTCTCTTCCTTCATACAATTGTAATGACAGTTTTTTACTCGAGTGGGGCCAATTTTCATGATCTTGCCTAGGGCCCCACAACCCCACGGGCTGGGTGGAAGAGTGACCTACGTATGACCCGATATGACAGCATGACGTATTAGCGAATGCGGAAGCACAGAGGATAGAGCAAAACAAAACACCGGTCATGAATTAGTTTAAATTGAGAATTTTTACAGAGAAATGTCTTAAGGGATTTCAATATAAGAGAAGAGGAGCTTGAGTTTGTTGCCCAGCCCTATTAGTTTGAATCGCGAGAGGCATCTACTCTCACCTAAGCTTACGCTACTCCTACATCGTACTTCATGCGTAAGAGGTCACTCTTCCGCCAGAACTCTTGTGTACGGATGTTACCGGAAGCCAGTGATCATAGATTATAAAGTTATATATGAATATTTACAAAAACGCATCGCTTCACTCCAGAAGGCTTTTATTAACCCCCTGGAGCCATATGGATTACTTTTCTGATGGATGGATGCACTTTTTTGGGGGGCTTCAAAATCTAGGGTACCACTCACTCACATTATAAAGCTTGGCAGAGACAATATATATTTTTATACAACTCTGATTGTCTTGAGGGTGTCTAAGAAAGTCTTGAGGGTGAGTAAATTATGGGATCATTTTCACCTTTGGGTGAACTAACCCTTTAAATGCAAAGTGATTTTAAAATGAAAGCAAAAACATTTAGCCAATTCTGCATTGATAAGTGTGTTATGGGTCCATGTATATAGCCACATCTAATCTTCTGCAGATGTGTTTCTGCATTACATCTGGAATAATTTATAGCAAACTAAATTTCATCCAGTGTTTTTCCCCACAGAATGGTCGTTCAGACCATTAACACATTATAATGTTGTGTGAAAATGACTGTATGTACCTAATACAAGTGAGTGGTTGAACATTCAGCACTTGTTTTCTTTTTTTTTTCACTTTAGAGCAACTGGCAAACTGAAACGGTAGCTCTATTTAGTTGACTGACAGCGGTTCTCATTACAACATGTTTAGAGCTGCCCAATTAGTAGCTTCTCTGTTGTAAAGTACAAGTCATCAAAAAAAATCTTACTTTGACTGTTTAACATACTTAATTGCCTTTGTTGTAGTTTTCAAAACATTTAAAACATAGTGAGTGGAAAGGAAACACAGAAAGAAACAAAATGCAACTCTGAATTTAATTGATTTGCTTATTTAATTATTTTAGGGTCAATCACATTTACCACCACAATAACCTTCCCTTCCTCTCTGACATCATGGCTCATTTCATTATCGAAGAACAAGTGGCAATGTCTTTACAATTTATTGAGTTAACTATGATAATATGATTTGAACGCTACTCAGGGAGGAGATTGCAGGGGTGACAAGGCCAGCAATCAGAGTTCCCTTGTCTTCGAACAGTCGAGGCTTTTGTTTGGTGTGTGTGTAGGTGTTTTGGACAGGCCCATATGGCTCGGTTCTGTAATTGTGTCCAGGAATGCCGGCTGGTTTACGGTGCATATCTCAGACCACTGAAGATCATTGTTCAAGTTAGCCGGAGGATTCAGGCTCCTTGGCTGCTCCGGAGACACGTCTGGCATTGTGACATTGAAACTGAGTGTCTTAATTTCCTTGAACACACAAGCAAACACTCACAGTGACTTTCCATTTCAGCTATCTGAGTCGCCTGGTTGAGGACAGAATCTCCTGACAAGATCTATGAAGAAAAAAAAACTGAAATTGAAAGCAAATTGAGATGTATTTAGTCCTACTTAAAAAAAAATAATAAAAAAAATCTACACCTACACCTGTATCCTCTTTGAGTTTCTCGAATGTGTTAGAGAATGTGTTGTAGCTCGACATTGATATCAATATGACAAAAATGTGGGGGAAAAAATATTTTTAAGGAATTTTAGGGGAAACATCTGAGACAGAATTGCTGTTTTTGGTTCCCATTGACTTCCATAGTATATTTTTTTCCTACTGTGGAAGTCAATGGGAACCAAAAACTGTTTGACCAAACACATACAGGTTTGAAACAACTTAAGGGTGAGTATATGATGACAGAATTTTCACTTTAAAAGTGAACTAATCCTTTAAAGGAGAAACCTCTGAGCAATAAAATGTTCCTCAGAATGGGTGAACAACATTGATAAAAAGCATTCTTACAAAAGATTGAGCTGAACCTTTGTTTCGGTGCTAAAATCTTACTCAGAAATGTTCATTTATTGTCTTTCTTAGAAATCGAAGAAAATCAGCATATTTTCATTTGAATGTGTATGTGTGTGCTTATCTCCCACATGCTGTAGATTATCCATGCAGTAACAAGACTTCTGAAGTGACTGGCTTTGAATGAGGAAAAGAGATTCTTAGAAAGTCTTAGACATATAGACAAGTAGATAATTTAAATGAGGACATCCCAAAGACCTTTACAATTTTTTTTTAAAATAAATATTTTAGCACTGCTCTCACCCAAGCCCTAACCAAAACAAAACTTATAGAATTAAAAGAAAAACAATTATATATATATATATATATATATATATATATATATATATATATACATATTATTTTAGAACTTTATTACATTTTTTATTTATTACATAATTTTATTTTAACAGTCAATGTGCAGCTGACAGATTTGGATAGTGAGACACAAAAAGAGTGCTAAACATTTTAAATGTGTTCACCCAAACATTCACACACATGCAAATAATGTGGAAATACACTGACAATGGCCTCAGACGACACTGGGTTTCTGAGAAAATTTGACCATTTTAACGGACGTCCGCCCAGGCACGAGGCGCTTTTTCCTTCTTATCTGATTCTAAACACATCCTCCACTAACAGATCACTCATATCAGTCTTTTCAAGTCTTTCTAACCAACTTTTTTTTTTCACAAACACTTATTCTGACAAAACACTAAAACCACTAACAAATAGACGGTCTTAAACTGTTGAGAAGGAATATCATTAATAGAATCTGTTTAATACTGTTTCTAGACTGCAGATTGAGATTGAATGGTAAGAACTTGCTGACTTAAGCTCCAATCCGTGACCAATTGACTCAATTTTAGGAGACAAAATTAAAACCTAAAATAAACACAGTTGACAACTCTATCAAGTCTCCTCAGATATGAAAATACAATCTGTACAAAAAAAGCAGTTATCAGTTGAGCAATAATTTTTTTTAATGTTAGTTAAGGAAATATTATTTTATGTTAGTTCATAGTGCATTTACAGTGCAACTGTTAAATACAACGTTTGATTTAATTTGTTTTAATATATTTTAGTAAATGTTGAAATGAACTAAGATTAACAAATACGGTAGAATCAATGTTCATTATTTCCTTTGGGAGATAATGGGACATTGTCTATACACTGTTGAAATGAGCATGTTACTTTTTTCCAGAACATGTTAATGCAAGTTTAATTTGTATAACATATAACTGAGAATTCCAGTATTTTGAGCAATAAAAGATCAAACTCTGTGTGAAAGATTTTACTCTTCAGCAAACCGCTGTACATGTTTCCATAGTTCTGCGTCTGTCTGCATGACAAACGTTCTGTGTTTGTCCTGTTGTGGTTCTAATCTGTCTCTGTCTGTCTCTTTTACAAACACAGTCTCATGGATGCTTCATTGTTTGACAGGAAGCCTCATTACCAAGCACAGAATGGTTGAAAAAGCCCTGTCTATACTAGACTTAGCCTGATAGAGGCCCTCACATCGCTGCCCTTCTGTGGCCTTTATGGGGCCCCAGATTACACAAACAGGATTGGCAGATGCAAACATCCATTCACTCTTGGCCGCTCATCCCAACCAAGATGGACAGATAGAACGAGAATGAACTCACAGGGAAAGGGTTCGGGTGCACCGCACTAATGCCCACTGCACTAATATGCTGGTATGTCTGGAGAAGGCCCTTGGGGAAAGCAGCTGTTCTCTGGTTCTTCGTGGAGAAAGGGGGAGGGAGATTCCTCATAATGTATGGTGCAGGTGTTTGTGTGTTTTTTTCAAATGGGAATTTCCACAGCAAACCACAAGAATTTAGTCCACTTGATTTCACCAGATTCCACTTCTTGGGTGTGTTTGTAATACAAAATAATATTTTAAAGTGTAACATTTTGAGTGCAGTACTTTTAGTACTTAAAGTATATGTGTTCCATGAACACCATATTTATTATCACCATACTCTCACAAAGGAAATGGTCTTTCATAGCTCAAATTATTTCTCGGCTATGTTTAATCTAGGTAATATATTTACATTTTAGGTATTATTTTTATTTTGGAAAACCACAATAAAAATAGCATTCACACACGAAAAAATGGTATTAAACTTTTTTTTTTTTTTATAAAATGACAAAATACTATGATACAACACATGGAAATCTTTAGCTAGCATACAAACAGAAGGCTCTCTCAATCATTGTTATTAGTAGACACTCTCAGGCCAAATAATGAATGCAATAATTACATGTGGATGATAACTGTTAATCATTCAATGACCCTACACAGAAGGTTATTTTTAAAGAATGATTCATCACTGTTCTCCTGGGGTGTACGAGGAAAGGTCAGAAGATGTCTCATTATGTGGAGTCTGCATGTACGAGTACACGTGTGCACCCAATTTTGTGTTGTGTAGGCAACACATAGCCTGAACAGAAAGTCTTGGTAAAATGTAAAGTTCTAAACTTTGAATTTTCTTTACAACTTATCTTCCTTATGTTACAAACAACTAGGTCTTTGTTCAGGGGTGGGGAGTGCGTGCGTATTTCACGCCATAAAGTGTGTATCATATGCACGCGAAAACTGCGTATCATATACACACAAAAACTATTTTTGTCATATAAATGGCACGAGAAATAACATTTGTCGTATATAGATACGCACTTTCATGAGATCGGGCTGGGGAAAAAAACAGGTTATACATCCCAACAATACAGTAATGACTGTCAAAATAGTTAAAAAAATATCTGGTTTGTTAACACAGAAAGATATTTACCTTGATCACAGCTACACAACTGTGGTGAAAATCTCCTGGAAAGCAAGTGAGAAAGTAGATGAGTACAAACTGCAGTCATTACTGGATACCAAACAACTAGTCATCCTTATGCAGAAAAACACAATTCCTGCACACAAAACCACTACAAGTTTATCAGTGAAACATATCTTAATTACTGACATTGCAGATCCACTTGTGTAGGCATGACATGACTGAATCAAAGGAACACATCATGGTATGAATAAATACTTTGGTTTGCACTTCCTACATATCTTCTCTTTTAGCATGACTACATTTTAGATAGCTACAGTGCATGGCCATATTTCATAAAATTTTTAAAATTAAGTAGTTGTTTTTTTTAAGATACAATCTAGCATGAGTTCTACCCAGATACTGCTTTAAGAGCTACTGACACAGAACAACATAAGACAGTTTTTCAAAGATGTGAATAGTACAGAATATATCCAAAACATTCTTGTTATAAATTACTGACAAATAGTCTACTATATTATTAACAATGATATTTGCCTAAATAAACAAAAAGTTTAGAAATTGGGTAAGATTAAGGGATATATGGTCATGCAGAAAAAGGAATTAATATGTGCTTTATAAGTATACTAATAAACAGCCAATATGCATGCTAATATGCAACTAGTTAATAGTTAAAATTTTACCCAAACTAAAGTGTTACCAAGTCTGTTTATACCAATACACTGACAATACTTCATACTACCAACTTACTCTCTGTGCATACCCTGCCCCGGAGTAGCTTATGTTCCAGGGTACATTTATTTCAGAGGAATGAGGCTCCAGTGAGCATAACAGATTTCACACAATATTATTATATAGTTATGCATTATAACATAACATAAAACAATGTTATTTTACTCTAATTTATCTATCTTATTTTATTCTCTTCTCACACATTGTGGATGTGCATTCAAAAGTTTTTCAAGGCCTTTAGGTTTGTTAGTTCTTCATTCCTGTTTCTTTGCTTTCAGTGTTTAGTTCGTTTCCATGGTTTCTTAATTGTTAATTGATTAAGTTCACATGTGTCTTGTTAGGTTCCTCATTTAGCCTATGTATTTAAAATGTGAGTTTTGATCTACATTTTGTCCTGTATTGTCTTTGTGTAAAGTGGTTAAAGGGCACCTATTATGGAATTTTGAAATGTACCTTTCATGTAGTGTGTAACATAGATCTAAGTGAACAAAAACATCCTGCAAAGTTTGAAATATGAAAGTGCACCGTATATAAAGTTATTGTCTTTCAAAAGTAAGAGTCGACTCTGAGTAATTTTTATGAATCGTTAGAAGGCCGAAGCTTTTTCTCTGACTAAATGACGTCAACTTGACAAGTTATTTGAATACGATACGCCCACTTATTGCGCTCCAAGGCCAGGGAAAATATCATGGCGACGAGACGCTGTGTTCTGAAGTGCGACTCAAAAGACAACTTTTTTCATCTGCCCAAGGAGGAGCATTTGAAGACTAAGTGGCTACAATTCATATATACAACTATACCACAGAAGTATAGTCCGAGCCTTGTGCTTTGTTCGCGCCATTTTGAAGACGATTGCTTTTTAAACGCAATCAAACTTGGATTCGCGAGCTGTCTGATATTGAAGGAATAATTTGAAGCGGCGCTGCGCAGACCGATTGGTGTATGACATCAAAGTACCACAAGAGCAAGTAGAGAGCAGACAGTTACGTACTGTATGCTTTCAAATCGCTTTGACGGTACTTTGATGTCATGCACTGATCAGTCTGAACAGCGCCGCTTTATTCTCTTTCCAGCTCAACTTACAATGTGAGCTTGGAGAATGGCTATTGTATCAGGCTGAGCCAGAGGGTGTGAGACCATGGCTAACACGATTTCATGGGGAAATACGTTCAGCTTTGGTTAAAGGGTTAGTTCACCCAAATATTAAAATGATGTAATCAATTACTCACCCTCATGTCGATCCTTACCCGTAAGACATTTGTTCATCTTCTGAACACAAATAAAGATATTGTTGATGAAGTCCGATGGCTCAGGGGGGCTCCATTGACAGCTATTTAATTAACACTTCGAAGGCCCAGAAACGTTTTTCAACCATAATTTTATGAAGCGACGAGAATACTTTTTGTGAGCCAAAAAAATTAAAATAACGAAATAACGACTTTGTTCAACAATTTCTTCTCTTCCGTATCAGTCATGCATGTGTGGTGATGACGCAGGAGCTGTCATTCTGCCATATGATTCGGAAACGCAGGGCTGTGTTTACAAGCAGAGGAAGACGCACACTCTGATCATCGGTGCCAACTGAACCTACTGAACAGGAGAATGTGTGCTGCATCGATTGTGATATTGTCATGCCATCTCGAAAGTTTGGATAATTCAGATGATGAGACGACACATGTATCTCCCTGTGTAACAGAGGATCCCGGCTTTCCACGAACAAACGTTGTGGTGCTCTCGTGAATGCGCGTCGGAGACTGATACGGAAGAGAAGATTTCTTCTCTTCCGTAGAATTGTTTTTTTTTTTTTTTGGGGCACAAAAAGTATTCTCATGGCTTCATAAAATTAAGGTTAAACCACTGTAGTCACATGGACCATTTTAACAATGTTTTTCCTACCTTTCTGGCCTTCAAAGTGTCAATTAAACAGCTGTCAATGGAGCAGGCACTGAGATTTCATCAAAAGTATCTTAATTTGTGTTCCGAAGATTAACGAAGGTCTTACGGGTTTGGAATGACATAAGGGTGAGTAAATTATGACAGAATGTACATTTTTTGGGTGAATATCCCTCTAAAGAAGTGCAAGCCAAAATTAGCTGGATTTAGACCTTAATAAACGGGTCATGAGCACGTCAAAGCGAACAGGGTAAGTCTGTTTTATACCCGCCATGTCCGCATGAACGCAAAGGTGTGCACGGTAAAAATTACGTCAGCATGATGTGGGCGGTCTTGCACGTTTAATACGAGAGACCCCATTTCGTGTGGCGATGTACACAGCATTTTTTTTCAACATTCAACATTGCGTGCAGTTTTTGAAGATGCCCGACTTCAAGGCGCTCTGGCAGAGCAGAAGTATATCAGCATTTTACCGACATCGTGTTTGCGTTTGTCCAAATTATTTGTTTACATGAGCCTACAGTAGAAATAAGCATTTTTAATGAAAATAATGATCCAGGCTTAATACAAAATTATTTAAGAGATCGTTGTTTAATTTAGTTTCATACATATGTTCTCATATCCGTATATTTTTCTCTAATGTCACAAGTAATAATCTCTAGGTTTACGGGGTTTCACACGATTATTTGATTATTTTGTTGTGTGGGATTGGAGAAGTGTACTAAAAACAAACACTGTCACATGTGTACCATACTTGTCACCGCTGATTCCTGATGGTGTTAGAGCATCGGTTCCCAACCGGGGGGTCTCAGTGAGCTCTGTGGGGGGGTCGCGTCATATTTTGAAAAGTTTTAAACAATGAGCATTAAATAAAAGTCCTTAACTTTTTTCTGTTCAACATTTACAAAATTTATATAATGTGCGAGTTCATCATGAATTCATTTTCCAATACGTGTTTTTGTCTTATCCTGAATCACTATGGTACACCTATAATAAGTGTTTACATTGGGAATATTTTACACTGGTTCGGATCGCTGCCGCTGCGCAGTAGCCCAGTACCTGCGTGATTCGTCATAGATGTACACAGAGAGAAGTAATTCCGGCTACAATGTTCTTCCGAAAGACGCATTATTCTGTTAATAAACGCAAGTTTATTATCGCTCGCTATAGCGCCAAAAATAAAGCCTCACATTGATAAAGCCTCACAAATAACATGCAAGCATTGAGGTCCCAGACAGCAGTCATTTAGTAATAGCCTGTATTCTTTCTTTGTGATGAATAAGTGTGAATATTTTTGTTATTGCATTTCAAATATGACCAATTTATAGGCTACTCCTAGGCTTACATTTTTAAATTACAAAGGGCCTACTGATGTTTTTGTTATTGTATTTTCAATATTATAGGCTATTATTTGTGCATAAACATATTTGGTTATAGTAAACATACCGTTTGTTTGAAAACAACAAATTGTGTCATCCTTGCTGCAAGCTTACAAGAGCGATAATATCATTAAATGTGAAGGGGGGCCCTAAAATATATTCTTGGGAAAAAGGGTGTCTCAGACAAAAGGTTGGGAACCACTGGTTTAGAGGATTACTCTATTACTCAGAGTTGCCCCCTGTCATATCAAAGATTAGTACAACAGCGAGCGAGCTATGTTTGCTGTGTTTGATTTGAGGGATTCGCGGCATGTGAAAGGGGCGCTTGCAAAATGATTTACTTTTGTAATTCCACTAGGTGCCACTAGTGTCACCGAAACTACATGCTTCACCTTTAACAACATAAAGTTTAACTGTAAATCCTAATGCACATAACTGTCAATGACAAAAAAAAAAACGTTGAGAAATCGATTCATGAGCGAAAATTGTTCTCCGTCCATGTTTAATAAAACCTTGAAAGACTCAAAAGTACAACTTAAACAGTCATGTCAAATTCTAATTAGATGTGGTCTGTAACCTCTTCTGACCCAAAACCTTTTGACTCCTCTGTGTCCTCGAATGTTTTGAGTCTGTTGATGTTTTTCTCATGGTTGTGTCATATTGATGGTTTACTGCTGCATGTTTGCAGATGTGCTAAAAAGGCACAAGCCAAGGTCATGGTCACTGCTTCAACTCCTGGGCCAAACTGTTGTTATATCCAGTCAGTGCCTTTTAAATATGGGTTAACCAAAACCCCCCAAAATGGATGTCAATAAAAGAAGAACATGCCTGGCATAACACAGGCCTTATGATTTTGGCCCTGTTAGTCTCCCATGTTGTCCAGGCAGTAGATGATAAATGGATTAATGTAATTACTCAGAGCACTGCCCACATTCTGGAAGCTGGGTGAAAATTGAGATTCCACAAGGGCCCTTTTGCTTATCTGAGTGTAGGAACATCCGACTTGGCTTCTCTGTAAACTCTAAGGGAAGATCTTTGATTCATAATGGCATGTTTTTTTGTAACAGGGTGGTCTTACATTTCCAATTTTAACTGGTGTCAAGTGAATAGTGGATGTTTAGAGAAGAACTAAGGTTCTGGGAGAGTTTTAGGGCACCTTAGGGGATAACTACATAGATTAAACGGTTTAAAACCTTTTCACTTGGAACATTATTGCAATGTATGGTTAAACTTGGTTTTAAAACAAGATTCATAGTGTAAGAGGACATGTAGGTCTAAAATTTGCTTATTTCCACAATTAGATTAGATTGCTGCCATGGGTTTTTGTAGATGTCACTTAGCAAGAAATTTTAAGTAGGAATTTATGTATAAACACTCTGTCTAAAGTCAATAAAAAATTTGAACATCTGGATAATAAAGCAGATTTTGAAACTTACTTCTTTCATTAAATAAGACACAATAGCAATATGTATCTAAAGACAGAGTAAATTCTGATTCACTTTGAAAATCTCACACAATACAATAAAGCAGTGGTTTTCAATCCTGGTCCTGGGAACCCACAGCTCTGCACGTTTTGTATGCGTCTCTTATCTGACACACTCTGGGGCCATTTACACAACACCGTCTTCAACTTAAAACAGAAACTTTAAATGTTTTTCGGGGGCCTGAAAACACAAACTTTTGATAATGGGTTTTAAAGTGCAGGTTTTTGAAAACTAAGTTATCATCTCTGTGTAAACTACAAAAACAAAAATTTGCGGAAAAGGTGACGTCATGTGCATGCGTGTTACGTGTTCAGTCTATAGCCACGTAGTGACATCGGCAACTACTGGCCTGGCATTTAATACCGCGTTTTTTCCGTTTTGTGGATCCGTGTGAACGGGGATCCTTTTGACAACGTTGTTCATATAATGAGCAAACATTGGCTAAATGCTTTTGTTCCTGAATGTTGAGGATATATGTTAATTTTGTAGCAATGAATAATGATTTGAGAAGAGGACTTGAAATTGATTTGCTGGAGATTTGAAGTGATCTATTGTTCTTGCTTTTCCTCTCCCCATTTCTCCACAATCTCTTTAACTTACTCCAATTAAATCATTAAACCCTAGTTCATGAAGTTCACATCATCATCATTTACTCTCCCTCATGTTTTTCCAAACCCCTTTTAACTTTTCTGCAATATAAAGAAAAAAAGATGGTTTGGATGACTTGGCATGTTACTTTACATGCAATAGGCTGCAAAACATGTTTTTACAAAACCAGAGCAGTTCATGCAACCGCAACGGAGCTCTTTTTTCTCTGTTTCTGTCATATATGATCATGGAGATAGACCGTTTGCACATCACATCCTCTTCACTGCGCATGCAAGAGTAGTTTCAGGCTTTGTCACAAGTGTCATGTCCTCGCTCACGTACTTGTTTTCCAACTTCCTTTACTATATTTTCTCTCTCTCAGTTGAAATGATCACATATATGTTCACTCAGGTCAACCCACATCTCACACAGTGAATATAGGTCAGAAAGATGCTTTACAAGATTTAGATCACAGAATTTCTGAAATTGTGTCATTAATAGCCCGCTATTTGCTTTTCATTTTTATTATACTTATTTAGCTCAATGGTGATTCCCAATGGATTTCCATTGTTAACAGTTTTGCAGTAAAAAATACTGTAATACAATGATTTAGTTAAACTAGTCAGAAAAGAAATGTAGTACAACTAATTTTACAAATGATATGATGTATAATTTTCAAGAATTGGGATTTATTAGGAATTACTCTTACAATGCAACGATCTTAAAGGCAATGTTCTTGACCGGTTACATAAGATGACCATACCTGAGTCATGGTTATCTCCAGTGTTTTTTTGTTTAATGGTTCTGTTATCTTTGTTTAGCAAATCAATGAGTGGAACCAGGATACAACCAAACAGCTTGAGTTTACTTACTATGTACAGATTAATCGGAGTCAGATTGAGCAATGCAGTTAGCCAGAACAAAAGAGATCGATTTATCTGTCTATTGCACTGTTATTTTGAAGGAAATCAATCTTAGCCACCTTAGACATCTGAGCTCTGTTTATTTATGATCAGATATGAGGTTAAAGTTCAAAGTAAACTTTTTGATCAATATGAGTAGAGTGATGTGGCTATTGGAAAATGTACTGTAAGTCAATTCAGCTACAGATGCAACTAGAGGCCAATGACCTTATGTGTGTGCCTGTAATATATCACACGGAGAACCTCATAATGTGTCGGAATGTCACAGAATATCTCATATAGTGCTATTACAGAAATGTATAAACAACTTTGTAAGTTATTGTGGCATCATATACAATACTTAATACATAGCTGTAGAGCAATATTTAGACCAAATTGTAGTGTGCAATCTGTGAAATTACATCTAATATCTAATAATATTAGATGAACAACTGTATATTTAATTAAATTTTTCACATTTGTACAATCACAGTTCATTGTCTAAAAGATGACAAGAACATCCATCATATGCTTTGAACTCTCTGAACAATTAAATTAAAAACATTTATCAGAATTTTACAAGAACACAAAACTGTTCTTCAAACATTTGGCTACTAAGCATGCTTCATGTAATTCTGTGATACAACTAATGTGGAGCAACTCACTGTATTATAATGTCTGAATGCCACTTACTGTACTGTATGTTGATAGCATTCAGCCATAAGAACTACACACAAGTGATTAATTAGCCATTGATTACACATTAATTTGTCCGGTCGTAAAAAAAAATACAACCCAGGAAACTCTGGCTCTGTCTGAAATCCTAGTGAGCTAGTAACTTACATGGGAAGCTTTTTCAGTCCTAACTGAAATGGAAGAAAAATTTTACTGATTTGAGACACTCTTTTCAGGCACACAAACAGGCTCACATGACACCTGAGGAAATTTCCAAATGTATTATTATTTTTAAAAGTGATATATTAAAATGCTGTATTTATTATTTCATTTCTTTTTTTTCCTGGTAATATTAGTTTCTCTTTTATTTGTTTCCACTGAAGCTTTAATGAGGGGAAAACACTCTTGCGGGACGAAAAACAGCGAAGATAGGGTATAAGTGTGGACTAAACAGGTGCATTTTGTTCAGGTGTATTTCAATAATGTTTAAAATATATTCCACCTTGTAACCCACGTTATTATTAATCTAACCGTAGATGGAGACTGAGGAGCCTCACTACAAAAAAAAAGTTACACAAGCTTTTCATATTTGAACTTTTTACAGTCTTTCTTAACTGCTGAATCAGGTTTGTTGACGAACAACCTTTAACCCATGTTTTTTCATGCATTTCTTTTGGAGAACACTTTTTTTTCTACGTGGGCCTACGCCTTTGGCATCATCAAAATGTGATTTATCGAGTCACAGGAAGTGATTATTAGCAGATCATATCAGCGGCTGAGCATTACTATTGCGGTCCTCACTGATTCATCCACTTCAACACATCTATAGACAGTGTTGATATACAATCTTTCTTTTCTGAGCTTTGTAGCATCAGAATTTGTATGGCAAAACTTTACCTTTAGGTGTACAGCAACTTGTTACTGAGGCAGTACCCTTAAAGTGACATCTTTGTATCATATTTACTAGGGATGTCCAGATCCGATCACATGATCGGAAATCGGGCCCGATCACGTGGTTTCAGACTCGATCGGAATCGGACGTTACCTCCCGATCAGGACTCGGATATATATAATGTAGGGCTGAACGATATTCGATTTTAACGTCGACATCGCGATGTGCGAGTGAGCGATAGTCACATCGCCGGAACATGCGATGTGAAGGGTAGTAGCACAGTAGCACCAGCGGGAGATATTACTCGCTTCATGAGGCACGCGCGCGGTCTCTTGCTTGCTCTCCCTCTCTGCCGTGCACGCGCTGCGCGGTTTGGAGCACAGTCTCTGTCTCGCGGGCGCGCTCGCTCTAGATTCCGGAAATTTTAACTAATTCGCGGGCATCAGTGAGCCGCTATCAATATGCGGGAGACTCCTGGAACTTGGGATGTCTGTATCTATAATAATATCGGCATTAGAATTATTGATTTTTCATTAGGCTATTTTTTTGGTGCTCCCTCAGCTCTTGATGCGCGTGGTGGGAGCGGCGACGCTGACAGAGGCGGTAAAGCTGCTGTTTAAATGTGTTCGGCTTTTCTGTTTACAGAAACATGTTCTCTAATCTGTTTAGAAGATTTAATACAATATATATTAAAGTTTTATATCATTTTGTTTATTTCACATGATTATGATGACCAACACCAACACTGTTTTAAGTTATATTGTTGTAAACCAATCAGGGGGTTGGTGTAAAGCTGCTGTTTTATTTAAAAATGTGTTCTGCTTTTGTGTTTACAGAAATGTTCTAATTTTGGAATAAAAAATTAAGTGACCTTTTTGTCACTTGTAATGAAGCTTGCTTATTAGTGAAATTATTAATATCATGGAATGGTAATTATTGTCTTTAGCCTGGAATTATGGCTCTCAATATCGCAATATAGGCCTATATCGTTGGGGAAAAAATATTGCAATGTAATTTTTTTCCAATATCGTGCAGCCCTAATGTAATGTATATATATTATTCTCATTATTTTTTAACACATCTATAGTTATGTGATGGCACAGAGTTAGACCCTTTTGACTCCACACAGAAACAGCAACTCGTGCGGCATGACATCACTTTGTTGACATCACCAAAAGTGAAGAATTTATGTTATTTATTACTTGATTGTTTAAGCTACCTCACAGAAGTGCTCTGTTTGTTAACAGAGTTGTTGAATGTTAAAATAAGGTGAATTAAATAAAAAATAAGGAACATCCTGGATCTGTTTTTTCGCTCTTTTTTTATTCTTTTTTTATGTACGTATTATAGAAGTATCGGATCGGGACTCGGTATCGGTATATACTCAAAATCAAATGACTCGGACTCGAGGGCAAAAAAAACTAATATTTACCCATAAACGTTTATAGTATTACCAGAAGGGTACATATTACTACTCCAATGTACTAAAATGCACATTTTAGGGGCTGATAAGGTACAACGTTGTCCCTTTAAGGATACTGCCCTAGTGACAAGGTGTACATGTTTTTGCACATTTTGTTTCTGACAGTGTAATAACTATTTGCATAGAGTATGGGACAGTCTTCTTGTCTGAAACATGCCTGTTATGCTTTAAAAAAAAGTGTGTGACAGCAGGAGGAAAATTCTGTCCAAAACTACACCACGGTATAGCATGTCATTGTTTTACAACTGGCTCTTTTTTTTCCGATATTGTACTGATTTAGATGTATAGTGTTTGTTTTAAGGATGCTGATGTTTAACTGGAGGACTATTTCATGAACGACAGGAAAACATCCTTGGAACCATCAGTTATATCATGGTTGACTGTTGCATAAGTTCACTAGGTATGCGTCCTTCTACAGTGACTGTCCATTAACCCCATCGAAAATTTGGAGGGCCTTCCCATTGCATTGGAAATGGAAATATACTAGACTGCCCATCTCGACTCTTGAGTCCAAGACCATATTGTCATGGGCTCGAGAGCATCTGGTCTACTCAGACTCAAAGTCAGCTGGTCTCGACTACAGCACTGTCCTGCGATGTACACCAAGGAACGGGGTGAGCAGGAGACTTTTAAAGGGCACCTATTATGGAATTTTGAAATTTACCTTTCATGTAGTGTGTAACATAGATCTAAGTGAACAAAAACATCCTGCAAAGTTTGAAATATGAAAGTGCACCGTATATAAAGTTATTGTCTTTCAAAAGTGAGAGTCGACTCTGAGTCATTTTTATGAATCGTTAGAAGACCGAAGCTTTTTCTCTGACTAGATGACGTCAACTTCTCAAGTTATTTGAATACGATACGCCCACTTATTGCGCTCCAAGGCCAGGGAAAATATCATGGCGACGAGACGCTGTGTTCTGAAGTGCGACTCAAACTCAACTTTTTTCATCTGCCCAAGGAGGAGCATTTGAAGACTAAGTGGCTACAATTCACTATACCACAGAAGTATAGTCCGAGCCTTGTGCTTTGTTCGCGTCATTTTGAAGACGATTGCTTTTTAAATGCAATCAAACTTGGATTCGCGAGTCGGCTGATATTGAAGGAAGGTTCAGTTCCAAGTGTATTTGCATCAGCTTCCTCCTCCGTATCACAACCTGTAAGTGTTATTAATAATTTTTGCTTTTATATTTTATGTAGCATGCTTCATAATTATTTTGTTTGTTGTGTAAGCACCGTTTAGCTTCTAGGTCTTCAATGACAATTGTATTGAGATATGTGAAGTGTTTGTCGTTGTTTTCGGAGTTGTCTAAAGAATAGAGTAATACCTCGTAGTAACGTAACTGCATTTTTTTTTTTGTAAAAACGTTATGTTTATGCATCGGGCTAATGCAAACAAAGACTGATTGTGCTTTTACAATATGAACTCTGGGCTATGCTCGCTAACATAACATTAAATTCTTTATCTTATTTTTCGTTTTTTACTACAAACTATAAAGCAGTGGACTATAATCATTATTATAATACAATTTAATTGATAAAAGCATCATTGCACTCCGTGTTAAAAATAAGTATTATCTCTGTAAACACTGCTGGGTCATCTGACCAATCAACGCAGATTAGTGTCGCGCAAAGGAGGGGTTTGAAAAACGAGTCGTTGAACGAATCATTTGGGAGTCGGTGAGCAAATCAGGTAAAAATAAATGCATATTATACGAAAACAAAAGTGTTTTTTGTCATTGCATGCATGTAAAACTGTTGTTGGGGACTCCCACAACAACATTGGGAACATTTTAAATGTCATAATAGGTGCCCTTTAATAATTTATCTGTAGTCTCAGAAGTGATGCAGTACACATGCCCTCTGTAAATAGGAGCTGTGCTCAAGAGTACATACATTTAAGTTCCATCTTGCGTCACGTTCTGATTCCATCGTATGGACTACTGTTATAGTAATTGTTTGCCCTCTCTGGAGATCGGCAGTCCTGGTCATTGTATGATTTCACTATACAGTATGTCCTATTCTATAGCTTTCTAATAAACCTGGAAATGCAAACTATGAATAATGTTTGGCTCTGTCCCTAATTGCTTTATTGAATGTTTCTCTTTTGTCCGTTGCTTTGTATAAAAGTGTTTGCTAAATAAATGATTGAATAAATGAACAAATAAATAAAAAGAGCAATATGAACATTCTTCCAAAAGTGTTTGTGTTGTTTGTAGACTGCAAATGGAGTGATTTTTAGGTCATGGAGTCATATCCTCTCCGTGAAAACGTTGATGCTCATCATTTTTCATTTTCAATGTGATTTTACAGAATCAAGATTGCGGTAATTTGCAGAGCATTTGGTTGCAACTGTGCGGTTAGCCCGAGGTAGGGTTGTCGACCGTTACATAGAATATGGAATCGTCCCATATTTAAGACATCAAAGTAGCTATCTGTATTAAACATATATGAACGCAGTTTGTCCCACACGGCTAAATAGAAAAAAATACAAGGTCTTAGGGCACGTTTTTCAAAAGTCAGACTTTTTTTAACTTAAGCGCCGCGTTTTTAGGATCCCGTGTCATGCACGAGACGCTGCAAAGGTGGAAAGCGCAATGGTCAAACATGTGCTGTATGTCTAGCGCGTGTTCACATAGAAAAACTATATGGAAAGGTAGCGCAGTGGAATGGAAAAACATGGTCTGTGTGAATGGTGTCTCCATGGTAGCAAAAAAATTTTAGTTCTAATTTTGAATTTGTTAAGACGTTCAATTTATGCTTTCAAATAATATGCCATACAGGTGAAACTCGAAAAATTAGAATATTGTGCAAAAGTTAATTTCAGTAATTAAATTTAAAATGTGAAACTAATATATTATACAGACTCATTACATGCCAAGTGAGATATTTCAAGCCTTTATTTGTTATAATTTTGATAATTAGGATATCTATTGATAATTTTGATATCTAAGTCCACCAAAGGAGGGAGAGCATTCTCACATTTAGCTCCAAAACTCTGGAATAGCCTTCCTGATACTGTTCGTTGCTCAGACTCGCTCTCCCAGTTCAAAACTAGATTAAAGACGCATCTCTTTAACCAGGCATTCATATAAATGTTTTAATCTTACAGTTAAATCCGGCCTCTAGTTCATAACCGCCAGAGGAGAACTGGCCCCCGACTGAGCCTGGGTTCTCCCAAGGTTTTTTTTTTCTCCATTAGGTCACCTGATGGAGTTTTAGGTCACCATTGGGTCACCTGATGGAGTTTTTCGTTTCCTTGCCACTGTTGCCTTTGGCTTGCTCAGTTGGGGATATTAAATTTAATGAATCAATCAATATTACTATTGATTAGCATTACCAAACATGGACGTTTTATTATTATTTTAATTTAATACTGTGAAGCTGCTTTGATACAATCTGTATTGTGAAAAGCGCTATACAAATATTCTTGACTTGACTTAATTATGGCTTATAGCTATGAAAACCTTTTTACAATATTCTAATTTTGAATTTGGGGATTTCATAAACTGTAAACCATAATCATCAAAAAATTGGCCGGCAACAGTAAAATCTCACTCGTCCAAAATCCATCTCCAAACAGCTTTATATTAAACATTACATTTGTAATGTGTTTCACTTTCAGTGTGGACAGACAAATCATTGGTAAGAACACATTCATGCAATGCTGAAACAAATTTAAGCAAAGCAAAATGTTACACTTTTTGGATTCTTTGCTGTTACTAGACTCAATTATCAGATTAACACATAATCTGTTTTGAGGCTGTCTTCCAAAATTATACAATATTTGGAATATACAGTATTGTATGAGAAACCTTATTTTACTGTGTCTCTAATACAATGTTTTACTTAATTTTGTGGAGTAAGAAAAAATAGCCAGTGCGTAATTTGTCTCGTTCTATACACTAATATAATTACTAAATGTAACACATTTAGCAACTGCATTGCTTTGTAAGGGCATAAAGAACAAATGCAGAGTTAAGGTAATGCAAATACGGTGCACATACACATACAGTAACAGCTATTGATGTAATCATTCGTGGCCAGCGGTTGGAGAGATCATTACACTCGACTCAGTCCAACCTCTAAAAATACCAAGGATCCCAAGCATGAGATTATAGACTTTGCCAGAAAAGATACTGAGTAAATGATTATAGGCTTTTGTGCAGGGTATGAAATGGTTGGTGCAGTGTCAAGCCTAACACAATTTTCATAAGAGTTTTCCTAAACGGGTAACTCATTATTACATGAACACATCCTCATGGATTTTAAATTCCTTTTTCTCTTTTTTTACTATTCTACAGACCATGGCACTGAGCTTTTAATTGGAATTTAGGAAAAACGAGAGCATAAGAACCATGAAATTAAAGATCAAGACAGGATCATTAATTAATCAGACAGGTATATTATGCAAAGCAAAATATGACTTTGTTCAGATAGTGTGCTAACTGAATACTTAAAGAATGAAAGGGAGAGAAAAATCACTAAGAGATACTGCTGTAATCGACCTCTGACCTCCAGTAAAAGAGCAATGAACAGAAGAGTAGTTTAATATATGACTAGATGAGACAGATCTCACATAACTGATAAACAAGTTTTATAGCTTTTCTCTTGATCTACTGTATACTTGAATCATTTGGTTGATCACTGAACTACAGCCTAATGTTTAGGCCTGAGTGAATGGGTGCAGATTTAAGTGAAAATGTGCATTACTTATAAAAAAAATGTTTTTGCCTTATCTGACATTTAGAAATCACACAAGCTAAAGTAGTCAGATTGATTTATTCATATTAAATTATATTTTGACTTGTAAACTGAGATGTTCACTCATCAAGCACATTTTAGGTACCCTATAAAGTCTACAGTGAACTACATTGAACTATGCAATTATTATAAACCAGAGCAGATCCGTCTGATTGTCCATCCCAAAAAGAATAGACAATCTCGCATATGATATACTATTGTGAAAATGTTGTTGTGTTCAGTGTTATTATTCATTCTCATTCATGTATAAAAGTGAATATAAAGTTTCACTTTCCAATAGTCTCAATATCCACCCACTATCTAAATGGGGTAATTACAGACTTAGATTGTTATATATATATATATATATATATATATATATATATATATATATATATACTGAGCTAATAATACATAATATAACCTAAAACGTTTTTTGTGGATGTGGATGTAAAATGTGGATGGACCCTCAGATGAGGTTTTGGACAGATTTAGCTCACTTATTGGTACATATTTGTCCCCAAAATATGGTTAAGTAGGCACACACACTGAATTATATCTTTAAATTATTTGGTGTGCCACACACACACACACACACACACACACACACACACACACACACACACACACACACACACACACACACACACACACACACATACACACACACACACACACACACTTACATATCATTATTTCCAGAAGGTGGCACTGTTGGGTTTTGAAAATACCCATAGGCTACTTAAAGCACATCACTAACTTTAATTATTTCTAAAATCCTTTTTTTATTTTTATTATTATTATTATTGGGAATTAAAATGACAATTATAGTGCAAATGTACGTTTTTTTATGTTATTTTTTGCACACCAAATAATTTAAAGATATAATTCAGTGTCTAAACATGTCATTGAAGTTATCCTTCTGACACATGGCTATACTATTTAAAATGTAAAATAATGCTTTGAATAAAAAAGATCTGCATAATAGGCCTACTGGCGAAACACATTTGATAGAAACGTCAATGAACAGAAAAGAAAATCGTCTATGTTACTAAATTTTATTTGACATTTTGTAAACGGTTAAGGAAAGAGTTAAATGTTCGAAACTCATTCAACTCTTTCCTCCTGCATTTCCAAAATGACAGTCAGCTGACGAGAAAAGTTTTGGTTTCCGAACCCATATGTTAAAGAGCTCTGAGATCCAGAGATCCCATTGGCTCGTTGAGAACCTGACGTCACGGCAGCTATAAAACTCAGCAATGCTTTTAAACTCTACTGTAGTGGGTCGAGTTTAAAAACTCTCTTAGCTCGATCTGTGTCAACATCATTTAGCGCACGTATTTCACGTTACACTTACCCGTTTGACTACGATGGTGTCTGCTCTTCAGGAGTCACCAAAGTGTTAAATGTTTGAAATAGAAGGCCGCCGAAATCCACATGTAAAGAGAAGAGAAAGAGATCCAATGCATTTTTGCAATAGACTGTGCCAAGGAGAGCTCATAATCTGGAGTTAGGAGAGCACTGAAAAGTCCTGTGCAGTATCTGTTTTCCTGCAAAGAGTAAAGCATTTAAACATCATCAAGCTGGCTCACTCTCTTCCGACCCAGCCCGCTTTGACAGCTGCTCTTCACCCGCACTGGAGGACGGTCAGCAGCAAGAGGATGGCATCAGAGCTGGCACTGAGCAGCTCCGACCTGCCCACCAGTCCCCTGGCCATGGAATATGTTAATGACTTCGATCTGATGAAGTTTGAGGTGAAGAAAGAGCCACTGGAGCCCGATCGCAGCATCAGCCAGTGCAGCCGCCTAATCGCCGGGGGCTCCCTGTCTTCCACCCCGATGAGTACGCCCTGCAGCTCAGTTCCCCCTTCCCCGAGCTTCTCGGCGCCCAGCCCTGGCTCCGGGAGCGAGCAGAAAGCGCACCTGGAGGATTTCTACTGGATGACCGGTTATCAGCAGCAGCTCAACCCGGAGGCGTTGGGCTTCAGTCCCGAGGATGCGGTTGAAGCGCTGATTAACAGCACACATCAGCTCCAGAGCTTCGACGGCTATGCTAGAGGGCAGCAGTATAGTAGCGCAGCCGGACCGGGAGGCGCCATGGCCGGGGAGGAGATGGGATCCGCCGCCGCGGTGGTATCTGCAGTCATTGCCGCTGCTGCAGCGCAGAACGGGGCACCTCACCACCAGCATCATCATCATCACCACAGCCACCACCAGCAGCACCAAACTCCCGGGGTCCCGTCCGGCAACAACTCATCTGCCATGCACCACCAGCACAGCCACCTGGACGACCGCTTCTCGGACGAGCAACTCGTTAGCATGTCCGTGCGGGAGCTCAACCGGCAGCTGCGCGGTGTCGGCAAAGAGGAGGTGATCCGACTCAAACAGAAGAGGAGAACCCTCAAAAACAGAGGCTATGCCCAGTCGTGTCGCTACAAGAGGGTCCAACAGAGGCACGTACTGGAGGGTGAGAAGACCCATCTCATTCAGCAGGTGGACCACCTCAAACAAGAGATCTCCAGACTGGTGCGCGAGAGAGACGCGTACAAAGAGAAGTACGAGAAGCTGGTGAGCAACGGCTTCCGAGAAAACTCGTCGAGCAGCGACAACAACCCCTCATCCCCGGAGTTTTTCATGTGAGTTCCCTAAAAAAAAGCCTAAAAAAGAAATCAATAAAGATTTTAAAAGTTTTTTTTTTTTTTTTTTTTTTTTTTTTTTTTTTTAAGATCAAGGCTGACAACTTTTTATCGCTTTTATAAAGAACTGAAGTCAGTTTTAGAGTTTTGGGGGCTTGTTGTGCAACCAAACTATTTTTTTTTCTTTATGCAAATATTAATCTTTAAATTAGTTCATATTTTGATGTGTATGCATATACACTTTTATGATATTGACCTTCATACACTTTTGCATTTTTTGCCAAATAAGAAAGTTTGCTATTTTATTTTATATAGGCCTACATATATATTTTTTTCTTTTTGTTGTTGCTTTTTTGCCAAAGTCAGAGGATTTTCCCCATTATCATCTCATGTCTTCTGCTTGCTGTTTTGTGACTTTACATGAGAGACATTATTGCTATAAAGAGACATGTCATTGAAGTGCCTGCATGCTGGACATGTATGGTCTTTTGTTCTTACTTTATTCCCCCTCCATTTTTTTATGCGCTTGAAAATGAACTTCTACTTGGAAAAGAACTTCTGCTCAGCATGGCATTCATACATTTATTTCATTTCCCGGTCACTTTTTTTGGAATACGGACTAAAAAAGTGCAAGGAGCATCATGTCATCATCCTCCCCATTAAAAAGTTGATCCATACAGTTTCCATACATTTAATTCTCTGTTGAGAGCCAACTGGAAGCAGTGTTTCGAGGGAAAGAACAAGGACCTGGTTTCAAAAAGGAGTTCTCCCTCTGGGACTTAAACAGTGTTGTTGCTAAGAGCGGTTTGTGTATTTAATGTCAAACGTTTGCATTTTGATAACTCTGGAATGAACTACTTTTTTTTTGCATCATATAAAAACAGTTAAAGGTAGCCCATGCCACAGTTTGACACGAAGAAGGAAGAGTGACTTAAAAGTTTAGATGTTGCCTGTTCATTTTGTTCGAATTTTGGGAAGGCTCCAAGTTTGCATACAGCTGGATTTTTATCATGCGTAACTTGAGCTTTTTGCAGCATGTACTTGCAGTAAAAACAGCAGTTTGACAGTTGTAGTTCACGATGTAGCCTGCCATTTACTGTATTTTAAAACCAAAGTATTAAAGTAGAATTTCAAGTCAACATGGAAAATCATGCATTAAAAAAAAAAAAAAAAGTCTGATCTATTTGGAATGAGTTGCACTAAATGTAGCTTGTAGCAAATTATATATCACATATTGGAATCTATCTAGAACGCTAATTTAAAAGGCACCCGTCATGGCTTTGCTGAAAACTAAAAGATATAATCTTATTTAGTTATATATTGTCAAGCAGGACTCGATTCTTTCTTTCTTTCTTTCTTTCTTTCTTTCTTTTGATGTTAATGAATTCATTATTTACATGGCAATAATGTAGTAATCAATATTAAAATGTCTGGACATTGTTTTATGGTCAGGGATTGATACCCTGCTTGTATAAAATCAGGATATACCGTTCATCAATAAATTCTTAAAACTATGTTAATTATTATTTTATTTTTTTTCATATATATTTTGCTGTGCAAAATTATTTTACCCACTAACCGTACGTGATGTTCATATATGCTTTTTTTCATTTCATACAATATGATATGCAATAAAAATGCAATTTGGGCCACTTAAAGTCTGCTTTCTCTTGATGTTGTTTGTTAAAGTTTTATTAGGTTTTTTTACGATCATTAGTTGTTTTAATCATAATTCTTGTTAGTAGGCTGGTTTTATTAGTCTTATCCAGTGCATGCATTGCACAAAACATGTTTGGCATCTCAAAAATTGACTGTCTATCGTGAGATTCGGACTCTTGAAACTATGTGTAAAGCTTTCGCTGTTATCATATAGTTGTTTGCTCATAAACTCATAAGTATTCTCTGGAAAAGTCCACAAGATCACATTGCTGCAGCCACTAGCAAGTAATGTTTGATAGAATATAATGCATTTTATTGCATACAATGCTCTAACATTCCAAAGTTTGACAATGCAATTCATCTCAATGCAATGGACTTTGTTTTATGTTTAGCATGAATTTATAGTCTCACCTTTTTACCTTTTATTTAATGACTCGCAAGAGAAATTGTGGATTACTTGATGAAAGTAAACTCTTTTCACTGCATGGGTGTAGGCTATGCATGCTGTGTTGCACAGAAACTCCTGGAACAGCTATTTGTTCAGGTCTTGAGGTAAAAAAAAAAACCAAGAGATTAATTTAACAGCGAATGGTTGTAGTGCAGTTATCAAAGAACAGCATGTTATGCATCTGCCTAGGACATGCATGTTTATATAAGGGCAGAGTTGTCAGAGTTCTCAACTGGTGAGTCGTATAGGCGTGTTCTGATAGGGCCGCGGACTGCAGGGAAAAGCCTGCTAAATGCAAATAGTAAAACAATTAAGCCACGTCCACCAATTTGCACAAACTACATGCCGTAGTTTTTCTGAAATATTTTCCTATTCGTCGTGTTATGGTAATCATTTTGAATATTGCTGGGCTTAAGCAGTTGGTGTTAATATTAATAAACTCAGATTGATTTTCTAAGGACATTTTGTTTACCTTTGTGTATGACAAACAATGAAGGTACTGTGTTGGCTCAACGCTTGCTCTGGGTGTTGAGAACCACTGTACTAGTGAAAGTGTTTTTGGAGGTCAGAGTGAACATGCATATCCTGTATGTGTGCAAAAGTTTCTCCCACTGTTAGATATGTGCCATCTGACCACAATTTCCATATATATATTAAAAAAAACTCAGACATGCACACAAAAAAGGTGCACACAAAGAAAGGACAAATTAAAAATATCAAATTAAAGGACAAATTAAATATATAAATATTATTATCAAAATGAACAGTGCTCAGTTTGTACAGATATTTGCTTTTTATTTACTGATTCTCTGCCTTTCCTTAATGTGAACGAAGCGGCTTTATTGTCCACCTCTTCTGAAACAAAGCTGTGGAGGTGAGAGCAGGAGATCGGGCAAGAGAATATTGCTGAAATGTTGAAATGATTTGAAATGTAATTTTCCCCAATGATTAATCGCTCAGAAAAGGTCCAGCTTGAGCCATTTAAAAATGATAAATTATGAATCTGTATTGCTGCAGCGGTATCCATACAATTTTTTTAGCATGAATGCGAAAAGTGCAATTTATAACAAATCTGTCTCTCATGCGTACTAAGAGGAAAAGGTTCAGAATTAGTATTTTGAGTTGCCAAAACCCTAAATGTCTCAAACTTTGTGTGCACTGAAGACATTAATTAAGGTAAACACAAGTTGTAAGTAACACTACATTCCTATGATTTGATCTGCTTTCTTCGATTTAAAATGCATTTATGTTGTCCTAAAACATTTACACTTTATGGTATGTAAAATCTTGCTGTTGCAATTACTACACGATTGGACTGTTATGATCCTTATTTTGGAATTACTTTTATTTATTTATTTATTTATTATTATTATTTTATTTGGATTCAATGTGGCAGAGAAAGGGGAACAATATCTTCATTGAATCAATGCATGTTTCACTGAGTTCTCTGCAAGATCAAATCCAAGCATTAGTAAAGGTGTATTTCAGTGTGTGAGTGTATGTGTTTACAGAGGATGCGTGGAGGTCAGTGAGCGAGATGTAGAAACCTGCACAGTCATTACAGAGATCTTTACCCTCAGGGGAGACCTTATTCATTTCCTGTACCAGTCCTTAAGTCAAATGCATACACACATAGGCGTAGCAGTCTTCGTATGGTACGCAGCTATACCTTTCATCCATTTTCACTTTTAATCAGCTATAACAACAGCTTTGCTCAACAAATTTGCCCAGCGATTTTGCATTATTTTGATTAGTTGACTAAATGCAATTACATTGTCATCAATATCCATGTTCGTTGCTGGACGGACTGGACTTTTATTAGTATTTGGTGTATGCTACGTCATGACAGATAGATAGATAGATAGATAGATATATAGATAGATAGATAGATAGATAGATAGATAGATAGATAGATAGATAGATAGATAGATAGATAGATAGATAGATAGATAGATAGATAGATAGATGGATGAACAGAGCAGTTTTGGAAGTCTTTTGGCTTGTGGGTGAACTTGAAAAAGCTCTCGGAAAGATGTGCACACACTTTGAAACTGTGTGTCAGAGTATTGGGGTTTTCCAGCGATGCACAGATGCAATAAAGATGAAAATGATGCATGTGTGATACAGAGAGAGAGAGTGAGACATCATCGTTTAAAAAAATGTCTTATTCTTTTATCTGGACTGTGAGATCCAATTTTAAATGAGAATTAAACCATTTACAATTGTAACAATTGTTATGCAATAATTTATAATGAACATCACTTTGGATAAATATTACCTTTAATTCAGACAGTAGCATTCATCATACAGCTTTCCTTTTTAATAAAGGGTTTATTTTTTGAAAGCTGAAAGTGTGTTGACGTGTGTCAATAAAAGTCTTTTCTCAGAAACATGCATAGTGAATACATGTGTTGGCCTTTTCTGTGTACTTTGTAAAATCATCAGTAATCTTCATCATTCATAATCGTCCATCAGTTATTTGACATTGAACCCCTCAGTACTCTCGGGTAATTTTTGTAATTTGAAAATGTGCCTAAATGAAGCCACAGTCATAAATATAATAATATTTCTGATATTTTTATTTTATTTTATTTCAAGGTTAGTGTTGAGCTTTTGAAATTAATGTTATAATAATTGTTTCAGTTTTAATTACATTCAATTAAATGAATGTTTTGTTTTTTTTCGAAGCTGGTAATTGTGATGTATAGCTTAATTGTTGTATTGCATCTACAGACAGCAATTCAATTAAACACAATACCTACTATATTTTTTGCAAAATTCTCAAATTGGTCATTTAGACATTACATTTTATGATCATTTTATGTTTGAAATGAATCAAAATAGTCATAGAAAAAAAATTTCTGGAACTCCTTTTCATCTTGCATGCAGTGACCAGCTATGGCCCTTACATGTGATACTTGCATGTGCTTGTTAAACGTCTGTGCATGTTGATTTACTGTAGCTGACTTCAAGCCTATAAATAATATTTGTCCCCCAGTGTCAATAAAACTGTCAAATCATTTTTGTAATACATTTTATCTTTCTTTTTTTCTCCTTTGTTTAGCACACACACACACACACACACACACACACACACACACACACACACACACACACACACACACACACACACACACACACACACACACACACACACACACACACACACACACACACACACACATTTATATATTTATTTATATGTATATAACTAATTGATGTGTGTGTGTGTGATACATACAGTACACCCTTAATGGTTGAAAGTGTGCATTTGTCTTTTGCCTTTAAAGCATTACATCAAACTCAACCTTTATGTGAGGTAAATTTTACATTTAGGTTTGATATAGCCGGACGCCTGACAATTTTAGGTCTGTTTTACATTTTCTTCCTAGATAGAAAATTCTATTTTATGAAGCAATCAGTTTATTATGATATTACATCAATAATTTAGATTATCAAATTTAGATTAAAATATCTGGAGTGGAGTGGAATGGGTGCATAACGCACATACTGTCACACCTTACTTGTACTATATAGACTGAGTTCATCAAAATATCCAGCATAAAATTTCCAAAAAAAGTGGATGTCAATTTCCATCAGTAATGAAAATTAAATGGCTCACATATACAACATTTTTCATTACTGTAAAACTAGATCGAAGAAGAGATTGTTGCATCTTCTGTTATTTCATTATAGACGCACACCTCAGTGAAACCTATTCATCAGAAAAATAATAATGTCAGATTTAGCTATTTTTTCCAGCGCAGATTAATCACGTATGAACAACTTGCAGTTTGTTATGTCTCTGACTGTTCATCTTGTTATATAATGTATTTCAATAATAATCAAATAATTTCAGCTTAGTACAATCTCTTCGCAAAGATCATTGTAAGAAATGTGTTAAATCATATAGTGAAATCACAATTTCCATTTAGTTTATGTATTATGACATCTTCCCCCTCTCCCTCTCTCTCTCTTTCTCTTTTTCTGGCAGGTCTTCCAGAAAGTTCCTTCATCTGTGACCGTGAGCTCTCTAAGCCTGGCCTTGATGAGTGAGGTAAAACAATTTCACCTGTATCTCTGACACACTAAAATACCACAGTCTGGAAATGAACACAAAATTTGCCATAATCAGAGGTACTGTGTTTATTTTTACGGAAATTCATTCTGGAAAGTCTAATGTTAAAACATGCTATAACTGAATTGTGTGATAAAAAAAGCATACATGAAATAATAAAAAGCAGTGTTATTTTCCAGTGTGGATCCCAATGTGCATGCATTAATATTTCTCATGGCAAACTACATTTTGATTTAAAATAACATTGACTGAGTACCTAATACTTTACCTGACGTACAACTTGCAGTGAGGCTGGTACTTCCTAAAGTGCTGTACGAAACATTTTTCTCACTTTACACTCGACTATAAGCAAGAGTAAATTCACCTTCCCATAGGCCGAACTCTCAGTGCTGGGGTGATGGATTTCTGTAAGCCCAGTTGAAGCACAATCCATCTTTCTCCAGGCTCAGTGTGTACTCTTCTAGGACTACACCAATGACATCTCACTGGAGCACCTTGTGCAACTCGCTCCTGGGTAGAGACTGCGCTCAGAGCTGTCAAGGATTAAGGTGTTTGTGTGGAACATTGCTGAATCATAAAAGGGCTTTTAGTGACCAAAGTTCTCCATGTCCACGGCAGCCAGACCAACCGTGATTTATTCAAAGGCGTTGTGCCTTTTAGAACAAGGTAAAAAGTCAAAGATCTTGTGTCCTATGTTTTGGGTTTAAATGCAGATATAAAGAGTTGTATAAAATGGATAGGTTTAGGTTAAATCTGAATGGATGAGTCCTATTCAAAACTGCTTTAAAATAGACTATACATAAACACACAACATGGTGCAGCACAGTGGTGCTTATGTTTATAGATATATATACAGCATTTACTGTTTCCTTTTTTATTAATACTTTCAATAAAAATAACAAAAAGACCAAACAAATATTTATCTGTTTGGTCTTTTTGTTATTTTTATTGAAAAATAAAACATGAAGATGTGATATAGTCTTTTCTTTCCTATTGTGACGTATCCGAGTGAAACGGCTTCGAGACCAAGACAAAATATGTAGTACAGGACTTGATTTTTGTTCAGTGGGACTTGATTTTGTTCATTGGGAATTGATTGGATCGTTGGATCGATTTCATGTGATTGACAGGTTGTCCCACTTTGCAGTACACACGTCATCAGAGAAGAGAAGAGAAGAGAAGAGAAGAGAAGAGAAGAGAAGAGAAGAGAAGAGAAGAGAAGAGAAGAGAACAGAACAGAACAGAACAGAACAGAAGAGAAGTAATTACAAGAGGGAGGGGAAGTTATTTTGATTACGAAGACATGCACGGAAAATAATTTATAATAAATACTGCAATATTCAATAAATATAAATATAAATAGTATATAAATCAGCCATTATGAATACTATAAAATTGAACCTATGTTGATTCAAACCACTAAAACAGTCTATAGTTCAGTTCATTAACTACATAACTTTGCGGATGTCATGGATGATGTCAGAGACTAGCGTATATTGTTATTATTATGACTAATATTAAATTAGTTATTGAACATTATAATTGCTTTTGCTGTCGCTTTGCCCTTAAACAGTAATTTTAGTGTCATTAAAGTCACCATGAAATTAAGATAGATCTTATTTTTTTATTGAATATTGCAGTATTTATTATAAATGATTTTTCCGTGCATGTCTTCGTAATCAAAATAACTCTTGCAATTACTTCTCTTCTCTTCTCTTCTCTTCTCTTCTCTTCTCTTCTCTTCTCTTCTCTTCTCTTCTCTTCTCTTCTCTTCTCTTCTCTGATGACGTGTGTACTGCAAAGTGGGACAACCTGTCAATCACATGAAATCGATCCAACGATCCAATCAATTCCCAATGAACAAAATCAAGTCCCACTGAACAAAAATCAAGTCCTGTACTACATATTTTTTCTTGGTCTCGAAGCCGTTTCACTCGGATACATCACAATAGGAAAGAAAAGACTATATCACATCTTCTTGTCGACTATGTAACCAAATGGAATTACGATTGTTTCAAACGTGTTTCCCTAACACTCCCCTTCCGCCATTGGTTAGACAAAAAGACCGTTCTGCCCCCAACTCAAACGAATGGTTGAGACAGATTTCTTTTTGAAATGGTCTGGATGTTCAAATAAATGCCACAGAGCCATTTGCACACATTGTCACATAGTTTCCACTTTCAGGGAAATTAACCTACCGGTTCAAATTGTTTACTTATAGTTATTTGTCCGTGCTTATTAAGATGGGATAGAAGAACGTATTTGACATCCACAAAAAATAAATAAAAATAAACTTTCACTCTTCACTATTGAATGATTAACGAGTAAAGAGTTTACCCAGTTGTTCTCAAAGCTTTGTCAGTTCTGATGAAGGTTTACCCTTAGTTTCTCTGCACTTCAAATCCAATGTCCATTTAGCATGTTCCTGTTTCTCTATCTCTCTCATACTAATCTGTATAATGAGGATGAGATGTTAATGTCATGTTGTCCTTCCCATAATGCTCTGTGTTCCCGTCCCCATTGTCTTTAAGTAGAGCACAGGATCAGGGCTGGCTAGGCTCCAGCCTCACTTAACTCCGCCAGGGAAAAATGAGACGGACCTGTCGGAGATGACAAGGACAAATCAGCATTCAATGAAGTGCTTTAAGTGCTGTTGTTTCCAACAGCCATAGGAGCAGCTGTGAATTAGTTGCCCTTTAAAGGCGGGCGAGGAAATTTGCAGGATAAACACTAAGGAATGACAGGACATAGAGAACACAGGAATGAAAAACATGATGATAGGTGTCTTACATAAACCTGCTCTGTTATTGCACACAGGAGTGTGGGTTACCATGTCTTCAGAAACAAAAATTATGAAGGCATCTTAGTAGAGAGGATGTTACACAAACATTGGTTTTGGACCTATCTTCCTACCTTGTTAAACTGCCCAAAAAGCATTTGGACACAGTCTAGGACTGGGATGTGCCTTGTTGTTTCCGTAAAGAGCTTTTATCCATGTTTATGAGAAAATACAAGTGAACATTGAGTAGCCTTTCTATGTCTTACTGTGTTAGTAAGAATGGAGAATGGTGCTCGTCTTTAGCAGGGAAACTTTTTTGTCACATGACTTGGCTTTCCACTGCGATTGTGGGTGTCATTCAATGAGTGTAATTTTGTTGTAAGAGTATGACGTGTCCTTTCAAACAATACGATTAAAAGAACAACCGAAACCTAATCTTAAAATCAGAGAGCAATGATTCGTTGAGGAGAATGTTGTTGAAGTCTCAATCTGGAGTGTGTTTCCCGTACAACGATGTAACTTGCTACTTAACCACCGTAGTAAAATGTATCACTGTAGAAGCTAACTAGCTAGGTACAACTGTTTCCTGAGAGTTGTAGTTTAAGCAACACAAATTTGCAATATTTTCAATGCTATTTACTTATGTGCGTTGGAACTATGGTTTCGGAAAACGCTCAATCGTTGAACTAATTTATTAAACTTGTGACCACAGTTGGCTAATGATGTTTTCGGGAAACGCACCCCTGTTTGTTTGTTCGGCTGTTTAGGGCAGTGTTGTAGTTCAGCTCATTCGAGTCCAAGTCCAGGCCAAGACCTGACTATTCAGAGTCAAGAACGAGTCAAAATGCTCTAAAGTCCCTTACAAGACCAAGACCATAAAGAAATTGAGTACTACAACACTGGTTTAGGGACTGAAATCCTAAAAGGAAAGTCTGTTCAGAAGCTAAGCAAGTTATGATATTGCACAAAAGTTTTGTTATGGTGGAAAAGCTTATTCAGATTACTAAAATGTTCTTCACACAAAAGAAAAAAAATCCTTACACAAACCCCCTTTTGGAACCTTTAATTTTGAGAGTGTAGTCAATTGTTTTATTTATGTTTGCTTTAATAAACAACAGATCTACAAAAAAAAGCATACACACACATTTTTATAGATGAAAAAATATTCAGTTAACCTACAAAAATAGACACACTTTGGTGAGTTTGTTGAAGAAAGTTCGCCTCATGGGCTGCCCTGACTCCTCCATCGCACATGGCAATAGTTCAGACACTAGTGGGGGGACAAAAGGACACCGTAACTGCTGAGGTAGGAGAAAACGAGCAAATCCCTGGGAGGACAGTGTGAACACACACTCTTGTCGGGGTGTTGCATGCACGACATCAGCCATAAGGAGGGTGAAGTGAGACGTGACTGGCGGTTGAAACTTTTCTTTCACTGATCTGGTCAGTCTCGCTGATGGAGTGTCACATTCTAACTGTGGTGCCAAAAACACCATGTATCACACCCACCACACTTCTGTATTTCTGCAACACCCTTCTCTTTTAGCATAACAGCTCTAATAATTCCTTATACTTGGGGCACAAAATCAACCTGTTCCTGTAAGGCTGGTTGATTTAAGGCTGGGTATCACCAACTACCTCTCAATACGATACACATGGCACAAATATGTTATAATGCAACACATGCCTCATGCTTTGAATTTATGAAAACTAAAACTAAAATTGCAAACATGCTGCAGTTCCTCTTGCACAGTTTGCTTTACTTTGGTTTGTCATAGAAACGGCTCACTGAGAAATGCCTGTGTTTCAGAAATGTTTTAGGGTTTGTGCTTTTTTGGCTTGCATCTTAATTTATTGGACTGTTCAAAATAATATAAATTTAAAGCCTTTTTTTACGGCATATCATGAAATGGCCTACTGTATGTGTTAGAAACGTTTAAAAACGTGACTTAAGACATCTGTGTTTTGTTGTTCCATCAGTTGCACTTTATCTTGCTGTTGTTGTACACAAGAGCACATCCTAACACTGTGGCATCCATTTTTATGGACTTTTTACAATGTCCAGCCTTAATTTGCTTTATGGTAAAGCACCGTGGCATTATTGGCATAACAATATGACTTTCTGTAAAGCTGCATTGAAACAATGAGTTATGAATAGTGTTGCACATAAAGACTTGACCACACGTTTTTTGCTGCAGAGATTTGTGCAGTGTACATGCACTTAAAAAAACAAGTTATATTATTAGAATTATTATGTTTTGATGATCATTGCTGTCCAAGTACTTTCTTTAGATGTTCCTATAATATTTCTGTTAGTGACTATTGAAGTGATAAATTAATTCAAAACCCATCCACTTCAATGCTGGTCCAGGGTGTCTCTGTGTCCCAGCAGGACAGGACGACCCAGACTTGCTGTGTCCGCCCGATCTTCCAGCCACCTGCTCCAGGCGAAGGAAACTAGAGACGGAGGCTGACGGTCTATATTTAGATGTGCAGGCAGCAGACGCTGTATTTGGGCTTTAAGGTTAAAAATATGGATATCTATGTACAGTCAGGCCAGAGTACAGTACGATGCATTGAATACCGTCTTCACCCGAGTCTATTTTAGCTTACCGGCTCTGATCTTGAGCTTCTGATCTCTCTCTCTCTCTCTCTCTCTCTCTCTCTCTGTGTGTGTGTGTTGTAGCACAGCCTTACTTCCTTTTTCCTTAAAGGTAACTGGACTCAAGAGAGGGGGTGTAAAAATACTTTTCTTTAAAACAGCAAAGTACGCTGAATTTGAAATTGTGGCTTTAGCTGTGTAATAGAGAGGGTGTCATTTTAGCTTGAAGCCATTAGTTCTAGCTTCAAGCTCAGGGAATTTAAGGTTTTAAGGCTTATCTGTTCTTTGAATTTATGATATCAATCCTCATTCCCCCCACCCCCCCACCTCGCCCCCAAATTTTTATTTTTAAATAAAAATATTATGATTGGGTCTGATTAATTCTTTTAATATGTATAGTCATCATAGTTACAAAACACTGAATTGGTCCAAAATTAGCACTAGCTTGCCAATTGCCTTTTTTTTTTCTTTTTCTTTTTTTTTACAAGTGAATAAATTAGCTGGAAACAATGCAATTATCTGCGCTTTTAGCAGAGAAAAGAAAAATAATGAATTTGTCAAAAGGACAACAAAAAGATTATTATATAGTTATTATATAGTTATTATGCCAATATAAACAGTAATTTTGGGCAATGGATGGTACTCTGAAACAGTGTGAGATTTAGTCATTTGTGTGTGAGTATAATAATACTTTATTCATAGATTTTATTAAATTTTATGAGGAATGACTTAAGAGTTATTCATATATTATACAGCTATGTCACGTGACAGGACATAGCTTTCCAGAAATATTTATTATCAACTATTTGTGTCATCTATTTTCTTTCTCATATTTGTATGCTGGGTTGTGTGTTGCTGCGTTAAAATCTACAGTGGGCCATTCATTTCCAATTCTTTTTTATGTCTGCAGAAAAAAGAAAACTTTGCACTTTAACATGCATTTGGTCCCACCTAAACTTGCTGATCAGCAGAATTTAGTAAAATGTATTCAAGGAGAAGTTCCATCTCCGTTTCCCCCAGCACTGCCCGCGGTGGACCCTCTTCCTCTGCCTCTCCACTTCCATCATTTGCTTGTTAGTATTATTCTGTGTGTCTAATTAAACTAGCTCTTCATAAGTGCTGTTTTACCGAAGGCATCTAGCATATATATATATATATCTGCTGTTGTTCTGTACAGTATCCTCACATGCCTTTTGTTTGGGTAATTATTGTACTCTTTTTTAAGGTCATGACTATTTCCTGCCAAAAGTTGAAATGTGAGGTCATTATAGAGTTCTCCAGAACCCGTCTGCCTGCAGGGTAATGGGACACAATTAGAGAGATGTAGTCATGAACCTTCAGCAGTGGGTTAGACAGGCACTCTGTGGCATGTGTTATAAAGCTGTGGTCTACCACCTTTTAGAGAATTTAAATCATTTCACAACAATTATTATGTGGAGTTACGTCTGGACAGTTATAGAGGAAATTATACTCTCCAAAAGCTTGTAAATGATCATTTTAGGGAAGTCTTATTTTTCTTTTCATAATCAGTCATTTTAATTAACCATCAATTAATTGCTTATACTTAATACAAAACATTATAATGGTTTCAAATACCATGCAGTCTATATTTAAGTGAATATTGGTATTTGTATATTTAAATTTTGGTGAATATTGTAGATTCTGAGCCAGCTGTATTTAAATGCATTAATGTTAATAGTAGATGCAAGTTTTGTTTATGTGTTAATTGTTTCATTAACACAGGATTCAGCTTTTGACTAATACATTACCATGCATTTTTGCTGAACTTACTGATAAGTTATGATAAAAGACAATTAAAAAGACAATTGTTACAATTATGGTAAATTTAGAGTAATCTACAAATATATTTTGGCTCAGACTAATGCCAACATCAGATACAGTCATTGCATGATGACTGCCACACACACACTTCAACACTAAAGGAAACAGTGGCAACAATCAACTGATCATTTTACATACAGGAAAAAATGCATTCTGACATCAAAATCAACAAATAATTTTTTGAATGCAGAGAAAAATTATTGTGCAGTGTTGGACAATGATTTTTTTACAAAAATATATTATAGAACTGCATTCTCAAAGATACATTTCTAGACTGCTTAAATTATTAGAACTCAGCTGAATATTTTCAGATTTGATGACTAAACTTGTGTGTTTTTATCATTATTATGATTATTGTACTATCAATTATCTAAATTGCTTGAATTATTAAAAATGAGTTAAAAAAATGAACATAAATAATAAAAATGAGGTCTTGAAATAAGCTCAGAGTGTGGTCCTTATTTTGGTCCACTGCAACAAAAACACAACATTAACATTAACAGCTAACTAGTATTCAGTTACAAGCACAACAGCCATTGGCACTGATCCTAAACCCATCTACATACCGGTGTGACTCCGACCTTCAACCAGATGGAACTGGATAATATTCTGATTGTTCCAAACCAATCTGACTTCTGACCTATAATGCTGCCTGAATCATAATCATGCACTGTTCGTTCATTGGCCAGAGGAGAACTGGCCCCCAGACTGAGCCTGGTTTCTCCCAAGGTTTTTTTCTCCATTCTGCCACCTGATGGAGTTTTGGTTCCTTGCCACTGTCGCCTTTGTCACCTTTCTACATTTGTTGCCATTGGCTTGGCGTGCTTAGTTGGGATATTCAATTTAACGTTTAATTTAATATTCAACAATAATACTGATCTGCCTGCATTGACACTATTATATATATATATATATATATATATATATATATATATATATATATATATATATATATATATATATATATATATATATATATATAATTAACTAAATTAACTAAATTAATTACTTTTTTTTAAATAAAAATGAAAAATCACTGAACTTACTTAAAGGGACACGCCGACTTTTTGGGACTTTAGCTTATTCACCGTATCCCCCAGAGTTAGAGAAGTCCATACATACTAGGGGTGGAGCCGAACCCAAATACGGTATTCGGAAAGGCACAAATAACGTGTTTTTTACAAATACTTATTTCGAACAAATACTTAAAAAAATATTTGTATTCGGGAACAAGAAAAACTGTATATCAAAAAGTTGTGTTTCCTTGTGAGACCGCAGTGCATGCCCGGATGAGTGAGAGAGTGACGGACACAGGCTGCTCCACACAGCAACAGAGAGCCAAAAAACACTTAACTCCATCACTATTTTTGTTGAACAGATTTTTGTACCTTAACTGGGTTCCTGAGGCAGTTTATAACTTTCGAGAAGTGGTGTTTGATCGGGAGATTATTCCATTACGCTACATTATTGACGTCTGCAGTCGGGTGCTCTCATGTTCGCTCTGTTTACGTAGCTGTTTAGCGCGGTAATTTAGACAATAGGCTGTTGACAGAGTAACGTTAAAGTTCGGTTAAAAAAAGTAAAAAATGCTTGTGTAGTTGTGTCGAATTGTATGCACGTGTGGGAGTTATATGGTACGTTTAAGTTACTCTGTCTTTTGCAGACAGCAAGATGTAGGCTGTAGGCTTCATAATGTTCACAATGGTATTTTATTAGTTGTTGGTTTAACCATGGATGAGGTAATGGCTGTTATGTTATTTTATTTTCAATGACGTTCCTTGTTTCATCGCTGTATTTATGGAAAAACATCAACCAATATTGCATATCCATAATTAATTATAATAGATATAATTAAAGAATACTTACACTATAACGTAAATTAGATTTTTACGCCTATTTTGAATTTTACTCGAATACAAATACTTTTCCCCCCTCAACAAATACAAATACAGATACAAATATCGGCTACTTTGCACACCCCTAATACATACCCTTTTCATCTCTGTGCGTGCCATAACTCTGTCTGACGCTGTCTCTCTCCCAATAAGTGACAAAATAACGCCAACATTTTCACAGCGTGTACAAATAACAAGGTCACATGAGACACAGCCATCTTCTAACTGTATACATACTGGGAACTATATTATAAGAATTCTTGTTATTTGTAGCCTACATGCTATGACTATACAAATCACAACATGTAAATAGGAAAAAGTTATTTTGTCACTTATTGGGAGCAGTAGCTGGAGCTGTTTACCTCCATTCTTTGTGCTAAGCTAGGCTAGCGGTGGGTGCGTCAGACAGAGTTACGGCACGCACGGTAACTCTGTCCCAAAAAGTCGGCGTGTTCCTTTAAGCTGGACTGTGATGCTATTTTCTTCTGGAAACAAACTTTTTTGCATTATTTTCCTGTTATCTCTGTACAGCTGCTTAACAATCTGTATTGTAAAAAGTGCTTTATAAATAAATTTGACTTGACTTTTATATTACTTTTATATCCAGTGTTAAGTTGTGTAAATAGGTAAATGTTTGTAATGGCACTAGGAGTGTGCTGAAAACGTACTTGGTTACTAACGTAACCTCGGTTCTCTCTAGAGAGAGGAACGAGTACTGCGTAGTAAGACTACGCTTAGGGGAAAATCCTTTCCTCTCTCTAGAGAGAACCAAGGTTACGTTAGTAACCGAGTACGTTCTCTTACGAGAGACACTCTCGTACTGCATAGTAAGACTACGCTTAGGGGAACATAATGTAAAACGCTGTGCATGCCGGGATCCGACACCATAGACCCAGAGCAATCAGCTGGGGTTCATACAATGCATAATCACCCAGGGGACTCACAGGGAATCCTGAAAGAAGGGGGTTTTAGCCACTATCTTCCAAAAAATGGCGGCTCAGAGCAGCCCTGCTATTTATCATAGCCATATATCACAGACTGAGACTTTCAGTCTAACAACTTTTGGCCATACTAGACCGATAGTAACCTGTCTTGTAGAGCGGGAACCTCTAGGTTATAAAACCTTATAAATGTAGACGGGGAGGCCCAGCCTGCCGCCATACAGATATCTTGCAAGGCAATCCCACTTGACCAGGCCCACGAAGAAGCCATGCTTCTCGTGGAGTGCGCTCTGACACCCAAAGGGCATTGTATGCCCTTGGTTGTGGAAGCTAGAGCTATAGTGTCCACAATCCATCTGGATAGGCTCTGTTTCGAAACGGCTAGTCCCTTAGAACGCCCGCTGAACGAAACAAAGTGCTGCTCCGTCTGTCTGAAGGCAGACGAGCGAGACACATAAGCTCTTAATGCCCTGACCGGGCAGATAAAACTCTCGTCCTCATTTTCCCCAGTGACCAGTAGGGCAGACAGGGAAATGACCGGTGCCCTAAACGGTGTATTTAGGGATACCATTCTCCTGTCGGAACGTGGTTCCTGGACAGTCTGTCTGGTCCAACATTCAGGAGCCCCGGCACGTGCGCTGCTTTCAGCGAGAGCAGGTTGCTGCGTGCCCATATCAGGAGGCGTCTGGTTAGCCTGTACAGAATCAGGGACCTGAGGCCGCCCTGGCGATTTATGTAGGATACCACTGATATGTTGTCTGAACATACCAGGACGTGGCACCCCGTTATCAGGGGACGAAAGCGCGTGAGCGCTTTGCTCACTGCTAACATCTCAAGGCAGTTTATATGAAGGAGCTTCTCCCGCTCTGACCTTAGGGCCCTCGAGCAGCGCTCCCCATCCTGCGTTGGATGCGTCCGTAGACACCACCCTCTCGATGAAGTCCCCAGGCTTACACCTGAATGGTACCAGTCTTTCGACCCCCAAGGGCTCAAAGCTGCAACGCATGCTTGATTGACCTTGAGGCGAAGCCGACCGGCGGCCCACGCACTGTGAGGCACCCTCCCTTTGAGCCAGAGCTGCAGCGGGCGCATGCGCAGCAGGCCCAGCTGGAGAAATGATGATGCTGAGGCCATCAGACCTAGCATCTTTTGAAATCTCTTGAGAGGGACTACAGCGCTGCAGCGGAAAGAGCTGACTGTGCGCTGAATATGTAGTGCGCGCTGTGGCGACAGCTGTGCTGTCATCGTCAGCGAGTTCAGTTCTATTCAAAGAAAATAAATAATCTGTCTGGGGAATAGCGAACTCTTTTCCCAGTTCACTGTGAGACCGAGATTCTCGAGGTGATCCAGTAACATAGCTCTGTGCGCTATGATCTCTGAGTGAGATTGGGCTAGAATGAGCCAGTCGTCCAAATAGTTCAGCACTCGAACGCCCCGGAGTTTGAGGGGTACGAGCGCTGCGTCCATGAACTTCGTAAATGTACGGGGTGCCAGGGACAAGCCGAACGGCAGGACTGTGTACTGATATGCCTGACCCTCGAAGGCAAATCTAAAAAAACGCCTGTGACATGACGCATTCTGTATTTGAAAATACGCATCCTTTAGATCTATTGACACAAACCAGTCCCCTTGGCGAACATGCGCAAGGATTTTTCTGGTCGTGAGCATCTTGAACTGGCGCTTCATAAGCGCTTTGTTCAGTTGCCTCAGATCTAGTATGGGTCTTAGACCCCCGTCTTTCTTGGGTACCAGGAAGTATCTGCTGTAAAGCCCCCCTTTGCTCTGAGCTTGAGATAGAGGTTCTATAGCCCCTTTGCTCAGTAGTTTCTGAATTTCGGCTCGAAGTAGATGTGCTAATTTCGATTCTACCGAGGTCTCGACGCGCCGTGTGGCGGCGAGGGCGTCGGCGAAACTGCAGCAAATAGCCTTCTTTTATAATGTTTAGCACCCATTTTGAAACCCCGGGAAGCTTCGCCCACGCGTCTGCACGGGTTGCTAGGGGCTGAGTGAGAAGCGCGCTCTGATCGGCTCGCGATACAGCGGCTTCGGTGAGCTGTGACAAAAATGTCGTGCTCGCAACATCTGAGGCAGGGGCCGTGCTGATGACAGCGGGCAGAATGTCCGCGCTTGACCCCTCTACGGTGGTTAACCGGGAGGGGGAGGGCTGGACGAGTCCCGTAGGAACCGTAATGCTTGTGTGTGGACGTGGGCGCGGGGGAGCGGGCACGTTTACCACCTTTATAGCATCGCTCGCCTGAGCAGAGCGCCTGCACACTGGTTTCGTTTTTACAGAAACCGTGTGATAAGCAGGAGGTAGCATTAGTGGGCACTGGGATGTGGGCACGTTTGCTACTTTTAATGCGCAATCATAAATGCCCTGCGATCGGCTCCTCGACCGGCGGCAGGGAGAGGTACCCTCTGTTCTTGGCGTCGTCAACAGCCGAGAACGCCAGAGAAACAGAAGACCTTGTCCTGGTTGAAAACGGGGAGCTCCAAGCTCTAGCGACCTCTTCGTGAAGCTCAGCAAGGAAGGGTGCCGGCTTGGATGCAGGTGAAGAGCGCTCCCCGGGCAGGAAGTAGCCGTCCAGTCGGTTGTGGGCGGGCTGCTCAGGCGAAACCCAGTCAAGGCCAAGGCACGCCGTGGCTTGAGTTAGCACGCGAACTAGCTCCGCCTCGATGCTAGCTCTCCTTCCCGTCGAAGCATGGACAGGAGGCGCGAGATCCTCAGAGCTCGCCCAATCCTCACTGCCTGACGCCAGGATAGAGCAGGAATCCCCATCTCGCAGCATCGCGTCGACCTTGTCCACGCCGACGACAGAAGCTGCGGCAAGCTGCGGCCGCTGTCCGTCGGGGATCGACGACGGAGAAGCCGGTGACGTAGCTCGCGGGCGCACCGGCGAGCTTTGTCGGCTGGGAGAAGGTTCCGGGATTCGCTGAGCACGGCGCTTTTTACGGCGCGTCACTACAGCGGTGAACACGGGCTCTTGGAATGATGCCAAGCGAGTCTGCAGAGTCGCTAAAGGCAACAGCTCGCAGTGAGGGCAGCCGCCGTCAGCGAGTGCGAGAGCCGCGTGTTGCTCACCCAGGCAGGAAACGCAGGTAAAATGGCGGTCCCCATCGCTGAGTGTGGCTCTGCACGAGCCGCAGGAAGGCATCTTTAAAAAGATGCTACTCTTTTAGATGGAGTGTGTGTCGCGGTGGCGAGCACACACTAGAGCAATTTGAGAAAAAGGATATAGGCCCCGGATAGCGCCGCAGGAAGGCGATGAAGGCGGCGTGGCCAGCAGCTTCTCGACTCGTTCCGCTGAGATGCTTCTTCGACGCGGCTTCTCCTCGGATCCAGCGATGTAATGTCTTCACTGAAGGATTAAAAATCAGAGAGTTGAGCCTGCGAGCGCAATTTATAGCCCTAAGCCACGCCCGTTTCGGCAGGACGTGACGCAGAAAGGCGCGAAGCGCCCTCATTGGGTGTGACGTCACTCTAGGTCTCGCTCGATAGGCTCACAAGCAGTTGCCCTCACAGCAGCCAATTGGCGCGTGAGCTGTCTCGCCTATGTCGGTATGCTGCGGCAACGCGTTTTACATTTATACAAAATTAAGGATAATTTTTGGCTTCAGTATTCTCGTGGAAAAGGATTTTCCCCTAAGCGTAGTCGTACTACGCAGTACGAGAGTATCTCTCGTAAGAGAACCAGAGTTCATAGTCTTCTGAAAAGTTCCAAGTAAGAGGGAAAAATGTTGAGAAAAATAGTGATTGCAAAGATGATCTTCTCTTTGTTTGCTTAATGAACTCCATTGCCAGGAAAGACTGCACAACAGTTTATTTTCTCTAATGTATTACTTGTATTCATTGCAAGGCCTTGTGAAAAAGTACTAACTGTTCATATAATTATATCATTTATAATTATAACCAAATAATAAGTGGTTCAGACATGCTGTGAAAAATATGCTGCATGATGATCCAGCAAAGCAGAGAGCAAAATGTTCTGTTGAAAATGTCATTTCATAACTTTCCATGGTTAAAGTGCAGACCACAGATGAGGAAACCTGCACAATTTTTGGAATTAATTCATTCGTTTTGTCACAAGCTTGTTTACACTATGATTAATATGTAAATGACATTTTATGAAATTGTGACTAAGGAGAACATACAGGAGTGTGTTATTCAATTTAGCACCATCTGTTTTACCTAACGAGGGAGGCAGGCATAGAGAGAGAGAGAGAGAGAGAGAGAGAGAGAGAGAGAGAGAGAGAGAGAGAGAGAGAGAGAGAGAGAGAGAGAGAGATACTCGAACACCCACTGCAGTTTTCTGTTCATTTGTATCTCGTGCCAACAGAAAACCCAGAGCTGCAGAAATACAATATCTCACATTCATTCATACAGCCTGATGGCAATGCGTCAGACCTCTCATCTTATGCCTAAGTGCACCTTACTTACAGCCCACATTTAGTGTTTCCAGCACAAACCCATCTATTTTTAATAACTACTCAACAGGTAATGGCCCCTCAGATCACAGTCTATTGCTCAGTGATTCATATGTGAGCATGTAGTGTTATTCTCAGGCTTTGTGTCTTAAAGGCCAGTAACTGGGTTAGTGTGCAAACACTGTAACAAAACATTTCCATGCATATCCTAATTTATGTAATTCATAAAAGCAGATTTTACTATACAATATTTCAAAGCAATAAAAAAAATATTATATTTGCAATGCGCTCAGTACAGTGGCAGTATTTTTAGTGTAAATGAAAATGTCGCTGGTTGCATATACAACCGGTTCCCTGAAAGGGGTATGAGATGCTGCTTCTTGGTGTCGATGCTATGAGGTGCGTGCTATCATTAGCATGATCGGTAACTGAAGCACGTGCACCCACACAGCAATATTAATTGGCAGACAGCAGTCCATGACATCACAAGCGGAGTGCCCGTGAGTATAAAGGGGCACCTGAATTACACATCATCAACTATTTTGTCTGAAGGAGAAGTATGGCAACAAGATGCAGTGTCTTGTTCCCCCTTTCAGGGAAAGGCGTTACATACGCAACCTGAGACCCTCCCTTTCGAAGTGGAACTTCGACGCTGCATCTTGGTGTTGACGCTATGGGAAACCAATCACCACTACACCATGCTGAAGGAATGCCTGCCTCACTAAGCTATGAATATGCATAGATAAAGTGGCCAAAGCACTGAATGACTCAGCTGGAGTCAAGAGCACGTCGACCCCAAGGGCACATCCTTAGTGACATGCAAAAATCTATATAGTGGCTCTACTCCTAAATCCAATATCCACAAACACTAGGGAAAAGACCCCATGCTTCCTATGCTCCATAAAATATTACCTCTAACAAGGCTAGTTCAGGCTAGTACAGCCTCCCTCCCTGCTATTGCTGGACAGGCCTCAGCCCAAAGCCCCAAGAGCAATAAGAGGGGAACACACAACATAGCCCCGACTATGCTCTGGTATGCCTCGCTTGCACCTCAGCAAAATTGCCTGAGAAAGCTCTACAGAACAGCCCACTAAATGGATCATGTGAGGTACGAAAATGTCAGCATAGACAAGGTGTGGACTTGTAGTAAAAACTACTTGTTTTTCTAAGATAAAATCTATCTCCTTACTGCTCAGGCTACAACATAAAGTGTTGCCTCCCAATCAAGGGCATATATGTCCTGAACCAGTATATACGTCCTATATATATGTCCTACCAGTATATGGTAAAAAAGGATCCAAACAAAAGAAAGGACATATTGCAGTTTGCCCATTAACCTGACTCTACCTTGGGGAGGGAGGTAAACAACGTACTAGGGTGCTTGTGGACTGCCCACAAATTTTTTCTGACATCCGACTGCTCTCCAATTCGCCATGATCGTCCCTTCCCCATGAGCCTGCAGTTTCTTCCGTATCCACGCACACGGGTGGAAGAAGCCGGATTTAGCACACATCTTTCCTGAAATGCCACCAATTACACCTTCGCCTCTGAACTTTCCCATGACCGTCTCAATGGAGAGTCCAGAGGGCGAAGCCTAAGCATCAAAAATGATTTTTTTTCTCCTTTTACTTGATGCTCGGCAGATTTAACCACAGATACCTCTCCATAATTACCATCGCTGCCATCAAATAACCGATGGCAGCAGCTGTTTATTTGGTGGCACGGAGAGCCAAATCTGTGGTGCGGTGCAGTTCAGCGACTACTTCAGGAGACAATCCCTGCTCCTGATTCAAATCTCTCAGCAGGACAGTCTGATATGGCTGCAGAAAAGCTATTGTATGCAGGGCCACCACCCTAACTTGCTACACATACCCCTTGCCAATCAATGCGCCTCACTCTGCGAGAGATAGCTAGCCAGTGTCTCTTATACAGAGGGCATCTTCACGTATCGCTACTTGCTCAATCACTCCACATTCTTATAATTTTAAAGTGGAAAAGGAAAGATGTGTGTTAAATCCGGCTTCTTCCAGGACCTCTCCAACTCACTGTGAAGATACGGAAGAAACTGCAGGCTCATGGGGGAGGGGCGATCATGGTCTGCCAGGAATCGCTCATCGAGTGTATCATAAGATCATATGACTAGAGCCGCGTTTCCACCGTAGGAACTTTCCCCAGGAACTAGGGACTTTGGGGTGGTACTTGGTGTGTTTCCACTACAAGAACCAGGGTCTAAATGAAGTTCCGGGTAAATATTTCACCCTCCGAAAGTCCCTGCTTGTGAGGTAGTACTTTTTCAAAGTTCAGGAACTTTCAGGGGTGGGACTTGGGCGCTGAACATGCTGATTGGTTGAGTTCATGCCGCATTTTGATTGGTTGACTCAGCGCAGGCTCTTATTTCAACCTTCATTTTTTTTTATATATATTGCGGTGCGTGCAGTAACACTTGTTTGCTATTCAAATCAACAATGGAGTTTTAAAAATATGACCAATGGACCCACAACGAGGTTCAGGCTTTATTAATACTAGAACTACCCGAATTCTATAACTACTATAATGGCCATAGCAGTCATTCTGACCACTCATACATTATTTGCATATAATTTCAATAAGCTATATCAAATCTAAGAATAAATGGATCTGTAATGTTAGTATATGTAATAATAAACATCAGAACACTTCATTTTAAATCTAATGTATGTGAAAATTTATTAGTTAATCGACAACCACAGAACAGCTATTGCAATCACAGATACAAAGTCGAAATTTATCAATTTTCTATTATTTTCTTTGTAAAATGAAAACAAATGTATTCATCCTTGGATAGGCCTATTAGAATACAATAACTTACAAAAACATCGCCAATATATGCATTTCAATGCATAGGTAAAACCTTTATGGGCACATATGAAACGCATATGCCCCAAACTGACGGTTATTCTAACCGTCACGGGAAAATAATATGAAAATATAATAACTGCGAGAATACGAACTGATTTAGTAACCAATATTTGTTTTAGTGAGCAAAAAATATCATGCTGTAAAATTACAATGAAAATATCATGCTGTTAAATCATAATGAAAGTATTCTCCACTAAGCGGGCTAACTTGGGTTGTTTTGGGGGCAAACAGCGTGCATTCATTTCACTGACGCTTGTGGATCAGTTACTTACAGTCATTGCTTGTTCCTGTGGAAAAAGTTCCTGGGACAAATTGTTCCGGGTAATTTCAGTGGAAACACGGCTAAAGTAAGGTTTATGTCCAGGTGGGACCCATTACATCCAACATTTCCCCGTATGCGGGGCTGACAGAAAAAGAGGGCTTAACAAATTCACTATCTTTGCCCTCTCCTACTACATCAAGCTCCTCAGAGCTAGATGGCGTCAACAACATGCTCTCTGCTGGATAGTGTAAATGCCAAAGAATGTGCTTCCTGAGCCAACAGATTGCCCGAGCCAACAAGCAAGGATTGAGAAAATGAAATCCCTTTCTAAAATTCTTCAGCCAGCTCGGCCTGCGAGGCCCCACAACCTGAGTATCCATGTTGCCTCGGATCCAAACCACGGGATGCAGATGCTTGTACCTCATCCCATGAGAAGAGGGCCAAGCGTGAGTGGAGCTTCCTCACTGTGAACATGTCACAATGAACCCATCCAGCCCCCTCAAGGGCTGAACATGCGTGCTCCAATCCCAAGCAATCAATGCAAAGACTCTGGGTGTTCTTAGGTGTAATAAAAAGTGGAGACAGAGGCACGCTCTTTCTAAAGTATCTGCTGCTTGTTTTATCCATAGTTTCGTCTTTGTTACCACACACTACAAACAAACTGCTCCGAAAGGCAAAAAAGCTGATAAAGTGTAATTCCGATGCCCTTTTATAGTCACAATTGCTCCACTTGTGACCTCATGGACTGCCGTCCACCAATGAATTTTGGTGTGGGGTTACACGTGCTTCAGGCACCAGTCATACTGACGATATTCCCTATAATGTCAAAACCAAGACGCAGCGCAGCAAAGTTCCACTTCGCAAGATAACTTGTACAAAATAATTAGATCTGTAATGTATCTGCACTTATCAGTCAGAAATGTAAGCACAATTGACAATTTTTCTTATTTTCCTGTAGATAATCTTTTTAACTTCTGATCTGAATTGTTATGCCTAAATGCTTGCAAATTAGTAAAAGGCCTATTCAGATAGGACTCGTTTTCCCGCAGGAGGTTAGAGAAATTCATGTTTTACTGAAATCTGTCTGAATCTGCCAAGTCTGTGTTTTTCTACCTACTGTATTTGGATAACACAGTGGTCCTCTGAGAAATCTAATCCTGTCCAAATGCAGATTTCTAGGATTGCTGATATTGTATTATCACAACAACTGTCCTCGTGTGCTTTTTGACCTACCTGAGCTTCTGTTCTGTATGCCAATCTCGCAATATGGTTGGCATCTGACTAAAAAAAAAAAAAAAAAATTATAAGGATAGTCAAATTGCAGAGACTGGTAAAACTGGCCAATTTAAAATCAGTGTCAGGTAAGATTGCATGGGCTTATTATAAGCAGCAAGTTATATCAACGCAGGTGAAGTTTATTTTAAAAAAGTTTTTAGAACAAATATAAAATATATAATTTACATTATATGTGATGTATGCCAACACATGCCAATGACATGCTGTAACGCCAACATCTCGAAACAGATATTAGATTTATGTGAATCTGTACATGAAATCACAGATGTTGGGTGATAAAAATGTGACTAAATTAAATGTTTTTATTTGTTTGTTTGTTTGTAGATAAGCTGGTGTCAAATAGTGAAGGAAAATCAGCTAAAAACTGGTTAGCATATTAACTCATTAAGTGCTGTTTAAACCTCATGAAGTTGGTTGAGAGAATTAACAGAATGTGAAGAGTTGTAAATGAGGGCAGAGGTTATTTAAGAATTATGGTCACTGAATAATACTTAAGAATTTTGGTCATTGTAGCCTATATTTCCTATACCCTTTGTAGCATTGATGACATTTCTATTAGTCTAGATACGCCTTAATATTGATTGAATGTGTATAGCAATCAGTCCCTTTTTTAAGGCTAAAACAACCTTAAAAAACTGTTCTACCATATTGCAATGACCACATAATACTTGAGAGTAACTGTAGCCACAAAATACATGACACAATAAAAAGGGAAGGTAGCGATTGTATTTGCTTAACAAGGTTCTTTTATAAGTCAGTTTGCTTCAAATTAATTTAATTCTGTATTGTAAGTGAGCAATGCCTCTCCAAGGAGTCCTGTGGTTTGATTCATTACAGTGTTTGTTCAGTCTCTCAGCAAAATTTCTCAATCCTTTCCACCCACAGGTTTTATCATCCAGAGCAGTATGAGTGTGTCCCTGCGTCCTATATCCTTTCCCTATGTGTGTGTGTGTGTGTGTGGTAGGGTAAGCCCTGCAGCGCCACTATAATTGCTCTAATCAAAGGTCTTAATCAGTCATTTGTGTCCTTTCTACTGTCTGCTAAAGCAGCAGCTGTAGTGGCTGGGAAAGGGTAACCTGCACTCAGACCAGATATTGTAATGTGCAAAATGATTTTACACTATGGTGGTGCTACATGGTTCTACTGTATATAGTGGCCAACATCAGCTCAATAGAAGGTCTAAGACAACAGGAAAATAATTTGCAGCACACATAACTACCATAATATGATGTATTTCCATATTTTCTTTATCAAGAAGGATTTGATTGCATCAGTTTGAACAAACTCTTGCACGTAAAACGTCCCGCATTAAAATGTGCAGCTTATTGAGTTGAAGTGTGAGGTGTTATCCCATATATATATATATATTACCCCACATGACCAGGGAAATAATTTTTAATTTGATGTTGCAAGACAACTAATGGAAAGCTACTCGTAGATGATATCCATGCATGTGAGTTATATTCTATAACATTATATATATATATATATATATATATATATATATATATATATATATATATATATATATATATTCTGTAACATTATATATATATATTTATATTTATTTATTTAAAGAAAAGCAAACAGCGGGGTTGTTGGAGTCAGCGTGTCTGCTTCAAGTTTTTAGGCCAGACATAACTAGTGTTTACAAGACTCAGTGGCTTTTTGCTGTTAAATGATTGGTATGTGTATGTGTGTATGTGTTGGTAAAATAAGGAGGGGGAATATATAATGTCTTAGCTCTCTCCCAATCTTTCATTACATAGTAATGGTTTACTAACCAAAAGAATGCTCTTTCCATGTTTAATTACAGGTTGGCCTTGCTGTCACCCTTCTGAAAAGCCATTTACTGGAGGGATTCAGTTATAAAGACCCGTCAGAAATGATTCCCCGTGAGCAGGACAGGGCTTATGTTTGCAGGGAAAGACAGAGACCTTCACTACAGACTTTTAATGGCTTGTTCTCTGTGTATGTTGGTTAGCCTCACTATGGAGTGTGGCTTTGGAGTCATGCAACCAGTGTAAGTTCTGATACCGTCTCTGCTTTTTAATGGCTCTCATGTGTTCTGTTTGGGTCAAAAACTCAGCTGGGGTCATTAAGGAGGCAGGCTTTACTTGGAGTACAATAGTGCATGCAAAAAACCTGACCGCAAATCGGGACATTTACATGTGGTATGCAGTATGAAAAATGCAACTGTTTGCACGCCCTCGGAATTGCAAAACAGCTCACTTCCCTTTGTCTTGTTGAGTACTGAATGCATTCTGCCCCAAACTGATATTCTCAAACAAACATTATTTAATCAGAATGACCAGTTATCTTTTACTTAAAGCTATAAACGTTTATACATCTTCTTTTCAACCAGAATAGTCATTTACCTTGATATTTATTTTGATAAACATTCTTAGGCTTTGGGAATCTTTGAAAGGAAATTTTTGACTCTGCATAGCCTTAATCAAAAGTTGAAAAAGAATGAATGAATGATGTGAGTCACTTGTAGTGCACAAACTGAACGTCTGGGGTTAAGACTGTAACCCTTGTGCCCTGAGAAGGTAACGAGACGCTGTGTTGAAGATTACACTTTGGGGAACGCCTCCAGCGTGATAGCGTCTGAAGCACGTGTGGAACTAGTCCAATCTCAATTGTGTCATGACGTCACATGTGACGGCATGCACGGAAGCTACAATGGGAAGCTGGCAGATTACACTGTTAGCTTCTGATGGGCTGAAGCAAGTTGTTCTCATGCAATCAGGAGGTATGGGAAAGGAACGCAGTGTCTCGTTCCCTTCTCAGGGGACAAGGATTACAGTCATAACCCGAGACATTTCCTTTCGAGGGAACTCGTGCTGTGTCGAAGATGCCACTTCGGGGAATTAAATATCCACTGCACCACACTGACTACTGCTTGTCCTGGTGTGAAGCTTGTCTGGCACAACTCAGTACATAGGGACTTGAGAACCAGGCATGGAGGGCAGATCTAGGCTATTATACCTAATGAAAGTGTGTGGGGAGGCCCAACCAGCAGCATTCCAGACCTCTTAAAGGGGAAACCCCCCATACCAGGGCTTTGGAGGACACCACTCCTCTAGTCGAGTGGGCTCTTATCAGGAGTGGTGAAGGCAGACTGTGCACCTCATACGCTGAAGAAGTAGCCTCCACAATCCACCTGCTAATGGTGTGCTTAGTGGCAGGGGTACCCTTCTTAAGTGACCCAAAACACACAAGTAGCTGGTCCGACTTTCTCCAGCCCGAGGACCTACCTACATAGGCCTTTAAGGCCAGGACAGGGCAAAGTAGATGTAGCTTTTCCTGATCAGCCGACACATGTGGTGGAAGATGAAAAGCCTGCAGGATAACAGACCATGCCACATTAGATGGCACCTTGGGCACAAAAGGTGGAGAATGGCCTTTACTTCCAGGAGCGAACTTGAGGCAAGAAGCAACAAAAGATAGCACCTGCAGTTCCCTAACTCTTTTGAGGGATGTAATAGCTAAAAGGAAGGCCATTTTAAAGGAGAGAAACTTATCAGACACCTCGTTAATGGGTTCGAAGAGTGCCAGGAATAACCCTTCAAGAACCACTGCCAGGTCTCAAACAGGAACCCTGGCTTGGACGACAGGGCTCATCCTCCGAGCACTACAAAGGAAACAAACAATTAGTTGGTGCCTCCCCATAGGGCCATCGCTTAAAGGCCTTAAGTGTGGATGGGGAAAGCCCATCAGAGAAATGACCTTGGAGGAACTCCAGCACTAAAGCCACTGGGCAGTTAACTGGGTCCAGCTGGCATTCTCTGCACCATTAAGCAAATACATTCCACTTTAATGCATAAAGTGGAGGGATATCTAGAGTTTAAGGCGGGACACTACAGGTGAATAGGGAATATTTTTTAATTAGAAGATATCACTGTGAAACTTCTCCAGTTTATTACTGGCATAAACATAAGAAAAACAATATATTACAAAGTGTGTGTAAATGTTGTAATATGCAAATTATGCCTTATATACTTAAATAGACGCTCTTTTGCATACATTACCAAGAACAAAATTTAGAAATTGGAAAGGACCAAGTTTGAAATTCTTGGTTGTTAACATTTCAGTTGAAAGGGCTTTTACAGAGGGGATTCTGGATATCTTATTTTGTGCTTTAGTACATTAGAGAATACTGACAATAGCCTTAAAAAATATTTGGAGTAAAGGGACCTATAACTCAGGATAGGAATGATATATCAACAAATCCCTCAGTAAAAGACTTCCGAATATAGTTAAGTAAAAGACTGGAAAAGTTGGTGCTTGAAGGTGCTACTGAAGTGGATATATCTGACTCTGAGGGTGAGAAAAACTACCTTCATAAACAAACATAACAACAGTCACAAAAACTGCAAACGAACTGTCCCTGTTTGTTTTTTGTCCATCTATAAATAATTTAATCTAATAAACCGCTCCCTGTCTGTTTACAGCCTAAATGCCTGCATGATATGTAGGCCCCTCATACAGACACCGCCTCAGCCACGTCTGTACCATGGCATCCAGCCCCAGAGAAGCTGGATATGTGAGGGGAAACCAAAGCGGACAGTGTTTATTCTCGTGAGAGGCGAACAGATCTACTTCCGCTTGGCCGAACTCCCTCCAGATTAACTCCACCACCTAGGGGTGGAGTCTCCATTCTCCGGGCCTCCAACCCTGCCTCGACAGGATGTCTGCCCCCACATTTTTGTCCCCTGGAATGAGCTCTAAGTGAGAGTAGTTTGCCCTGGGACCACAGGAGAACCTGATGCGCCAGTCTGCACAGAGACCTCAGGCCCCCCGCCGATTTATATACAGTAAGAAATCACCAGCGTATTGTCTGTTAGAACTAGAACATGATGGCCTCTGAGGTCTGGGAGGAAATGTCTCAGAGCTAGAAACACAACCATCTTCTCCAGGCAATTGATGTTCCATGAAAGATGATAGTCCCTCCATAGACCTTTGGTTAAGCGACCTTCCATGACAGCTTCCCAGCCCGTGAGGTATGCATCTGTAGTCATGATCTTCTGCTGACACGGTGCTCCCAACACCTGCATGTTACTTTGATCATGCAGAATGGGTTTCCCCTCTGTGAAAACTGGTCCCCTGGTCCTGAGCCACCACTGTAGGGTTCTCATGTACAGCAGGCCAAAAGGTTGGTTGGCCTTAGATGGTGAAGAACGACATCTCGATCCCGAAACGCCATCTCCTCGGACTGGGCTAAGATAAGCCAGTCTTCTATATACAGTCCCGTATAGACTAGTTTCTATATACAGTCCACAAAGTGTTGTCTTTGACGCAGCATGAGTTCCCTCAAAAGCGAATTGATTTGACTGTTGATACCTCTGTGGTTGCTAGGAGGCTGCCAAGCTGTTTTGGGTGGTTACTGCTAGGAGGTTGCTAGTTTGATGCTAAGTGGTTCTCAATGTACTCTGGTCGCTAGAAAGCTTTTAGGTGGTTACCCAGGTGTTCTGGTGGAGAGAGCAGGTTTTGTCATGTTGTTATTGATTGAAATTTTTCAAAATGGAGAATGTGTTCACAGGCATGAAATGCTGCTCTTATGCGCTTGCACAGGAAAGCAGCGGCTGACATACATACAGCAGAGTACTGCATAATAAATTACATTTGAGTGTGTTTCTTGTCAAAGTTTATCTTATTCCTTCAAACCATGCTGCATGGGATCATTTTATACAATTGTTGCATTCTTTTTTAAAGCTTGAAGAACTTCACCATTCATTGTCATTCGTCTTTTGCCGTAAAATGATATCATACTGCCTTAGAACAATGTTTTACATTTGAGGCCTTTCTTTGATTCTAGGACCTTCTGTATCTGGGCTTTGTGGTTTAGTGGTGTGACGCAGACCACCTGCAAACTGCAAAAACCAAAGAACTAGTAATTAAATTTAGGAGCAAAAGAACCAACCATCCCTGTCTGTTTTTATGGCTGAGACGGGGAGATTTCTGATTCATACAATTACCTTGGGATTCACATAAACAATACACTTGAATGAACAAACAACACCGAGGCAATCTTCGAAAAGGGCCAGAGCTATCTTTCAGCTGAGTTTCCTTTCAGTTCATACATGTTTTAAGATAATACGTGTTCACTGTAAGTGCCATGTTTTACTCTGTGGTGTGCTAAAGATACCAACAAGTTGAATAAGATTAACAGAAAGTGGTCAGTGCTTTTTGCTATTTTACAACATATCTTCCATCCATGCGCATAACCATACAGATTTCATAATCCTTAATATCACAGCAAAATTAATCACTAATTTAAATCGAAACAAAACAGTCTAAAACTGTTCAATGTGGACTGGAAGGCACAGAGGCTTTAACTAAATTAATTTAGGAATAGTTGTGCGTTGTGCATTGTGCTATACAAATGAACAGTGGTGAACGAAGTACACAAATCAAGCACTTGGGTAAAAATACAGATACCCTACAAAAATATTACTCCAGTTACCCATACAGATGGTGACACACACATGTGCAAACATGTCCACATTTAAGCATTTCAATGGGCTTAAAAAACTTGCCCTTTTGCAGCAGATGTAGTTCACAAATAACTGGCAGTCATGACCTAAATGTGATTTCATTGACAATCATTTCAATACTAAAATTAGTAAGTACTGTAACTTTTTGTGCCATCAGCCACGTGCACATCAAAGCTCCGGCAATATCCCAATTCTTGGCTCATTTTGACCGAATCATTAAATCAGTGTGTTGTTGACTCACGTACAGTTGCAACTGTCCAGTCCAATTCACAAAAGCATTGTTCAGTGTTATTTTTGAACCAATTCTGCAGATTCATTTGAAAGAATTAACTCATTCATGAATCGGACAAAACTTGTATCTCAGAGGCGTTGGCGATTTCTTCAAATAACGTTAGCAATAACGAGGAATGATATGTTTTTTTATGGAATGTAGTGGAGTAAAAAAGTATGATATTATGCTTTGGAATGAATAGTGAAGTAAAAGTAAACATTTCCTAAATAAAAATACTATAAAGTACAGATACTTAAAACCAATATTAAAGTACAGTACTGAGACTTTTCTTACTGTCCACTGCAAATAAAATTGATTTGGCCAGAACCAATTAAAGAAACACTGCAGTCCAAAAAAAGGTATCATCAACTGGTCAATAATATTTGATTTACACATTTTTTTTAGTCACATCTGGTACATAGTGAGTATCAGTTTTTGATCCTAAGTATATCTATTGTGTGCATGTAAAAAGGGCCTTTTTGACAAGGTTATACTCCCCTACAGGAATAAGGAGTTTACTCTGTACTTCCAAACTCTGTACTCGGTGTAAACGTGGTTTATGAGGACATTTCACGAGTACTCATGAGTACTTTATTAAAAATGTAAAAATGCAGAATGTTTGCTGTGATGGGTAGGTTTAGGGATAGCGGCAGTGTAAGGGGATAGAATATACAGTTTGTACAGTATAAAAATCATTACGCCTATGGGATGTCCTCACAAGTATAGCAAAACAAACTGTGTGTGTGTGTGTGTGTGTGTGTGTGTGTGTGTGTGTGTGTGTGTGTGTGTGTGTGTGTGTGTGTGTGAGAGAGTGAGTCATTATTAGCACACTTCATCTTCTATGTTCTCTCTAGTTTTTGACAATGTGTCTCTCCTCAGATCGACTCTTCCATGAAAACCTCCCATCAACCTTGCACTCCACATTTACGAACACTCTTGAGTAGGAAAACCCACACTCATTCCGCAGTGTAGTGCTCTTAAGGCTCTCAAACACTTTAGTGTTGTTCTTTGGCTAATGTTTACAAATCCTTCCTAATTCCAGCAGAGTCGCCACACACAAGCACAGAAAAGATTTGTTCAGCCTCACAGTCAGAGGCTTGCCGCAGTTCAGCGGGGAAGAGGATAAACAAACAACCAGAGAAGAGAGTAAGAGACAGACAGACACAGACCACATATAATGTTTAGAATCTTCTAAATCAACAGACTGAGTGAACACATTCTGGCAAGAGTTGTGCAAGTTATGTGTGTGTTACTTTAGCTGTTTTTACTAAAACACATTACTGTTCTTACTTTAGCTGTTCTTACTTTAGTTGTGTATGTTACTTTAGCTGTTCTTACTAAAACTGTCCCAAGAATTTAGCCAAATCTGTGAAAATGACTCATAAAGAAAGTAATCATTTTAATTAGTATTATAATAAAAATGCAAAAAAATAAATAAAATAAAATCTGTCCGTATATATATAGGCTATATATATATTTGACACAAACACTATTTTTTCAGCTTTTTGTTCAATATGTTTGTGTCTTTTTTATGAAACTTACCCACGTTCAAGTGTTGGTAAAAAAAGAATGCATGAAGCTAGTACAAAATGCGGGCTGGCAACTTATTTATAAAAAAAACCACTGGTGTGAAAGAGTTAAATGTATATAAGGAATAATTGCCAACAGAGAAAAAAGGTGAGAGAGACAAAGAGAAATTGGGCATGCCATATGACCTGCATCTGTCTCTGCTCTCAGCAGTCTCTACAAATAGCTAAGCTTGGTTTAACCCCTCAAAACTTAATATCAACATTACAATCTCACAACTGTGAAATGAACTGCAGCTCTTCAAAATTGCATTGATTAAATTGTGGGGTTGTGCTAAAAGAGAAAAATAGAGAGCATATTTGACATTACTAAATCATTTTGAGAAAGTCATGTTTGTCATGTTGTCTTTTTTTCATCCTGTTGTCTGGTTCTTTGGCTGTGGCATTTGGATAGCTATTTGAAAACCAAAACAATGTTGTGAAGTGATATGGAACTGTAATGCAGTCAAGATCTGAAACTACTTCATAGTAGAGGTCTGCACGGGCTTTAAACTTAAGCCCGAACCCGGCCTGTACCCGATATCATTTAACCAGACCCAGGGGCGGACTGGCCATCTGTGTGATCTGGAGAATCACAGAACGGCCGGTACTTCAGGACGGCCGGCGGGCCGGCCCACCACCGACCACGCACGCACGCAGTCATCACCTGTTTTTTTTCCCCTGTTAACGCGGCTGCGGGTAAAAACCGGAAAGAAAAGGGCGGGGCTGAGAAAGCGAGATAAAACTTTTTTTTTTTTGCGGAATTTCGATACTGAAGCCGCTAAATGTCGCAAACTAATTTTTAGCAGCACAGCCAACAGTAGCACCTCACAGTTAAATATTAGCAGCAGTGAAGAAGTGAGCCAGATAGCTATGCAGCAACATGCCACCAGTGATGATGAGGGACAGAAAGATGAGCTGTTCCACGGGTAGATCCAGGGCAAGTAAGTATGGAACATGAGAGGCGAAAGAGAGTTACTTGCTAGGGATGATTTTAGGAAGTGATATTCAGGTTGCTACATTTTTAATTATTACAGTAGTTAAAACAGCTAAACTTCAACATTTTAGCTGTAAAATGCCACATGCAGTAGCTAATATTAAGAAATATGTGCTTTTACTTTTAAAAATGTTGGTGACATTACAGTTAATGCTTACAAACTTTGAAGATTTTGAATACAGAAGTTACATTTGTAATGGTGTATTTTCATTTAGATGTGGTATTATTATTTGTGCAGTAAGATTAATTACTGCATAAATTAATTAAGATTATTAAGTAATACATTCATGGAATAGATTGTATAATATGCTGTTATAACAGTAACACAGCATATTGTTTTTTTATCCATTCCATCTTTGTTTATTCAGGTTGAGCTTAGACCAAGAACAGAGAAAGACACCCACTCCAGCTCAACTTTAAATTACTTTAAGCGCCCCAAATCAGACAGTCACAGCCTAGAGTTTTTTTTACACAGGACTGCAGTGTGTTGAGACCTCCATTTATATGTAGTATAAAGTTAATCTAGAATAATATGCTTTTAACACAACATCTAGTCAACATCAGTGGTATTGATAATAATGTGGATGGTATAGTATCATGAGCCACAATTCAAGTCTTGTGACACTCATGCCAGGCGTTATTGTTGTTGTTGATGAGTTTCCGCGCGCCGATTGCTTTGGGCCGGGCCTAGTCAAAGTCCAGGGCCGTTTTTTAGTCCCAGTCCGTCCCTGACCAGACCCGAACATTATGGTTATATTTTAAACCCGAACCCGAGGTCCGTTTCGAACCCCATGTCCGTTTCGAACCCGAAGTCTGTTTTGAACCCCATGTCCATTTCTCACAGTACATTTCTTTCTTTTTTTTTTGCAATATACCTACTGTATTTTATGATTGCTTGCAACTATAATAATAAAAAAAAAGGTTACAAACACCGTTTCACCATGCAAGAAGAAGAAAAAAAAGCGGTCCCACTTTATATTAAGTGGCTTTAACTACTATGTACTAACATTGAAATTAATAATTTGATACAATGGACTTATTGTGTACATATATGTTTTTACATTGTACTTATATTTTAAAAAAATACCTGCTTGTAATTACAGCGGTAATTAATTTATGTAATTACATTTGTAATTACACTGTTGACCCTTCCCTTACACCTTAAACCACCCTTAAACTTAACCATACCACCACACCTGTCCCTAACCTTACCCGTATCACACCTCAATAGCAGCAAAAGTGTTTTACAATAAAACATTAACACAATAAGTACATTGTACTTATTTTTCTATGTAAGTACATAGTACTTAAAGCCACTTAATATAAAGTGGGACCAAAAAAGCATATGAACTTAAATTACGAAACTTTGATGTGGTTGAACAGATGAAACTGTCACAGATTCCTCTGGAACTCAAACATTAAACTTCAAAACAAAGTTTGAGCAGTTTGCACTACTATTTACACAACTATTTACACAAATATATCCTTCTCTGTACGAGTTGTGAAGGAAGAGAACAGCATCGAGAGTTGATGGTTTCAGCGTGTCCTCTGATTGCGGTGTTGTGATAGCGCACGCGGGCGCACATGCGCAAAACAGTTTTGTAAAATGATCAAATAAAAATTATTCATATAGTTCATAGAATGCTTAAGTAGTGAAAAGTAGCAATCAAGGTATTTAACCCTTTAACTGTCACTGTCCCGTATACGGGACGCCTACGTTTACCTCACTATATTACAATTAAATCCTAAATTAATCATGACAAACTATATATCATTGGAAAGGTCTAAGACTCCTTAATAGATATTTCAGCACTGTTTTCTGTTACAAATTATGCAGGAACAGTAATAGATGAATTTATGACAAGAGCGCACCTCAAAAAAATCGACATATAACAGGAGTTCTGACCTTTGTCACAAAAAGTCGACGCACACACTTTTAATAATTGAAATGTTGGTTTTCATGCTAAAAATTAATAATAAAACATATAATCTAGTATTTGTCAATAAAAAAAATGATAAAATAATATTACCTTCTAAAAAGTATCATATATATATTATCCTCTAAAATATAATATTATCTTTTTTTATCGCCTTTTTTTATTACATTTCATATTTTAGTAGTTATCATAAATTAGGTATCATTTGAAAGCTTACGATCTCAGAATTCATCCTGTGAAAACTGTTTTGAAATTGGACATTGTGTTACCATAGAAACATTACTCTAAATTATTTTATCAGGCTCCTCCCCTTTTGGGCATTATTATGTTTCATAATTTATGATCAAAATATTTTCTAATCTTGACAAAACACATATTGTCAGAAAGGTCTGAGTCTCAAGGTTCCATATTTTGTGACAGAAGTGATATTTGGACAGAAATGTATACATTTTTTATGGCAGAATGCATACAGTTAAATTCAATGGAATTCAATGACACCCGGAGGCTATTTTTGGTATTACGCCTAAACAAAATCTCATGGGAACTTCAATTTTTATTATATCAACTTCAAATTTGGAACACAACTTGGTTAGATTTATGGCTTTTATTTTATAGTAATTTTATAGTAAAAAATATTTTGTAATATATATATTTTATATAAAAGAAAAATATTAAATAAATTATATTTGATTTAATGTAAATTTAAACTTCCATAACTTTTTCATACTTTAATTTTTTGAAGTTCTTTCACTTCAGCAATAATCTGCAATTTTTTCCCTTTAAAACAAGACCAAACTTAGGTCTATACTCCAAAGCATTCTTGAATTACAGCCATTTAAGCTTGAATAGTGCATTTTAATGTCCATTCTCAAAAAGGGGGGTGACAGCTAAAGGGTTAATAAATAATCAAGTAAAAAACCAATGACGGTCCCTGATGCCAAACAATCGTAATTTTTCTGTTGTGGATGGAGGTGTTATGTACAGTAGCTTTTCATCTAGTCTCTCTAGTGTTTGTCAGCACTGTAAGTGACTGCTGCTGGTATCCGCTGCTACATTAATGTGACAATCTGCAGTCGTAAGTGTTATTAACGGTTAGCGCTGAAAGTGCTTCTGTCAGTGACTTACGTATCTGTGGTCAACACTGTCTCTTCTGGGCTGTTTGTCAAATTCTCGTGTCTAGTTCACACTTTATAGTGCAATGCAGTACCATGATGGGTATTTACTATTTATGTGTTGTTCTGCATTGTGTTTTTAAATATATGTTTTTGAAATAAGCTTTTCGCTCTTGTTGTGAACTGTATGTGTGATTGAACTCTTAGATCTTGTTAATTAAGTTGTTAATACTAGAAAATAATACATTAAATGTAATTGTTGAAACTGTTAATGGAGTTACAGTATATACATCTGAAGATAGGACTATTGTGAAATAGTTCACTTTCAAACGCTCAATAGCTAGGTACATTCTGTAGGTTAACATCACTTTACTGAATAGTTTGTTGTTGTTTTTTACTCTAACTTGCCATTGAGTCACGAGATGCATCTTCCTTATCTACCCCATGCTGCTCTTTGCTTCTCTACATTATCTTTTGTAGCTAACAATCATGTCACAACCAACCATACTGTGTATCTGCAGAACTTGGTTGCAATCTTTTGCTAATAGTGGAGGAATAGGATTTTGTGCAACTTCATTATATAAATAGTGCATTTTCATGTACTTTAGTCTGAATATGTGTCCACAAATTGCCTTGGCAACAGTGTACATATGCAGTGTGTGTGAGTGTGTGTGTTCTGTAAATAGACGAGCCTGAGTGGCTGTCCACTGTGAGAGTCTATTTTAGCTGTGCACAGAAAAACAGGCCACTGGTCGTCTCAGCAGTCTAAACTGAACACCCTCATGCCAAATAAATAATTGCCAAACTATATTAATTCACTGTTAATGCAGACACACCCACAGTTGTAAGCACACACACATGTGTATGACAGTACTGGTTTACAGAGGTATTTCTAGTTTCTCCACTGTAATGTTACCCATGACAGGTAAAACCGATACATTCAGCTATAAATGTTTTCTTGCAGTTTTCTGATAAATTTGCAGAATGTAGGGAGCAGTCTATGTGGCCTCCTGCTGGGAATCTAGCAGCCTGCCATGTCTTGTTCTGTATTCTACCAGAACTGAGGGAGAAAAAAAGTCATAGCAACTAATTATATAGATGCATTCTGAAATGTTCTGAAATTCCTCAATTTTTTAAAAAACTTTCCATGGTCTAAAAAAAAAGTTGTACTTTCTGGATTATGTTTGCTTTATACCAGTGGAAGTGATTAAAGTTTTGCTGGCAATAAGCCTGGTTCTCCACTGACAGGCCTCCAAAAGTAGCATTGTATTCTGACGACATAAATGTTTTAGCAAGCAACATATAACTAACCATATTTCAATATGTTATAGTGAGTGCACTTTTATCCATGAAATTAGCTTGAAATTTGAGCACCATGTCACTTTCTGCACTTCATCCTCTCCTTTCATCCTCTGTGTTATTAATTTGTTGTTTAAAATATTCAGCTTAATAACTCACTTTATGCTCTCAGTTCATTTGAGTGTGAACGACATCACCCTATCTCTTTTGGGTGAGCTGACGTGCGGCATGCGCTTAACTGCTCTTCAAAAGGAAAATACATTTTTACATGACTCCCGGCTTCATAATACATTTGAGCAGCAGATAAATGTGCCTGCATCTGTGTCTGTAATTACACTCTAAGCCATGTGTTTTTACAGCCTGCTTAACAGAGGGAAATTATCTCCTCAAAACCAACCACAATTAATGGAGCCACTTTGCTGGTATACTTGTGCAAAAACATTGTAATGACATTTAGCAGAAAATTGCCTCTTCTTGAAATATAAGAGAAAAGATTAGGCAAAGCTCACGCCTCACTGAGTCACTCTAAGTGGCTCATTCATTTTAAACAGAGATAAAGATTGCTATATGTGTGCTAGGGATCTACATCTTGTTGTAATTGCCATATAGTCTTAGCTTCAGAGTGCACGCCCATGGCCTGCCCACAGTCCAGTCACTTACTGTCTGAAGTATATTGCACACAAAAATGGCAAGAACTAACATTTGTCACTTTGAGTCTGACTGGCCGGCATTACTCAATCCATAGGCGTAAAACAGTCATTTTTACATGGTACCAGGTACTTTAGAGGAAGAACAAATAACTGGATTTGCCAAAGGTTTTCAGGTTAGTGGCATCAAATCTTAAAAAATATTTAAGTATACTTGGTATACTTAGCATTACCTAATTGTATATCCGTTAGCATAATTGTATATTACTGTACTGTACTTTTTAAAATATAAATTTTTTGATGGATAGCAATCCTAATCACTGCCATTATTATCAGTCTGCACATTTCTTACGTTTTTTTTATTTTCACATAAAAAGAAAAAACTATGACTTTAACATGTTGGTCATACGGTTTCTTTCAGTCTAAGCCACCACTTTTTGATCAATAGATCACTAAGTAATCAGATGTTGCTGATGTAATACAAAATGAGAAGAAAAATAAACCGTCAAACTAAAAGTCTGTAATTGATCAGACATGGGCCAAGTTAAATAGTTAAACTTAAATAGACAAATTCAAAAAGCACTTGGGTCCATAAATTAATCTATTTGTGATTTATTTTACATTAATTAATTACCGTTAATTAATCTATTAGTTATATTAAAGTAAATCTGCATTTTTTACAATATTCAAAATGTCTCCTGCCCTTCCCAACTGAAGGTATAACTATGTTATAAGGTTCTATAGCACAATCTTCATGATTTGAACCCAATGAGCCACCATAGATTTGTGCAGTTTCTTCGGCAAAACAGACTTTTGGCAGGCCCCTGCTATGCTATTAGTGAGCACTAACAATTTTATTATTAGAAAAGAAATGGTGTGTCACACAACTCAAGTATTATGGCATTAACACCATTTGAGTTTGACAGCTGGAAGGATAAACTTTCATTTTTTTTCTCAGTTTATGGACAGAGAACTGCAGTCAAAAAGGCTTTTGAGTACTTGCAGCTCTTGGTGTTGGTTTAAAGCTGCAGCCTTAAACCCATCTTCTGTCTTCACTGCAGAAGTTGATTGCTACAGCACAGATTTGTTCCAACATTTTTGTGAATTTTATTTAAAAAAAACATATTTTAACAGGAAATGTTTTGACACACACTGTTAGAGGCTAGACAGCTCTACACTTGTGGCATGTTGATTTCATGGGTGCCGTTAAAGAGGAAACCACCAAAGCTCTTCTGAATGTTCGCATTTTCTTTTGATTCCATCGTCTTTTTAATTTGAAGCGCATTACATCTTTGTGTCCAGACCCACATTCTGGAATGGATTATAATCGCCTGTTAAGACAAACTCCAGCCGTAAAACCACAACAAATGATCATTTACTTCTCTCATAAATTGTCATCTGCAAACTCTAAACTTTGAAAGTATTGTGAGCTTTCCATAAAATACATTTGCAAAAACAGAATGGCAAAATCTATGGCCTGTCCCTGCTATTAAAAACGTTGTGGTGTCAATTTAACTTCGTAAAATTGTTGTATGGCTTTTAGGCTATTTATATGCTAGTGCAATGTTAAAAGTTGACAAAATTAACATTTAACAGACATGCATATAAAAAATATACAGACCAAAAAGTATCGGAGACTCATCTTTTAAAATTCTTATTTTTGCCCCAAAGAATTTTCTCTAGAATGAGTAAATCACTCCCAATGATGCCGGTTTAAAAGAAGGAAGTCAAACACATATGTCAAGTCAAATTCCAACTTTCGGTTTTAAGGAGGAAATACACATGAAAGAAAATTGCACTCATTAAGCGACTTAATGGAGTCTTTAGTGATTTTCTTTAGTGAGTTATTTAAGATGGTGTAGTTTTGACATTTAATACTATTCTGGAATGAATCATTGTTTTACCGTTATGAATGCTGTTGACCCAGAATAGATATAACAAAGTATAAGAAGTCTTCTCATAGGTCAGGGCATGAATAAGCAAGAGATGTTTTTACCATTTCAAGGAGACATTTACATACGCATGTGTGGAACGTGTAGCACTCATCACTGAGTCGGACCTGGGCCTCAAGCGATCAGAGTGGGTGGAAGAGGAAATCCAAGAGTACTCAATAACCTACGATGCATTGGGTGAAAACCCCCACCGGTGTGCGTCACTCTTCAAGACATTTTCCAGACTGCTCCGAATGATGAGTCCAAAACTGAACTTTTTTACTTGCCCTTAGAGATCTACTAATGATTTAAGAATTGTTTTATACGACTGCAAAATTAAACACTTTATATACTGTTTGCGCATGTGTAAAATGAATGGTAACACTTTACAATAAGGTTTCATTAGATAACATTAGTTTACTATTTTAGTTAACATGAAATAATAATTAACAGTACTTCTACATCATGTATTATAATCTTAGTTAATGTATACTTTCAACATTTAGTAATACATTATTAAAATAGAATGGTGTATTTGTGACCATGTTAATGTACTGCTATGTGGATTTTCACCCTTGTTCATCCTGTTCTCTATTGTATTTCTTTAAATGGTAAAACAGGGAGATTTGATATCCATTTTATACAATACACGAAACACCACAAATAATAGGAGTGAATTTAGGTTGATTAGGGCACTTTTTCCCAGTAATCTCTATGGCAAAAAGTGTCTAAATCAACCGGACTGCACCCTTAATAACTGTAAGGGTTAATATATATTTAAAATATGAATCAATACGGTAAGTATGTGGTCTCATTTAGATTTCACATGAAAACACTTGAAGAGAAAATAATGTTTGTGTAATGTGATATAATGTGATATAATATATATTTGATATAATGTGATTAATGATAAAACACAATTGCAGAGTCTTACACAGGACTTTATTTAAACAGATAACCTGCTAGCATCAACCTCCACCATAAGTCCGATCTAGAAGTTCTTTTGTTGTTTCCAAGAGTCTAATTTGTTGTTTCCAAGAGTCTAATAAGAAACCCCCCAGCCCAGAGAAACGCCTCCAGATATGAACCACTGTACTGCAGACTGTGCAGAAATTCCCACTCCCCTGTGGGGATCATCTTTTCACAGGGAAAATTAATATTCCATTCCCCCCAACCCCCTTAACTCCAATCGCACTCAAAGCAGGAAGACTATGATGTCTCTCCATATCTGCATAAGTTAATTTGTGGATTTGTGAATTATAATTGTGAATTCTTGGTCTAATCGCACATCATGCAGGGTCTGTTTAGGTCTTTCACACACAGATGTACAGATTATTCATAGATAAAATTAAGAAGAAGAAAAAAAGTTTTACTAAATATACTAAAATCTTCCTGTAACTCAACATATAGAGCATTCTAGCAAAAGCATATGTTTTATTTGCAGACAAAACATATTGATCAACTGTATTTGCATTTTAAAAGCCCAATACATACTCTGAAATATATGAATGTAAACTTTTCTTGCTAAACAAGCTTGATTTTTATGTTCCAAGGCTTTGCATTCTCAGCATTGACACAAGGGGTGCTATAGCAAACATTGGCATAAAGTTCTATGGTCTGTTTTCCCTTTCAGTCCAACTGCTGTCATTAGAAAGTAACAGCTGAAAGATAATTTAATGAGTGGGTTGAAGTTAGCATGCTACCTAAAGTTTATTTAGGTTTAATGACATAAATATGAAGGTAACTCTATTTCTTTAAGCATGTTAAGCATGAAATATTTTTCCAAATCCATAATATTCATTTAACAATATAAGGAATTGTTCTTGCATACTGGCAGGTGTCAGCACCTATAATATTATATATATATAACATATCAGACTCAAATCCATGTGTGACTGGTGCCCACACAAACAAACAAACACGTCAGAGAGAGAGAGAGAGAGAGAGAGAGAGAGAGAGAGAGAGAGAGAGAGAGAGAGAGAGAGAGAGAGAGAGAGAGAGAGAGAGAGAGAGAGAGAGAGAGAGAGAGAGAGAGAGAGAGAGAGAGAAGAAAGAGAGAGAAACAGTGAGACTTGAAAAGGAAACCTCAGTGAATAACCTCTAGTATTTGTCTATTCATAAAATTGGCACACTCTTTCTGAGAAGGGGTCATGGGTCTTTGAGTATGGTTAGAGAGATTCTATCCTGAAAACCACAAAATCGAGATAATAACTGATTACCACAGAGGCACACTCATAGTAAACAATTAACCTGACCAGCTTTGAGACATCACATTCAACCCGCAAGATCTACCTGTGTGTATAAAATAAAAAATTGGGTAGTTAATCTTGAAAAAATCTCTTTAAAGATCTTTTTAAAGTTAATCTCTTTAAACCGTCTTAGTGCTGGTTCTTCAAAGAATATGTTAACAGATAATTTTCTGCAACATAATATCATGTTCTTGATAATAGAGAGGCATGATAACACTGTGGCCTCACACCAAGATGGTCCCCAGTTCAAGGTAATATTTCTAATTAGATTACATTACTTTTAAAATACAGTTTTTATTGATTCCATAATATTTGCATAATATATGAATGCATAATGTTTAAATATAGCAGTATTTTATTAATAATTAATTTATTCTCTATTTGTTATTTTTAAATGTCCCTTTCTAAATAAATAAATAAAAGCCTATTGCTTATATATGTTCGTAATGTCTTCAAAGGTTTGTGGAACTGCCCACACAGACCTGCCACAAGTCAGGTGGCTATAATTACACTTAAAATTAAGAAGCCTCAAAACAAATAAGGTATTTGAATCTTTTTCTTTTTTTATGATTTATGTATTTTAATTTAACATTTTTAAGATTGTATTAATTATAACCTTTTCATCAGCGTAAGAACCCCATACTGTTGATAATAAAGAACGGAATTGCTTTTCTTTCTCTTTGTATTTTTATATCACTATAAACAAGGACAAAATTAATCTAAAAGAAATCAGATTACTTACCTAAAAATGTGTTATGTATTAGATTGTTACTAAATTTTTGTCATGTAATTTGTATTCAGAAATTGACTACATTTTGTGAGCAATCTACCGAACACTGTGTGTGTGTGTGTGTGTGTGTGTGTGTGTGTGTGTGTGTGTGTGTGTGTGTGTGTGTGTGTGTGTGTGTGTGTGTGTGTGTGTGTGTGTGTGTGTGCGTGCATGCATGCGTGTGTGACCACCCAAATTTCAAGTTAAATATTTAACACAGCATTGTCCATAAACATGTTACAATCTAAAATCCAAATGCATAAAGTGAAATAACTACATGGCAATTGTTTAGTAGCATAGTCTACCACTGTACAGCACAATAGTATATAACCTAATGTTTAGAATACAGTATAAAAAGTGAACCTCAATTTGTAAGAAAGCAATGCATGTGTACTTGAACAAATGCTTGAGCATTTCTTCAGTAGTAAATGGGCCTTGTTTTGTGGGGCTGCTGTAAGTTTTATAGCAGGATGCATTTTTTAAGAGCACGCTTAGCTTTAATAATGCCCTTAGAATACACAAACACTTCAGTCCCAGAAAACATGGGGGTCAGTGAAGAGCCCACTGCTTCTGTACAGTGGCCTAAACATTCTTATGCTTTGAATTTGATGTGTGTCAATTGAAATGTGTTCCTCTGATGTTGAAAGCAAATCAAGTATGAGGGAGAAGAAGGGATTTTTCAGACATTTAATAACAAGAACAGTTATATCATACACTTCAAAGATTTCACTCTTCCTTTGTCTTTTTTCGTTTCTTTCAGTTTTGCTTGTGAGGTCAGGCTGAACCTTTACCTTCTCTCTTTTTATCTTTGTCACTCTCTTTCAAATAACTTATTATGGACCTGTTTACATAAAGGATCAAATCTTTTTTTTTTTTACTTAGATTTGTGTCACAGACCAAAAACATAGTTTTTAGGTCATGTGTTCATACTCTTTTCAGACCTACACATTTTAGCTTTGTACGTGGTGTGAATAATTTGATTCACTTCACACTGCCTTGTTTTCTCACGCTTGGTGTGAATGGTTTCATATTCTGCGTTTTGCCTTTTCGCTTTGCTCACATTTGAATAGCTTTTTTTTCCGCTTTTGGAGTGAATGGTTGTGTTTTTGCTTAACCGTGCACTTTATTGTAGTGTGATTGTCAGGTTGACTGCTGATTCCTGTAATTGAACAGTGAATTACACAACTCCCCACTGAAACCTCAACCGTTCCTCACAAAATGAAAGACATTCTCATTCTTAAACCAGCAATGAAGCTTCTGCCATAGCAAGTGCTCCCCCTGCACAACCATCCACATCTCTCAGATGTCTAACTGAACGCATTTCTCTCCTTCCTGATGCACTTAATATTTCAAACAGCCTCTTAACTGACATTTGACTTAATTAAATGGGTCTGGGCTTAAGAAAAATGCTCTGAACATTATAGAAATATAGTTATTACTTAAATGGAGTTTGTTGGACAAAGACTCCAGTATTATTATAATTAAACAAAATCTGCAGCATATGGTGGGGTAGAGGGCACACTTGTAAATAATCAGCGTGAAAGCTTTTAAGTGCGCACAAATTCACTTAAGTTTTCCGTAAGATTGTAATCTTGAACCCTATCCATGTGGTGTTGTGCATGTGGGTGTGCACTGTGTGTGTGTAAATGAACATTTTCTAAACTGATATATTGTAAAGACTCCCTGGAGTTTTTGAGCTGTTCATCTGCTTTTGGGATATTTGAAATACAACAAAAGAGGTGGATGGGATTTTCTATCTTTCTGCAGACAATGTGACCTTTCTTCCCCCAGTTTCCTACTGTAATTCTCTTTCCTGGTAACATACCACCAGCCCTCCGGTTTTCTTCTCCTAATCCATCAATGACGCTGTTTTCTGACACATACACTATTGCTCGCAGTCCATTACACTTGTATCAGCGCTCGGTCTTACACCCCTAAACCTTTATACACTCTTATTACGGTAATCTGCAGCATCCTGACACATTCCCACACTCACACATCTCCAGGGAAGGGTCCTGCGCATGGGTCTCCTGCATGAAGCGCTGCAGCCCGCTGCGGACAGAAATAGCCTCCATGCGGGCTCATATCTAGAGATTAATTCCCTCTGGCAGGAAGTTGTGATATAGTTACAGTTATTTTTGTTGTCTGTCTGGGCAGAGTTTTTGCGGCGCACCCTGGCAAGAGGATCAATATTTGTCATAAAAAGCCTCGGCTGAGTTGTCCAGCTTTGCCCTCGGGGGACTGCTGGAAGTGTGTGTGAGACTCTTCTAGTGCGTCTTAAATTAGGTACAATTCAAACATTTCACAAGTTATGCATTTGTGTCTGATGCTTGCATGGTTGAGGACATGCTAATTTCAAGATGACATGTATACATATAAGCATGGTCTTCTTTCTTGTTTAAATCTTCCAGAATGTTGTCTCTGTCAAACCTGGTTGTCACTATTGTTTACTCACCTTGAACACCTTATACAGTGTCATAACTAGGCGTGACACAATAATATTCCACCATTAAGCAAATTTTCTGTCCGCACTGAAAGCAGAAATGCTGCAGTATGCAACAAAATCACAGCCTGAACAATCAAAACAGAACATTGTGTGGATAAGTTCCCTCTATTTGCGCACTCTGCTGTGAATGAATGTAAAACTAAGAACACATACCTTGTATTTTTTTATTTTGTTTCTATAGATTCCATCCTTTTAATGTTTTTGTTTTTGCTGTTTGAGGAAATTAAGAAACATGGGATATTAGATGACAATCAAGCGTGCCTCGTTCGTTTTTTAAACGTTTCATATGTATGACGAGTTGGATTTGAGTCCAGTGAGTTATGTGTAAATTACATGAAGCCTAATAATCAGAAGACAAAATGTAGTGTTGCTTGTCGTTACTGTGCCTGATTAGGACTCTGTGTAAGAATACAGTCACTATCAAATAACTTTCCTCAGGGATCCAACACCCCTATCCAACACCCCTATGAACACAAACACGATGCACCACTTTGACCTCCACAGAAAAAAAGAGAGAGAAAAAAAGCACTGCGGAAAGCATCACAAAGGAACAATTTTACAAGGTTGCCAGTAGCAAGAATATGGGAAGTGTAAACACTGAAACATGAACATAAAAAGGTCCTGATGACTGCTTTGATATAATGCAGAAAGAACAAGAGGACTTGTTAAACCTTTTTGTTTTTGGGTCTCTGGATGCTCTTGGTCAAGGGTGCCCATCCTGCTCCTGGAGGACCACTTTCCAGCAAAGTTAAGCTCCAGCCCCAATTAAACAGACATGAGCCATCTAATCAAGGTCTTCAGGGTCAGTAGAAACTTCCAGGCCGGTGTGTTGGAGGTAAACTCTGCAGGAGAGTGGCCCTCTAGGAGCAGGATTGGACACCCTTGCTCTTGGTGAATTTAAATTAATTTAAGAATTTGTACACTCTGATAAATATTATAGTATCAAACCAGCTTGACCCTCTCATGAGCTTAAAAGATCAGCTGCAAACTTGGAAAAAGTTTAAATGAAATAAATTCAGATTTCAAAGATTGCCCATTTGTGCTAACATCTTCTGTACTTTTCTACAGCCAGTCACAGCCTGACTGCTGTGAAATTATTATTATTATGTTCAAGACAGTCTATTTTTATGTTGTCAACACAACAGCTTGTGACTGGGGAAGAGCCCTTAACTCTTTTTCCGCCATTGATGGAGTTTTCTGTCTTTTATGAGACGGAATTTTTCGTTTTCACTGTTATACGGTATCCAATCCAATCCAATCCACTTTATTTCTATAGCACATTTCATAAACAGAAGGTTTCCAAAGTGCTTCACAGAAGGTTCAACATACAGATCAATTTACATACAATAAAAACAAATTTACGAATTAAGAACATCTAAATCCTAAAATACAATGAAACAATAAAACAATAAAAGAAATCAGAGGACCCCACGACTCACGCGGAGTTAAAAGCCAAGGAATAAAAATGTGTCTTTAGACGAGACTTAAAACTCTCAACTGTCGAAGCAGTTCTAACATGGAGAGGCAGAGCGTTCCAAAGTTTTGGTCCCGCCACAGAAAAGGCCCTGTCCCCCCGAGTTTGGGGTCTTGTCTTGGGAACCGCAAGTTGGAGCTGGCCCTCCGACCTCAATGACCTCGCTGGTGTATAAATTTGAATGAGGTCCGCAATATATGTTGGTGCCAGTCCATTTACAGCTTTAAAAACAAACAATAAAATCTTAAAATCAATCCTAAAACGAACAGGAAGCCAATGCAATGAGGCAAGAATTGGAGTTATGTGTGTGCGCTTTTTGGTTCCTGTTAAGAGACGTGTTGCAGAATTTTGGACTAACTGTAAGCGAGAAAGTGCGTTCTGATTTATACCGGTATAGAGTGCATTACAGTAGTCTAATCGAGAAGCAATAAAAGCATGTGTGGCTTTTTCAAAAATATTAAAAGGCAAAAACGATTTTACTTTAGCTAAAAGGCGAAGATGATAAAAGCTAGATTTCACCACTGCAATTATTTGTTTATCAAATTTAAAATCGCTATCTATTTTAACCCCCAGATTAGTTATAACAGGATGCACAAAGTCATTTAGGTGGCCCAAATCTATCGTGGGGTTTATGGGGCCAAAATGCATGATCTCGGTTTTACTCTCATTTAGTTTTAAAAAGTTTTGTGCTAACCATGCTTTGACATCATTTAAACAGTCAAGTAAAGGTGTCAGGGAGCTGCCTTCATGCTTTCTGATTGGCAAATAAATTTGGCAGTCATCAGCGTACAAATGATAGGAGATGCCATATTTTTGAAAAATTTGTCCTATAGTGGAAGGAGGTAAATTGTAAAAAGAATAGGACCAAGAATTGATCCCTGAGGGACCCCACAGTTGAGAGGCACAGTTGATGAGGTAAAGTCGCCCGTTTTAACAGAGTAGCATCTCCCGAATAAATAAGACTGAAACCATTTTAGGGCGGTCCCCCTGACTCCCACACAATTTTCCATGCGTGATAAAAGAATTGTGTGATCAACTGTGTCAAAAGCAGCAGTGAGATCTAAAAGCACTAAAATGGCTGAATCACCAGAATCTGTCATTAAAAACAGGTCGATATACGGTAGAGGTCACTATTAAGCGTGCTCTGAAAGAGTAGAGAATATCTGGCTTAAAACACAGGCAAAAAAGAGCAGAATAAAAGTGATAAAAGCATTTTGTATACACGTTGTAGTCTTTGGAAAGAGATTGTCTCAGCTTTTTGTCCAAAATGTTGGCGTTTATTATGAAACTTACCCACGTGAAAATGTTGATTAAAAGACTACATGAAGCTAAAATAAAAGTTTTTGATGTTTTTAAAGCAGAGGCTCTGTTCTTTCTTTATATTGCATGTTCAGATATTCATAAAACAAAATATTCTGGGGGCCATGAGACTTAAATGAAGATAATCAATTGGCAACTTCAGATCCGTGAAAACAACTATAAACGCTGATTATGCATGCCAGGCAATGCCAATTTGTAAAAAAAAATATGTGCCTATAACCTGAACACGTAATACGCATGCACATGAAAACGCCGTTTTCACAAAATTGTTGTTGTTTATTTAGATGATAATGGTATTATTTTCAAAAACTTGCACTTTGAAACCCGTTTTAAAAAGTTTGCATTTCCAGCCCCCCAAAAGTGTGTTGTTGTGGAAATGAATGGCCAAAACACATAAAGGGCACTATTTTAAAGTGGAATGTCTTAAGCGCAGGGCGTAAGTGCACTTAGGGCGTGTTCATCCACATTTGCTAGTTTAACGAAGAGAAAAAGGGTCACATGCTCGGCACATGGTCTAAAAGGGTTGTCCCTATTCTCTTAATGAGTAATGGGTGTGTTTTTTTGGGCGTAACGTGAAATAAACCAACCAGAGTCTCATCTCCCATTCCCTTTAAAAGCCAGTTGCGCTCGTGCCATGGCGGATTGCCATTTACATGACGGAATTTGCAAGCGAAAAAACTGAATGCATCTCCAAAACGCAAACGGATCTGCTCGTGCGCAAGGTTAAAGCGTGCAAGCAGACCATCTACGGGACAAGCCAGATTCCACCCTATCTTTATGTACATAATATTATATTAATTAATATTAATATTTTACATTGTACTAGATTAATCCTTTTATTTTTATGTTTGTGTGCTGCTGCGTGTCCCTGTGTGTGTAATAAGCAGAGTGGACGCTCGTTGTGGACCCGCCTATAGGCGAATATTACTAACACTCTCTTTAAATAAAAAATATATATATTGCGCCATTGACTTTAGACCAGGTGCAGTCTCTTTCAGTTGCCTTAAAATAGCAACGCATCAACAATGCACCAGAACACACCTCGTTTCCAAAGCAGCACGCCCATGGGCGCACAAATGGGTGCAAATGCATTTGCTATTTACAAAACATGGCGCAGGACGTGAAAATGATAACTGCTTCAGGCTGAAACTAGCAAAAAACACTTGCGTCGCGCTTGGCACTGGATTGCGCTGGGTGTATGATAGGGTGGTGTCGTGTAAACGGCCCCTCAGACTGCAACAAAACTGGAGAAATGTCTATCAATCCATGTTCTGATGAGCAGTATTTGAAATCATGTTTTTAAAAAAGCACATTATCATGTTGTTCTCCTTGAGACGTTAGTTAGTTTGTGTGTCTGTGTGTGTGTGTGAGAGAGAGAGAGAGAGAGAGAGAGAGAGAGAGAGAGACTCATCCTGATTTCCACTCTTAAACATGACATTTAGAAGTCAATTATCACTACATTTCCACCAGTCTGCAGTCAGCAGCAAAAGACAGCAAGAAAATAACATGTCTGCTTATTATTGTACTTTGGGCACCTGAAACCCCTGAATGAAATAATGGACCAGTCCAACAGGAAGCAACGCCGATCTATATGTCATGATTGAGGAGGTGAAGCGGAGGAGTTTTGCGGTTTCACAAAGGAAGATTCTTGGACAAGATCCTAAAACTTAATGTGCATCTTGTGCTCTTGTCCTAAGAAAGCATTTAAATACAACCAAATAAGAATAGATCTGTTCTAAAAACTATATTTCTGTCCAGCTGCAGACATTATCAGCCACCAAACGGTGCCTCATAAGTGACTAAATTGAACATATTACACAAATATGTGAACAAAGGCACATGTGCTTTATGGCTGACTGGGTTTTGGAACATAGCTGCAATGCTAAAATAATGACGGCCTTTATTCTCAGTCTTTGGAATAAAAAGTAAACATTAAAGAGGTTGTTGTCTTGTCTAGCTTTTTGAATTGTGAGTGTGTAAATAGATATGCATCAAGGGATGCTCCGAGTATAAAACATTTTGCAAACAAGGGCCTTCACAACATCATTATATTCATGGCACCTATTGTCTTTTACCCTACAGAGGCATTCCAAATCTTTTAAAGAGCTTTTCCCCCTGAAGACATCTAAAGAGACGCCTTGACAGGTTTTTTTCTTTATGCTTCACTCAAAATGTTAAATGAATTAGTCACATGTTGCTTCAGTTTCTGAGTTGTTTCTGTAAACTGGAACATTAGTCTGTTTGATCTGTTAATTTATTATACACCAAAGACAGCCATCATACCATTGCTCATAGTTAGGGGAAGGGATTTGAACAAACTCTTAACCCCAAGTATTAAACCTCTCTGCTTAATCCATTTCCACGCTGTTTTTGCTTTTCACCTAATGGACAGTAACACAGATTTTGGAAATTGTATCCGGAGAACATCTCTTCTCTTTTGATGTGCCGTATTCAAATCTTCTCCTCTTAGGCCCCGTCCTAACCTCTGCTGTCAGCCCGCCAGATCCAGCCCCTGTGTCCTCCACATATCCCCTACTATTAAACATTTATACAGTATGAGAAAGAAAAAAAGAAAATTGACTGATCAAAGTGTGAAAATTAATACAATAATAATAAAACAATAATTGATCATAAACAGTTTTGTAGAATTTCTGCATTGTTTTCTAAAACTAAAAGTTTCTAAAAGTTGCGCTAAAACTTGCCTCAAGCTTCATTTGCAAAAGTGTAATGGCCAAGTTGGCCTCTTCCTTATCCATAACCGCATCCTTATTCTTCTTCTCTTTTTTTCACATAAAAAACACAATTGCCAAAGTGTGATTCATCTTGCTCTATATGTTTACCATTAGCGCATTATAACATTTTATTCTTCTATACTAACTTGCATCGTAGCCTGATATTCAATAGGTGTTATCATCTTACAGTCTACAAACATGTCCTACCAAAGTTTATTAGATCCATGTCGTACATGATTGGATTCGTAATGATCTTATAGGATTGCCGAAATTGTCTGTAGCAGGCATAAGTCAAAGGGGTTTGTAACTAAAAGGTAAACAAATAAATAAAAGGTACAAATTATTGCTGATTTATAAATTGTCCATCATATTTAACCAATAAAATTCAAATATTTAACCAATAAAATTCACATTATTAAGACAAACTTTCTCCTCCTCAGTAGAGATTGAACAACTTTCACTATTGCCATCTATGCAATAACTTTTATTTTGTAAGTATTAATGCTTGTGTATGGAATATTTCAGCTTGCTTTGAGATAGAGGTGCAGTGATGCCTTGAGTCAACTCCTTCCTACCGTGAATATGTTAAGATGGTGAATGATTAGCGGCCGCTTGTTAACAGTCACACTTATGTTAATGTGATTTCCCGGAACTCACAGTTTTAGTGTGTGTGTGAGGAAGAAATAGAACGAGAGGTTGTGTGTGTGGTGTGAGCGTTTAGTTCGGTAGCGCAGTTTCTACTGACAGATGTGTTAGAGGATGTGGTTGAAGCTTTAGATGGAGAACTCTTCTGTCTCTCTGTCTCCCTCTCTGTCTCTGTCTGTCTCTCTCTCCCTCTCTCTCTCTGTCTCTCTCTCTCTCTCTCTCTCTCTCTCTCTCTCTCTCTCTCTCTCTCTCTCTCTCTGTCTCTCTCTTTCCTTTGTTGTTCTCACCCTCAAAGACGGAAAGTCACAGAGCAGCTGAGGCGCTCAGAGATATCGCTCAGAGCTCACATGTAACATATGGTGAAATAAAGGTAAATAATCCAAACATGGCACTTGTGTAATGATTCATCTGCTGTGATTGCTTCATTTAATTATCTTTTTTTTCTTTTCAGTTCTTTCATGTTGTCTTTAAACACATTAAACACACACACACACACACACACACACGCATGGTGCCGTTACCATCGATAACAGCCTACTTGGCCAACCACATCCTAAGACATTCGTAGAATATTTAGTCTGTGGTCGGCATTGGCTTCTGTCTGAATTGATCTGAATTTTTTCTGTTATTTAGTGTTGTTTACTAAATCAATTATGACTGCTACTATTGCTAAAAGTTAAAACCCTAATTGTTAACTTTTAGCATACAACGGGGCGTACAAACTGGGCATGAATGAAACCCCTAATCATATGCTTTTCTAAACAGTTAGACTAACAATATTTGCCTAAAAGATGATACATTGATTTACCATAGACTTACACTGAAGGAGGAAACTTAACCATATGTAGGGTCCAGAACATAAGAAATGCCCAAGAAACCACACAATACATGCTAAAAATGCACCTCCGGCACTTCCACTCTCTATAGTATTACACGTTTTACATAATATACCAATTTATACATTAATTAAAAACTTTAAACATGTTATATAATGCACTTGTGTATAGTGTACCGTTCCATGTTTCTGACCTATAAGCATGAACCTCACCTTGCCAAAAAATAAATAAATTTCACTAATGAATATATCTGTATATGCCAAGAATAATAGGGTCTAAAAGCAGTCTGTTTAACTATTTTTAACCAGAAATATGGCTGTGCATGTGTCACACTTCAGGATTATAAAATAAATATTGTGAATAGTCTGCCACCAGTAGTTGTTTCTCTGTGCTCCGGCTCTCATCATTGGATTGGTTCTGTCTGGCTAAAGATATTTTTCTTGTGTCCTTCAATAGAGAGTGCTAGTTTGCAGAAAGCTCAGGATGGGGGGAAGTGGAGAACGCTAATGCTCTTGAGGGAATAGACAAAGAAAGAGAGAGAGAGAGAGAGAGAGAGAGAGAGAGAGAGAGAGAGAGAGAGAGAGAGAGCCTAAGATTTTATGAAAGTTGTATCATATCCTCAGGAGGTTCCTTCCTGTGTGTTTAACCTGCGTGTAGTGACATTAAATATGCTGTGTGATGCTGTGAAACTCCCATACAGCAAAATTATCTATTTTTTTTTCTTTGTACATTATGGTGTTCTTTGAAATTCATAATAAGTAGTTTACTCCAGCTATATTTTTTTATAGCATAAAAAAACTGTATATCACCAAAGACAGTGAATTACAGTACAATGGGTTACCGCTGTGAACTTTATTTAACACCAACACCCAAATTTGAATGTATTAATAATTAATAACATTGTTATTAATAGCTAATAATTAATACATATAATAAGTACTTAGTTCATTACTAAGTTAATTATCCTAACTTTTACATTGCCAAGCAATGTAGGTAGGTGCATTTGTATATGTTTCTTCATCTTCAAGAATTTATATCTCTTTTCTAACTTGCGTACAAACACATTGTAATTAAGCGTTGTCAGATTCATGTTAATCGGTTTCAGATAAAACTGAACATGCTTTTAGTGCCACATAATAATGTTTAATTCCTTTTTGAAAGTGTCACATAGCAACGTAATATTATCAGCTGAAATGGGCTTGGCAACAGAAAGGGCCTCATCCTGCTTTCAGGTCAGCCACACAGACACAGTTTGATAAACACAATTTAAAGGAAAACAGATCTGTAAGTATCGAACAAAAACATGAAATCTTTTTTAAATTGAAAAATGCTTCCTGTGGCGTGAATAGTTTACAAGACTACAACAGAATGTCAAAATGAATATGAATATGACGACTCTTTGTTCTTTTGGCCAGTTTTCGCTCTACCATCCATTCTGCTGCCCAGCACAAATCATTGTGATTTATAAGCATATTTGCTATTTAGACGCATGGTGCAGAATGCCACACACACACACACACACACACACACACACACACACAAAACACAGTCACACACGCAACAGTCCACCTGCCCTCAGAGTCCCACAATCAGCCTTTATTCTTTTGTTCCTAATAAAAGACTGCTGATCTATCAAAACCCCATTAATTCAGGAAACAGCTAAAATAAGTCATAAGCATATCATGCTTTCATGTGGGTGGTTTCAGAAATTTCAAAAACATATAATAAGCTCTGGGTTATATTACCAGTTTTAAATTGAATTAGGATTTTTAATTTTCAATTAATATAATAATTATATGAATATATCATATGAATTATACATAGTTATAATTAACATAACATAATATAAATACATATTTAGCAGTAGAAGACATGCAATTTTATCTCTACATTTTTTTCCCCCACAATAAACTGCTTTCATTTTGAGCGAGAGATGCAAGGGGAATGGATTTGTTGCATCAGATAGATGTCACTTTGCTCACAACTGATTGGTCCAGTTTTGGTTTGCGATCTTTAACCCAGAATAAAACCCACTCCGGGGCAGGTTAGCGGTGTGGCGTAAGTTACCATGACGATTAAGACCGCTAAAAACCAATCCACCTTCTCGAGCCGAAAAACTAATTGTTTATCTTTCTCTGTAACAATTAAGCATAATACAATTAATTTAAATGATAAGATAATACTGTTTTTTTTTGTAGAGAATTTAACATTAATCTTGGTTAATGCTTATTTATACACATATGTGACCCTGGATCACAAAACCAGTCACATGTCACACAGGACTATTTGTAGCAATAGCCAACAATACATTGTATGGGTCAAAATGCCCAAAAATATTTTGATATTAAGTAAAGATCATGTTCCATGAAGATATTTTGTAAATTTCCTACCGTAAATATATAAAACATTTATTTTTGTGAGTGAATGCAGCACAATCACGAACATAAATGGACAACTTTAAATGTGATTTTCTCAATGTTTAGATTTTTCTGCACCCTCAGATTCCAGATTTTCAAATAGTTGTATCTCGGCCAAATATTGTCCTATCCTAACAAACCACACATAAATAAACTGCTTCTTTATTCAGCTTCCAGCTGATGTATAAATCTAAATTTCAAAAAATGTACCCATGTGACTGGTTTTGTGGTCCAGGGTCACATATTTCTTTTGTGACCCTGGAATAATAAATGTTAATTATTAATTTATTCATTATTAATACAGATAACTGATATTTTATTCTACAACTTGAATTTTTTTAAATTTGTTATTATATGTACAAATTAATGTAGAGATTAAATGTCGTAAAAGTATTCATTGTTAGTTCGTTGCGTTCCTTAATGTTAACAAATAGAACCCTATTTTACATTACCAAATGTTCTTATTAATTAATAGCAATTACAAGTGACATAGTACTGTACCTGTTTTTAAAGTTTTTCCTCAATTGCTCGAGAAGAGAAACTGTCTTGATTTAGAGGGGCAGTCTCAAAATGACTCTCCATGGCATAAATCAGACCCATTTTTAATTATGATGGAGTCGAAAATTGATGCAAGCCTATTGCTTGGCGTATACTTTTCTTAAAGTGAGGGATCGGCATTTTCTCCGGCATGCCACGTCTTTGCCACTTTGTAGCTTTTTGGTGTCAGTGACAGTATTTTTAATGCCAATAAATAGGCTGTCCTATGAAAATTGTATTTATTTATGTTTTTTTTCAGGGAAGAGAGCAAGACCCCAAGGCCTCAGGGCAAAGCCACAATAATAGACCACTCAAAGCCTTTGCTTTCCTGTTGAAGATGAAGGCTGGGTCAAACAGTGGAATTCCTATGAGAAAGACTTATTTTTTTTTTCCACAATGTAAAAATGTATAGCAGTTATCGTGGATGCTAATCTACCAAGATATTCACTTCAGGTTTTTGAGTATTTTATTTTGAACGTCAAAAACATTGTGTCGGTGGTGCTGTTTTTTTTTTTTGTTTTTTTTTTAACCCTTTAGAACCTGAAGCTAAAATAGGTGTTTTTCACATATTTTGATTTTTTGACTGTAAAATTCTAAAACAATTTGCTATCTTCATGTGCAAGGTGTCATCTTTTTCAGAAAAAGATTAGCTTTTAACAAATTACAGTTATTGACCACTATTGTGTGTGGTGAGTTTGTAAATAGAATTTAAATAGACAAAAATAAAAAAAACGAGAATACATTTTCCGATTTTTATTTAGAAAAAAAAAACTGAAAAATCACGAACAAAAGAAACTAACACTTGAAAGTTAAAAAAAATGAAGTACAATACAACTATACAAGTCTTTTTGTGACATTAGGTTGCACAGTTTACGTTTAGGACACTTTTTTTTCATACGCACACACATACAAATGCATCCATTCATATTAGGCACGCACACATACACATGCATACACCACATGTAAAGATACGTGAAAAAGTAATGGCCATCCGCCTCCCAAGTTTCATTAAAAATCATCTCAATCCCCTCTTCTTCTGTCTACCACTTCTTTCATCATGTATTTGTTCGTGTCTTTTATTATTTTATGCAATCCAAAACACTCTAACCTGCCGCGCTTCGTATCTCTCGGTTCAAATCCTTCCTTCCCGCTCTGCCAGAAAGCCCGCTGTCGTTTGCTGACGGAAAGCATGAAATTACCGTAATAAGCCGTATATTGCCGAAAAGCGCAAGTTGTCTACTGTCGGGCAATTTGAATTGTTTTGATAGTGCAAACGGTTGAAGAGTTACGGTACAATGAATACAGCTTGCTGATCTGTGTCGGCGACGACACATTCGGTTCTAAAGGGTTAATATGTAACAGAAGACCTTACCAAAGCGAACCCATTGGGCCTGGTTGGTAATGCGGTAGCAATATATTTATTTTCCACCCAAATGGGGCTGGTGTTTGTCCACTTTCAGAACCAATCCACATTTCCACTTACCTGCAAGCTGAATGATGACGCAACTCACTATAACCCACAGTCAAAACCAGTGTTCAATGTTTTTATTGAACATTGATGGCAAAATAAATAATAAAAGTATTTTGTAAAAATTGTATCAGTATGTATGATATGAGGGTGGCCGGGCTGTTCCAAACATTGTTCCAAACATTATATATAGCAAAAATATGTTTGTTTTTTTTATGTGCAGAAGTCTGACATTAGAGGCTCCTGGTTTGGACTAGCAAGAGGCTTTTGCAATACCAGTTTTATCTGATACAGGACCATTTCATTGATGGAAATGCGGGTGAACAGGGCCCGATCCAGTACTGTGCTTTCAGGAGCTGACCTATACGTTACAAATGTGTTATGCAAGCTTGCAAGTATTTCATGCTATGTATGAAATAAACAAACACACATCTACCCATTGTTCCTTGATTCACAATCAGTCCATCAGCAGTATCCTCTGTCTGCATTAAAAACGGGACATTGAGAATAAATGACTTCCTGTTGGTGGTGAGCAGGTTTGGAGGGTAGGAAAAGCCCTATCCTGGTTATCTCCTCCAGCAACGGGCCATGCTCCATAATGAGGGCATCAAAGGCTCAGCACCTCTATACTTTTACAAGCTCTACTGCCGCAGGGCTGACACGTGTTCTCTAGGGCTGCACGCCTGCATCCTGCAACAGCCGAGATTGTTAAAAAAATGGTTGTAAAGATGCAGCAGCCTTCTAATGGCATTTAACAGGTCACAAGGACAGGAAACACATAAAACCAAGACGCTGTATTCATCTCAAGTAATGTTTGTCCAGTCAGCTGGCCTCTTAAGTGAATGTGGCTTCTTCCCAAACTAGTGTTGTGGTCATTATCCCATGTTTGTATAGCAGGGCCTTCTTGTACAAAACTGACCTGGTGGTTCCTCATTCTAGATACCATCTACCTTCCTCCGCTGCTTCCTTCTACCTCAGTGAAAGGTGCCCATCTCCACCACAGGATGGAGATTTCTTCCTGCTTTCAGTCAAGTTCGCCTCTGTCTGAATCCTTGGCAGATATATGGGTTGCAGTGTTTGTTTAGAACGACAAGCTATTTGGCCTTGCAGAGGAAACCCTGAAAAGAGTTATCATTGTTTGGACAGATACCAGGCACCTCCAGAGGGCACAAGCAGGATAACAGTTTACTCCCTCTGAGAGTATTTACGCTCAGCGGATGAACAGCTCTTGAGCAACATGAAGTCATTTTGTACTAATCTAATTTCAATAAGTGATAACCAACTTAACCTTTGTATTAGGTGTGAAATTGTATAGTGGCTCAAGTGTATCACCAGCCTGAAGGTTTAGTTCAGAGGTCACTCATTAATGGAATGTGGCCCAGATACAGATTTGCTTGGACTATGAATCATTTCTAATGAATGAAACAGAACAGTTTTTTTAACTAAAAAACTAAAAGGTGACATAAATGCCACATCTGATCAAGCAAAGGGTAGCGTATTGAAAAAGTGTATAAAAAAATGTGGCAGTCTTGGAAAGACTATTTCAATGATTTATTATTTTCTTTTACAAGATAGGCTCTTATGGTTTCCAACTTGAACATTTATAATAAATATCCTTAAAATACTTTTATTTAATTTCTTTTCATACAACATACTGTAAGTTATGATTGTTTATACCCCCTCGATTAGTTAGAATGTTGCCTTATACTTTGATTTCTCTGGGAGTGTAATGAATTAATTGGAGCAGGTTAAAAGGGGTTGGGATAAGCAGAAGCGACAGATCTCGACACAATGAGAACACGCTGAGAGAGGGAGAGAAGAACAGTGCATCTGTTGGGGGAACACAATAACAACACACTGAGAGTTTAGCCCTCACATGAAATAACTAGGATGGCCTGCAAGCTTCAGACAAGCTCGACCTGCATTTCACAGCTGTACTCTCATTCAATGAGCAGTAAAAGTGTGACATTTCTGTGATGTAACTTACTTTCAAATATCAGGGGAGATATTACTCACTGTCACTGGTGATCAAAACATTACAGACAGGGGCTGATTTCTGTTTTGATCACTATACTTTTGCAAAGTTTCAGTCTTGCTATGTCTCTCTTTCTAAAATAATTAGGTTTGGTAGTTAGCTTGCTTTGAATTATATTACCAGGGTTTCCAGAACTTTATATGCATATTATTTGCATTCACTCACTCACGTTACTACCCACCTCTGCTCATACATAAGCCCCTTTCACACAGAGATTCCGGAAAATACACGGATAAAGTGACCCGGGATTTGACCCGGGTTCGTTTGAAAATGGTTCATTCACACTGCCAGTGATTTGCCGGAATCAGAGAGCGCGTTCACACACAACCCGGGTATGTCCCGGATAGACGCGTGACGTTATGATGTGACGTATAAGGTGGCGAACGATCTCAGCTTCGGCGCGGATTGCAAGGAGCTCTCGGGTCTCTGCTTCAGTCCAGTTTGCAGACATCTTTTCGTTCTTTCTTGTATCGATGACGAACACAAACTTTCTTCTAACAGAGTAACACGATAACTACGTCATTGCGAAGGCTCGTGCATCATCACTACGACACACCCCTTACGGCATTTGTCCTGGCTTTTGTTCACACAGCGCGCGTTCCGGGTCTGAACACGGCAATGTTACTAGGTCCCCAACCCGGCATCGATCCCGGCATTAAACCCGGGTCGTGTTTGCGTTCACACAGAAGGCGTTCCGGCAATTTGCCGGCAATTTGCCGGGTTCAAAGTGCTGTGTGAATGGGGCTATACAGAGCAGGACTGCGTGATATTTTGAATTTCTACAAAACGAGTCAGCCTGCATGGTGATCAAGGCAAGAAGAAGATTTGGTGTTGTCATATATCTTCATATGGACTTTGACAGTGTGATTGTAATGTTTATTGAGAGGTGTCTCTCAATAAGCAGAGGTGAAAAGTCCAGGGGTCAGAAAGTAAATGTCCTGCCATATGTTTATTCCACCCATGAACTCAGTCAGCTGATTTCACTAATTAGTTCTATCTCCTGGCTGAAAAACTGTGCTAATTAGCAAATCCAGGTGATTGGAACAAAAATTTTGTAAATGCAAAGCCAAGCATTTCCATTTCAGAATTCCAAATTCCTAACAAGTATCGACATTAAACTCACAAAAGGTTGAAATATGCATGTGCACTCACTCTGTCAACTAAAATATATGTGACCTGTGCTGGCAAAATGAGTCCTACTGAACCGCATGGATCTACTATGTTAAACATAATATGTTTTTTCCCCAACAGTTAACCAAACGTTAACTTGAGACATAGCAGATAATGTTTGCGTGAATACTTGCTATTTTGAAATAGGCTACTGTTAATCTGTGAATAGCGGGATTGCGCGATGTCTGAGGCGTCTTTGTTTCCGCACTCTTCGGATCTGTCAAACGGCATTTTTCATGGACAAAGGAAATGCACTCCAATCAGAAAACGTGAAAATAAGGATACTTTTAGATGTTTTATTGCTTTTTTGTGAAAACCTCAAATTCCTACTCAATTTGGCAGCACAGGTCACATATATGTTCTTCAGTGATAAATTGATTAATTTCTGCGCACAATTGATCACAAACATTCATATATTTATATGTCATTTAAACTAAATTTGCCTATTTAAACTATATTTGGTCATGAAAAAAAACTATTTGGTAACACGTCGCTTTCAAGGGAACTCGTGCTGTGTCATCTCTCATGGCACATCAACCGCCTGCTGTCTTTCTTGCTCTAAAGAATTCCCTCTTAGACCTCACCATGTGCTCATCCATTCAGAAAACAAATTGGTGGTCGCCCACATAAATCATCACGTGGGTTTGCACTTGTGTCCACTCTGCACACTGGCGCACCAAATCCTCCTATGGTCCCAGGGGAAGATGCTTTCGCTCAGGGCAGCTTACATACCTGGATGCCAAAATCAGGGAGCAGACATCCTGATGAGGCAGGGGCTGAGGCCTGGGAAATGAAGGCTCCACCCAGAGATGCTGGAGCAGATATGGGGGGTGTTCGGCCAGGCAGAAGTGGATATGTTTGCGTCTCCAGAGACGTCTCAATGTCCAATTTGGTTCTCTCTCACGCATTCAGCTCCTCTCAGAGTGGATGCTATGGTTCAGATGTAGCCGAGGCTATGTCTGTACGCATTTCCCCCGATCGCTCTACTCCCGGGAGTTTTGGAGAGAGTTATACAGGACAAGGCCCATCTCACCTTAATTGTCCCATGGTGGCCGGGCAGAGTGTGGTTTTTGGATCTTGTGTCTCTCCTCGACGGCTCTCTTTGGGAGATTCCAATCAGGAGGGACCTTCTGCCACAAGCAAGGGGCTCAATACTTCACCCCCGCCCAGAACAGTGGAAACTGGGGACTTGGCCTCTGAGGGGGCCCAGCTCATAGATTTTGGTCTCTCAGCTGAGGTTGTTGAGACCATTCTTCACTCCAGAGCTCCTTCCCAAAGGAAACTGTATGCCTTGAAGTGGAGAATGTTCACTTCCTTGTTCAATGGTCATCAGCTGGACCCAGTTAACTGCCCTGTTGGTACAGTGCTGGACTTCCTGGAAGAACGATTCACTGCAGGGTTATCCCCGTCCACCTTAAATGTTTATGTGGCGGCCATAGCTGCTTACCACATTACTTTGGGTGGAATGTCTTTAGGGAGAGACCCATTGGTAACAGCTCTAAGATGTTTGTGCACTTCTGTGGCACATTGAGGCTGAGGCCTGCAGTATGCACCAGGGTACAGGCATGGTAATCTTGCCATAATGCTCCAATACCTATTGAAGAGGTTCCAGTCAAGTTCCTGACTCTTGAAGCATTGTTCTTTCTTGCTATTATGTCTCATAAAAGAATATGAGATCCGCAAGCCCTGTCAGTTGCCCCATCGTGCTTGGAATTTGCACCTGGCATTCAAATGATATTATTCGCCCTAAACCAGGTTACATCCCTAAGGTGTCTATCTATTGTGCTGCAGGCCTCTGTCCTCCTCCCTTCCAGGATTCAGACCAGGAAAAGAGTAAGCTTTGTGCAGTTTGGGCATTAGATGCTTACGTCCACAGAGCTACCCTGTGGAGTTAGTCTGTACAACTGTTTGTCTGTTTTGTGTCTCCTAGCAATGGGTTCCCAGCATCTAAGCAGAGGATGAGCAAGTAAGGTAGTTGAGGCTATAAGAGAGATATGAAACGGTTGGACTACCTTCCCCTATGGCAGTTTAAGCCCACTCTACTAGGAGTATGGCTGCCTCTAAGGCTCTGCTGTCAGGAGTTTCACTTCAAGATGTTTGTGATGCGGCAAGCTGGTCCTCACCGCACATATTCAAGGTTTTACAACTTGGACATGAGCTCTACACTAAGGGCCCAGGTGCTCTCATCTTATGGCGCTTTTCCACTGCATGGTACGGTACGGTTCGGTACGGCACGGCACGGCACGCTTTGGCGCTTTTCCACTGCATGGTACGGTACGGCTCGGTTCGGTACGGCTCACTTATGGCGCATTTCCACTGCATAGTACGGTACGGTACGGCTCGCTTCGGCTCGCTTTAAATGGTACCACCTCTGTTGAGGTTCCAAGCGTACCGTACCGATACTAAACGTGACGTGAAAACACTGCAGATCACTGATTGGTCAGACAAGACAGAATCGTCACTTCAGCGTCATTGTATTTGCAACACGAGACATTAAACCCGCTAGATTTAAATAGCCAGACAACAGCCAACGCAGTAGCAACTGTTTTTAGAGTATTTACTTGACAAAATAAGTAAAAAAAAAATCAAAAAAGAAATGGCTGAATCGTGGTCAGTGGACGAGGTGCAGACGTTCCTCTCGTTGATTGCCGCCGGACCTACAAACAGTGTAGGGACAAAGAGGCGACAACTATTAACGATCAGTCCCACCCACTTTGAAACGGTACTAACTGCAGTGGAAAAGCAACCGAGCTAAAGCGAACCGAACCGTGCCGTACCGAGTTGAGTCGTACCACGCAGTGGAAAAGCGAAGCGAGCCGAACCGTTCCGCGCCGAGACGAACCGTACCGAGCCGAACCGAGCCGTACCATGCAGTGGAAAAGCGCCATTAGTGCTTTTCCTCAACGATTTCACACTAGACAGACACTTGTCATTATGGCAGCCTGGGTATACACGTTCCCACAATCAACGCAGCTCAAGTTCCTTTGAAAGGGAACCCCTTGGTTACGACTGTGACCTTGGTTCCCTGAAGAGGGAACGAGACGCTGTGTCACCCTGCCATACTTCCTGCATGCCTGTCAGCAACTCCAGCCTATTAGAAGTTAGCGTTGCACTGTTTGGGCATTCTTTATAGATTCCTGGTTCATGACGACACCCGCCTCTGACATCCCATCATACCATTGGACTGATTTCACATGTGCTTCACGACGCAATAATGCAGAGTATTCCCACAGTGTCAGTCCTTTTCTTATACCTATTATTTCAGTTTATATGCAGATGTGATTTAATTTAGTTTAAGTAATTACTTTGATTACTAGGAAACTAGTCAAACACTGACAGTATCTATACACATTTTTTGTTTTGTGATTAAAACTGATACTGTCTGACGCTTCAGTTTCTATTTGACATACAGTATGCTTGTGGGATGTAAGTGGTTTTGAACAGCAATGTGAATATAGTTGGCAATGAAATTCAATATATATATATATACTATTAAGATCAAATACAAGTGGATCTTCAGAAATGTGCAATGATTATACATGAAATTATGTAATTATGACAATATGTTGCATGTTCAGTGTTCTAATTAGAAACACACACCATGTACCAAACAACACGGGTTAGCAGTGTGTTACGTGTACCAAAAAGTTTGAAAGTCCAGACGAAGATGAAATCGAAATCATCAAAAAAACATAGCGGAAGACTAGTCTTTTCTACATTTTAACAAGTGGCTAAAATTCCTGTAAAGATGTATCTTTTAAACCGCACGTGTGTAGGATGGTGTCGTTCTGCGAGTTCCCACCCAGTGACTTATTCACACATGCTAAAATCTGAACTCCTATTACAGTACATAATGCGTCATAGACTTACACTCCAACTAAAATGCATTCAATTTGACAAGCTGAATTATTGCTGCCAACATCAAACAGCTTTGAACAATTACTACTGAAACCATAATTGAATTTTAATTGAACCAATTTTTTTGTTTGTTGGTTTTTTTGTTTTTGCACAGATGCATGCTCATGACCTACTGATCTTTGGTAATTTTGTCTGCTGAATCAATTCTACTGATATCCTAATTATAGTTCATGTGACCTCATTCTGACGCAGTCATTTTAGTTGTCATTTCATGCACTAAATGTGCAGGGACATGCTGTTCCAGGTGTCAGTCATTCTGAGATGTGCAAGTGCTCTCAGGAGCATGGTATCAGAGCAGTGACCTTCTGCCACCCACAGTTAGAGGAAGTGATGCAATCATGGCTTTGGCTCCTAGCAGTTCTCTTCCGTGTGGTTAGAGCCACAGTGAATCAATAATACATGCAACACGCATCAAGAGCAATTATGAGGGTTTGCACGTTAGCTCTATAGAAACAGTGGGATAGAGGTCAGGGTTTTTAATCCAGTGATTCTCTACTTGCTTTTGCTTCAGGACACAGATTTTACAGTAAACATTAAATGGCAACCCAGCACAGTACCAACATTTTTTTTTTAGTCTTAAAAAAATTGGCTTTATTAACCATCTTGCATTAACCAGCTTGTTATGGCTGATTAGTAGTGAGCCCCTAAAGCAGGGGTGTCCAAATTCGGTCCTGGAGGGCCACTGTTCTACAGAGTTTTGCTCCAACTTGCCTTAACATACCTGCCTGCAAGTTTCTGGTATGCCTATAAGACATTGATTAGATAGCTCAGGTGTGTTTAATTATAGTTGGAGCTGAACTATGGAGCAGGATTGGACACAGAAGCAGGATTGGACATCCCTGCCCTTAAGGGTCAGGGTGAAAATATGAGTAAAAAAATCCTATGTTTTAGGGTTTCTCTCACAAAATTGAAAACTTTGAGGTTGTGCGCTAGTTTGAGTTGTAGGGTTACGTCACGACCAAATGTTAGCGATTGGTTATGACAGATCCAGAGTGGCTCTGGGCAGATCCAATAGTTTTAAACTTCAACAGAGTACCCGCCTTCAAGGAAGTTAACACTTGTCAATGGAGAGCGGCCAGACTCTCTGTACAAATAAAATGTACGAGAGAACCAGGCTAAAGTTCCTCGAGAGAACGCAAACATTTTGCGAACGAACACAGTTTCTTGAGAGAACGCAAAAGCACTGACATGTAATTTTATAAAATAAAATAAATTACATAACCATGTCCATTTAGGGGCTCCAAAGTTTATAGTCTGGTGTTAATCTAGGTGGTGGACCTGTACAATTTAGCTGGGTGACTGGTCATCCCAGAAAGTCTGGCAAGTTAACCTAGTTAGGAAACCTACTATCAACACCAACATATCAGCATCCACAACACGCATGTGCTGGTGACAAATACTGGTGACAAAATGTGCTGGTGTTTACTTATAATGGCACAGTTAGTTATTTGGAATGGTAACATTTTTTATATGCCTTCACTGTTGATATGTGCAGAATTGTTCTATTTACTCTTCCTCCAGGATATTTCTTACATATGAGACTTCTGAGAGTTTGTGAAGTGCTCTAGTAGCAGCAGCATTTATTTCATGGTGTATCACAGGAGAGTGTTACGCTTTAAAAGATAGAAACCTTTCCACTGTCAGAGAGAGGGATTTTTTTATATATATATATATATATATAAAAGGAAAAGAGGTGTGTTTTTTTGGGATATTTTTTTTTTTAATTGATGTTTCTGTTATGGTAAACATGGCTGTTTTTCTATTATCCCATTGCAACGACAACAAACATTAATGCTGAGCTGAAGCAAATTCATGCAAATTCATAGATCATACTGTAAATATAAATATCATACTGTAAATTGAAATAGGCAAGTGTTGTGCACAAACATCATTATTTAGATTAACGTTAATGCAGTCTCTTTTGTAAAAAAAAAAAAAAGAGAGACAAAAAAAACTTTTAGTGGAATTAGTTGCTCGGTTGTAAGATGCCTTGAGTTTGAAAGTATTTCAATTAACCAAAATATATTGTCTGCATAGCTGATAAATTATAACAAACTAATGAAATTACTGCTAGAAAAAAATATTTAATTAACAAGGGTTTTGAATGTACTCATCAGCTCCAGTTGTTGTTTTATGTGGCTTTTGTTGTGGTTTGATCCATCATCCTGTGCATACATATTTTGTGTTTGCCCTCTTGTAAATGTTCACAGTTATACAGACACCAAATGTTTTTTATTTATTAATATTGAATACATTTATTTGTTGAATGATTGACTGTTTGTTTTACTTCATCATTGAAAATAGTTTCAAAAGAAAGTGTTACGCTTTATGTGTTTTAAAGACTGGAAAAGAGTTTGTGAGTGAAGTGGAGCGCCAACAATTTCCCTCCCTATTCAAAGTGTTCTGTAATCAGTCTACCCCAGTTCCCTGCACCACACTAACTGGTGAGAGAAATTCCACTCCAGGTGCTGCACTCACTTCAAGCTAAATCATCCACATTCTCTGGTCTGGAACAGCAACAACAGAGACAAGCAGGGTGATGCAAATAATGCAACATCACAGTAGTGTTATATTAAATAACAACACTCCTGGAATGTGGCTTACATATATATATATATATATTTTTTTTTTTTTGTCTGGATAAAGAACACCAGAGTACTTGAGGAAAACAACATCAGCCATGTTCACAAAACAACTTTAAACTGCATAATCATAGATAATTACAGTACAAGATACTTTTTGGTAACAATTCAGATACTTCTCACTATTAACTAACTATTAATATGACATTTGCCTAAATAGAGCAATAGGAATATGATTTTGAGAGCTTAAAATGTGTAAGCTTTGCTAACATAAACGCAAGCTTGTCTATATGCCACTCTATACAGCAACACTTTATTCAAAATAAAGCTGTAGATCCTGTCTGTGTTAAGTTGCACATTTTTAATGTGATCCTTGACTCATTTTACACTTACTTTGATCCCCACAGAGGAAGCCCTTAACTGAGGAAGGGACATTGTGTATTAGTGCACGTGTGGCTCTGTTGCTTAGAACAATATCCCGGCATCCTGTGCTAAGTGTTAGTACCCTGCCGGGCTGACTGACAGCTCTTGAACAGGGATAGAGTGTCGTCTTTTGTTGCCAGCACAGGCATAAGTGATAAACACCAGCAATTTGAGCCAGAGTGAGCCCGACAGCAGGGCCAAAAGCCCTGAGAACGCGCACCCCGCTTCAAAACACATGCACCATCAAATATTAACAGCACCACTTTCTCTAAACTCACCGTGTAAGACTTTCTGCTTTCCTCTGTCTACTGAAGTAGCCCAGAATCAATTAGAAAGAACAGAAAAAGCTGCTAATTTTGCACACAAAACATGGATTTTTGTCCAATCCGGCAAGTTTGTGGGAGGTTTTTGGAGAGTTCACCTGCAGCTATTATTTCTGCATTTACTCTTAAAATAGGCCCCTTATAGCCCTGGTCCACAGCCTCACTATTGTGGCAATGTAAACATTGCTGGGTAATTTGAATTCCAACAAAGTGAAGATTAGCTGTTGACCGACGGTGGTAGATGATTATTTCTAAAATAATCCTGTTTTGATATGCATCGGCTTCCAGGCAGGAATTTTCAATTAGTTTTCAAATTGCTGCATATAAACAAGTTCCAGGGTCTCCTTATCAGGAAGTGGCACGACTACAGAATAGACATACGTCTCCCGCCGTGAACTGTTCCCACTCCACCACCCGCTTCTACATCTGGTCCTACAAGCGCAGAGGTCTTGCTTGTCTGGATTTCAAAGGGTCTCCTTTATCGTGCCCCAGGTAGAGAGCTTTTATGTATGTACTTTGCAAACATGTAGTGATGCACAAACATGCCCTTCCTGAATATGTTCTGCATGAGAAGTTTCACCCATTTCTGCCCCTGAATAGGCAAATGTGCAGACAGACAGAAATAAAATGGCCAGCTATAACCAAAATAATCATGCCCCAACCAGGAGCCTGCATTTGGAGATAAATGTTTAGCTACATGATTGTTCAATGTATAATATTAGTTCTTTCCACAACATCTCAAATGCTGCCAAATTAAAATTTACATTTATATATTCATAGATGTTAGTATGCCTGTCTCCAATATTTATGTGCTGATTATTAATTTGCTGCAAACCAAAGTACATGTATGTATGTATCTAAAAAAGTGTTGCAACTCTGATTATTCACTGCATTCATTCAATGGTGTTTGCATTAGCTAGGCTTGGAAGTGGATAAGAGTGTTTGAATGCGTCTCGAATTGGCTCATGTCTAATGAGGGTCAAAATTAAATTATACTATTAATAAATTGACAATGTAAAAAAAATGTCCAATTTATCTAGTGGGTGTCAAGAGAATCCCAAATGAATGCCGTTTTTATTCAAAATAAACCAAATAGAAGGTTTTGTTTTATTTTTCCTTTTCATTGACTTGATTAGCGTGGCTTCTTTTGTACAGCGCTATTAACATTAATATTCATCCCCTGTTCGCTTTTGAGTTCTACCAGGTGAGGAGCCTTTCTTATTGGCAGACAAATAACAACTCAAGTGAGAGGAGGTGGAGGGAAAGAAATTAGCTACAGCACAGGATGCTGCATATAAAATGTTACCTGTGACATTAGGACACAGTTCATTTGATTTTTAATGAAGGGCACAATCCCGTAAAAAATACAACAGTATTTTTGAAAAGTAACAATACTTTTAAAAAATAATATGGCTAACAACATTATGTGCAGAGTTGATCATAAGGAGCATTTACAATTGATTATCTGATGATTTCTGATGAAGGGACAGAACATAAAACAACATCTTATGTGGGATGAAGCTGACATTACAATATTTTTACTGCTACATGCAAAACTACTACTTGATTGGTGGAGAAAATGATTTTCATAAGTAATAGTTGTACAGGGCATTAGGGTCATGTGCTTCTGGTCTGATTAGAGGTGACCAGCAAGACGAGACTGCGGTCACTTGAATTACAAAACCTGCACATGATATGATACCAAGGTTGATGTCCAGTTAGTGCTGACGGTTTAAATCGATTTTGGCCAGATCACTTACCACATAAATCGCTGTGGCCAGTGCGCTGCTGGCAGTAGTATTTTCAAGAAGGTGAGCCCTACAAGGTGCGACTTTAACGAGTCAACACAAAACACAAAACCGAGATTTACTATGAATTAATATATCAGTTGCCTTTATCTGTTCACCATTTTGTTTGGCAGCCTCTTTTCATCAAGTATCTGTACTGCACCTCTTTGTGACTTGTTAAGTCAGTCACTACTTTTGTATTAACCATAGATTGGTAGATGAAACGAGGGCAATTTACTTTGGGAAGGCAGGGAAATGTTTGTTGTTTCTCAAGTGAGATCAGTCAGTTGTCTCTAAAGAGTTCAAAGACATCTCGCAGTTCAATATGAGCAGGCACTGGCAAGCACTGTAAGGCCCACAGTAAATATTGATTACTCTGTAAAGGATTATTAGGCCCGAAGGCCTTTATGACTGTAACAGACTATATTGCAATAATAAAACCACCTATGTATCATTTTGATTTCATCTGGGATTACAACATACAATGTGATACACTTGCGTGATACACTCTCTTGAGAAAGTTCACCTGCTGTCAGTGGCACTTTCGACAAATACTGTCTATTTGGGTTATCAGAGGAACTCACAGAAATGCCTGTATTGATTTTTCTCATTCCTTTATAGACTCTGTCATCTGTCCCCTGAAACTGTACTATATTAAACTCTTCACAGAAAAAAAAAGAAAGAAATGCAAATAAAAACTTCAAAAAGTAATGTACTGAGCCTTGGGATTCATAACTATAGATACTATACTGCTGTATGTTGAAGAAAGAATGTAGCCTATAATACAAGTCTTAAGTGGTTAAATTGGCAGAGTGAATTACCTTTTGATACAGTCCTCATTAATCTAGTCTAATACATTCACAGAAGCGTGCACATATCTCAGGCAAGACTGAGCATGCTGTTAATGATAAGACCAAAGAGTGAAATCATTACTACCTTTAATGTTCCCAATCTAATTGAGACATTAATTAAAGTGGAATTTCAGCTAGGTTTTATTTATAACTGCCTTTTTCATTGAACTCAAAGAAGAGGGCAATTGTGGCATTTTGTCTTGTACCCATGTTTGAGAGCTTTAACTAATACCTGCATGTGAGCTCGGGAATTGTTTTATTAAGTTCTTGTCATTGAAATGACATTTTGTATAATTTCAGGGACTTGGCCATGGTTTCTACATTCACCTACCCTTTAGAATTAACAACATCATTTCTGTCTCCTACCAGGGCTGGCTATGACTCATAACGGTTTCTATTTAGGCCAGACCACATAAGGTCTCCTTACCAACATTTGACCCCCAAAATCACTGAACTTTAGATTCAGAGAGAAGCAATTGTCTCATCTGGCCCAAAAGGGCAATAATATTTATTTGTAACATTATTCATTTTTACCTTTATTCTTTTAGAACCTTAAAACATAGGTGTTGCTGGAAGTTTTGTTTTGCTTTTTTGGAAAATTGCAATGCAAAGCTCATTTAGTCCTTGGTAGCCAAGTTCCAATAACAAAGACACATATGCAATCCCCTATGGCCAAAAGTGTCTCACAAGGCAAGCCATCTGGAACAGCAAGCAATGACACAAAATAGGACCTATATGCTTAAGCTAGCAGCCAACCATCTGGTTTGGCATAGATAGTATCTCAAACACTGGACATTCCTGCAAGGAAAGGATGGGAAAAGGATTTGATGACATGAAAAGACAAAGGCTAGTTATAATCTCAAATACCCTGAGGATAGATACATTTTGTGTTAGAACTACATGCTACTTGCCATTCAGCAGACACTTTTCAACTGAAGCAACTTAGAATGCTAATTGCAATCATGCAGCATCCCTGGAGTAAAATGATTAGTGCCATGTCCGAGGACAGTGATAAAGCAAGATTGGTAGATTGGTACTTTAACTCTCTTATGAATTGCACTTGCAACCTTTGTGTTAGCAAACGATATTATTAACCGTTGAACTTTTAGCATCGCACATATTTTATGGTGGTCTTGAAAAAGTATGGTTGTAATTAAACAATGATAATTTGGTTAATTACAGTGACAATGAATGAAGAACTCACTATTTCTATATGTGACCCGCCACAGAAAGTAAGGACACAAGTCGGCAGCACAACTTTTGAGCAAAATGAGAAAGAAGCGGTTTTTTTCAAAACTGGTGATTTTCGCTTTTTTTGCAGAATCTGTTAGTTGAGATCACGAAGAAGCCTCTCCATGTTTTAGATATCAATATTGGTATATTTAAAATCGTACATTTTGAGGTTGAAATCGGCTTGTTTTGTGAGATTCTAGCTCGCAGTAGGGGCGTGTCATTGTCTGTGTGTATTTCCATACTGGATAAGCCGGCTTTTGTTTCTTTTGTTATTGCCCCCGCCCTCCGAGGGAACAGCATGGTAGGACTGGGCGATATAATATCGATATAAAAAATATATTGATATATTTTTTAAATGGGATATGGAATTAGACCATATCGCATAGATATAGTTCAAAGTTGCGCTGTGATCCTTGCTGCAAGCAAGCTGCTGCGTGCTTTTGAAGCAGTCTGCGTCTCAACAGCCCAGTGTACAACGCGACAAATACTCATATTAAATGTTTACGCAGAGGAACAGGACACTGCAGTTCTCAATAGTTCATTATTTGCATGTGCTTTAAAGCCTTGCCGGTTAAACATGTCATTCGCTGCTGAAGCGCTGTTCTAATGCGCTTTTCTGCGTGCAAACAGCCGACGCGCGCATGCACTAAAAGCCTGTCTAACAGCGCCTGGATACTGGACTAAGTTATCTTTCGAGTCTTTTTGAGCTAATACTGTCAAATACACTCAAGGTTTACATAAAGAAAGTTGGTTATGTCTAAATTGAGAGAAATCTGCGTGTCATATTATGCGTACATATTAGACGCGTTGCTTTCAGGTCTTAAAGAGACAGTAGCCCTAATAGTAAACATGCAGCCGCTTGTCCTTAAAGGGATTGTTCACCCAAAAATAAACATTTTGTCATTCTTTACTCACTCTAATGTTGTTCCAAACCTGTATTTATTTATTTCTTGTGCTGAACACAAAAGAAGATATTTGGAAGAATGTGGGTAACCAGACAGTTGCTGGTCCCCATTGACTTCCATAGGAAATAAATATAGAAGTCACTGGGGAACATCAACTGTTTGATTACTCACATTCTTCCAAATAACTTAGAATAAAGAAACATATTCAGGTTTAAAACAACTTGAGAGAGTAAATGATGACAATTAACTAAACATTTGGGGAGAACTATCCATTTAATGTTAATAAAACAACATGTGCTTTACAGCTTTACAGGGGGAGCTTTACAGGGGGTATGGCTTATCTAAATGAGATGTAAATGAGCCCTATTGTCACTCCCAGCAGCAGAGAGAGGAGAACTGCTCAATCTTTAGAGGCAGATTTCTCCACTTTGAATTTTTTTGAGTGCCTACCTTCAAATGGCCACAAATAATCTCCAAATATTATCAGATTACCATGTGTTACACATCATTGGAAAGCTTGGAGACTACACTTTCAGAATCTGTGAATAACTCAAAATGCTCCAGAACCGACTTGTGTCCCTACTTTCCGTGACCGGTCACATATAGTCTATTAATATATTAACAATGTAGAGACAACAATATATTAACATGAACTACAAACTAATATTTCGCTAATTATTTGTAAGTATTTTATTACTGTATACTGTACTTATTATAAAGTTTTACCAAATTTTTCTTTTGAATAAAGCACCCCAATAAATAAGGCACATAAGGCACTATAAATAAGGCACTTTTAAAAGTTGGATTGATCAGAGAAGCAAACATGAAGACTATTGGCAATACATTTCAGCTGAACAGAGCCAGATTTTTACACAACATTTTTTTTTTGTTCTCTCTGATCATCTATACTGACCTGTCTTTCACCCTACACACACACACACACACACACACACACACACACACGTCCCAGACGCACGTGGCCAGGGTTACCTCCCTATGTTTTCCAGTCTACAGCCAGAGGAGACAAGGTATCCAATGACCCTTAATATTTTATCGTTTCCTTCAACACGGCCCAGCCAGCTTATCCTTAGCTAGGCGTTTATGCTTGGCATGGTGACTTCAGACTTCCCGCCTGTTTCCTGGTCTGGTATAGCGTTACCCTCCATCTCCATCTCCTCTGATGCTGCACTATCGTTTCTATCTGACCCCGTGATTGATCGCCAGTGGAACACCCATTTAAGCGCAACAAAAACGCAGTCCACTTCCATAATGCTCTGCGGTTAGCTGGCGTCTGTCGGTGGGGACACAGCCTCTGGCACGGCTGATGAAGGAGGCCAAATCTAGGGCTGCAGCCTCATTCTTTGTGTTAGGGAGTGGGTGAAACCCTCTGCTGTCTTTGATCCCTTTGGGTTCAGCCCACTGCATTTACACTTGAAAAGGGCCACTGCAGAACACTTGCAAATGCAAATGCGATCAAATGTAAATATATGGGGAAAAGGAATGTTCATCTGAATGTCCAATTACTATTTTAAAAGCACATAGAACGGATAGAAGTGGTAGGGATAAAAAAAAGCTCATCTTGAATTTCAAATTTATCAAAGGGCATAAAGTTCCCAAGTACTTCATGAATATTGCAGCATTTCAAAGTCACTCCCATAGACTGTAAAAAAAGATGGACAACGCCCCTTCACTCTCTTCCATTGGTGAAAGTGAAGCCCCCAAAGTCCTAATATGGCACTGACATTTGGGATTTGGAACCTACTTCTGCGCAGTACATAACCAGGGACCTGATTCTGCGCAGTAGTGAGCGGGAAGTAAAGCCGTGATATCAAGGTCCCGCCCTCATTCCCGCAGAAATGGTTACTACAAAGTTTACTGTGTGAAATAAACAGTCAAGGACATCTAGAAATTAAAGTTGAAGCTCCAATCTCCTCCCGAAAATCCCCCAAAAAGTTTGTTGGTGCCTCGGTGACCATTTCATTAAGAGAAGGGGGCGATCGAGACACTTTGACAGTATTTTTTTTACTAATTTCAGTATGTTAACAATGGAGTGGTTCATAGAGTATGAACTTGAACTCAAAAATAAAGAAATGCAGTCAGTGCTTAATTCAAGGAGTTCGTGTCGGGTTACTTTCAGGGAACAGGATGCTGCGCTTGATTTAAAGCTCTATGGGGAAGAATGTCTTCGTTTGACCGGTTGTGAACGTGTGGCAAACACGCCAAATAATTTGGCTTTAAATAAGAGGCTATGATAGATGCGTAACAGCTGCACTCATCAGGTCGTTTTGTCTGAATAACGGCTGAATCCCATGAGGGAACTTTCACTCTGACGGGTGGTCTCAGTTAGCCTGGCTTCGCCCTCCTACGTACTTCCTCTAAATTTTTATTTTCTTTCAGAACTACGTCTGGGATTGTGGTATATTCTTGGGTTTTCTCCAGTCAATTTTTTACCAGTCCAATCAGCGAACAGAGGGAGTGGCTGAGAATGATGACGTTGAGATTGTGCGCTAGTTTGAGTCATACGTCACGACCAAACGTTAGCAATTGGTTATGGCACATCCAGAGTGACTCTGGGCAGATCCAGTAGTTTTAACCCTCTGGGGCCTGATGTGTTTTCTGGGTCCTGGAGGTGTTCTGACATGGTCTAACATTTGTGACATTTTCAAGGCTAAAGTCTGCTACAATAATATGTCAGAAGCATGTATGTAACATTTTGAAGTTTTGAGATAATGACATTTATGCATGGTTTGTGAAAATAAAAATGTCAAAATAAGGTCATGAAACCCAAACTGATTATTTATTCACAAGACTTTTGAAAATTGTATCACGTAGCCTAGAATATTTGCTCCAAAACTATGTGAAAATCACCCTGACTACTCATTTAGATAAGACAATATATTGAGTTAAAATTTGTAAGACATGTCTTGTGTAAGAAAGCTTTATGCGAGTATGCGTAAACCACCCATGAATATTGAGTGTTTCACACCTGAGAAAGACAAAGACCCTCCCATAATGGCCCTATTAGGTTCTATCAGGTCCTATGAGGAACCTTGCACAAAGAATGAGGAGATTTAAAAAAGAATGGATTTTTGATTGTTTGGATCTATTTACAACACAACATAATCCAAAGATACACAAAGATACACAACAAATGACAAAAAAGAACAGTATTTAACACACTGAACTAAAGACAGAGACTTAACCAGTCACACACCTTTGTGCCATTCCTGAAACATAGTACATACCTGTCATTTCCAAGGTGTTTGATTTTTCACTTTACCATGCTCATGCTCATGTTGAAGTCAGTAGGACTCATCAGTGGGGCATCTGGTCCCTAAAAAAAAAAACAGTGAACATGCTGATATCAAGAGAAACTAGGGCTGCATGATTTTGGGAATATATTTTAGATTTGTTCTGGTTAAAATTGCTTTTTAAAATTTACAAAATACACACACACATAATTTATATATGTATTTTTATTTATATATGTATTTCGTAAATTATAAAAAGCAATTTTAAAAATATATATAATGAACATCAATCCTACAAGTCATTGTGCCCAGGGGCCTCTGAACTCTTAATCCGGCCCTGTGTATAGTACACCCCCTTTCAAAGACACGCCACTTAAGGGTGTACATTCTTCTAGTGGAGGGAGCCCTAGCACTCAGAATGGTCTCTATTACATCCACTGAAAGTGCATCATCTCTTAGACGGCCCCCTTCAGATACCAAACATGAAGATTTCATAATTCAGTCCGGGGATGGAATATTGTTCCCTGCGTCTGAGACAGGAGATCCCTCCAGTTTGGTATTGCCTACGGCGACTCTGGTCGGCCAACGAGGCGCTGTTAGCAATAGGCATGACCCTTGTTGACGGACCTTCTCCAGGACTCCCAGGAGCAGAGCGATCGGTGTAAACTGGGCCATGCAAAGGGCCATGGCGTCCAGACACAGGGGGGCTGGAGGAGTCAGCGAGAAGTACAGGGGACATTGCGATGTTTCTTGTGATGCGAAGAGGTCCACCTCTGCTTCGTAAAATCTTTCCTAGATCTGACTGACAACATTAGGATGGAGCTTCCAATCTCTGTGCCTGGACAATAGATCTGCTCCCACATTCATGCTTCCGGGAATGTAAATCGCCCTGAGGGACAGGAACTTGTCTTGAACCCAAAGGAGAACCTGCTGCGCTAGTTTGTTCAAAGGCACGAACGCAGTCCTCCCTGGCGATTTATATAAGTGACTACTGCAGTGTTGTCCACCCGTACCAGGACATGGTAGACTCTTAACTGCCGGAGGAAGTATTTTAGGGCCAGAAATACAGCCATCAATACAAGGCAATTGATGTGCCAATCGAGATGACAGCCTCTCTGAAACCCTTGGGCTGAATAGCCCGTCAGGGAAGGGTCTGCTGTTAGCATCATGCGACCACAACCTGCACAAAGCCTGACAAACAAACACAAAGCCTGCAGTGTGTAACCCTACCATGAACATGGATTTTAGAAAGCGCATGAAGCACTTGGTGTGTGCCCTTACCCTTATTTGCCTGTGGGGATTAAGTGACATCTTAAGTGAAATGCACAGTTCTCTGGGCTGGAGAGAGAACGCTTTTCTTGGCGTTGAGTCTCAACCCCAGATACACAAGATAAGCGAGGACGACCTCCGATGTCGAATCGCAAGCTTTTGAGACTGGGCCAAAAACGTCTATGTACTTTAAATTCAAATGCGCTGGAGTTGCAACAGAACCAGAGCTGCATACACGTATGTGCGGGGTAAAAAGGCTAGGCTGAATGTTGGTAAGCTTCACCCCTGAAAGCAAACCTCAGGAACTTCCTGTATTTTGACAGAATTTCAAGACACAATAATTTTGACTGTCAATATTTTGAATAAGAAGGTTCTCAAAGAATGGTTCAAGTCGCGAAGGTCTAGAATTAGACGCAACCACCTGATCCGGTTTCATGGTAGTGGAGACCATGCCGTTGAAACGTGGAGAATGGTACGCACACTCTATTCTGTAGCCTTTTCCTACGATTCTCAAAACCTAAGGAGATTTGCTTGGCAGTAGTTTCCGAAAGGGGCACCAATTGCTATGCAACGTCTGGTGACGCAATGTCTTGTGATCCATAGTCTTATGATGCAATGTCTTGATGGGTGAATGTTAAATATCCCATGTCCTGGCACACGGCAGGAAGCATCCGAATATTTTATATTTCTCTGGAAGCCGCTTCCCCCTATACACCGGAGGTGACGGGGATGGATCAGAAGTGTCTTGTGGGTGTCGGGAAGGAGCTACTTATTATATATATATATATTATATGTGCCCCAGGCCTTTTTTCTGGTCAGCTTGGTGTGCCTGCCATAATGTGAAGAGCAGCACCAGCATGACCCGATGACTGAAACGCCTTCCCTACTAGCATGAATGTTGTTCTGCATGGCTTGGTGGGGAGTGCTGACTTTTTAGGTGACAATGACCTCCCAGGAGAGATAGCCAACAAGCGTCTCTTCCAACTGGGGCATTATTGTTCAACCACGTGCCCCCCTGGTTATTTTTAAATATGGTTATTTTCATATTAAAGCAGTTCAAACAAAGAATCATAAAATCATAGCTTGCAAACACACAATTTATTTGCACGCGATCATAGGAACAAGAGAGAACTGCATCATAGGAACTGCTCAGTTCCCTAGCATTATTTTTATTTTATGGGTGTATTTAATAGGGACCATGCATATTCATGAACATTGTTGTATAAAAATACACCATGTAAATATGCCAGAATTAGTCAAAATAACTATGTATATATATATATATATATATATATATATATATATATATATATATATATATATATATATATATAGCGGGCCCGTAATCTGCGGATTTCCTTGGCAGATGCGAGATCCGAGCCACTAGATTCTTTATTAAAGGGTTAGTTCACCCAAAAATGAAAATTATGTCATTAATGACTCACCCTCATGTCGTTCTAAGCCCGTAAGACCTCCGTTCATCTTCGGAACACAGTTTAAGATATTTTAGATTTAGTCCGAGAGCATTCTGTCCCTCCATTGAAACTGTATATACAGTATACTGGCCATGTCCATAAAGGTAATAAAAAGATCATCAAAGTAGTCCATGTGACATCAGTGGGTTAGTTAGAAGTTTTTGAAGCATGGAAAATACTTTTTGGTCCAAAAATAACACAAAATAAGACTTTATTCAGCATTGTATTCTCTCCCTTGTCTGTTGTCAATCCTTCACAGTTACGCTGATGGCGTAAGACGCTGATGACGTGTATTTCTGGTGCGCCCGAGCTTCATTTATAGACTGAGGGAAACGCACGCTGTAAAAGTGTCTTATCCGCGACATACACATTTACGCACCATTAAAAAAATGATATCCACGCAAACAATGTAGAATAGCTTGAATATAGCGTGCGTCTCCCTCAGACTGTAAACAAAGCTCGGGCGCACCAGATAACACGTCATCAGCGTCTTCCGTCAGCAGCGTCACTGCGGAGTCGTGAACGCAGATTCACAACAGACCCGGGAGAGAATACAATGCTGAATAAAGTCTTATTTTGTGTTATTTTTGGACCAAAAAGTATTTTCCATGCTTCAAAAACTTCTAACTAACCCACTGATGTCACATGGACTACTTTGATTATCTTTTTATTACCTTTATGGACATGGCCAGTATACTGTATATACAGTTTCAATGGAGGGACAGAATGCTCTCGGACTAAATCTAAAATATCTTAAACTGTGTTCCGAAGATGAACGGAGGTCTTACGGGCTTAGAACGACATGAGGGTGAGTCATTAATGACATTATTTTCATTTTTGGGTGAACTAACCCTTTAACAAGAGAACCTTCATCCTCAGCCCACTCTGAATGAAGAGCTGAGGCAGTGGACGGGAGGAAGACGCGTTCTGAAGAGAGAACGAGAGAAAGGGAACCATCTCCCGCTCCTCCTCACAATGCAGTTCTGAAGATAAAAGAATCTGATGAGCGCACCTGTCACGCGTCTATTTATAGCCTCTGCATTCGCGCATTCAGATGACGTCATCATTAGAGGTTATTTAAGCCAAATTCTTTAGCGTGTTTGTCGCTTAAAATCCTGTGCACCATTGAGAGTAACTTTTGAAAAGGAACGTTGTATATTTCACTCTTTACAATGTGATATTGCTTAACTATATCCTATTATATATTTATGAGAGAAAAAACTCCCACAGGGCAATTTTTTCCTTGATATCTTGTGTTTTAGGGGCATTCTAAACATCACGCAATGAGTTGTTGACGTGCATCACGTTTGTCACCTATATGAAATGTAAGATTATCTACGTAGGTCTGGGGCGAAACAAGTGCGTTGAATGTGTTAAATAATTTTAACGCATGATTTAATCATTAGATCATTTTAAATAATGTTAACGCATTATTTTTCCATAACTAATTAATTACATTCATGACTTCAATCGGCAGCCCTAGAGAGAGAGAGAGAGAGAGAGAGAGAGAGAGAGATAGATTTGTCCTCTGCGTTTAACTCATCCAAGTTAGTGCACAGGACAGGTGAACACACACACACACAAACACACACACACACATACACATACACCCGGAGCAGTGGGCGGCATTTTTTGTTATAGCACCCAGGGAGCAATTGGGGGTTAGCTGGCTTGCTCAAGGGCACCTCAGTCATTTCCTGCCAGCACTGAGAATCAAATCTGCAACATTTGGGTTACCAGTCTAACCATTGCCATCTGACTGTCTAACCATCTCCAACCACTCCCCCAGTCGTGGCCTAACGGTTAGGACTGCATACAGACTGTGTGTGTGTGTGCGTGCGTGCGTGCGTGCGTGCGCGTTATGTTTGAAGAGATGCAAACATGGCAAGTAGACATTGATACAACAATCCCTTGCCATTTTGAAATAAAGTAGTAAATGATATCATGTAGAGGTTCAGTTATTGCTAGTTTGGTACTAAATGTGTACTAAATATTGACAAAGAAGAGATATGGAATAAAAAATAAAAATAAACATTGGTCCAATACTGAATAAATGACCAATAAAATGTATCAAACATAACAAAAAAAGACCATGTGTGGGCATCTAGAAGAAAAGTTCAAAATTATTTATTTTAGAACTGTCACAAATATAGCCAAAATCAAAGCACCAGTTTGTTTTACTATAAACATAAATCAGATGTTTCTCTTTATCTCTTTTTTAGTATTTCCCCGTCTTACCCTCAGAACAGCTCAGGAAGCCATTTAGTGTCCACATCATTGTTCAGGGCTGTTCCTCTCAGAAACCTTTATTGCTCGTGCTTGGCAGTCTGGTGAGGAAAGGCAAGATATCTGTTGATAGTTTGCCAAAGCTGAAAATCGCACCCAGGAGGAAAGAATCGTTAACATGATGGAGCACTATAATAAATTAGAATCTATGAGATGCAGACAGAGATGAGAGTGGACGCAGATCAAGCGATCAGTAAAAGTACAGTGCCTCTAAAAGTATTGTTCAGGCCTAACTTTAAATTTTTTAAAACCTCTGTTTACTCCTAATTATAATTTGCACATTAATATTTTCATTGAAAATTGTGGAAAATTTTACTTTTTTCTCTGTACACAACATTACACGAATAAACAGCCACTAACATTAGGATCCTTTGCCAGGTATCCTATGATCCTATCTTATATTCTGTCCATATTACTTCAGTAATGAGCCAGCCGGGCGGGCCAAAGAGGTGATGATGAAGAAGTAGGAGTTGATTTGTGTCTGTGCAGGCAGTCCGGCACTTATGCATTCAACTCTGTTACGTAATAAAAAGGAGGAAGTTTCAAAACGAGTATGTTTTGGCAACTTGATTTTAATAGGAGCTTTTTTTTGAACTAGCAAGGAAGTTTTGAGTTCTAAAACGCATATTGTGTTTGAAGTACAATTACTTCTTATAAAGGGGTTACCAGATTCCTGATTTGTGGTGTCCTGTTCCACCCTGGAGCTGTGCCTGTCGCTGGAAATGTCCCCATTTTACAGCATGTAAAAAAAACACACAAATACACTGTGAAACCAGATGGAACTGGATAAATATTGTGAATGTTCTAACGTCTGACCTGTAATGCTCCTGAATCATAATCATACAGTTTGTTTGTTGGCCAGAGGAGAACTGGCCCCCGACTGAGCCTGGTTTCTCCAAAAGTTTTTTTTCTCCATTCTCCATTTCTCCTGACTTGAAAAAGCCTGACCGTAATAGACTGTTGGTTACCAGAGCAATTGTGTAGTAATTATTTTCACCAACAGAAGGAGCTGCAAGCTACACAGATTACTTAGCCATGTGCTGCTACTTTAGCTACTGTATGAAGAACTTTTCGCTTTAGTCTTAGACATCATGCCTACACTGTTTGCTTAACATCTGATGAATATACATCTGATTGATTTCTACTAGTTCTCTAAACTGGTTCTGTCTAAACATGACATTGAACAAAACAAAACTGTGATTGGTCACTTTACATGTCAGTCAGCCTCGTCTTGGCTAAGTGGGCAGTCCCTGGCAAACTGCAATGGCTATAAACCTTATCAGTGTTAAATTAAAGTTATACTGTTTGTGTGTATTAAATAACAGGATGACAAGACCTGTACAGCATGCAGGACAATTTTATTATTCACAAAAGGTCCGCCATCACAGCACAGTAATTTCCACAAACGCATTTTAACAATGCACCACATACATCAAACTAATTATTTTTGCAGAAAGCACATACTTTGTCCAAATGAACATAAAATGCTAAATAATGAGCCTAATTCACCTTTGGCTAAGCCCCGCCCCCCTTAGTTACTGTTGCTACCTCCGACAACTTCATCTGGGCTCTGGTTTGGTATCAACATGGCTTATGCTGTGACAGCTCTTCCTGCTGAAATTGTATCAAACTTTTATAAAGCAGCAAATAAAGTGTCCGATAAAAGTAGGCAAAAGTGTCTGCAGTGTGCGTTTGAAGGCTTTATTCAAGACATACGGTGAAACGCAAGCAACAACAAGGCATCCAAATACAGGCAAAAGCATAACGGTCACAGCCAAAAAATGAACACAGCATATCCTAATCGAGACGGAGGCTGTGACTAACAATATCAGGAGAAACACTGTCATGCAAAGCTGGGTAGGTCTCTATTCACTTCTATAATCGTTATTATTTACAAAGCAAACGGACTACGCGAGTATAAAGCTGTATTTATTAGCAGCGTGTGCTAGCGTATCAACAATTAGGGCAGAGAACCGAAATCATAAATCTAATTCAGCATAAAACTGTCTAACTATAACTTCACAGTAAGGTTAAAAGCTAAATGTATCTTAGAGCACAAAAGTGAGCTTGTTGATCTTGAGGGGTTTCGCTGACTGAGAGGACGTCCACACAGTTTAATCCAAAGACGACACTTGTCAATATTTAACTTCGGTTTTGGGAAGGGGGAAAAACGGACACCCCTCTCCAACCTGGGAAATGCGTATCTGTGTTACAAATGCCCCCGGCACAACGTTTAACCATATTTTTTTATAAAACGACAACGTAATAGCCTGCCGAGACCAAAAATATGAGCCGCCTGCGTTGAAGTCAATGGAGCGCCGTGAAAAAGTGTCGGACTCTCTGTGGGAGCTCGTTCTTGGCTGCGCTGTGATTGGTCAATCTACATTCTAGGGCGTGGCTTCGCCAAAGGCGAATTCGGCATAGTAAAGATCCATTTCCAAAAGCAGAAACATCAAACAATATTTGAAAAGCTGTAATTACAGTGTGAAATTTTTTATATTAAATACAATTAAGTATGGTTAATGAATAAATAGTTCGAATCATTGTGTGTTCTGTTATTAATATTAATATTTTTGTAAAGTCATACTTTTGGATGAACTATAATACTGGTTTGATCCGTTTCCAATTTGCATTGTTTATGTCACACAAACTTAGAAACTCTTAGTTTCTGTTTTCATGGACTTTCAGTTTTGTTTTCATCAGTCACGTGTGTTTCTTTGTCATAAGGCTTGTTCGACTTGAACCGACACTGCACAGACCGATCGGTTTATGATGTCAAAGTACCGCAAGAGCGATTGAAAAGCATTCGGAGCCGTCTACTCTCTAATCGCTCTCGCGGTATTTTGGTGTCATTCACCGATCGGCCTGTGCAGCGCCGGTTCAAGTCATACAAGCCATTTGTTTCCTGCCATTCATCAGTTGTCATGGACACTCATCAGATCATCACACCTGTTCGTCATCTCCTCATCAACACTTGTGTATTTAAGTTCCTCACCTTCATTCTGTGTTTGTTTGTTGTTGTACATGTGTGCGCTCTGTTCCTTTGTCATAGTTGATTACCTGAGTTTGTTCTCAGTAAAGAACTCTTTTAATCTCTCCTTCATATTCTTCATCTGGTAACAGAACAACCGACCCACAGATGGATTATGCAGCAAAGTTTTCTGTGATTGCTCAGGGGGTCTTTAATAAAAAAATTTTTTTACTGAAAACAAGACTGCTGTCTTGCCATCACCAGCCCCTTCGACGACGAGACCCTGAAGTCTTTATTCTGGATCGGGGTGAACTACCACCATAGTCCTCCCAGACACCTCTAGACTAAACTGGAGGGATGCCATCATCCGGTGTCTGGAGAGTCTCTACCCTCAGTCCAGAACACAGCCAGACCCAGAGCCTGTTTCACCACATGCGTCAGAGCACTGAGCCTCACCCTGGAAGAGGAGCCCCACCAGTGAGTCTGACCAGGGGTGTGAGTCTGCGACATCTTTGGCTGAGGGGATACTGGTAGAAGTAAATACTGAGGACTGGCTGATGGACTTCAGTATGGAGGTATCGCCTTCCACCCCACCTCGCCTTCCACCCCACCCCACCCCACCCCACCCCATGCTCCTCAACACTGTCCTTAGATGGTACCATGAACTGTAATTTGGTTATTTCTTTGGAACCTTCATTGCTGCTTCCAGACAGGACAAATAACTTTTGACTCTTTGTTCGGAATCCTCATCACTATTTTTAGACGGCACTATGGACTATACTCTACCTTTGATCTGCTTGAGTCTCCATCTACCTCCGTTATCGCCCTGCTCAGCCAATCCTCCTGCCCCGCCTGTGCTGGACGTTTGCAGCCCTTCGACATCTCCAATGATATCATGCTATAACGGCGAGCCGCAGGTCGAGCAACCTCCATCAGCGCCTGAGCGAGTGGAGCTTGTGGCTCCGTCTCCAGCCCCTGAAACTCATTCCGTCTCAGCTCGTCCACCTTGGCTGCTCCCTCCCTAGACTCCCCTATGGGCTGTAGGCTCTGGGTCTGTGCCTTCGGACAACTACCATCATCGCCGCCAGGGTCTCGTCGTCTATCTGTCACATTCCTCTACTGCCTGCGGTCACCATTCCTGCACCTGCTCCTGTTACCATCCCTGCACCATCTACACGCCCTCCTCCTAAGCCTCCTTCTCACCAAGTCGCACCTTCCGGGAGGGGGCGTTCTGTCACACACACTCTGTTTTGGTTGCTCTTAGTGTCTGTTTTCATGGACTTTCAGTTTTGTTTTCATCAGTCATGTGTGTCTCTTAGTCTTAAGTTTCCTGTCAGTCATCAGTTGTCATGGACACTCATCAGATTGCCACACCTGTTCGTCATCTCCTCATCACTGTGTATTTGTAAAAGGGATCCACTGAGGCAAGTGTAGATGAGAACCCAAGTGCAGTTTATTATAAACAAAACCAAACATGAAACAAAAACATGGCGTGGCATGAACTAAAAAACATGAACAAGATATAAACATGGACAAGACTCTTACCAACAGAGGTTACCATGAAACAATACTTGACAAAGACACATGGCAAACATGAGGGCTTAAATACACAAACTAATGACAAGACAAGGGACACCTGTGAACAATGAACAGATGATTAACCAATGACATGAAACATGACCAACACAAGACAAGATGTTACAGTATTTAAGTTCCTCACTCTGTGGTTGTCGGTTGTTGTACATGTGTGTGTTGAAATGCTGTTGCTTTGTCTTTGTTGTAGTGGATTACCTGTGTTTGTTTTAAAGAACCCTTTTAAACTCTCGTTTAGCTTCATCTTTTTCATAGTGTGTTTTTTGGAGAACTGTAAACCAGTTTAAACCAGTTTGGGTAAGTCTGAACCTCAAACATAATTTACTAATAATAAGTATATGGAACTCATAACAATAACATTTTTTTTTTAAAATAGATAACGAACCACTCAACTAGAACATGTCAATATTTAAATTAGCAACAATTGTAAAGAAATGTATATTATATATATGTAGCCTTAAAATTATTAAGTAATAAACTTGTTGCGTAATTAAGTAAACATATATATGGAGAAATCTAAATAATGCTCTTTTCCTACAATTTCTGTTTCCAACTTCTACATAACAGCAGACGCATTATGTTCAATGTTTGCTCCCCTTGGTCAAATAACAGACATAGAATATACATCCATTTTAAGAGACCACAACCAACCAACAAACACTGTGCCCTCTTGATGTTCCCTTATGCAATGATGGGCCTAACTATACTGCTAAACAATTCCAAGTTGTTGGTTCAGTAATAAGATGACCTCAAATGACACCAGTCGAAAGATCCAAACAGTTTTACAACTCATGTATAATATCCCATGTACTGTCCCAAAGGGGCAATCCAGAAGTTTTTTTGACAATATTCCAAGATGAACAGCCAGTTGTGCTGGCGAATGGTGGCCCTCGCTCCTTCATATGAATATATTGCTAGGTGTTTCCTTTATTTCGTCAAGCCCTTGTAAATTAAAGTGCTAAATTATAGTAAATTACTGTTCTATGCTATACATGTCGTTAGGCAGCAGCATACAACAGCCACTTACTGTCAAGGATGCCATCATTTTTACTGGTCAGTATTTCACTTCTGAAATGCTTTCTCTATACCTGCCAATATCCGGCTATTCAGCACCCTAATGGACATACTGTAAAGACTACCACATTACAGCCCATTACAGATGAAAGCAAAATGAAATGTGAATGAAGAGAGAAAGAGAGTGTGCGAGAGAGAGAAAGCCAAAAAGAGAAACAAGAAAATGAGAACAAGGAAGTGTAGAACTAAATGCAGTTTGGTTCTACAGTCTTACTTTTTAGCCAACCATTACAGTTTGCAGTCGACTTGCATGGTTTTGCTCAAAGATAACCAAAACAGCCATACATGGCCATTAAATGATAGCATCAGTATCAAACTGTGCTGAGTAAATTGCCAAGCAGACCTTTATGCGCTCACTTATTCTCTTATGTGAGAGCTCTTTATTGGTTGCATATGGCTTTCATTTGGAAAGTGCCTTGACAATTCTTCAAGTTTGGAACAGAAGGGAATGTCAGTTCAACCTCTCAGTTCCTCAGGTCATGTATAGTGTGAAAGTAATGTTACATTATGTACAGAGTGATTAAATATGTCCCTTACTCGCTGAATACAGTGAATACCTCTTAATCATTATCAGCCTTTTTTTTATTTACATACTAACCTTGACACACATACTACTCTACATGACATAATTTCCTATATATTTTTGGGCTTTGTGCATGTTGGTCACAACAAACGGAATTAAAGCTAAACTGAGTCACTCCATATTTTTCTGAAATAATAATAATAATAATAATATTGTATTATTTAATTATGCTACACTACATTATGATAGTTGTTTTTATATATAATAATTTCAGCCTTTATGTTCTGTTACATTATATTTTACTTTAAATTCCACACTGTAAAAAATAAAACATAGATTTTATTTATATTTAATTAATAAAAATGAGGCAACAGATTACAAGCAATATTATTAATTAAATTTAACAAATTAGAATTGAGTAATAATTAATCAAATTAATTCCTTAAATGTTAACCATTTAAAATGATTAAAATTTACAAAATATATGTTATTGCCAACATTGAAGACACCTGATGTTAACAAGCAGAATCACTGAAGGAGAAAACCATAATTAAAGTCACCATTATGAAGACCAGTGTGTGTTTTAGTTGGGCTCTTCACCCTTAAATTGATAACTTTAAGTTTTGTTTGGCTGCTGTACGTGAGTTATAACAGCCAGATGAACAAATAGAAACGTTGATCTGATGGTGTTGGTTGTGTTTCATAATTTCACAATCATTTGACTAGAATCACTGATCTCATGCAGAGTCCAGTTTATGAGTTACATTTATTTTATTAATTCTAGCTGCATAATATTATTAGCCTTTTCAATGAAATCAAAATGATCAAATCAATAATAATATAAAAATGTGTTTTTCTTTTAGGCGCACACAGACATCAAGATTTAGCGTATGAATCTCAGCAATGGTGACAACCTCTGATCATAAGCTCATTATTTATTCATGCAGCAATACATGATGGGAGCCATGAATGAGTGCATGATTGGTGCAACCCATAATGCACTGCAACATGCTTTATAAATGGCACCATTGTTGAGATGCACAGGCTGATTCATGATATCTGGGTTTTTTTTTTTTTTTTTGGTACATGAGAAACTTTTTAGAAATTCTTTGGATTACATTGTAAAAGTTAAAAGAATTTTGGTGTATAAGGCCAGTACTACTATAGTTAATAAAGTTAACTTAAGTCACAACATAGGACTCCATTTGAGTTCAGTGATTCAGGTCAAATGATTGTGAAATAATGATTATGTTAAAACACAACCAACACCATCAGATCACCGTTTGTTCATCTGGCTGTTATAACTCATGTACAGCAGCCAAACAAAACTTAAAGTTAAAAATTTAAGGGTGAAGAGCCCAACTAAAACACACACTGATCTCAATAATGGTGACTTTAATTATGGTTTTCTCCTTCAGTGATTCTGCTTGTTAACATCAGGTGTCTTCAATGTTGGCAATAACATATATTTTGTAAATTTTACTCATGTTAAATAGTTAACATTTAAGGAATTAATTTGATTAATTATTACTCAATTCTAATTTGTTAAATTTAATTAATAATATTGCTTGTAATCTGTTGCCTCATTTTTATTAATTAAATATAAATAAAATCTATGTTTTATTTTTTACAGTGCATTAAAAAAACTAAATGAATTTGAATTCAGAAATATATACAGAAGATGTGTATTCAAGTGATTGTCTGTATGTATAGTATTTTAAACTCTTTTTTTAGATCTGTGGAAAAAGGAAACAAAAGGAAAGTTGAAAACCCCATATGCACACAAACACTGACTTTCATGCTCGGATGTTGACCCTGTCTCAGACAAACTTTCAGCCTGTTCTAGGATGGTCTTTGGCTTTTCCTTGACCTTTTTCAGAATAAGCCTCTTTTGGGAACAGATGTCCTACTTTGCTATGACAAGTCCAGGTCAGAACTAGACATTGCATCATTGAATCCCCTAACCACAGATCCTGACCCCTGAGCGATGTCATCATATATGTGTGCTGTTGTCAAGTTCAAACGCCTGCTTTTGTCAAAACAGACAAGAACAGAGTTTAGCACCTGCAACATGACAAATGCATCCCAGCAGTTTTCACTGTAGCTTGTTCTTTGTTCGAGCACATAGAGAGCATGTGCATTTTAGATGCCTTAATTATTTAGTATGGCCTTAATATGAATAAATTATCAACTGTAATAAATTATACAAATAACTGTGTGTAATGTGATATTTGTTTTAATGTCTAGGCATATGTGATGAAAAATTATAAAGTTAATCTTGCAATTTAATGTATATTGTTAGTTGTTGTGTGTTTAACAATTAATGTTTTATACTACTGTAAGCATACATCATATTGTCATGGGAATGCATGCTACAATGCACAAGGGACAACACATAATGAAATAAAAAAGCAGCTTCATCCAATATTAAAAGCCAATATTAACACATTACTTTGATCCAGATGTTACACTGCCATTGCCAGAATCCAATTACTCACTCTCGGGGGGGATGGTACTGGGGGTAGGACAGAGTAGAGCTTGTGGCGTCTATTGATTTGCCTGTCAGCACAAAGACCCATGGTGGCTCTGTCTTTGACCGCACTCATGCCTGCACTGTGCATGTGATAGGGATGAATGGGAAGACAGATGGAGATAGGGCCACACTGGATTAAACCCCCGTTTTTGACATCCCAGTGTCATGACAAACATGTTTTTTTTTCTGCATTGTGACTTGTAGCCAATCACAGACGTATGTTGACTGCATTAACACACTGGCCAATCAAAGGCTTTAAATCACTGTGCAGAATAAATCTGCTCAAACCATATTTGTTGTTGAGCGCGAGCTCACTAACTATGTTCTAAACTTTCACAAATCTTCTCATTATAACTAACAAAGTGAAGACACAATTTAAATAAGAGATTCATTGTGCAGTGTAGGCAGCTTCACTGATTATAATTGGAGATTTTGCAAGAGTGCAGAACTCAAGTGATTGACAGCATCAGTGAAAATGTACTTTCCATATATAATCTATTCACAATTTCAACAAAAGTTTTGTTTTTCATGTTGTGAGGACAACCAATAGGGCATGTATACACAGAAAAGTGTTGGTAGTAACTCTCTTAATTTATTCATTTGCAGAAATGAAGATCAAGTCAAATTTTACGGGGGCTGTTGGAAACACTATTGAGAGTAAGTTTCCTATTGAGAGTAATATTCCTGAAATGGGGGTGTTTACAGGTTTGTGTGCCTCACATGGACAATTAGCGTGTGAAAGGCAGTGCAGTGCGTGGATGTGGTGTGAGACGTGAGAAACTGTACCTCTCGTTGGTTTCATACAGATTATATAAACAGATAATATTTGTTTTTTATATGAATTACTTTCACACTAGGGTGCCGGCTTGGGTTCTGGCCGTGGTTCTCCAAGGCCTGTCCATGGCTCCCTTTGAGCCTATTTAGGAGGTGCCAGTCAAGTTTCTGACTCTCAAAGCATTGTTCCTCCTCGCCGTCTAGTCTCTTAAAAGAATAGGATATTTACAAGCCCTAGCGTTTGCCCCTTCATGCTTTGAGTTTGCACATGGCATGGTGAAGGTATTTCTCCAGTATATATCCAGGTCAAATCCCTAAGGTCCCCACTAATGTGGTTAGATCTATTGTGCTGCAAACCTTCTGTCGTCCTCCATTCCAAGATCCAGGAGAAAAGTCACCTGCTTTGCCCAGTTCGGGCATGAAAAGCTTACATCCACAGAGCTGCCCTCTGGCGTAAATCTGAACAACTGTTTGTCTGTTATGGGCCACCTAGCAAGGGGTCCCTAGCGTCTAAGCATTGTTGATGTTACACCCTGACCTAGACCAGGGACCGTAACACATAAAAGCACTTATATTTTCTTAAGTATATTACAGTTTTTCTCGATTGCTTAAACACTATAACCAGGCTTTTGAACTAAAATTTCAAAACCATAATGCCATTTATCAAAAAGCACACCCATTTCACTAAACTATAAACACAAATCCCTTCATTTCTCATTGCCTACACCATGTGGTCATTTAGAAAGCACTAGTATTCAGTATTGTTCACTCAAGTCAGCACAGCTTTAGCTCAGTTAGCACACAATTGCCCAGGTGAAAACACTAAGAGTCAAAATTTAACACACATCAATCAGATCCTTCAATAGATAGATAAAAGGGCCCGAATCAGTTTATTGAGTTTTGGAACAATTGTCCAGAAAGACATGAAGAATGAAGTCAGGGAGGGATAAGAATAGGAGGAAAGGTAAGGGGAAGGGCATGAAGACAAGTGGTCTCGGATGAAATTCAAGCCACTCTAGTTGACCATGTCCTTGCCCATGGTATGACTATGAGGGAGGCTGGGCTACGAGTAAGGCCGAATTTGAGACACTTCACCGTCACCTCCATCATCAGAAGCTTCAGGGAGGTGTGCTGGCAAACAAAATTCTATCACTGAATAAGAGGCAAACATTTCCCATTGTCTTTGATGAGGTTTATTTTCTAGCAAGAAAAGGCCAGCAGTCGTACAGTCACACAGAGTGTCTGCAGTGTGTGACAGTGAAGAGAGAGCATCCTTCCTCCTTTATAGTCTTGACTCCCAGACTGTTATCTTTCTAGGCCAATGATGGTTTTTCAACCATACGTGGAACATTCTTAGACTTGTTCATCATATTTTATCCTTTAGTAGAGGCCCTCCTGTCACGACCAACACTCTTTACCATTCCAATACAATTCCATATTAGAATAAGGTTTGTGTGTGCTCTATTACTGTCATATGATGGTCACACACATATCTTACGTAAGTAAATATAAAAGAAAAAAAATTAGAGGAGTAAAAAAAAAAAAAAAGTACTTTTACAAGAGTACATGAATGAATAAAAATATGCCAATGTATCCATTGGTTGTGTCTTTTGTGTTCATCATGTGAAAAGTTTGTGAGGAGGGGAACCACGAGCAACATAACTTACCAGTTATGGAAATGTTCTTTTGAATTTATTGCACCAGTGTGTCGGACTATGTTGTAGTGTGTTTGATTTTGATGGCTTGTGTGTCCAGTCTGAGGACAAAGTTTGGTTTTTCAGCAAGAGTGAATGGTTTTGAGTGTAGAGCTTCATTTTGACCTGAAAATAGGATGTTTGGGGAATTGGGTGAGACGTTATGGATTTGTGTTTACTGTTTTGAGAATATGAGGCATAGTTTCAAGAAATGTGTTTAAGCAATCGAGAAAAACTGTAATGTTAATATTTTGGGATAATCCACATCCCAAATTTAAGCCTTCTAACAGTCTTAATGAGAATTACCTATAATTGTTCAATCCACATTTTCTTACAGGTCATCCAGTCACTTTCATTTTTAATTGGGACATGTGTATGTGACTTAGCCAGTTGGCTTGCAAATATAAAATTTTTATTTTATCGTTTTCTGATGTTCCTGTAGCTCAAACACTAGAAAATGGTTGTACACAATGCAAATGTCATGGGTTTGATTCTGAGGGAAAGCAATAACTAATAAAATGTGAACCTTGAATGCAATGTTACTCACTCTGGATAAATAAGCATTTGGCAAATGTAAATCTAGTGGTTTTTGACACACTCATATAGAATGTTTTTTTTTTACACCACATCGTTTATACGGCTAAGGAGAAAGACAGAGCTACAGTGGCTCTGGTACTCAAAACCTTTAACTATATCCTAAATGTCACAGAATGTCACAGTGAAGCATGGAATGAACCCAGGCTTGCCGCAGGTTAGTCCTCTGTTTCCCCAGGTAACTAAACTCTTTGTTTCTCCAGTATGTGCAGGATGTGTACTGTATGCTTCAGGGATCTGGTCAATGTGACATCACCCTTACCATTGATGTAATTTATACCATTTACTGCTGTGAGCAAAAAGGCCTTTCATTTATTAATTTGTTAAGTCTAATAAAAGGAGTATTGTGTTTTTCTATCTTTTCAGTAGATATAATTTTCCAATTGTATATAATATTGGATTATGCAATTTTCATATGAAATCAGAGCAAATGCAAAGAGAGTTTTTGAATTAATTAATAATTAGGATTACAAGATACAATACGGGCTGCTGTGCATAATCCAAGGAACAAGGAGCGATACATGGAATTACTGACTATTTAAAAGACTTTAATTACCACGAAGAGTGAGAGCGTTCATTAAACAACTAACATAATAATAAATACTGGACAAGGAATTAATGGTGTGTTCTATTATTGTCAACGAACCGACTCGGCCCTCGGATATGACACTTCAAGCGCTCTGGTATATTTTGCGCGTCCGAGTCGGAGAAACAACATGGACGCCACCCGGAAAGCTGTTGCTATGGTAGCACTGGCCGAGTACCAGGCACTCCAAAATAAGTATGTGCTTCACCTAGTTTATCTTCTGTTAGCAACGCTAGCCACATTAGTAACACTCGTTTGAAACAAGGCTTCATTCAATATTGCACTCACAACAAGGCCGATTCCCATACCCACAGGCAGTGATACGGACACAGTAAAGGTATTGCAGTAATACGAGTGATTAAAAACGTCATTTAAACCACCAAAGTGGTCCAAAAAAAATGAAAACAATTCATACTTACAAGTCACACAGGGCGCAGCCATCTTGGATTCCGTATACTAATTATTGCTTGGTGTCCTCACGGTTGTCCGACTTCTGAGCTGGGAAATCCTGAGCTGGGGAAAGGGGGCGTGTTGGTGCGTGTTGCTAGGCAACGTCTGTCTTCCTATTCAGGGGCCGTATTCACAAAGAATTTTAAGGCTAAAAGTAGCTCCTAACAGGCGAATTTAGGAGCAACTCCTAAAAATAATGGGCGTGTCACTCCTAACTTTAGGACTCCTAATTTTTTTCACTAAGAGTAATTCACGAAGCATTTTAGCCCTAAAAGTAGCACCTAAGTCTGGGACAGCTTAAAAGAAGTCGAGAGGACTCCTAACTCACTAAGACCTATTCACAAAGGATCTTAAAATAGCCGCGCGACACAGTGTGTTGGAGACACTCTATGACACGAAGTTATTACAAAGACACCGCCTTAACCGTGAGGGAATACTGATTGTTGTGGATCTTGTGAGGGATGCAATAACAGTGCCAACTAATCGCAACAACCCAATCAGTGCCGAATTTAAATGTTTGATAACACTTCGCTACCTGGCAACGGGGAAAATGCAATTGTGTAATGCCGACGATCTAGCGATATCCCAGCCATCGGTAAGCAGATCCATCCACCAAACCATCAATGCACTCTGTAGACCCCATATTATTCGACAGTTCATAAGTTTTACGGACATTCGCCAACCCAACTCCAAAGAAACAAAGCCAGCTTTATGGATATTGCCGGTGTGCCCGGAGTGGTCTTTGCTATAGACGGATCGACACATATTAAAATAATTGCACCACGTCAGGATGAGGACGTGTTTGTGAATAGAAAGAAAACACACTCCATCAATACCCAGATTGTGTTCGATGCAAACTTCACAATTCTCGATGTTGTATCCCAGTGTCGAATTTCCCTTTTATTATGTTTTTTTTTTTTTTTCAGCACCAACTGGGCCAGCAGCAGTAACTGATCCTGCGTCCAGTTGGGCTTTCTTTTCTGTTTTGGCGAGTTCATAATCCACCGTCATTCAACTATTACATTAATTCAATAGGAGCAACATTTCCTTGCTTTAAGTCTTTTCCTCTAATTTAAGTTAATGCAAGTGTCATTTTTCATTATTAGGCAAGTAGCGGTTTTCATTATGGTATTAGGCTACCTTGATTTAATTTAATTCACAACTTTTCTCTCTCTCTCTCTCTCTCTCTCTCTCTCTCTCTGCCTTTTTAGAATTACACTTCACTGGGGCCTGCACAAACATGTCATTTTATTTGCATTTCGATGACATTATTATTATTATTTTGTGTAGGACACAGACATATTTAGATGTCGTAATTCCATGATTTGGTGCGTCTGTGTTATGTTCCGCATGATGGCCCTGTCATCTAACAACCAATCACCGTGATCATTGCGAGGAAGCTCGTGCATGAGAATTGACGTCATCCATAGCAACGAAGACTCACTCTTAGTTTAGGAGTTGTCATTTTTCCTTACTAAGAGTAGGTTTGAAAGGCGTTGTGAATAACTTTTAAGAGAACACTCCTAGCTAAAATCTTTTAGTGCGATTTAGGAGTACTCCTAGTGGTAAGATACAATTATTTGTGAATACGGCACCAGAACTCCAACGAATAAAAAATAGAACGCACCATAAGGACAACTCTGGGCTTAAAACACAGGGAGTAATCAATGAAACAGTGAACAGGTGTGAAACACAAATAAGCAACCAAAATAACTAAGGTAATTAATAATGACAGGGAACTCTAGCAAACAGGAACAGAATGAAAAATAAAACCAAAACAGAATGAGACCGTTACAGCAATAAAAAACAAAAACAAAAAAAGAAAATAGCAGGATAGCCTTTTGTGTGAATAGAACTGTAAAGCTTTAAAATTCTATCCTGGAATAAGGACCAAGCTTTAAAACATTGTGGAAAATGCTATATAAATAAACTTGCCTTTATGGGACCGTCTGAGATGTTTGTGAATCTAAGCACAGAATGTGGGAAAGCTCTGGCAGTGTGAGCATAACCATGCAATGACACAACCTTTATCAGAATAACTTTTCCTGACATTTTCCAGAATCTCTGTGTGAAGTAGAAGTCCGTTGCATTACTTTAAGTTAATGACTCCCCAACACTGATGAACAGGGATGTGCCTGAAGTTGAAAACATTATTAAGCAAGCCATGAATAATCACTTAAAAATTAATAAGGAATTCTATTCAATAATTGAAAAAAATATGCATTAGACCACTAGACAAACACAAGGTAAGCCATATTTTAATTAACAGCCTATTTGAAACTATAGAGCAATGATGAGTCTTGTGTGGCCAATATGACTAAACGTCATGAATTAAAATATGCAGTGTGATCTGAAATTTCAATCCGAAGCCTGCATTTCATGTTTCACCTTTTATTAAAAGCATCTTTAAAATCTGACCATGTCAAGAAACACTAAACTAAGACACATCATACATGCTTATTTTATTTTTTTTACTTTAAAAAAATATTCATGTTAAAATTGTAATCCTTCAGAGGAAAATATTCAATCAAGTTTTCAATTTCAACCAGGCATATGTCACAAGTGACTTAATGGTTTGCATCCAATTTGTATAAAACCACGGTTCACTAACAAAACAAGTCTTCATATCATTTAATAAAATTTGTATTTGTACAAAGAGACAGAAATTGTAGTGTTTGCTGTACATCATACACTTGAACATGCACTTGATCTCATGGACATATCAGTCAAGGTATAGCAGTAAACCATAAGCTTCTCCTGTGTGTCCTATTGACCTGGAGGAGCTAGCCGCACACTGAGGAATGAGTTCACCAGCCTAAATATACACCAGTGTGAAATCTTACAGATGATGCCTATGAGCTGGCTCCTGTGTGTTACATCAGCTGTAGCGTTTAGTTTATCATCGAATCTGTGTTTTTAAACTAACCTATTAAGTGAATGAATTGCTTTTGTTCACTTTCATTCTCTGACTCAATTTACTGATATCTCACCCATTTGAAGCCAATATGTTATATAAATCTGTTCCATTTTTGGTGCAACTCAATTCAATGACTCAATTATAAATTTGATTTAATTTATATTTGTCGCCACCTACTGGTGACAGCATCACTTTGTCACTTGTTACTGTTTACTGGCGAACCCAGGTTTTTCTGAGGCTGTAGCAGACTTTGTCAGCAGTCTTTGTCATGCATAACAACCCTGGCATGTTTGGCATGTGAGCTCTGGTAGTCTGGCATTTGATGCTGGCGAGGGCATGTAAATGAATGAGGGAAATGAGGGTGGTTTACTGCACTTCCCATTGTAATTTCACACCTGTCATCCCCTGTGAGAGGAGCTCACCTTTACATGAGAGAACACAATACACACTCTCACAGTGTATTTGGCTCAGGCCTCTTTTTTTTAGGATTAAATGAATAGCTCAACCCAAAGTAAAAATATGTCATCATTCTGTCTGTCTGTCTGTCTGTCTGTCTGTCTGTCTGTCTGTTTGTTTGTCTACCTGTGTGTGTGTGTGTGTGTGCGTGTGTGTGTCTATCCTCTGTTTATCTGTCACATGACAAGAAAGTCAGTTTAATGCTAGTCATGCTTGTACATTCTCTGTTATTTGTATTTTATTTCAAACTATTTCTTCTATTAATAAACCGCTTCAGGTTTAGGAAGCTCTCTTTTTTTGTATGTATTTATGTATGTATTTTGTTTATTTTTTTACTCACGCAAATTTAATTTAGTAAATTTTTTCACAATTAATTTGTTAAATGATGCAGTACAGATATTCCCAGTCCAGAGCTGAATTAAAGTCATGCTGTCTGCTTCCATGTTCTTCGCAGTCAGACTGTAGTAACAAAGTGTGTATGTGCGCGTGTGTCTCTCTCTCTCTTTCTCTCTCTGTGTGTGTGTGTGTGTGTGTGCGTGCGTGCGTGCGTGTGTGTGTGTGTGTGGCTCTTGGGAAGCTAAAAAGCGGTCTAAACCTGGCCCTGATCGGTTAGACTCTGGGAATGCACAGTACTGCGGGGATCAGTAAACACTCACTGAGGAATTACTTTGAAATTCAAAGAGCTCAAGGGAATGTAAAGTGTCCTAGAAGAGCACAAACACACACTAACTTAAAAACATAAATATACACAGATAGGGATGTATTGTGCAGTAAAAAAGTTACTGTAATGTGTATTTCATATTTTCAAAATAATTTTATTGGTGAATATATTGATTTAAAAATACATTTTTCTTTATGGCATTGATCTTCCTGAAGCAATAAGCCATAGGTAGATTTTGAATTTGAATCCAAACATATACGTATGTGTGTAAAGTTCATGTTAATCAGCTGTTTCTCTTTGCTAAAGTTCACCTCAATGACAGTGGACATGCACATAACCTCAGTTATATTGTGGTAATTTATCAAATCTTGCGCTGTATTTAGCACATGCACACAGGAACAACTACGATATGTTTGTTTGCTTGTATGCCAATATGTTACAGTCTGTAGTACCTCTACGCAAGGTCATCTACAGTAATTGTTGATCAAGCAAAAAGGTCATCACAATCCCAAATATCCAAAACATGTCAAACAAAATTACAACATAAAAAATGCATAAAGTCCAGATTAAATCATTCCTTTTTGTAAATTTCAAAGCATGTTGTAATGTTATATTTAATACAAGTCATTGCATTGTGAATGTTAGAACAGTGGGATTTAGTTATGTACTCAGTAAATTCTCTTTGTCCTGAAGTAGAGGTCACAGACCAAGTCACACGAGGTGGGAGAGATAAACAGGACGAGCACTCACGTCCGCTGATCGCCCCCTGAAAGGTGTTTGGTATCGGACCTGACCATTTGGGACACTTTTACATGGACAGATCAAACTTCAGAAATGAAATCCAGCAGGTCACCTTTAGGATATTTATTTTTTTTCTTCTTATTTGTGCATGTAAATTGAACCTGCCATGATGGGACGAAGTCTAAAATTAGCTTATGTGCTGTATGTGAACATACAGCAGCTCTGCAAAAGCACAAAGAGGATGTCTGTAGTCTAGAGTCGGGCGGCTTTAACTGTTTTACATAAATAAATATTAAAATGTAAAAAATAATGTTTAATATTCAATTAATATTTCAGTATACAATTTTTTCTGCATTTACTATTCTGAATGGAATACACAGTGGCCCCAAAATGTGGACACTTACACCATACTTAAAAGTGTGAATATTATAGAAATTCATACCGTAATGAGGTATTGTGACAAGTGAATTTTTTTTTTAAACGTTTCAAAATAGCAATAGTTTATTTGAAAAATAGAACAAGCATACATTTCAAGCTAAATATTTTATAGATACAAGTTTATAACTTTATTAATCATTAGATAATCATTAGAAACGCTCTATCGTCATTTATATGTTATATATTTATATATATGATGGCTTAAGTGAACAAATATGTCCTGTAGCCACTGTACAAGTGTAAGTTGCATTTAAAAAAAAGTTTTTCTAAAGTGTATTACTGTGTCTACTGCAAACCAAATAAGATGTTGCAATTAAGCAATGATTTGCATTCACAGACTTCTGATTTTTTCATACTGTTCAGATATTCTCAAAAAAAAAAAAAAAAAGACAGAATATCTTCAAATGAACAGCTGCTTAACTCACTCAAGCATCAAGTATGTCTTATCATGCCACAGTTGTGTAATCAAACACCTCTGTCACCGGTGGTGCATTTCTGAGGAACTCTAAGTGGCACTTGTTTGCACACAAGCGGCCTTTGATGGTACAAAAACTGTTTGCACTTTGAGTGTCGCCCTTTAACAACACGTCTCACCGCTATTTGCATAATATCCGTCAAACAGTTGAGTGCCTAACAAGTTGCGTGTTTCGCAAAACCTTAAAGACCTAGGGCATCTTTTTTGCACTTCAATCCTTCATATCTGTGCATGATACGTGAGTTTCGGCCTCTTATATGACACATTTATGCCAGTACGGCACAACCTGTGCCTGATTTTTGCAGATGGCAACAAAAAAAACTTCTTATCGCAGCATTTGTTCGGAACAGAAAAGGAGTTTTTTTCCCTTATGTGATTATGTGTTTGTTTATTTATTTTTCTGCTGAACGCAGCTGCTTGGACCCCTCCATGCAGAAACAACCAATATGGCTCCGCGGCTGTACACAAGGCTGGGGGCCAAGAGGGCCAATTTTTAGAGAACGGCATAAGTAGAATATCACTTGCGATGGCTCCCAGTTGGCATAATTTTCACACCCCCGCCCCCAGCCCCCACCCCCCACCCCCATTTACTTTCATCTTTTTCTTCTTCCTCCACCCCTGTGCACGTAGCGGTGTATGTTTGCTGACATGAGCACTCAGGCAAGCTGGTAACAGCTCTCAGAGAACCACATCTGTTATTGAACAGTCAGTCGCATGCGGGTGAAGTCACAGGAAAACTCAATTGGAATCTCAATAGTGTCACGGCTGTGAGTCGAGCGTAATTCCCAATCACTATCATAGAGGAATGTACAGCATTCACAGAGTACCGCAGACTTGTCCCGGTAAAACACACCTGCCAGTCACAGCAAATCTCCCTAGTGATTGCTTTGCCAACAGTGCATAAAAGCAGTAAGAATACAAGCAACATCTTTCTTTTAAATATGTCTCTCTCTCTTATATTGTGTATAGCTGATTCAGTGTGTATTTATAAGTAGGTAACAGTATATTCAAATTAAAATGATCAAGATGAGGTAATTTTTATTTCTGATTTGATATGCAGCACATAAAACGAGACATACATGCATTCTTGGAGTTTGATTGTGTTGAAATGTATTCCCTAGGGGAAAAGAAGTGCCCTTAATTTTATTGAATGTGCATTTGTACTGTATTTCAAGTCTTAAATGTATATTTACAGATAATAATAAAAGAAAAGGCCACTTACGTGTACTGAGAGAGAGAACACTTTCATGATGGTTTCTTAACACACTTAAGTACATTTTTTAAAAGTGCACTGTTTAATAATTTAAAATTATAATGTAGAAAAAGTTTTACTTTAGTGCATTTTTAATCATTGTTTTAATACATTTCGTCGAGCTTTAAATACTTATTTTGATGTGTTGACTATCATACTAAAGCACATGCAAAGTACTTGATTATAATTTTAACTGTGGTGTCCATATTATATTTAAGGATAATATATTTTAAATGTACTAAATTGCAACTTTATCATCACAAATGTGTAAATATAAATATTTTTCAATACATGACTTAGAAGTTTGAACCAAAATTACATTAAAGTTCATTTTAGTTTACCATAAATTATCAGGATATTCATATCACCATATTGGAAAGACAATATAAATAATTATGAAATTACTTAGAAAGATGAATTTGAGTTCCACTGAAGTGGATCAAAAAGACATTTAAAGTAAGTTTAGTGCAATTTAGCATCCGATAACATTACATTCCTTTCACACTTAAGTATATTATATTATTTCCACATTAATTATGATTTCTCTTCACAAGGGTTTACCTTTCAGAAATGTTCACAAATAAATGCAAGCCGTTTTCATGCAAGCCAGCTGTTTCAAAAATAATCTCAGAACAACAACAGTACACATGTAAATGGGTCATTTATTTGTGAATTAACTAACAGATAAAAAATAACATGCATGGATTTTAATAAGGTTTTAATATGTGAAAATAGTGGCCCCCCAAAGAGTATTTGGGCATTTCATTAAACTGTTGTAATTGTCATTGCATTATATAAAAAATATAAAAATGCTGCACAAACAATTTTCAGAGCAAACTTCACTTTACTGAGCCATTTTTGCAAGGACTTTTAACCATGAATTTTAGTGGTTTTCCTTCAAGTTCACGTTGTTGGCCAACCAGAGTAATTTGTGACATTAATTACATTGTAATTTAATTGTGTAGTACATCTACGCTATCAGTTCATTCTATAATTGTATTTATTTTTACCGTGAAACGGTTTTGCTCAAAAAACATACTTATTCTTTAAAATAAATTAAAATAAATGCCACTTGGTTTCATATGTTAATGCCTAATGGGCTACGTTTCGGCATACTTCTTGGACCCACTGTATGTAGATCCTGTGTATGTGTGAATTCCATATGTGAACTACATGTGCATTTTTACTTTATTGGAGGTTTGAATTATTACTATATTGCTGAGATTATTTTAATCTTGTAGGGTACCATGGAAATCTACTATTTGCTGGATGTTCTACAGCACCCTTACTTAGTGCTGCCTTCCAGAGAAAAAAAAACAGAATAGATTAATACATACCTAATTTAATGCTACATTCTACAGTCACCCTCTTTCATTCTTGGTCAATTGCTATTAATCATTCTATTGCTGATAATCAAAAAAGATTAAAAATCACTCCACTCAGAGCTACTGCAACACATTATAATCAATCCATCAAATAACCAAAACATAAATCTGATATTGTTGTTCAAACACTTTTAATAACATACGTCTGAATATTGCTGTGTGCACTGGAGTGATTTGTTGGTAAAAAAAAATGCTATCAGCCTCACATAAGGAAGCAAATGCTGGTGGTCTGCCAATAATCCCATTAACAGCATTGTTCAAACTCATTACGCATCCTGAAACAAAATAATAATCACAAATCTACAAAGTCGAAATCCCTCTGAATAATGTTGCCAGTTATTAAGTTCTCTTCTTCCGTCATAAATCAAAATGTTAGGTGCTTTTGCACGGCATGCTGTACTCCACGTTTTAACGTTTGCCAAGTGAATTATGAATGCAGGGAGGTGCAGTGCTGGTGCTAAACTGTTCTATGCTGAAGCTTCAGTTCATTCACTTAAAGGAAATGACATGGACAGCAGCCCAGGATGGCACCTCATATTCTCAGTGTCTTTAAAACTGTCTTTAAGCCCCATTTAGATGAACAAATACCAAGGTGATTTGTTTGAAAGGGCTTAAATAAAAAAAGAATGATCTTCAATGTTTTACACTTTTTAAAAAAATGGAATTAAAATAACACAACCTAATAAAAATGTAAAGTTCATTATGTCAGGCATTGAAAAAGCAGCAATGATCATCTACACCAAAATGCTTATATGCTTTAGTGTTTTTTAAGCAAAATAAACAAACAAACAAATGCATACATACATACATAAACAACTATTGTTAAGAATGAGCAAGTGTTTGACCTGTGGTGAATATGAGATAACATAAGTTGGAATCTCAAATCCCTGTCTTGGTTTTATACAAACTTTTGTCCTTTCTGTCTTCTACTCAAATACATATCCATGAACCTATCAAGTCTCAAAACATTTGTGAAAGAGATGCATTTTTGGGAGGTGCATTAACTTATCAGCATTAATTATTTCTTACTCTTCCAGGATTTCACAGGACAATAATAGTAATGCAGACTTACAGTAGGAAGCAGGTTTTGACTAGAAGGAAAATTAATATACTCTGTCAGATTGAGCAATGTTGAAAGTGGGTTTATGAATTGAATGCTGGTAATTTACATAACTTGAGAATAACTTCTTTCCCCAGATCTATTTATGTATTCTCCTTTACTTCTCCTTTCATTTCCCATAAGTCTAAGCTCAGGACAAGCCAACAATTACACTGCTTGGTTTCTTTAGTTCCCCAACAATAACTGGCAAACAACATATTCCTGTAAATATAGCAACATATATTTGTATATTGTATTTCAGGGAAATAACTTGAATTGGAAAGGCTTAAATTGTGCGTGTCGTTTGGACATTATAAAGTATAGATGACTAAAAGTTTTATAGCAGGTAAACAGGTGACAAAAAGCTTACTTAGACACATATCTCCCAGTTATTCCTGAGGACATAAGGATTGTGTGTGTGTGTGTGTGTGTGTGTGTGTGTGTGTGTGTGTGTGTGTGTGTGTGTGTGTGTGTGTGTGTGTGTGTGTGTGTGTGTGTGTGTGTGTGTGTGTGTGTTTGAAGTGCATATGGAAAGGATCATTAGGAGGAGTGGTGAATCGTTTGGTATAAATCGAGTCATTAGGTATCCATTTGTGGCAGAGTAGCTTCCATATGACAGAGTGGGGTGGCAGGTCCTCTCTCTCTGTGCCAGACGGCTTCTGTTCTGCACTCACATAAACAGACAAACAGATTGGCTCGTTTGCATTTCTCTGCTGGGAGACAGTTTGGTAACAGTTTATAGAAAACCGTTAACTTTTACTCTCTCCCTTTTTTTTCCTCCATATTTCACACATTCTGCTTTAAATTGTATGCTGTTATGGGTTTCATATGTACTTTTGTGAGTTGTGAGTATTCAAAGAAGAAAATGCATTAATATAGTTTTAGTAAATCTGTTTTTCTCCAGCAAAATCATAAAATACATACCATCAAAACATTTTAAGAGCGTCCATGAGACGTCAAATTGTCCATGAGACACAAGCAGAACAAATTTCTGAATAAAAAAAATTTAATACGATATCACTCAAAAGTCACCTGCACATTCTTTATCATTTTCCACTTTAGTACAATAAACAATACTATACAATTACAAAAGAAATGGAAGCATGAGAATTATAAATAATAAGAAGACAAATCCTTATGTCATAATATTAGGTATTCTCTCAGCCATCTGGAGGTGCATTCTGGGATACCTTTATTTTAAAAAGTAGTGAAGTACACAGTATGCTTGACACTTACAATTAATTAAATATTTTAAAATAAATTGTTACGCTGACAATTGATTTTTGTTTATAACATTTATTTCAAGGTTGAAATGCACTAGTAGTTGACTGTAAACTGTAGCACAATGTAGTTTTGAAACATTTATGCCCGGTTTCACAGACAAGGCTTAAGCCTAGTCTCAGACTGAAGGTACGTTTACACGACAACGATATGCTTATTGTCAAATTGTAAAAACGAACCCCATTCACACAGATCCAAGAAAACGACTAAAAACCCTGTGTTCTGCCTCTAGGCCATTAGATGGGGATGAAACACTATAGACTGAACAAGAAATATGCTTGTTCATGACGTTATCGTCTTCAGAAGTTCGCGTTTACACGAAAACCGTTTTTAAAAACTTGCACTTTGAAACCGTTTTCAAAAGTTTGTGTTTTCAGGCACCCAAAAAACGCTGTTGTCGTGTTAACGAACAGACAAAACGCTAAAAAAGTTTTACGTTTTTAGTTGAAAACGGTGTTGTATAAACAGACCCTCAAATACATGTTTGAGCTGTCTTATCTAAAAGAAACTTGCACTGGCATATCTTATGTCAGTGCTATTATTTTGTCTCAAGATGCACACCAATGTTTTTTTAATTTTTTTATTCTTCCTAAAGCACGTTTTAAAAGCTTCATTAATGTCCTAATTGAACTAGGGCGTACTTCTGGCTTAATCTAAGCCCTGTCTGTGAAACCAGACCTTGGTGTTGTTTATCGCATACTGCTTCACACGCTTTTAAATAGTAGCAGTATATGCTCTAGCATTCCATTCTGTTCATAGACACTGATCACACTCTTCATGCTGAAATTCAACTTCTGCTCTCTATTTTGGTCCATTAGCAGATGCAGAGCAACCACTCAACTGATGATGAAATGACATTAATTATGACTGCAGACAGAAATAAGCACTTATAGACAATCATGCTGTCAGCAATACAATATCAGCCCTCTCGTGGCCACAGGCACATTCAGTTTATTTTATAACACTACGTCAGTTTGACCACCATTCACACCATGCGTCCAAATGTGCAGTTCATGGAAAAATCTCATTTGAGGCAGTATTAGGTTGCCGAAATGACCTGTGGCTGCACGTGCGCTTCCATACATCTGTGCCCCTGGGCGCCCCTCGTATTCGCTTGGTTTTGGCTGACTCTGTCACGCGTTGGCTGTAGATGTGTGAGATAGCGGAGTGCATCGACAGTGAGATAATTACCCGCCAATCACCAGATTTGGATAGATGGTGTGAGAAAGAAAAAGAGTGGAGGTGACTCTGACAAGCCAATAACTTACACCCATAATGACAAGTGCACACACACACCGCTGCACAGCTGCAGTTTAGCACGCCGTTCTGCTCTGACAGAGCATGGATGTGTGTTTGTTTGCTGAACACTTTACTGTGTCAAAGCAGCGTCTGTTCCGATATCACCTCTTGACGGTGAAACAGAGAGGCTGTGAGAGAAGCGTTTGGCTGTATATCAAAACGCCCCACTTGAATGTTGTGCTGAGAGGCCAAGCATATGTTTTGTATTACTATTTTATTATTATATATTAAAATACCAAATCCAGGTTCAAGAACTCAATATTTGTTTTCTTTGAGAGGTGGGGCAATCTTGTTTCTTCCATTTTGTGTTTGTGTGTGTTTTTATACAATGTGAAAGGCAGGCCTTCTTTGAGGCTCTTACTATGTTTAAAAAGACCAAAGTCATAGACACACACTGATAATAACCAGATGTTATCAACAGTACTTTCTTTGCTTCGTGTAATACTATTTAAATATTATTCACACACTTAACACGGTTAAGAACTATTTAGGGAGAGAGAGAAAATAATTCACAGAGACATTAAGTGCTCATTTTCATGTCTAGAACTTGGGTGGAACAAATTATGTCCTGTTCATGCTGGGTAAACTTTCATGGTCTCTGCAGAAAGATTTGACCAGAGAAAAACAACAAGGGTGGCCCACACAGACCTCCTGGTTTAAACTGAAACTAAATGAAATGTTTATCTAAACATTTCCTTCTACAGATCTCTCCAGGTGTCCACAATAGTGCTGTTTTTCTTTACATTCCATTCAAGATGTTTTGATAGGCCTAATTATACAATTTAATGGAAAGTTCACCCAAAAATTAAAATTCTGTCATCATTTACTCACCTTCAAGTTGTTCCAAACTTGTTTGAATTTCTTTCTTATGCTGAACACACATGAATTTAAGCATTTTGAAGAATGTGGGTAACCAAACAGTTGATGCCATGGTATGGAAGTCAATGTCTATACCGTCAACCATATTCTTCAAAATGTTTTGGTTCAAAAAATGTTGGTACTAAATTATATTTACATTTATATTTGTTATATTTAGATCTCTTTTCAAATATGACACTTGGCAGATTATTGCTGACGTGAGATTTAAAAAAAAGGTTTTAAAAAAAGAGAACTTAAAATAAGTTACAGAATTTTAAGTTTATTGCTATTAAAAATGCAACAAAAAAACTGTTTTTAATTTTTATATGAAATATATTTTCAAAAACACCTTTTGCTCTAAAACTGCAAGAAAATCAAAGTCCTATAAATCTAAACATAAATCTAAATCTAAGTTGGGTTCCAAACTAGTGTTTTAAATTATTTCAAATTAATAAAGATTACTGTACTGAGAGCAGTGGCAGTAAAGCACATGCTTGCGCACGTGAGTGACATTAGGTTCAGGGGGGAATTAATAATAATAATAATAAATATATAATTATCCTATGATGCATGTACTGTATACACCATTGTTAATGGTAAAAAAAGTTAAACTAATAAATTTAAAAAGTGTTTAAATGATCACCACAGGGAGACTTTAAAAGAGTTTAATCTAAGTCCACATGATATGTCGTTGAAAAGACACTCTTAGAACTCTTTTCTCACTTTGTTCCTTTAAGAATCATTGCATCACAGATCGAAAAGCAAGATCTTGAAAGAAAGAGAACATCTCGAGATGAGCATTTGATAGAGGAACAGATGGCTGTTAGCACAACTCTCTCTGCTTATTTTACTGGTGTTCACTGGTTGACTGATGTTAAGCATCCATAGCAAAACCATCCACAGACAGTTTGACTAAGATAAATAAGAAAGAGAGGGAGAACATGTACAAGGAAAAGTAGAAGTGTTGAAGCAGATGAGAAAGAAAAAGCTGTGACAAATTATTTATAAAAATTATCTAAAACGTTATCTCTTTCTTTTATCCAAGCTTTCTGTCAGCTATTGTCATCACAATAACTTAAAAAATAAATGTTTCGATTTTCTAAAGAAAATGTCATGCTTGCCACAACATTTTGAGTTTTGCCAGGCATATATTACTTTTCTGTTGATGTTGTTTTTTAGGTGTCCTGAGTTGTTGCTAGGTCTTCTCTAATTTATGTATATGTGTATATACATACATGGGAACAAAATTTAGTGTTATACAACTTTAATAATGCATGGCCTTTTATGGCTTCCATAATTTTATAGTATTATTAAGTTGTGGTCATAAGAAAGCAAGACAGACAATAAATAATAATGCAAGGCCTCTTAGGGCTTCTGTATCAAATTGTCTAAGCCCTGCCATAAAAGAGTGAAAAGAACTGACCATGAGAGTAAAACTTTCAAGAGAAAAGAGAAAGCCCAGTTTTTTGTCATTCTGACAGCTGTTAATTTAGAAAGAAAAACTTTATTGAGTCCAGATGGCTGCAGTCAGCAAGAGAGAGCACAGACTATTCCTACTTCAGTGTGTGCAAATGCTTTGGACTAGAATTCAAATGAGAAATTCAAATGGTCGTTCACTCAACATTCTTACCAGTGTGATTAGTTCTGGGGTATATTACCATATAATTACACAGGTAGACTGTTGATCATGGAGCATGTAATGAGGAAAAATGCTTAAGCATTGATTAGCATCTCATGTAAAAAAGCCTTTCAGTTTCTAAAGATCCAGAAAAAAGCCCCTAGTGCATTGATATCTGCTCAAGAATTAACACCATCTAACCACACGAAGCACCATCTACATTGGTTTACATAACTTAACTTCTCTTGACGCTTGAGGCAAAACACACAACATTTTTTTATATTTTATATTTTTTTATATTTTAATACAGCAACTAAGGAATGAGCAATACTAAGCTGTGTTATCATACATTTTACTGTTAAGGTGGGCTGGATGAGAGTGACAGAAAATGTTGGGTTAACCATAGCGTGACACATATTGCTCAATACTTAATTGTGGATTACATAAATTACCCACATGCATGACTTTACAAAAAAAAAAAAAAAAAATCTGAACATTGACCATGTTTAGCATACTATATATTCATACATATATTCACACACACACACACACACACACACACACACACACACACACACACACACACACACACACACACACACACACACACACACACACACACACACACACACACACACACACACAATATTGACAACTTCTAAAACACTTTCATCAAATTTTTAGATTTATGCTTTGTTTCAGTTTATTAAATAATGAGTGCAATTCATGAATGTTATTGTATAACTAAATATTGAATAGAAGACTGAGGACTTTTAAATGTTGGTGCAATGATACATATCCAGGATCAAGTAATTTGTCTGTCTGCACTAAAAGAGAAACTGCTGCATTATATGACATTAAATACAGCCAGTAAGAAAATATTTTATGTTTAACGTACATACATAACGAGAAGTTTTGAACCAATGGCCGCATCTGAAATTGCATACTTTCCCATATAGTACGCAAAAAAACAGTATAATGCAAAAGCTTACACAGGACACAGGCAGAAAGTACCCGGATGGCCTACTACTTTCTGCGAAATTTTGAAGTGTGCATACAATTGACACTTTATTATCCCATGAGGCCACGGGAGAGGATTTGTGATTGCTAGTGAAGCGACGCAACTGACGCTGGTACAGTAGGTCACTTCATAGTGACAGCATGGTGAATGTACATCCAGATTACACTCATACTACACACACTCATACTATAGAACGTACATTTTTAGCAGTTGTGAAGTACTTATTCAAAATAAGTACCTACACAAGACAGTATGCCATTCCGGACGCAGCCAGTGAAATATACTGAAATATAACTGTGGGTGGGGCTACTTAGTATATTGTACTAGAAACCCATTTTTGTACTTGTTTCTTTAGTCGTCGGAGTCAGCAGGTTAGGACCAAAAATTCTGATTCGGATTCATGATTCAAATTCGGATTCATTTAGACTAGAATGTTGCTCATTGAAAAGACAATTATTTTTTTTATTATGTATTTATTTTTTGATGAGCATGTTTTTTTTAATATTTGGATTTACTAGCAAAAAATATCTATATTTGTTACCCAAGTTTAGAAATTATTCTGCTCAGCTGAATCTGTTTGATTGTCATTTACTGGATGTTTTTACGGTAACCCTTTACCGTCAGTAGAGTTCAATGATTTTCTGGGTTTTACCCTTTGACCGCTGAGGTCAGGATTGCATGTCGGGCAGCAGTGTTTCTTTGACAGGGGTTGTTGCTGAGAGACTGACTCTGTCTCCTCTCTCCAACTAACACTAACACGCGTTCACTCTGCCCTTTCCTCTCACCCTGCCAGAGCGATTACAGTGAGTACTCAATGAGCTCAGAGAAGCATGAATGTTTCATTACAGCCACACACTGCTGTCTCCCCTTCAAGGGTTACACACACACACACACACACACACACACACACACACACACACACACACAGTCTTTTCCCTCTTTATCTGTCACTTTCTATGTCTTTTTTTTGTCTTCATAAAGTCCTTTGAGTCACTTTTTTCCCTCTTCATGTTTCAAGTACTGTATGTTGAATAACTTCCTTGAAATTTCTCTAAATTTATATTACATTTTATTCATTTGGCATATTCCTTTGGGAATCAAACTCATGACCTTGGCTGTTGCTAGCACCATGTTCTACCAGTTGAGCTGCAGGAATCCCTCTGCACATTTTCTTGTGCTCCTCTGTGATCCCTAATTCCTAATTAATTTAATCCTAATCGACTGAAATGTGTTAAAAGTTTACAAATGTCAGTTTGTGACAGTTAATTATTAATAGCATATTTTGTATGTTATATAAAAAAGGCTCAAAACAAACTCTTTAAATTGCAGCTATTTGTATTAACTATATAGTCAGATACTACTAAATACTGACTGAATCCTTGTAGTAAACTTAGTTTAGTTATTTAGTTTCAGTTGATTGATGGTCCCAAATTGAAATGCTCTCTTCTTTTCTTTAGAAATGAATTAAGATTTGAATTAAAAAAAAGCTACACCATAGTTACAATAATGGCAAATCTTACTATGACGATAAATGTAGCTTAAAATATTTACATTTATAATAATAATCAATTATAAATAATTATAAACAATAAATGCATACATAATAATATATAATAGCACATTCATAATACTGGGAAAAAAATAAAAACCTTAAAAAATGTGCTGCATCTAACATAAGACACATACTTCACAATAAAATGTGCTTCATTTAAATGAATTTTTTGGTAACACTTATTTCAGTGTTCTTGTTACATATACTACATGCATACTGTAATAAAAACATTAAATTATGCATATTGTCAACCTATACCAAACCTTATTCTAAACCCTAACCATATAGTAAATACATTATTGTTAATTCATATTACTCAGTACTATTTTCAGTGTATGATTACATTGTAACAAGGGCACTTTAAAATAGTGGGATACATTTTATTTTAAGACGTCCGTGTTACAGTGTACTGTAATTCTACATTTAAGTACGGAGTAATAAAATAATAATAATAATACACATGTACTTACTATAGGGTTGAGAGTTTGGTTTAGAGTTATTTGCATGTAATTTGGCATAATTTATAGTGATTACTACAGTAACTACATGCAACATCTGCAATAACACTAATAAAAACAATATCTTTATTTAATTAACAGAACAAATAACCAAAAAAAAAATTTCTATAAGTAATAATGCCACATTTTCACTTTTTACAGTGTACTCGGCTAAAATTCAGTGTAGTTCGTACATTTTTACACAAGGTTATGTAACTATATTAACATGACATTTGAGTGTTTCCTTGATGAGAATTGCTTTTCACTTACAGACACAAACGGTCGGATCGTAGCTGAATCATACGTGACTCATGTCCACTGACACATTTACTAGAATCTAACATGGAAAATGGAGTGAACTTAGTTTCATTATGAAATACATAAACTGTGACAAGGAAACCTTTGTCTTGAGTTATTTTCACACATAAATAATTATAAAATACAGTAAGATTCAACAAAATATTATTTTCAGCCTTTTTTTTTTGGTTTGTTTCCTAAGTATATGGATTGCAAAGGCAAACCAGCAGTTAATATGGACAATTCTTTAAATAGCAGGATCTAATTGGGCAATCCTTGTCTCTAAAAGCAACAGTAACAGGCTGTGTGGATCAGGAACAGAAGTAGACGTCTCGAAAGCCTCACTTCTAAAATACCACAAAAGCAGGAAGAAAATATTTGCAGGGTTCCTCCTTTCCCAAACAGCTTTTCTTGAAACTTTCCATACTGTCTCCATGCAAGTTTCAATATGGCTGCAACACAAACCGTTGTCCCAAAAAGTATTATATGCTCAAATTAATGTCAGGGCACTGTACATTAATGCATGCACACACTCACACATGCAAACATATTCAAAATGCCTTTCTTCAAAGCTTAAGTGAAGTGTGTGTTGCATTCTCTCTCTTTTTTGTTATCTTCAAGTAAGGGGAGATGTCCTTTCGAAATTCATCGAAACTAAGACATTAGAAGAAAGTCTGAAGTTGTAAGGGCTTCAGGAGCTCTTTACGCACAAATGTCAGTCTACCAACAGAGAAGACCTAAAGCTTCACACAGAAAGTGCTGCAAAAGTGTCACTCTAACAAGGTCATTTCGCAATTTTCCAGACACCTCAATTCTTCTGTTCCATTTAATGTCCTGCTACATCCTTTCGATTTCATTTTGGTTGCAAAGCTCCGACTTGACGATCTTTTCAGCACTTGTCTGTTTGTTCAGTGGTGCAAAATGCAAACCCCAAGTACTTGGTTTTTGTAAACTATTTACAGACAACAGGCAATTACTTCTGGTAACACATTCAAAATATGTGGTTTTACGTTATAATTTGTCCCTCTTTTTGATTTACTTACTGTAGTTAATTTTAGTTTGAACTATTATTTTAAAACTCTATATTTGCATTGGAGGTGTGGTGCATTCGTTCCAGTAGACAGGGACTGTCCCTTCTAACAGTGACCAATTATTTTTTTCCCCTAAAACGTATTGTAATTTAATCTTAAAATTTCAATGCAAAAACATGCATAAAAATGCACCAATAGGAGCAATCTGGTTCTAAATATGTCACCAATAAGATTCTAAATATGTCACCAATAAGATTCTAAATATGTACGTATGATTTCAGGGCTGGGCTGTCCAACTGTACACTGTAACAAATTGCTGTAGATTCTACAGCAAAATTCTACAGAAATTTATTGTTTTATCATTTTACAAGTTATTACTGTAATTCGCAATGCATTATGGGTCAAAAAGAGTATTACAGTTGTTAACTGTATATTTCCCTGTCAACTGTAAATTGATTTACAGGTAAGAGGTGTTTTCACTGTAGTTCATACGTTTTACAACAATTTACTGTGGTGTGGCATTATGGGATTGCGCGGGCTCACGGGCTGAATGTTTGAAAACTGGCGGACTGGAGCAGGGCAAGAAGAGTTGAAGAGAAAAGGCACTTATTACTACATTTTTGGTAAGTTAACTTAAATTTACGTCCATAAATATTACAATCTACTGTATTACTTAATGCTGTTTGCGATTCATATTTTGAATATAATTCGTAATAGGCATGTTAGATGCAATTAATTTTATCGACTTGTTAACAACTGCGTGTTATCAGGACATTTAGTGGGATGTAAAGTGTTTGATTCCAATACTTTTCCCAGCCGAAACTATACGTTTATTTAGTAAAGGAATGTGTCTTTAATTTAAAATTTCTTGTTGCAGGCGAGGCATAGAATCGCGACAGCGCGCGCCATTACAGTGGTGAGACGAAGCTGAACTGTTACAAGGTAAAACCATCGTAAATGTTATGGACAAATGCTGCAGTTTGTTTGTTATAGTTTTATTCGCATTTGCTCTAGATAGTATTTTTTAGAGCATTTGCAGTTTGGCAGACAAGACAAATCCACTGAAGTGTTGGTGAGACACAACTATACGCACGTGACGTAGCCTACAGTTAGCTTTCTTGACGAAAAACATTAGAATATGATATTAACATCGTTGGATACGTCCATATTACAATGTCAGACGCAATTAATATCGACTTGTTAACAACTGCGTGTTATCAGGACATTTAGTGGGATGTAAAGTGTTTGATTCCAATATTTTTACGTTCTAGCAGACTATGCTAGAAATCTTATAACGGGCCATGTTTGGATTTTCCAACAGGACAGTGATCCAAAAACAAATATCAAAATCAAAACAAAAATGGGTCACTGAGCACAAAACCAAGATCTGCAATGGCCATCCCAGTCCCTGGCCGGAACCCTATAGAAAATGAGTGGACTGAACTGAAGAAAAGCACCAACATGGATCTGGGAATCTGCAGGATCTGGAGAGATTCTGTGTGGAGGAATGGTCTCTGATCTCTTGTCAGGTGTTCTCCAAACTCATCAGGCATTATAGGAGAAGACTCAGAGCTGTTATCTTGGGAAAAGGAGGTTGCAAAAAGTATTTAATAAAAGGGGCAAATAATTGTTCCCAACGTGTTTTGGAGAAAAAACATTTATTTCATAATGTGATTTCCCCCCACTTTCATTATTTTACTTCAATGCAAGGTTACATTTTTGCACATTTTTTAAATATAATATCAAAAGGATTAACAATGCAGATTTATTTTTTACAGCCATCTTTGATCATATTTACCAAGGGGGCAAATAATTCTGACCAGCACTGTAAACAAAAAGAGCAGAAATGTTTGTTTTAACAGATGTGAGTTAACCATAATGCCATTCTGTTGATTGAGCTTAAAGGATTAGTTCACTTTAAAAAAAACTTTTGCTGATAATTTACTCACCCCCATGTCATCCAAGATGTCCATGTCTTTCTTTCTTCAGTCGAAAAGAAATTAAGTTTTTTTATGAAAATATTTCTCCATATAATGGACTTCAATGGGCCCCAAACGGTTCAAGGTCCAAATGACAGTGTCAGTGCAGCTTCAAAGGGCTTTAAACGATACCAGACGATGAATACGGGTCTTATCTAGCGAAACTCTCGGTCATTTCAAAAATAAATAAAAAAGTCTAAGTTTTATAAGCACAAATACTCGCCTTGCTCTGTTCTGTGATGCGCGTTTGTGACGTCACGTAATACGCAGTTACGTTGAAAAGGTCACGCTTCTATGAAAAGTAAAACATTTCTGTCCTGACGAAAATTTTCTTTTAGGCTTTTTAATATTACAACACCCAGGATACGCACACGAAATGGGCATTTAAACGATAAACTGACACGCACACATTTGAATATGTGTATATGGTCCTCCTTCCGCACATTTGTAAACACTCGGTACGTCAAGCGTGACCTTTTCAACGTAATTGCGTATTACATGACGTCACGAACGCGCATCACAGAACCGAGCAAGGCGAGCGTTTGTGCTTATAAAACTTAAACTTTTTTATTTATTTTTTAAATGACCGAACGTTTCGCTAGATAAGAGCCTTATTCATAGTCTGGTATCGTTTAAAGCCCTTTGAAGCTGCACTGACACTGTCATTTGGACCTTGACCCGTTTGGGGCCCATTGACGTCCATTATATGGAGAAATGTGTTCATCAAAAACCTTCATTTCTTTTCGACTGAAGAAAGAAAGACATGGACATCTTGGATGACATCGGGGTGAGTAAATTATCAGCAAAAGTTTTTTTTTTAAGTGAACTAATCCTTTAAAGGGATAGTTCACCCAAAAAATTTAAATTCCGTCATCATTTACTCACCCCCATGTTGTTCTAAACCTGTATGGGATTCTTTCTTCAGCTGAACACAAAAGAAGATATTTTGAAGAACGTTGGTAACCAAACAGTTGATTGTAGCCATTTACTTTCAATTGTCTGGTTACCAAAATTCTTTAAAATAGCATCTTTTGTGTTCAACAGAAGAAAGAAACTAATACAGGTTTGGAACACATTGAGGGTGAGTAAACAGAATGATGACAGAATTTGAATTTTTGGATGAACTTTCCCTTTAACTTTTATTGAACCCAGAATCTTGCTTTTAAGTCTTACAAGTTATTTGTAGTTATTTTGTGACTGATTTTGAAAATATTTTCTGTACTTGAAAAGTAAAATTGTTGTTACCTGTCCTGCAGTATTTGCTTATTATTTTAATAAATATTTTTCTACAACAGCTTTGACTTTCTGTTTTTTTTGTTTTTGTTTTTTTTATGTGTATTTTAATGCATTTACATCAATATAATGGTAAATAATAGAGTATAGTTTACTGTTAAAATGATTCTTTTCAGCTTTTTAAATGTTAAACTATTACAGCATCTTCTTGAATTTTGGGGGTATTTACAGGATTTTATTGCCAATTTTTTTGCCAGGTAAATATTGTACTTTAGTGAAATTACAAAAAATTGCTGCAAAATATAATTACAGGATTTTATTGGCAACTTTATTGCCAGGTAAATACTGTACTTTAGTGAAATTACAAAATATTGCTGTAAAATAAAATACAAGTTTAATTCAATGTTACTGTAAAAAAAACTACTAATTACTGTATTTTATATACAACAATTAACTGTAAATTGATTTACAGTATTATACTGTAATCAATTTTACAGCAATTACCAACATTTTTACAGGACTTTATTGGCAACTTTTTTGCCAGTAAATTCCTGTAATTTCTACAGGAAATTTTTTACAGTGTATACACTATATACTCTAGGTGGCCACCTAGCCCCAATGTGCCAGGGGCCCTTACAATGGTCTATACTAATTGTGCATACCATAATATAAGGACGTTTCTCATTGAATTTACACTGGAATTGAAAATCTGTCAGATAATATTTACTTCAGAACATACTAGAATAATTTAAAACTACTTTTCAAATTTAATTTTCACATTTACACTTGCATAGGGTGTTTTCACAGTCCATATGTTCCTTGATTTTGCTACAGAACTTAATACATATTGATTTAAAATTTTGATTACATGAAATTTACATAGGTGCTGACTTTAGCACTGAGTAAAGTGGGGTGCCAAATTTCTATAGAGTAAATATTATCTTCTATATATGCTCCACAAAGAGCCATAAACTAAACCGTGTTCATTAAACATTCTGTATCTGTCCACAATAGCATTACAATTGTCAAAATGTGATTTAGAACATGTGTGATTTTTGCTTGATATTATACACTGTTCAACATGACCATTAGGCTAGCAGAGATTTGTTTTACATATAAATATATGTATATATATATATATTTTAAATAATATATTTATCCATGACAGTAAATTAGATGACTACAGTCAGTGTTGGGGGCCGTTACATGTAGAAGTAAAGTTTTTAAAAAAAATGCCATGAAGGTGACACTAACGTGACAGAACGCCCGCTCCCATAAGGTATGAACTTGCAGCGTGGAGATGGTGAAGGGATGGTGACAGATGGACGATGACAAGATTTGGCTGCGATAATGGTGTACGTCCGATGGCACAGACCCAGAGCACAGTGATGACAGCCCACGGCGGAGTCGAGAGAGGGAGGAGCCAAGGTGGTGTAGAGGCTGACGTCAACTGGTGGATGACCAACGGAGGCAGCAACCTCGACCTCAACCAGACGGAGAGCCAATAGAGCAGAGCAACGTTGCTGGCACAGGAGGCCTAGGCTATGATGCTGTGACTAGCATCTGAGGTGGAGCCAGATTACCCAAGGACTGAGGCGATGCCGGTGTGATGGAGGGCCGAGGCATACCGAAAGGGAAGTAAGAGCCCGCTGCAGCTGTAGGGGTGAAGGAACAGAGAGTAGCGGAAGATCCGCTAGTCCGTGGTGGAGGTTGTGTGACGACTGACCAAGGGTGAGCCAGTGGGACGAGGGAACCCGGTAGAGTCGAAAGGCAGAGTGTGTCTGATGGAGCCGAAGGTGGGAGGAGCCAAGGTGGCGCTGACAGGTCGACGGACCGAGATGGAACAAGGTGATCAGAGGCCGGCGGCAGAACCAGAGGATCCACTTGCTCAGGCACTGTTGGAGGTTGATCGACGTCACAACTTGGCATCACAGGAGATGGCGAAAGGCTGCAAACTTCCAGGGGCTGGAGGACTGGCTTAAAATGGCAGTGACGGAGGCAGATGGAGACTTGAGGAGATCGATGGCAGAATATAGTCCATAGTGCTGTCTAAAAACAGTGAGGAGGATTCTGAACAAACTCAACAAAAACTGAAAAAAAAAAAAAAAATCAAGAGTCAAAAAAGTTCTTCATGCCGTCGAGAAACATGGGTGGTATAGGGTGTGAGACGATACATCCGTACAGAAGTCCATCAGCCAGTCCTCAGTCTCAAACTCCACCAAAATACCCTAGGCCACAGATGTCACAGGCTCACACCCCTGGTCAGACTCACTGGGGAGCTACACTTCCGGGGCGAGGGTCCACACCGGCCTCTTATCTCTGGGCTTTGACTGACAGGTCGAGGCGGGTGGTAGCTCTACGTCTGCGGGGGGCACACACACGATTCCTCCGTGGTTGCAGATGGTGAAGCCCATCATTGAGATGGGCTCTGGGTCCGGCTGTGTTCTGGACCGAGGGTAGAAACTCTCCAGACATCGGATCATGGCATCCCTCCAATTTAGTCCAGAGTTGTCTGGGAGGTCAATGAGATGGTGGTAGTTCGCCCTGATCCAGAACAAAGACTTCAGGGTCTCGTCATCAAAGGGGCTGGTGGTGGCAAGATGCAGAAGTTTTCGATAAAAACAAAGAAATCAGCACCCTCCTGGGCAATCACAGAAAACTTTGCTGCTTTTAGCATCTGTGGGGTCGGTTCAAGATGAAGATGATAACAAGTTCCAATACAAAATGTAATTAATAATAAAATAAACTCAGGTAGAGAAAGATGGTGTAACAGTGCGAGCGTGCAACCAATGGAAACACTAACACACACAAACATCGAACGTCGACTGAAGACTAAAAACAGAGGAACTAAATACACAGGGATAACAAACTAAATGATGAGCAGCTGTGGTGGAAGATTAGTGTCCATGGTGACTGATGAGTGGCATGAAAATAGAACAGAGGAAACATGTGACTGAAGACAACCAAACAAAAAGTCCATGAAGGTGACTAACTGAACTTAACGTGACACAGAGACAGGCCAAAACGAAGAAAAAAAGATGCATTTTCAAACTAAAATTTGTTTGTGTGGACAAGGCCAAAGGGACATTATCCCATTTATTTTCACTGGAGAACTGGCAACTTCACTAGCGACATTGACTGTTGGCGACAGGATGTACAGTAGGCATATCTAGTAGCACGACAAAGTTGAGAAAATGTTAACTTCATGCAAAAGAGCAGCAACATTCATGATTGACAACCAATAGGAATATAGCTGTTACGTCGGGACTGATACGAGAGGCGTGCGGATCCATATTTTCTTTATTTACAAAAAAATTATTTAGAACAGGCAGGGGCCCAAACAAAGGCAAACAGGTAAATATGGACAGGATAAAGACTATTTCAGGGACAGGCAAGGGTCAACAAACGGAGACCGTAATCCAGTGCACAAGGCAAGAAGATAAACCAACTAACCAGGCTAAAGTCCAGCCGTGAGGCAAACAGTATCCAAACGGGGCAAGACGAAAGAGGTAGTAATCTTAGGTCCAGGGCAGGCAGAGAGAAGGCAGAACATGGGAAACCAGGCTAGGATCAAAACACAGGGCAAACAAGCAAGAGTAAGACTAAAACAGACTAGGAACACTAGGATAGGCTCCGTAAAAATGCTATCAGCTAAACAAACAATACTCAGCGATCGATGAGCTTGTGCATCAGTGTTTTATAGTCCTTGTAATTGACTACAGGTACAGAAATAATTAAAGCCATGGAACATGGGAAATGTAGTCCAGGTTATCCTTTATTATTACATAAATTAAAAGTGAGGTAACAGTCAGCTACTGGCAACATGCAGCGACAGTCGCTGGGGTTGTGAACGGGTTTTCAGTCAGTGAAGTGTTTCAGCACAATATTGTTTTGGAATTTTGAATAGTATTGTGTGGATTTTGACTACCTTCTGATTGGCCATCGTGTTTGCACTCTTATCAGACATGTCTGTGATGGGCTACAATGCTCAATTCTGCAAAAAATACATTGTTCATGCTCAGTGTTGTGGGTAACGCGTTATAAAGTAACGCGTTAGAGTACTCTAATTACCTTTTTCGTGAAATGTGTAACTTAACGCGTTAGTTTTGTGCGTTAAGTAATCAGTAACTTCGTTATTTTTTAAAAAAAAGTAATCCGTTATTTTAAGGAAAGGAAAATCCCGAATAAAAAAAATTCCCCAGGATCAAGACAGTGTTTCTGCGCTTCAATACCCCACCACCCTCCAGCGAACCCGTGGAGAGGCTGAAAAGTCTCGTTTACATGCGCGCTTCATTAAGGCACACGCGCGCGGTCTGTGGTCCTTTTTATCCCTCCGTTGGACTGTAAAAATAACACAGTTTATGGAAAATGTGGATAATGGCAGCAAAACATACAAGCTCCAAGGCAGAACAAATTTACCACTGCAAATGAGTACAATTCTACTTAAGCATTCTGTTTTATTTTCTTTACCAGGATTATTTTAGCTGTTTTTAACTCTTTCCCCAACACTAACCAAATTTCCCATCCTTTATGAGACAACACTTCCCCACCCTTGACGGAATTGTCGGGCTTTCCATGTTCTCACTGTTATACAGTAGGGGGAGCTATTATGCATGTTCTGAAAGGCCGATAGAATCACAAGTACACAAGGGAGACACACTCCCGTTTACACCTGGGGCCTCATTTATAAAACTGTGCGTAGTAACATTACTAATAGTGTACGTGCGCAAAAAAATATTCAGATTTATAAAACCGTGCGTACGCCAGAACCTGCGCAGAATTCACTTTATAAATCCCAGTCAGAGGAAGATTGTGCGCACATGTGTTTCCTCCCCGAAATAACCATATATGAAGTCTAGTTTTACTATTCATATCATCATCTGCATATCATTTGCATATGATTATTCATCCACGTGATAACATGTTTAACGGTACCAGACATTAGAAAAATATGAAATACGGATGTGCCGTAACATTACATTAATAAAAACATTTATCCTTGCCTTGTTTTTGAATAAATAAATCAAATAGTGTGAAATACATTTCAGAGAAAATTTTTCTCAATCTTTTCCACTGGCCAAATAGTATTTTAATTGATTTATATTTTTAATGGAAACAGATAGACCTTATTGTGTATTATATTTGCACAATCTGCTATTATCATGATAAGCAATTATCTCTGTAGTTAAAACATTAAAACACAGCATGCCAGAGGACAACATTTCAAAAGCATTGCATCCACGACAAATATTTATATTTATTGAATATAAAAAATGTTTGAACTTCTCAGTAAATTTCATGTAGGCGTAGTTTAAGTGTTTAACTCCATTAATGAGAATGGCATATTTAATCTAAATGTTTATATCAGAAGTAAAACATAGTTTAAATTATTATTTTATTTAAACTGTTATTGTGAACATGCACTGTATTTATGATTAGGAGTGAAGATTTACAGTTTTACTTAATCTGCCGTTAGATAGGCTATATGCATCAGTTTCACTAAACGGCCCAACGCGCTCCATGGCGCGGACATTTAAGGTGTGGATATTTGCTTCAAGTGATAGGCTTGGTGAGTGAAATTATATTTGTATTATCTTTCTGTATATGTATAATTTTCTTTAGATTTTCTGTCTAAAAGTGACCAAAAAGACATTTAACTCCAGCTCACCATCGGTGTCGCCAAACTGCTCCGTCTCCAAACCCTACACATGGGTCAGAGTTTGCGGGCAGGTGCGCAAATTTTCCCGTCAAGTTTGTTTTTATAAATCACAACTTATGTATCGGAAGTGGCCGTACGGCTCTTTCAGGGACAGTTTTGTGCGTACGCAAAAGTTTTGTGCAAATCTGTAATGGAAACACGCCTAGTGCTTTCAAAATGAATATTTTATCAAATCCATGAACCTTGCATTGCTACCGCCATTCTTGACCAGTTGAGCAAAAGGAGCCTTCACAAAGTACAATACTTAAAATGATGATACTAGGTGATACTAGGGCTGTCACAATGTCAGATTTTTCACTACATGATTATCATGGCCAAAATAATTCATGATAACGATATATCTATAGAATATCTATAGAAATATATATATTTAAATAGTGTCCATCAAATTAATCTTTACTTTTTTGAAGAAGAAGAAATCACAACATTACATAGAAAAATAACAATTATGCCTAATGGCAACCATTTAAAAAAAAAATTGATGTGGCTTCTTATCACAAAATGAGACAGAAATTATATTATTTTATTTTATAGTATTATAAAATGTAGTATTACAGCGATAATGTTGATTGGCATTGCATTATTACTGTCACAATGGTGTGTTCTATTCATATTTAATCAGTCAAAATAAGATTTTTTTCCATATTAGGGATTTCCTGGAATATCATACATTTTATTAATCCTATGAGTCTCACTTGTGGACTTTTTGCACAAGGGCGCCCTCCGGCATTGAGCATGAATGAAACATAAATTACATGTGAGAGTTCAGCATAAAAATAGAAAGAAAGAAACTACAAGGAAATTTGAAGTAAACATGATAGTCCAAATGTTTTTTTATCAGAATGAGCACACTTTTTGACTGAAAGCCCAGGGGGATATAAATATAAATATATATAGAATTAAAGCTGCAAGCAGCGATTGCGGGCCCAAGCCGGTGGCACCGCCACCCTGGTGCCTTTAGTTGCACTAAAGGCACCAGGTGGCGGTGCTACCGGCTTGGGCCCTCCATCGCTGCTTGCAGCTTTAATTCTATATATATATATATATATATATATATATGCATGGAAACATCACAGTGGAGCGGTGCTTACTGTGAACGGTACGAACTGTACAACTGACTATTTAAACAGAGCAGTGTAATTTTTTTATGTTAGGTTGACTATTTTATTATTAAATTTTATTAAGGCTATAATGAACATGCTGCGATGTCAAGATTGGAATGCTATGTGTGTGTGTGTGTGTGTGTGTGTGTGTGTGTGTGTGTGTGTGTGTGTGTGTGTGTGTGTGTGTGTGTGTGTGTGTGTGTGTGTGTGTGTGTGTGTGTGTGTGTGTGTGTGTGTGGCTCGATCGAATGGAGACATAAAAACATACTCCGTCATTTTGTTCACATAGGACATCATTCAAAGTGTTTCTCTATATTTGTGTACACTCGCAATAAAGCACAACATTGTGCTTTTGTTAAACTATAAACTCTTGTCAAACTGTAACCTACAACTGTCACCCAACCAAAATATCACACACACACACACACACACACACACACACACACACGCACACACACACACACACACACACACACACACACACACACACACACACACACACACACACAGAATGGCAGAGAGACAGAGAGAGACACAATCCACATTCAAACCGCAATATCTGACTTTCTGTTGGTCGGAGCTAATGACTGTAAATTAGAAAGTTGTTCGGCTTGATAAGATCAATATACACGCTGAGTTTTGTAACTGTAGGTAAAACTATAACTAAGTTATAACACACTTTATGCATCCTTTTTTAATCATAAATTTGTTTCCTCGCCACGGCCAAACCGTTCGAGATATCAAAAATCCCCTGGCAATTTATTTATTTTAAAAATAAGAGGGTGAATTCAAAGCATTTTGAAAGTGACACACTTCCTGCTGCCAGTTGGTGGCGCTATAACTTTGACTCACAATAGTCACATCCATGTGATCGGCTTCTTACAACGAACACACTGCTGAAGTTTCATCAAGATCAATTAATGTATGATGTTATAACACACTTCCTGTTTCCAATATTCGCCATAAATTTGTTTCCTCGCCACGGCCAAACCGTTCGAGATATCAAAAATCCCCTGGCTATTTTTCATCCTCAATGTCTTGACTTCATGCACACCGAGTTTCGTGGCGATTGGTTGAATCGTCTAGGAGGAGTATTTTAAATTCCATTTAATGCGTTTTTCTACCCCAAATAGCCGACTTCCTGTTGGGCTGGGGTAAAAAGTCAGAGCATGAAGGATATATGAACCGATGAGATCTATAAGTGTACCGAGTTTCATATTATTTCATGCAAGCGTGTTTGATTTATGGACCAAGTTTTCGGACCCCGTTCCAGGGGGCGCTGTCGAGCCCCCCTGCCACGCCCGGGTACCAGCTTCAGTTCGGCTCTAATGGCCGCGGGTTCTGACCCGTGTGCAAAGTTTCAAGAGTTTTTGAGCACGTTAAGGCCCCCAAAAGTGGCAAAAACCTTGAATTTTTTTTTATTATTTAAGAAGAAGAAGAAGAAGAAGAATAACAAAAAATCCTTAGAAGAACAATAGGGCTCTGCGCCCTTTCAGGGCTTGGGCCCTAATAAAACTCAGAAAGTCTTCAGCAAACATTTCAGAAGTAACAAAATAATTGCAACTTACTCTCTTTACAGTGGCAAAATCCGTAAGATAACAGAGGCAGAGGTGATTGAACAGGTTGGTTTGGTGGTATTACCCTCTTTTGCACTCACTGTTGATCAGCAAGTCATGCAAAACTGGAATGATTAACGAGTCATATTTGCCGAATCCAAAAGACTCAAACACTGGCGAGCTAACTTTCTTGGAGTGCGGGTTGAGTGTCTCGTCTTTCATATCCTACGACATTCTTTTTTTAAGGCAGTAGCAGCTGCGCTATGTCTGCTTGTGTTTTGTGACAGGTGGCAACCAGTGCTAATGTGCAATACCGCCACCTACTGTAAATTGGGATGTAAACCAGATATTGGCACTGGATTATTTACGCGTCACATTATCACATGTACTATTTTTTAAAACGATTATGGTTATCGCCAATACCGGTAAATTACACTTAAAAATGAACACTATAAGAATATTTAATTTTTTAAATATCACAATTATTATATATATCGGCATATCGCGACGGCCCTAAATAATACATAATTTCAACTAGAGTAATACAATTTGTTTCATAGTGATGTTTTCTAGAAGTTCAGACTAGACCACTTGTGCAAGTTACTTGAGTTTATTGAACAATTTATCTCTGGCTGTATAGTTCCTTATGGGGGTTCTTGCTTACATAATTAATGACATATCGAGCTTTAGCATTAACCCCCCATAGAACCCTCAGCTTGAGTTATATATACAGATTTAAGACAGTTTAGTAATGTCTTTAAGCAACAGTTTTAACATGTAGGCGTAGCAGTGAAATCCGGGACGTCTATACTGTAGCTTGGCTATGAGGATGAGTGTCTCTTGGCGATGGTGTCCGTGAGGCTAGGACTTGGAAGCCTTGGTAATCTGAAACAAAGAATACAATAGCCAGAAAGTGCACGGAAGTATGCTTGATACTTAAAGTGGGAGGGCGGGAGGGTTGCGAGCAGTTTGAGCATGTTTCCCGGGCAGTAGTGCCATGTATATCCTAAAAGGAGAATGGTAGTTGGAGCGATTTGACAGCTGACCGCATCACCTGATCGCAGCCTATGCCAATGTGGCCTGTCTGAACTAACTAACGCTAACTAACTAACGATTGTTATGTGTATATACTTGAGACACATGCTTTAGGAGGGGGACTTTATCAGTAATATAAAACACACCCCACCAACTTAAAAAAGTGATTTACTATTCCCCAGCTCCCTTGTCTGTTTGGTAGTGATATTTATTTAATTAAAATCACACAAATACAGTGCCCTCTAAAATTGGATGACAGAATATTTTTAAAGTACTGCATGGCTGAAGAATTTCCAGGTTGGTTGACCGCATTACATTTCTAAGACCACCTCTGATCCACATACTGTATGCATGATAAAGTGAATAGATTGGTGCCACTCTATGTTCACCTACATAGGTCAGATAGCCAATCAGACAAAATTGTTCTGGCGCCAGTGCTGCGCCATACAACAATTTTATTGAATCAAGACTAGTTCTTCAAGAGGTTCTCAAGAACTAAAAAAGCTGACAGGGAAGCAGAATTGATTAACCATCAAATCTTCCAATATGGACAGTCAATGGATCCCTCTAAGAGGACCTCATAGAACTTGGATCCCCCTCTGAAACCTTGCAGTTTCAGATTACTTTGTTGTTCATTTTTAAGTTTTTTTTTATTTAAACATGTTTGACTGCAGTTACATCAGTCTCGGATCAATGCTTTGTCTGTCCACAAAAATGGTCCCCCCCATAGGATTAATTTTAAACAGGACAAGCTGCATCTTCTTCTCTGCAAGATTGTCCCTCTTCCCAAATCTAGTGAAAAGCATACAAGTTAGTTAAGGGACATGTTTTGTAGAGGTATTAGGCGGCACTCTTCTTGTCAACAGATGACCCTTCTAGGACTCTTGTCAGTTGATATCCCAGAGTCCGCTGGTGTAGCATCAGACAAGCGGCCACTCCGCAAACGACTCGGGCCAGGTGTAACAGTTTCAACTAATTGCCTCATTAATGATTAAGCACCTCCAGCCTGCTCTAGCACTTCGCTTTGTGGGGAGCAAATTGTTCTGATTGGTTTGATGCTGTCAATTATTGATGAGACAGGCAAGCTCAGATCCTAGCACCTGGGTTAGAAGCTTCTCAGAGAGCCGTCTCCTCCATTACACTGCTCTCTTCTTTGCCAGTGATAAAAACAAAATTCCCACTTTAATGGTAATATCCTGTCAATGGGTCACATTGAAAAACTCAAGTTTGTAGTCCCAGAGAATGCTAACTGAGCTCAGTGTTACATAGATATCTCTGTAGATGAATACATTCTGGACATGGAAAGTATTCTGAAAGTTTCATATTCAATTTTGGATCTGGGGTTGGTCTGAGATAAATAAGGTCATAAAAGAATTAAGGATAAGAAAAGTTCCCTAACCTCATCTTGTTTCTAACTTTGAAGAGATACATTTAATTGTTTTCAGCAAATCTCTGTGGATATCATGGGTAATTAGTGCTATTGGTTACCTTTGACACTCATATGTAATAATGCACTTGTTCTGGGATAGAGTAGGCCAGACATAAGCTTCTGAGGTTCTTAAGTGCTATTACATTTGAAACTTATACGTTCACTGAACAAAATGATGGTCCATTACTGTGCGTTTTCTCAAATCCTAATGAGTGGCCGAACATGATTTTTGGCCACCATAAACTCCTATAGCAAAGGTTGTCAATTGTTGGTGGTTAAATGGTGCTGATTAAATGGTGTTCATACAAAATATCAGTGAACACCACACATAAAATCTCATAAAAGGGGGATAAATGTGCAAGTTGGGAAACTTAAGAGGGGGAAATAAAACAAAAGGTGTCCAAACCAAAACAGAGAAAGAGTAGCGAATGTTTGAGAAATTGCTTAATTAATAAACTTTAAGTGACACTTGAAAAAGCATCGAGGTATGTTCAAGTAGTAATAAGAACATGGAACTTGTGCATGTGCATAAGGTGTCAAATCATGTTGCTTATTGTGAAGATGTGTGCTATAATTTTTCAAAGCACTAATAGTTGTTTTTGCACAGTAGGGGTGAAATGTGCCAAAAAAATCTCTCTAAACATAGGGGCTATTTACACAACACCGGAATAATTTGTATGCGTTCATTTACACGGACAGGGCATTTTGGGTGCCTGAAAACGCAAACTTTTGAAAATGGGGTTTAAAAGTGCAAGTTTTTGAAAATTGTCTCAGTGTAAACAACAATAATGCAAATCTTAAAGATTTGAAAACAATGATATCATGCACATGCGAAATACGTATTAAATCTATAGGGTTTCATCTTAATCTAATGGCCTGCCAGTAGAATACAGCGTTTTTAGTAGTTGTGTCAGGACCATTATCGTCAAATACGATTGCCAATTAGCATATAGTTTGGCTTGGCGGTATGGTCCCGTTCTGGGCGAGAACTCCCTGCGCATCCAGGCAGCCTATCATGGATAAGAGCAGGGAGAGCAGCAATAACCCCCCTTTGGCCGTGTGTCCACCAAAGCGTTTTTTCACGCGGCTGGCGTGTTTTTTCAATTGTTTTCAATGGGAGCGCCGCATTTTTAAAACGCCATGAGCGTAACGAGGCACTGAACGTTCGCCGTTTTTTACAGGTCGCCGAGAGTTGAAGAATGTTCAACTTTGGGTAAAACGCCACACTCATCACTGTGACTTTTTACCCAACCGTCCAATCACAGTGGAGGAGGGGCGGGACTAATACCACACCGACCAACGGATATTCTGTATCATAGAAATGAAGCGTCTCAACTGAAAAAAAAAAAAAACTGTGCTGCCGAAACACTCTCAAGCACCCATAGCTAGGTGTCTTCAGCAGAGCTCCTAGCGTTTTCAGCTGACTAAAAACGCTTTGGTGGACACAGCCTTAGGGTAAACAGAACAGAACCAACATGAATGTATTGCAGATATCATTAATTCAAGATTTTGAAGTACAACATAAATCGATAATTTATTTTGATTCAAGGGGAATCAGAATGCCAAATCCTGACTGGAGAGGAGGAGCTGGGGATGTAGGAGGGTAATTAGCTCCTGATAAACGCGATAGCTGCTGATAATACTGAATGAGATTATATACAGTATGTATACAGTGATAGGCATCGTATTCCTATAGGTAGATGTGGATCAACTGCGAGTCAGCTGATGCGAGCTTGACTAATGTGACCTGCCAGAACTAATGCTATGCTTGATTTCTGTCAGGAACCCGATCGTCAAATACGATTGCCAATTAGCATATGTGATGCAATCTGGGAAAACCCGTCGGATGTCGCGCTGGCACGTTTTCAGTAAGGTCTAACAATAGATCGAATGTCAGTTTTTTGTCAAAATTGGTTTTTCAATAAATTATTATTCTATAACATCTTGTCTATCATCTCTGAATATATCTTAGGAAAATTCGCTAGTTTAGTGCAGAAAAATGGCGATTTATAGTGGCAAGCTGAAAAGACTGTGTCTTTCTCTTTAAGAACACACGCACGGCGGAGCGGAGGTGCAAAAAAAACTTAATCGTGCACAGCTCTCCTTCTCTTAACACTACAAAGACAGTTCACCTATCAAAATAAACCACATAGGCCTACCAGAAAGGTCCCCCGCCAGTCCTGTGTAAACTACAAGGGCACGCAAGTTTTTATTTATTTATTTTTATCCAACGTTATTGTGTGATGCGGAGCAGAGCACAAGAGAACAACGGAGTCTGAAGTAGCTGCTTGCTTATTAGAAGATCTTGCTCGCCTCTCAATCGTCTAATTTCAAAACGGTTTTCACAGAATGAATTTTGAGTTCATACATTTTCGAATGATACCTAATCTATGTTCATTACTAAAATATGTAATACGAAAAAAAGGCAATAAAAAAAAAGAGTGCCAGTCGTCCCGCTAGAAGGACGGACAGTTAATTAAATCTGTTTTTCTCAAAATTCCGTTTCTGAAAATCATAGCGATCAGCCGACTTCAGATGATCATAACTTTTGTTACAGACAAACGATAAAAGAAATAAAAACAGATTTGGAAAGGGCTTGAAAACAGCTTTAATATGGTATCAAAACCTGTAATATTTCAAATTTTACCATGTGGTGGGTTTTCCCAGATCGCATCACATATAGTTTGGATTGGCGGTATGGTTACGTTCTAGGCGAGAACTCCCTGCGCATCCATGCAGCCTAGCATGGATAAGAGCAGGGAGAGCAGCAATAACCCCCCAAAACAAAACCATATGCCAATGTCCCCCATACCCAACTGATAGCACAATCTGGATGCTTTAGTAGTTAGTACTTACACCCCTAGCAGCAGCAAAATCTGATACACCAAGCATGTTGTATAATCGCGGAACTATTGCTAAAACTAGTGTAGTTTGGCAGGGGAAGCATTCACCCGGCCTAGAGCAATAGCTCCGACTAGCAACAACAACTGATAGGCAAGGCAAGTTTATTTATATAGCACATTTAATACACAATGGTAATTCAAAGCGCTTTACATATAACACATTAAAATAATCAAAAGAAATAAGAATAATTAAAACAGTTTAGAATAAAAAATAAAGTAAAATACAGTACAAACAGTCGGACGAACAGTGGCACAGTGCTCATTCAGTAAATGCACAGCTAAACAGATGTGTTTTGAGTCTGGATTTGAATGTGGCTACTGTGGCTACTCCAGCTGTGACAGGCATAATAGCTAAAAGCAGACTCTCCTTACTTTGAGTGAACCCTTGGTATTTCTAGCTGATGTGATCCTAATGATCTGAGTGACCTGTTGGGTTTATATTCAGTGAGCATATCTGCAATGTATTGAGGTCCTAGGCCATTGAATGATTTATATACCAGTAATAATACTTTAAAATCAATCCTATATGTAACTGGGAGCCAGTGTAAAGACCTGAGGACTGGTGTGATATGTTCATATTGTCTGGTTCTGCTCAGAATCCTGGCAGCAGCGTTCTGTATGAGCTGCAACTGTCTTATGGTCTCTTTGGGAAGGCAAGTGAGGAGTCCATTACAATAATCCACCCTGCTGGTGATGAAAGCATGCACAAATTTCTCTAAGTCTTGTCTAGAAACAAAGCAACTAATTCTTGCAATATTTTTCAGATGATAGTATGTTAGTTATTGCTTTGACATGACTACTGAAGCTAAGGTCTGACTCTAGAGACACACCAAGATTCCTGACTTGATTTTTAGTTGTTTGACCTCTAGAGTGAAGGTATGCGTTCACCTTGAGAACTTCATCTTTTTTTGCAATGACTTCAGTTTTGTCTTTGTAGAAAGTGTGCTTCCTCATTCATGAACATGATTTCTGCTCCCGTCGTACTGATTCATCGGCTGTGGAGGTGAAGATGACAAGTCTCATGATTCCACACTCCTTCACATGACCATCAAGCTATGATGTTGTTAGTGTTGAATACCAGACCTCTGCGGTGAATGTACTGTGTACTAAGTATGTTACCGATATCTAGATAGCTTTAGCCACAAGCATGTGGTAACTTTAACACAGCTTGTTGCAATAATCGGATAGAATAAAGACAGAGCATTTTCCAATGCAACCAGATAAGCATTCAAGGCTTGATTACTACAGCATGTGCTGAGGACAGTATGCGCTATAATACTAGAAGCCTAAGTAACAAGCATATATTCGATAACATTGCATTAGCCACCACCATACAGTACATATAGCAGTGTTGCTGAAATTACAACATATTTCTGATACCTGATAAGGTTAGCACAGCATGTGAAAATGACACCAGATATTAGTCTAAAACACAGCCATGTTCCAAATAACGACTGGGCTAAATAACCTTGTAAGTAAAACAACCATGTTTCCAATAGCAACTAACAGCTTTTAATGCAAGCAGTTTTCAATAGCCACTAGATAGGCCTAGCCTTCAAAACAAGCAGTGTTTCAATAACAGTTTTTTTTACACAGCTTAAATATATACAACCATGTTGAATGTCAGCCTATAAAAATGCAAGCCCTTAAATAACAATGCATTCAAATGCAAGCACAGTATACAATACACTATAGCTTTAAGAATGCCATGTTTCCAAGAACTAGATAGAGCAGGAGTGTCCGATAACCCTGAAGGGACTCCAGTGAATAATGATAGTAACAGATAGTAACGCACATAGCCAATATGATCGCATAAGCCTAGCAAGAGAATTTGAATGAAAATTCAAGTTAGATAAGTCAAAGCCACACGGATAGCATTCGCAACAAGCATGTTGCCAATACAATGATAGCTTTTAACAATAAGTATTTAAAAATAAACTTTTTAAAGCAGCAATGCAGACTGAGGTCACTTCCAAATCAGACAGCTTATAATCAATGCAGCGACTGTCATGTTCAAGTTCACGAATTTGAATTAATCTGAGGTGAAATCCTTGTGGGGAACGAATTCCTCTCGCTAAATTCCTGATTGCACTATTCCTTGTAAGATGATGAGGTTTGCCTGCCTGAGAAACGCAATAGCTGCTGATAATACTGAAGGAGCTTAAGTGGAAAACTCAAAGAAAAAACTTCTCAGTTTTAAGCATATTGTTCTCGTGTAAACAGCCCCTTACATTAGAGTATTGAGCTGAGTCATATTTAGAGACTATAATATAATTTCTGTGAATTTGTCTGTGGGTTCTTTTTAATTAGGCAACCACATACTGTAGCAACGTGCTGGAAACCACTCTGAACTCTTTAGCAACACCCTGACAACCACCCCTTACACCATTGTGTTGTGCTACCAGTTATACACCGACAAACTCCACTCTGCCAGGCGTTGGTTGCAGCAGGAGTAAGAAAGCACTGAGGCAGGATCTATTTACAGAAAAAGTATTTATTTACAAGATCAAAGAAAAAAATAATACATAGAAGCTCTGAAGGATTAGGAACACACAAACCAACATAGTGTTAGAGAACAGAAAAAGAAAAAAAAACTAAGCATGGAGTATACACGGGGTAAAAGAGGAACTGAATGAGACACATCTGGGGTGTATTCCAAAAAGCAAGGTTATCTTACCGTCAAACAAACACTTAACTCTTGGATGATTAACCCAAACCTTGCTTACTCAAAGTATGCTGGTTCCAAAAATGTGTCAAACAGTAAGTTCAGCCAACCCAGAGTATGTTTACGCACAAGACATTCTTTCAATTCATGGATGCTGGAATCTGTAGAAATTAGGAGAGTAGCTTTTTTAGTACCAAAATGTCCTTTCTTAATCTCTTCTCTCTTAATGGCATGTTTGCTGTCTAGATAACGTAGGGGAACTCCCACTGCCAACAGAGTTTTTATTTTTTTTTTATGTCTGTATTATAGTAAACTTGTACATTGTATTTATCACCAGGATTTAAAGAGTTATATCTGTTTTACTGCTTTTTATATTTGTATTGTTCACTATAATCTTTTTGTGTTTTTTAGGTAGACAATTTTTAGATCTGTCCAGGGACAACGGATAAAAAATAGCCTTTTGCCTAATTCTGGTGCATTTGCAGCAATGTTAATTAATGTTAACGTACAATCCACTCCTGTCCATTTGGCCCTCATAAAGGCATGCTACTGTTTTTGTTGTTAATTATTTTTTTGTTTAGTTGTTTAAACCACTCTGTGAGCGTGCCATTTATGTTGCTTCCGGCTTCTCATGGCTGTATTTATGATCAGGACTCATAATGAAGATTTAGGGCCCTATCTTGCACCCAGCGCAAATTACTTTGTACACCGACGCATGTATCATTCCTATTTTGCACCCGACGCACAGCAGACTTTTCCCTCCACAGGCGCACGTCGTTAAATTAGGCAATGAATTTGCGCTCGGGCAGGGGTGGTTCAGCGAAAAGAGGAGGCGTGTTCTGGCACAAACATTCCCTGGTGCTATTTTGCAGTTTGAGCAAACAATTCCGCCACAGACTAGGAAAAACCTAGTCTAAAGTAAGTGGCACGTTATTTAGATGCTATTTTAAGGGCACATGCTTGGCCATAATGTAGCATGTGCCCAACGCGCATACACTTTGAAATTGCTTCTCTCATCTACACAGACGCAGCAGTTCATATTTTTGCAAACCATACATAACTACAAGGAAAAATATTACCACACGAGATAAATCATTGTGGTGTCCATTAAGATGTGAAAAAATAGGCATAAATCTAGCTTACACATTTACCCAAATTATTCAGGCTAATTGTGGTAATGATGGATCAAACCTTTTTGATCAATAGTGGCAAGACACATAGGTATATAAGGACATCTCACAAATGGCGCTTTTCCATTACCAGTACCAGCTCGACTCGACTCGCCTCGTCTCGGCTCGCTTTTCACTCCGTTTTCCATTACAGATTGTACCTCCACAATAGGACCTGATCGTCATAGCGACACGACACACACCCGCTACCCACACACACAGGACAATGGAGGAAATCGAGTGTATGCTGTTTTACTTAATATTAGTAATGTGTATATCACGCAATCTCTGGCAAAACTATTTAAAACTGCCGGGGTTATTCAGGATACTCCGTCTGGCGCGTGCAATGATGACGCAGTGAATAGTGACGATTCTCTCTGACCAATCAGCAGTCTGCCGTGTTTCACGTCATATTTTAGTATCGCCTCAGCTCGCCCTCGGCTCGCTTAGAACCTCGCCGGAGGTGATACAAAAAAAAAGAACCTGGAAGCAGGTACCGGTACAACTTTTACACAGTGGAAAACCAAACAAAAGCGAGTCGAGTCGAGGCGAGGCGAGCTGGTACTGTGTAGTGGAAAAGCGCCAAAAGTGGGTTGTCCGTCAAAAACCAGGAAACAAAATTCTGAAGACTGCGAAATCACCTTTACCATCATGTAAGTTGTGTGCGCCTGGCAAATTCGCCGTTATAATAGCAATCCGCCATGGAACAAGCGCGCCTGCTCTTAAAAAGAATGTGAGATGACGCTCTGATTGGTTAATTGGACGTTACGGCCAAACCACATCTATGAGTAATGTAGCTACTTCAGACCAACCCATTTTAGATTTGTGTCGAGATCCGCCACAAAGTTGCTTGCGTTTCGCGTTTGATACTTGCGTTTCAGATCGTTAAAATAGGGCCCTTAAAAGTGGTTTTCATTCTTCTGCTGTCAGTCCCTCAGCTCACCATTGGTGTCTGCCAAACTGCTCTGTCTCACAAATGTGCATATGCATGGGTCAGAGTTTGCGTGCAGGTGCACAAATTGTCCCGTCAAGTTTGTTTTTATAAATCACAACTTATAACACTCGTGAACAAGACCCCAAGATACTTTAACTCCTCCACTTGAAGCAGAAACTCTCCACCAACCTGAAGTGGGCAAGCCACCCTTTTCCAACTGAGGACCATGGCCTCGGATTTGGAGCCGCTGATTCTAATCCCAGCCACTTCACACTCGGCTGCAAACCGTCCCAGTGCATGCTGAAGGTCCTGGTCTGAAGGGGCCAGCACGACAACATCATCTGCAAAGAGCAGAGACGAAACAAACAGGATATTGACAGACGGATCGGTGCAGCTTCTGCAGTAATGCGGTCAATGTACCGGTCTGTCGTGGTGAAGAAAGCGGCGAAGCTCTCGATTTACCGGTCAATCTACGTTCCTACTCTCACCTATGGTCATGAGCTTTGGGTCATGACCGAAAGGACAAGATCCTGGATACAGGCGGCCGAAATGAGTTTTCTCCGCAGGGTGGCTGGGCGATCCCTTAGAGGTAGGGTGAGAAGCTCGGTCACTCGGGAGGAGCTCAGAGTAGAGCCGCTGCTCCTCCACATCGAGAGGGGTCGCTGAGGTGGCTCGGGCATCTGTTACAGATGCCTCCTGGACGCCTTCCCGGGAAGGTGTTCTGGGCGCATCCCACTGGGAGGAGACCCCGGGGAAGACCTAGGACACACTGGAGGGACTATGTCTCCCGGCTGGCCTGGGAGCGCCTCAGTGTCCCCCCGGAAGAGCTGGAGGAAGTGTCTAGGGAAAGGGAAGTCTGGGCATCTCTGCTTAGACTGCTGCCCCCGTGACCCGGCCCCGGATAAGCGGAAGAAGATGGATGTATGGATGGACAACTTATAACAATACTTTTATAGCCTTTTAAATATTGGCTTATGTAAATTTCTACAATTGCCAATTTATAGGCTATTAAAATAGAGTTAATAATAATAGCATCAATAAAAACTAACATGAACTAACATTAACAATGGACTGGTCTCCACTCTCTGACCACCCGAAGGCCGCTGTGTAATTCAAACCCTGACTAAGACACAGTGAGGGAAGCATTTCAATAATCCTATGAATGCATATAAAAAAATTAAGAATCAAATTAATCAAATCGCATCGAATTTTAATGTGAATCATCTTGAATCGAATCGTTCTGAATTTGTTGTTCTTGAAACGAACTGAAAACCTATGAATCGTGAATTGAATCGATTGGGCTGTCTGCCCAAAGATTCACAGCCCTAATATTTTAGGGTATTTTTGTTTTGCAGATTTGCAGGCACTCCACATTATTGTTATTTTATTGGGTCTTAAGATATACCACAGACATCACCAACATTACTGTAATAGACATTTTGATTGTGTTGCTTGGCATACACACCCACATTCAGTAAGAGAGACAGGCAGCAGTAGCACACGGTTCCCAGCGGACGCTGATGTATTAGACGCATATGGCAGACAGTGATTATCATACTGTAGGGCTGTTTAAATGAGACAGGGGATATTAACAAACTGTGTGTGTGTGTGTGTGTGTGTGTGTGTGTGTGTGTGTGTGTGTGTGTGTGTGTGTGTGTGTGTGTGTGTGTGTGTGTGTGTATGTGTATGTGTATGTGTATGTGTATGTGTATGTGTGTGTGTGTGTGTGTGTGTGTGTGTGTGTTGCATGTATCCATGCCCTTCTGCAAATTGATTGATTCGTATGGGACTTTTTCCCCCTTATTTTCTTAAAGTAGCAGTTACTGTACTTACATGCCAAGCAGACTTAAGAGTTTTTGCCTAATGGCCCACCCACATGCAGGAAAGTGTGGGGAAGCATGAATCATCCAGCTGTAGCCTTCATCATTCCCACCCCTGCCTTTTGGATACAACATGACTGAATTTAAAGCATACAGTGTTTAGACTGTAATCCTGTTCAGAATGACCAGGATGCTTCAAAACAAGCACTCTGATACATTTTTCTAAATTCCTAATGGTAAGATAGACTATCTGAACAAAATTGTATAAAAATTTTCTCAATTAAGCTCCATTCAGTTGGGTCTGGATCAGCCAATAGAGGAATGCATTGAGAAAATGCTGCAGGTTATTGATGTAACCATGGTTCCCTGAGAGGGGAATGAGACGCTGCGTCCCAGATGACGCTTTAGGCAACGCCTTCAGCATGACTGCGTCTGAAGCATGTGTGAAACTAGTCCAATCTTGATTGGTGCTGCATCACCTCTATAAAGGCGGAAGCTATAAAGGGAAGCCCGGCAAAACAACAGCATCAGCTTTTGAAGCAAACCGAGGCATGCAGAAAGTATGGCAAGAGAACGAAGCATCTCGTTCCCCTCTCAGACTCCGGGAACCATGGTTACATGCATAACCTGAGATGTTCCTCTTTGAGGGAGCTCGCGCTGTCCCAGCTGGCGCTTTGGGGAACTAAATACCCTCTTCGCCATGCTGGCAAATACCTGTCCTGGTACCTGTCCTGTCCCAGCACAACTCAGGACAAAAGAGCTTAAGATCTCGGAGTGACCGCAAGGTCCAAGTATAGAAACCCTATAAATGTGTGCGGGGAGGACCACACCGCTGCGTGACAAAATTTCAGCAGGGATGCCCCAGACAACAATGCTCTAGAGGAATCAATGCTTTTAGTGGAATGTGCTTTGACTTGAAGAGGTGAAGGCTGACCGCGGACCTCCTAGAAAAGTTGTTCTCTGTACTGGAGAAAGCATACTCTTCTTGCTGTTGAGTGTCAACCCCAATCGTTTGGTGTGGTAGAGCAAGACATCTCGACGTCGGCCGCCATTTCTTGAGATTGGGCTAATATTAGCCAGTCATCTATGTAATTGAGTATATGGATGCCCTGAGGAGTCAGAGCTGCATCCATATATTTTGTGAATGTGCGAGGGGATAATGCTAGGCCGAATGGAAGAACTCAATACTGGTGTGCTAGAGGAACTTCCTGTGTTGTTGAAGGAAATGTGGAAATATGTATCTTTCAGATGGATCTTGACAAACCAGTCCTCGGATCTGATTTGAGACACGATTAAAGGAATAGTTAGCATCTTGATCCTGTATCTCCTCAGAGACCGATTCAAGTGCCAAAGATCTTAACCCTCTGGTGTCGGAAAACGCGCTGGCGCGATTTGCTCGTTTTTTTTTCTTCACAGCAGCAAAATAGACTTAAAATACTCCGTCATTTTTGGTCCTACAGACTTAAGAAATATGAAAAAATAAACTGTTAAATGTCTACTTTTTTATGTGTCCACTTACAATCCAAATAAAACATTGTGCTTTTGTAAAATAAAGAAAATAAACAAGCTGTGTTTTCTGCCTCTCCGTCTACGGGAACTTTTTTTCTGGTCTCTAAACTTAAGGCGAGACACGGCAGGCAAAAACATCGTTTTTTTTTCACTGGTCAATTTTGAGATTTTGGGCTTTTTGTCATCAATAACATGTCTTCTTTCAGACTTGTGGTGAAAAAAAGTCCAAAATACCCATTTAGGTCTTTATTTTACTACACTTTGTCTATTTGCGTCTGTAGATTTCTCTGAAATTCAACAAAAGTTGGCGTTCTAAATCAATGCGATGCTCCGCGATCTCTCTCTGCTTCCTTTTAATAACGCACACGTCTGGAAAGCTCTCTCTCTTCTGTACAATGCTGTCGGATCCAAATATGGTAATTTCCTTTTGATCAGTAACCAATCGTGAAAGTAAAATGGGCATTTAACCCTAAAAGCGAAATCTCATTGGCTGATGTCAATTTCTGACAACCTGATTCGTTCAGATGTTTTTTCTGCTCAGTTGAAGGCCATAAATGCTGTGTTTATAAGTTTTGATGTGATTTAGGTGGTTTGTATTGTTGTTGCTAATGATTTGATAAGATAGTGTGTCAGTAAATATTTGTTTCCACTAAAAAAGTGTGATTTTTTACATTACAAATATTTAAATGCCTTTTTCTCAAAATTAGTTTTTTGTCATTCTCCAGTGACACATCTCAGCCTATGTAGCACCGATGTACACCAAACTTTCCAGTCTTGTACCTAGTTATATTATGAAGACAATTACAGAGGGATTTGTAAATATATTATTCAGCCTGATTTATATAACATATTATTCCAAAAAACATGGCGAAAATACATTTTTTAAGGCTATTTTTCAGTTTATTTAAATAGGGACAGATACAATAACATAGATAAACTTAACAGTCATCCGATGTATGTATCATAGTGTTTTTAGCTAAAGCTAATTCTCGACACTTGTCCCTAGTAGGGCTTTTTTGATAAAAAATACAGTTTAACAATATTAAAAACAAATGAGATACGATGTAAGAAAATAAAAAAGGACAAAAAGCATACAGACAGGGCAAAGTGTAAAGACTAAATATGAGTACAGTGTTGTTCCTGAATTAACCACGATTTGGTGTTTTTTTTTAGGGTGGCTAATATCGGGATACACTTCAAATGGTCTGGCAGAGAATTCCATAATTTTGTTCCTTTTACTAAAAAGGCAGCCTGGGCAAAAGATGTTCTTCGAAAATGAATACTACAATTGCCTTTTGACGCTGATCGGGTGGTGACTCTAGTACTTTGCTGTCTAGTTATTATTTTACAAAGCAGTAATGGAGCAGCGTCATTTAAGCATTTGAAGACCAGTTTAACCAGATGCAGGGAGATAAAATTAGCAAAACTTAAAATCTTATATTTACTTTGAATTTGGCAGTGATGGTACCTTTTTCCCTTCTTGTCCAGAACTTTTAAGGCTCGATTGTACAGACACTCTATGATTTTGACTGATGACTGATGAGCTTGCATGTGGTTAAGCCATAGGATATATGTGAAAGAATCAGAATTAAAAAAAATAAAAGCACAATCAAGAGTCAGGCAGTTTCTTATCATCATGAAACAGCTCAAGTTGGCCTTAATGGTTTTGCAAATTTTCTTAATATGACTTTTAAAATTCAACTGATAGTCTATAATTATTCCAAGATACTTCACTTCAGGTACTTGTTCAATAATTTCCCCATTCACTTTTACATTCAAGAGTTGTGTGAAAGTATTGTATTGACAGTATATTCTGATTTACAGGATAACAAAAGTAGATATCCATAAATCCCTCTGTAATTTTTTTCCCATCTAATACGTGAACACAATGAAAAAATAAGTTTGAACCTGGCTTTATCCAATTCTGAGATTTCGTTTTTTTAAATATAGGCAAATTAGCGCATATTTAATTAGATAATGCCTAATTTGCACATTTAAATATTAAATTACAGAAAACTTGTAATAAATTTCTTTTCTCATCTTAATGTAGGTAATCAACTGGGAAAGTTTCATAGTGATATCTAGGGTTGCCACCCGTCCCTTAAAATACGGAATCATCCCGTATTTACAAGTAAGATGATGCGTCCCGTATCAAATCAATAAGGGACGCGATTTGTCCCGTATTTTACATTAGGCCCACATATAGTTGAATAAAAACATAAGGATTTTGCAGTATGGATAATACTAATAGCAAATATAAAGAAATCAATTTCGTAGTAGAGAAGCTCATTGCGTGATTGCATTTTAGCGTCTTTGTTTCTATAGCGACTGAGTCTCGTGAACATGCGCTGTAAACCTGCACGTTTTTAACCTCTCGTTCGCTGTTCGGGTCTTTGACCCCAAATGACGTTTGCTGAAATAAATAAAAACTTATCTTTGTCCAAATGATGTGAGACTTTGCACAGTTGACAACACTTTCTAGATCTACAAAAAAATGTAAATACATTTGAATAATATCTGTTTTTATGTTAGTGTGGGGGGAAAAAGTCACACTTGTGTTGTTTCAACAAAATGTAATTTTGAAACAACATAATAGTTTTTTTTAGGATTTATAGTTTTAGGAGGATTTATTATATATATATATATATATATATATATATATATATAAAAATAAAATAAAAAAAAAGTAAAATTCACTTTATAAAAGACCCACATTTCTAACGTTCATGGATATAGATAATGTGACATGGTTTAGTGTAAGATTTTTGCCCATCTTTTGGAAAATGCCGTTTTAAAAGTAAAGAAATTATCACTTTAGTAGATAGCTGCAGAGCTACACCATTTTCTATTTGACAAATACATATTTTCACAAGTTTTTAGTTGGATTCATATCTACATATTATGAAATCACAATTATAACAATAAAAATGACTTTGTCAAAGTTGAGGATTTTTTGTACTGACAAAAATCTGTTTTTCAATAATGTTACATTATGATTAGAATGAATGTGTGTCCCTTATTTTGACACTGAAGGTGGCAACCCTAGTGATATCTGCTAGTTAAAAATATTACCCTATTCACCTGTAGTGTCTCGCCTTAAAGGGTTAGTTCACCCAAAAATGAAAATAATGTCATTAATGACTCACCCTCATGTCGTTCTAAGCCCGTAAGACCTCCGTTCATCTTCGGAACACAGTTTAAGATATTTTAGATTTAGTCCGAGAGCTTTCTGTCCCTCCATTGAAAATGTATATACAGTATACTGTCCATGTCCATAAAGGTAATAAAAACATCATCAAAGTAGTCCATGTGACATCAGTGGGTTAGTTAGAAGTTTTTGAAGCATCAAAAATACTTTTTGGTCCAAAAATAACACAAAATAAGACTTTATTCAGCATTGCATTCTCTCCCGGGTCTGTTGTGAATCTGCGTTCAGGACTCCACAGTGACGCTGCTGACGTAAGACGCTGATGACGTGTTATCTGGTGCGCCCAAGCTTCGTTTACAGTCTGAGAGAGACGCACGCTATTTTCAAGCTATTCTACATTGTTTGCGTGGATATCATTTTTTTAATGGTGCATAAATGTGCATGTCGCGGATGAGACACTTTTACAGCGTGCGTTTCCGTCTATAAATGAAGCTCGGGCGCACCAGATAACACGTCATCAGCGTCTTACGCCATCAGCATAACTGTGAAGGATTGACAACAGACCCGGGAGAGAATACAATGCTGAATAAAGTCTTATTTTGTGTTATTTTTGGTGTTTTTTCGTAGTTTCGATGCTTCAAAAACTTCTAACTAACCCACTGATGTCACATGGACTACTGTGATGATGTTTTTATTATCTTTCTGGACATGGACAGTATACCGTATATACACATTTTTAATGGAGGGACAGAAAGCTCTCGGACTAAATCTAAAATATCTTAAACTGTGTTCCGAAGATGAACGGAGGTCTTACAGGCTTAGAACGACATGAGGGTGAGTCATTAATGACATTATTTTCATTTTTGGGTGAACTAACCCTTTAAACAAAACTCAGTGAATAATTTTCACCCAGGCATGAGCAATATATCTTTATAATCATTTAAGTGTGTACTTTTAAATTATCTAATAAAAAAAAGAGTCTCTGTTTATGTAATCTATATAAAGAGAGAGATGTCAGTCATTATTGTTCTCGCAGCTCATTATTCATTCTTTTTTTTTTCTTTTTTTTTTATAGGTGTTATACAGATATTAACAAAACCTCACGCATCATACAAAACAAACCCAACAAAGTGTAAAAGACATAAAACTTACATTATACAACAATTATTTGATATTATAAAAAATATATATATATAAAATATATTTAAAAAAAAAAAAATATATATATATAGAGAGAGAGAGAGATTTTTATATATAAAAATATATATAAATTTATTTTAATGATTTTTTTTTGGGACAGATTACTATGGGAGTGAAGGAAGAGGGCTGTGTGTGTGTGTGTGTGTGTGTGTGTGTGTGTGTGTGTGTGTGTGTGTGTGTGTGTGTGTGTGTGTGTGTGTGTGTGTGTGTGTGTGTGTGTGTGTGTGTGTGTGTTCAAAAATAAACATGACCGTTTGTGTAAGTTTGTATATGATTGAGTGTTTTTGTGTTTAAATATTGGAATGTTGAAATCAGCAGGATTTGTGTAGTATGAATTTTTGTAGGTTGAAGTATTGTGTCCTAGTTATAAGAGGGGATGGAGTATGTTGAGTTGGGTCAGGTTCATCAGATCTTTCCTCCGACTGCTCTAGCCCTCACCGCGGGTGGTAGGGGGAATGGGGCTTCGGCTGCGGGGGGAGATTTAATCCAGAGGCACCTGGTGCCAGAACCCCCCTCTACTTCTGCCCTCCCCTGCCCCCGTCATCAGTTGTCCTACCGCCGGGACAGCTCATCTACACCCCATACTATCCCTATGTTATGTGTCTTCTAAAGTCTAAATGGGGTCTAAGTGCATTAGAAGAGGTTAGGAGCAAGGGGTAGGACTTATTCAGATCCACCCTCCAGCACCACCTTTTGCCTATCTATAGATTGATTGTGTGATTGAGTGTGTGATATGAGAAGTATTCAAAATAAGTTGGGTGTAATATTGCAGGGCTTCTGCAGGCCCTCCACACAGCACTCCGTAATTCTTCTTAAATAGGGATGTGGATGTTGGCCATCTAATATGAGGAGCAAAAAAAAGTGAGGTGTAATGCGTCTCTATAGCACGCAGTGTGTTTATCGTGCAATTTATACGCGAAAATGAGTTTTTACGTGGATATGATACGCAGTTTTGCGCGTGCATATGATACGCACTTAATTTCGTGATATACACACGCACCCCACACCACTAATCCTACCCAAGCGTATAATACACACGCACCCTACCCCACCCTAAACCCAACCATGTGCTATCCATGCGTATACTATGCACGTAAAAACTCATTTTCGCGTATATATTACACGATAAACACACTGCGTGCTATATAGACGCATTTGGTGAGATCGGGTTGACAGAGTAGAGCCGGCCCAATCAGTTACAGAGGAAGAGGAGGACTGTGGAGGCGCGCTGGTGGGGAGGCATGTCTTCCCTCAAGGTAAACACCCCCTTCCAGCCCATCCATCCAAGCCAGAGCAGCACAACTAAGACCCATCTGAGGATTAATAGTACGTTTTTTATTCTTATATGCTTTGTTCTAATCACGATATCGAATCGTGTCTGTAAACCGCAAAAAGACAGTTTAAATGAAGAGCTCTTTTCCAAAACGCGATAAACGCCATAAAAAAAAAAAAAAAAGTTTATCATGTCATTTTGCTGTGTACTGAACCTATTCACTGCTCCATCAACGTGTCATGCCAAAATCGCGATATTTCCTGGTTTAAAATGTACTGCAAGATGCAGTTTCTTTCCAAAACGCGATAAGCGCCGAACCTATTTTTAGCCTAAACGCGATACATCCTCTCGACCAATCAGAATTCGGGCGCGTTCTAAGCAGTCAAAATAGGCGGCGATCTGAACAGACGTTTATTTCATTAATTCCTCAAAATTAGTGCTTTAAAGTTTACAAAACGCAGACTGGACAAAGATAATCACAAAAAACAACAACAAAAGAAGATTTGCGGGAGGCGCGTTAATACCAACAGTGGGATGTCAACAAAGCTGCTCCCACAGGTTTCTGTCAGGCCGAGAGGCTGTCACCGGATCTGATTTTTATTTTTATTTTATTTATTTATTACTGACTGACTTGCCTATTGAATATCGTTATCATTATTTAATAATTCGTTTTTTCATGCATATGTAGTAGACAAATTGGTCCTATTTGTTACAGGTTTGACACTTTACTAAAAATGACTCTGAATGTATTACTAAATAACTTATTGAATATTGTTATCATTACTAGGCTATCATTACTTTTTTCAGGTTCGGCACCAAATTACAATTAGCCTAAATTACTAAATTATTTAAATGTATTTTTAACATTGTTGTATTTAAGGACTGGTATTTGTATGAGTGTTATGTGCTGGACAATAAAATGTGTCATTGGAATTATTTATTTTATTTGTACTATTTATTTTATTTAACTATTTATTATAGTTGGCTTTTATTTATTTCATGCATTTGCACTTCTTTAATTTAAAGTAATTTATTTATTTCATGCATTTGCACTTGTTTAATTTAAATTAATTTAAAGTATTAAAGACAAACCATAATTTTTTTGGAAACAATTGATGGATTTATAGCGTTTAAAAAAAAAAGAATGGATTTATAGCGTTTTGAAAAATAAATAAATAAACTTTGAATTTATCATCAACAATATTGTTGTTTGATTTAATAATCATCGTTCAACATGTTCAGACTGAGCCACACAACCATTTTAACAGGATAAATTGAATATTCACAAAATGTGTGGGTCTAGGTAAAAAATGTAATTTTCCTGAAAACTATTGAAATGGATTTATAGCGTTTTGGAAAAGAGCTCCTTAAATATTAATCGTGTTTCTGTGTGTGAATGAATGAACAGCTTTTACCAAACTATATTGCTATACTGAGATGAGTAAAAATTTACTGAAATATGTAGAAATAAAATGTCTTTGTATAAGCAACGTATTTAACTGCAAATAAACATTTATATGCCCTAATATATCATAAAAACGATAGACCTATTTTACAGACGAAATATGAAACTTTCAGTAAAAACTTTATAATCTATTCAAAACTAGTCAACGAAATGTTGTCTTTCATAATGAATTTCATAATAAAGGCTCATTATGCAGCTAATTATGCAGTTCATTGTCTTCTCAGGTTTTTTGTGCTGTCAATGAGGTTTGGATTCATTGAAAAACCGACTTGCCCTGAAGCGCTGAGGGCGACAGGATCAACAAATCGATTTCCTGTGGGCTCCGCGGAGGAGTGGGTGTAATTCGCTAGCTAACGGGAGGGGGCGCCCTCAGAGGGCTGCACATCACGTCAGGACCTCTTTTCTGAAGCCTTTTTGGTGAAAAGAACATTCCCAACCTCTTCTGCCTCATCCAGGTCTTCTAAACAGGTCAGCCTGGTACGCTTTTAAAATAGCCATAGTTTAAAGACAAGCTCCAGTCTGAGCAGCTGTCATGTATGCCTTGCCCACCAATGAAAAACTAGTACGGAATGGCTTGGTGGGCAATGTCGAGGCTTTAAGGGACAACACAGTGTCAGGGGAGAGATAAGCAGCCAGTCTCTTCAACCCTGACCATTCTTCTTAAGCCCCACAATCGAAGAATAATGATGGACTGTGGTACTAGATAGGCATGAGGAGAATGGATTTTTCCATGATCTCGACACCACAGTTTGGAGATCTAGGAAGAATGGTATGCCCCAACGTGGAGGTTGTGGCTGTGACTGCAAGAAGCGCTCATCTAACTTGCTTTTCCGAAGCGCTTCCCGCTTCTCGGCTGGCCAGTTGACATTCACTTTAGATACAGCACGAGACACTCATCAGAGCTAGACAATCCCAACATGAAGCTTGAACAATCAGTGACAGACAGGATTATGGGAATTGTAGTGAGAATGCCTAGACACCGTGAAAACTGAGGACCTCTAGTGTTTAACCCAGGGAACCACCAGACACTGTGACATAACCCCCCCTCTACGGAGCGGCTACCAGACGCTCCAAAACCCACAAAAAACAAACAAAAATATAGCTGCAAGCAGCGTTTACGGGCCCAAGCCGGTGGCACCGCCACCCTGGTGCTGCCACCGGCTTGGGCCCGTAATTGCTGCTTGCAGCTATATTTATATATATATATATATATATATATATATATATATATATAAAAAGCCGCCACCCCGTTGCCTTTCGGGTTCCTGTGCACGACGGGCAATAACGTAACTCCACTTTGACTGTCGAGAAGAAGTCTGCTTTAGAGCTTGTATCAGTGTCTTTCTGCACCCCTCCAAACACACACAGAAAATGGGGGGCTGTCTGTTTGATATATGGACAAATGTTCGAATCCCATTCCAGGGGGCGCTGTCGAGCCCCCATGCCACGCCCAGGTACCAGCTTCAGCCCGGCCCTGATGGCCGCGGGTTCTGACCTGTGTGCAAAGTTTCAAGAGTTTTTGAGCACGTCAAGGGCCCCATAAGTGCCCGAGAAGTCGCACACAGCAGAGAAAGGGTTAACATAAAGCCCCCCTCCTCTCTCACACACACAGACACTGAGAGAGACTGGCAAAATTCTCAGATTTTCTCCCATTCAAACCAAAATATCTGACTTCCTGTTGGTCGGGGCTAATGAGTGTAAATTAGAAAGTTGTCCGGCTCGAGGAGAACAATATCCATACTGATTTTTGTTACTGTAGGTAAAACTAATACCCCATTTTTGACTAAAGGTGGCGCTACAGAGCCCCTCACCACGCCCGTTTCTGAAACGTTGCACGTATCTACTAGCTTAAAAATGTAATGTGTCTGTCGAGTTTCATCCAATTTCAAGCATGCTAAGAGTCTCAAAAACATCAGAAAAAAAATATTAAAGTTTGATGCGTTGCCATGGCAACAGTATTTAAGATATCAATAATCCTTTCACAGGTCCACATCTGCCGTGTGTTTACATTATACAGATGAAAAATAAGAGGGTGATTTTAAAGCATTTTGAAAGTGACACACTTCCTGCTGCCAGTTGGTGGCGCTATAACTTTGACTCACAATAGTCACATCCATGTGATGGGCCTCTTACAATGAACACAATGCAGAAGTTTCATCAAGATCAGTTAATGTATGCAGAAGTTATAACACACTTCCTGTTTCCAATATTCGCCATAAATTTGTTTCCTCGCCACGGCCAAACCGTTCGAGATATCAAAAATCCCCTGGCAATTTATCATCCTCAATGTCTTGACTTCATGCTGACCGAGTTTCGTGGTGTTTGGATGAATTCTCTAGGAGGAGTATTTCAAATGCCAGAACATGCGTTTTTAAACTACCCTAAATAGCCGACTTCCTGTTGGGCTGGCGTAAAAAGTAAAAGCACGAAGGATATATGAACCGATGAGATCAATAAGTATATCGATTTTCATATTATTACATGCAAGCGTGTTTGATTTATGGACCAAGTTTTCGGACCCCGTTCCAGGGGGCGCTGTCGAGCCCCCCTGCCACGCCCGGGTCCCAACTTCAGCCCGGCCCTAATGGCCGCGGGTTCTGACCCGTGTGCAAAGTTTCAAGAGTTTTTGAGCACGTTAAGAGACCCAAAAGTGCCCGAATAGACGTAAGAAAAATAATAATAATAATAATCCGAAGGAAAACAATAGCGCCTTCGCCTTTTCAATGCTTGGGCCCTAACAAGAGTCCAGGCGGGAGGTGGAATGGTGGAGGATCAGGGGGAGGGATGGAGGGTCAGGACCATGAAGGGGAACAGGAACAGGGGATGACGGCTTAACCGGCGGCCAGGGCGAAGCAGACAGTCCATTGGGCGGCCAGGGCGAAGACGACAGTCCATCGGGCGGCCAGGGCGGAGACGACAGTCCATCTGGCGGCCAGGGCGGAGACAACAGTCCATCTGGCGGCCAGGGCGGAGATGACCCCTCGGGCGGCCAGGGCGGAGACGACCCCTCGGGCGGCCAGGGCGGAGACGACAGTCCATCTGGTGGCCAGGGCGGAGACGACCCCTCGGGCGGCCAGGGCGGAGACGACCCCTCGGGCGGCCAGGGCGGAGACGACCCCTCGGGCGGCCAGGGCGGAGACGACCTCTCGGGCGGCCAGGGTGGAGACGACCCCTTGGGCGGCCATGGAACTTGAACAGACACCACCGGCTCAGGAACTGGAACAGACACGGGCACCGGCTCAGGAACAGACACGGGCACCGGCTCAGGAACAGACACGGGCACCGGCTCAGGAACAGACACGGGCACCGGCTCAGGAACCGCAGGCGTAACGTGAAGCTCAGGCTCGGCAGGCGTGACGTGAAGCTCAGGCTCGGCAGTGACGTGAAGCTCAGGCTCGGCAGACGTGTGTCCCCTCCATGCATGCAGTACTGCCAATGCATAAAAAAGGAAAACAGCCCTCTTGGTCGTGGCAGGACTGACGGTGGACAGCCCCGGGGCGACCTCCAGGACGACAGCGGGCTGTTCGAGGACGGCCTCCGGGACAATAGCGGGCTGTTCGGGGATGACCTCTGGTACTGGAACGGTCTCTGGATCGGCAGTGCTCACGTGTCTCCTCCATGCCTGCAGTACAACCACCACATAAAAAAGGAAGACAGCCCTCTTGGCTGTGGCAGGACTGATGGTGGATGGCTCCGAGACGATCTCAGGGATGACCGCAGGTTGCATGAGAAAGGCCTCCGGGACAACAGCGGGCTGCACAGGTACGACCTCCGGGACGACAGCGGGCTGCACGGTGGGGACGGCCTCCGGAATGACAGCGGGCTGCTCGGAGGGGATGGCCTCCGGGACAACAGCGGGCTGCTCGGGGGCGGCCTCCAGGACAACAGCGGGGTGCACCGGGACGACCTCCGGGGCACGGCCAAGGCTGGAGGTCGTCCTCCTCCGCCGCCTCTGATGGCGAGGAATAGGCTCCGGGCTTGGAAGGAACAACGGAGAAGGGAGCTCTGGGTCGAGCATCACCGGCCCAGGGTGGAGGAGAGGCTGAGGCAGAGAGTGGTGCTGGAAGTCGCCTCTAGTACCTCCCTCCCTGCGGCCTCCACGGGTCCCAGAAAACTTGGCCAGGCGGGTTCCCTTAAATGAACCTCCATGGGCAAAGGTGTTGGCTGACCAGGCGTCTGCGGTGCCAACGGAAAAGGGCTCAGTGGAGGCGACCGCCATGGTCTCCTCAGTCCTCCGAGCCCACAGCGCGAAGCAATTGAACAGCGTCATCCGAGGCTCTGACTCACCAGATGACGGTCCTCGCTTCTGCTGTCTCTTCTCCCTTTTCGTAGTGGGGGGAAGGCTACGGGAACCCATACTGCTGGATCCTTTAGTGACGGAGTCCTTCTGTCACGAACACACACAGGAACAGGTAGATCCAATAGCAGTGTTTATTTAAAGGGTAATCCGTACTCACAACCAGTCCAGGCAAGGGTCGAAATCCAAAAAGGTAATCCAAAAACATGAAACACAAACACTAGAAACAAGCTCAAAAGCACAACGGAAGTGTGGGGACAATATACAAGGACTCCGTGACAAACACTGAAACAGACAGGTATATATACACAAGTGCTAACAAGGTGACGAGAAACAGCTGTAAGGCAATGAACAATCAGTGACAGACAGGATTATGGGAATTGTAGTGAGAATGCCTAGACACCGTGAAAACTGAGGACCTCTAGTGTTTAACCCAGGGAACCACCAGACACTGTGACACATTCTGCATTTTAATTGCTGGCCGTAAGTGCACGTCCGATGTGCAATACGAGTTGTCCTAGACGTGGCTCGGCGCTACGCTTCTCGTCCACTCTTTGGCCGGTTCGCAAGCCCAAACAAGTGTGTGCGGCGTACCAATTGTTTTGTTTCTGGTCTAGCTAAATCCGGTGTGGTGTCGTAGTTTTAATAACGTTACTAGTTGTTGCAAAAGCATGTGAAAAAAACTACAAAGTTTGGTAGGCGTTAATCTCGCGATAAAAAAATTGACGCCGTTAAAATGGGTTTGCGTTAACGCCGTTAATAGCGCGTTTAACGGACAGCCCTATTTTAAACCCTTTCTATCAGTATGATTTATTTAACCCATTTGTGCCCAAATTTTTCTGAATGGTTTCATGCATATAGTCGTGTTAATAGTGTCCTATATGAACATATTCTGCATTTATTTTCCCCAGTTTTTTTTTTTTTTTCTTGAAAATCATATTTGAATGTGCGGCAACTATAGTTGCCGGTGGGCAAATATATTGTATGCACCCCCTCAATGTAAAATATGAATAGGAGGAGAACATTTGGCATCATGGAAGAGGTGTTAGTAAAATTCTTAAATCTTAAAACACAACAAACAATAAATCCATTTGTCTTAACCCTTGTGCGCTGTTCGGGGTCTTTTTGACCCACATTTCTAACTTTCATTCATGGATAACATGGATAATTTGACACGGTTTAGTGTAAGATTTTTGCACATCTTTTGGAAAATGCAGTTCCCTTTCAAGGAGGTAACTTCAACATTACGTCAACTGAGACGTATATGGGAACTCCTCCCTTCTCCATTTTTGCTGAAATCTTATAAGCTAACGCCAGCTGAGGGACAGCTGGCCAATTGACGCGAAGCATGCAAATACTGACAGGTTCGCGGGCAGTATAAAATGCATGGGCGTGACAATTGCGTCAGAATCTCTTTCTTCACGCTAGAAATCAGTCATCGTAGAAGTTGCATTAGAGGACTATCAACTTTTCTTCGAAGCATCCAATGGCTACTACATGCCAGATATGTGCGGGCCCCCTGGACCCGCCCGACCCTCACGAGTTCTGTGTCGCGTGCCTGGGCCTCGCCCACGCCGAAGCGGCACTGAATGACGAAACGTGCGCCCACTGCGCCGAGCTGCCAGTGCGCGCCCTCAGATCAGCTTCGCGGACGCGAGCTTTCGAGATTTCGGACGCGGGATTTATGGTCGTCCTCAACAGGCACCTATGGCTAACCTGAAGGACTCAGACCGCAAGAGGCTCATGAACGCTCCAGTCACTCCCTCCGGCCTCTTTGGTGACGCCGTGGAGTCAGTCACGGAGCGTTTTTCCGAGACGCAGAAGCGCGCCAAAGCGATGAGCCACGTGATGCCCCGTCGCTCACTCCAGTCACCTGCGAGGTCCCGCTCTTCTTCGGCTCCTCGCCAGGCTCAAAGACAGCCTAGACAGCCCGCCGTGGCGCCCCGCGGTCGCCCCGAACCGGACGCTCGTTTCGGCCGGAACAAGCAGTGGACAGGGCCTGGAAGGAAACGCCAGGGTCAGAAGAGGAGCCCGCGCCGCGAGAGAACCAGCGCGCCGTCCTCGGCTTAGTTTTTGACACGATTTAGTGTAATATTTTTGCACATCTTTTGGAAAATGCAGTTTTTAAAGTAACAAATTATCACTTTAACCAATAGATGGCTATTTGCTATTTGACTAACTGAAAGACATATTTTCACAACTTTTTCCAGTTGTATTCATATACATATTATGAATTAATAATAATATGTAGATATGATTTGTGAAAAGTATGCCTTTTAGAGCTCTGCAGCCATCTACTGGCTAAAGTGATATATTTTTTTACATTTAAAACGGAATTTTCCGAAATATGGGCAAAAATATTACACTAAACCATGTCAAATTATCAATGTTATCTTAATGAATGAAATTTAGAAATGTGGGTCTTTTATAAGGTGAATTTGACATTTAAAAAAAATGTCAAATGTTTTTTATATATCTTAAAATATTTGTCTATATATTAAAAATATTTTTTTTACATTTATTTATATACATTTTGTGGAGTAAAAATGTCCAAATGTGAAGTAAAAACATTAATAAACTGAGTAAAATGACATTGTGAAAACAAAAACAAAAAACTATTTTTTTGTTACAATATTAGCCTACATTTTGTTGCCTGGGGCTCTAAGACTCCAAACAGCCCGACTGTAAACCACAAACGAAACACGCACAAGGGTTAAAGTGGTGGAACAAAGTTCAGAACAAAGTGCAGCCATATCAGGGCATTGTGTATCAAAAAGTTAAATGAAAATAAATAAATAAATACAAATAAATAGAATGAAGAAAAATATATATCTATATAACAAACAAAAAAACAAATAACAAAATGGCAAATAACAAAAATAACAGTGCATACAGATGTCATTTAAAGGGTTAAGTTATGTTTATGCACTAAACAAGACCAATAACCTTGATTTATTAACCTATTAACACAGTATAATCCATTTTCCCATGATATATGTACTTACAAGGAATTTGCCCACCGGCAACTATAGTTGCCGCTTGGACTTTTGACTAAGTATACAAAAAACTATAGATCTCTTGTAAGATTTGTTTTGTTTGGATGATTCTAGAGACCTTCATGATTATATAGATATATATATGTCAACAAAAAAAATTGTATTATTAACATGAAAATGACCTTTCTTTGGGAGGGTTTGCCTTTGCCATGCTTCCTGGAAGTAGGCATAGGAAGTTGACAGCCTCATGTGACAGGAAGGAAGTGAATACCTTTTTTTTCTTCTTGAAATCCTTTACTTGGTTGTTTGCTTGCATGTCATTGAGACATTAAACATGGATAACATCTAGAAAAATACTTACAAAAGGAAAATGACAACTATACAAAACACCCCAACTGACTAAAACTGAGGCCTTAATTGTAAAAATAAAAGTTGTGCTAAAATGACAACTTGTAAAATTTGTACATTTGAAATAAAATAAATAAATAATAATAAATAAAGTGGTAGAACATTTTGTAACAATATTCCCATACTATTAAAATGTATGTGTAGGTTTAGCATTCAGAATGGTTCAATGTTTATTTTTATTTATTTTTTGGATGGGTGTTTGTGAAGAACTTCAGGTAGTAGACATTAGCGGTGATGAGCATTCTCCAGTGGCATGGATTTAATTGAATCTGAAAATGGTGTTACCCCAAGCGGCGACCGCTGTCGTTCCTAATCTAGGTGTGGGTGATGGCCGACTCACACTCGCAGGGTGGTCACCCTACTTTTTGGTTTCTTCTGGACAAACAACCTCCCAAACAGCCATGACTCACTTTACATCACTGGCTTCAGAGAGTGTCTCCTGTGCCCCACATGCACACAACCAATTACTCATCTATGTCTCTTTCTTTCTTCTACCTCCTTTCTTTTTTCCTTACTTTCTCTCACTGCAGATATCACAGTGGCAGTTGACGTGATGACTCCCAGCACAAGGCCTTCCACAAAGCACAAGACCTCAAACTCTCTGAAGACGATGCAACGAGAATCGAATCCATAATTCCCCCTTTTCCCCTGGCACTGTTCTTAAGAACCGAATCCTTTGATAGATCCCTTTTCCTCGGATTGCACCTACAGCTTCTTTTTTCTACAAATAAACATATCAAACGGAAGAAAAAATGGAAAAGTGATAACAAGACTTAAATCAGAAGACAGCTAACCTTGTGGAAAGGATGTTATCCTGCTGCTGGAAACACTCTTTTCTTTTCAGGTGAAAAACATCAGTGCATGTTATTTTTAATACATCAGCAGACATCACTTCATGGGCACACTCTGCATCTTTGTGGGTGACTTCTTCCAACATTGTAATTATCGCAACCAGGTATATATGTGTTTTTATTTTTTTTTATGAGTAATGTTTTTTTATTATTATTTTTTTTTATGAATAATTGTGTTTTCAGCTAGTCTCAAGCAATCATTTCAAATAATTTAGAAATAAAAAGTTAAAAGAAAGCATTATAACTAAAATACTATGTTACACATCTGGCAATAATTATTTTTTTTATTTTTTTTACTTCAAATAATTTCCTTATCAATCCCAATCAAGTTATGTAGATACCAATTATTTTAATTTAAACCGTAAAAGCTTGTAAATCTATACAAATACAACAAAATGGAGCAAATGAATGAAGATTGCTCTTATTCAAGCTAAGTAATTTTATTTTTGAGAGTAATGATTTGCTATACACACCAATAGATGACTGCCCATTATCACTATCATTATAAGCTGTATAAACCACAGGAAATGTGGCAATACCGGTAAGTGTCTAATTCTATAGCACATATCTTCTAAATTAATACAAATTATCAAATAATTCCGTCATCATTTACTTACCCTCAGGTTGTTCTAAATTTTCTTTCTTTCTGCCGCAGAACACACGTTGAGATATTTTGAAGTATATTCTTAAATAAATATTAGTCTATACAACATATTCTTCTGAAGCCATTCAATATCTTTGTGTAAGGAACAAAACAAAGTGTTAACTAAAACAATTGCCTCTCAAATCTCATTTATATGTCCACATATTTCAATTTTTCACTCTTGGTTATGATGCGAGATTTAGTATCATTGGCATTCAAATTTGCATGGCAAGCATAACACATAAAATACTACTAATAATAAAATAAGCGACATGAGGGTGAGTAAATTATTTTTGGGGTGTGATAGAGGCAAAGAAAAAAAGTTATAAAAGAAAAGACAGACAGCATTTACTTTAACAATTCAGTTACTTATGTAATATAGTACGGAGTTTATACAATCTCGACTGGTTCAGTTGAATTTATTATAGGTGTACAATACAGACACCTTCCCTTCTGAAGTTTTTTTTTATCTTTCCTTCCTCTCGTCACTCATCTCTCTGCATGTGAAAAATTAGAGAGCTTTTAACTATGTGTGGCCCTCCATGACTCTATGACTGACCAATTAACCTGCATTAGTAGGATGTGGATGATTTTGGACCTCTTGGAGGAAAATCCTTCAAAAATAATCTGAATTCATTCATCTCTGGGACAGTGGCTGATGCCTAACCTGGTGAATGGATGAACAGCCTTGCCTTTCTGAGTTTAAGCACTGCAGCCCACTTTTGTAAGGGAATGATTGGAGTATACACAATAGACCAAAAACTCGGCTGGTTCTGCAGACATGCTGTGTTTGAAGACGCATGAAGTGCACGCAAACACAACAACTTTCTGAGGATCTTCATCATCACCAACACCTTTTACCTTTTTGTGAACTGTGTATCTTTCAAAGACCAACCCAGCCAATGCACTAACATGAGTCCACACACCACACAAATGTACACTTTGACTGAACTGACAATGCTTTGGCTGGAACCACAGCTTACTAAAGAGATAGGAGAGTGGAAACAAAGAGTTTAGGTTGTGTACATAATGTAAAACTACTATCAATAGTAATCTGCATGTTGATGCATAGCTAAAAGAGTACTGAAAGATTGGTCAAAGGCAAAAACTACATTTTAGATTAAGAAGTAGTTAAAGTTTTTTTTTTAAATGTAAAATTATAATCAGTGCCAGTTTTTCTTTATATATATATATATATATACACCACCTCTGTTTTTCTTTTCCAAGTTAAGAAAGTTTAACGCATTCTTCATTGAAGACTTCAGATAAAACCCAACTAACAGTCGAAAAATTATTTTAGGTTTTTTATGAATAATCAGTTTATGTAGCTCCAAGCAGCACATAAGGAAAATGTGAAGTGGGGCAGTCCAATTAAACAGCAGCACACAGAATGGTGCGGGGCAGCTTGCCAAAAGCCATCTATTTTACTGGTGTCATAAGGGATTTATACATCTCAGTGAGTCACTTACTAGTGACAATTAGTGCGCTTTGAGAGCGAGTGCTCAAACCGTTGCCACACAGTAAATGAACAGACTGGAAGTGTTCTAATTCACAGCTTTGACCTTTATCTAAATCACAACAACATCTATGATCCACACCTGTACCTTAGAGATGTACAGATTCCAATTTAATACTGCCCTATTTTAGACCTTTAAAATATTCAAAATCCATATTCCTATGATGACAAAAATTTATCAAAGATCACACATCTCTCTTGTTTGCTCAACAACAAATATCATCAAATCAAACATATCAACAGTATGAATATGCAGTTTTACAACATTTATACAGATTTATTTTTTTATTTTTATATGAATTTTATTTTATTATGTTTTATGTTTATCTATATTAGCTTAATGACCGGTCACTCCATGGCATCATAAATAATATGTTTAAGGAGTGCTCTTTAATTAAATAATATATTTTACCAGGCTTTCTGGTAAAATACCAAGCAGCCAAAAGATTTAAAGGAAGAAAAATCTCTGCACTTAAAAATAGTTTTTTATTACTATTATTTAGTATTGATTTCTCAAAGAGTGCAGTCAAAATGTGCTGCGCCGAGCTGTAGCTAAACATTACGTAAACAGACAGACTACATAATGGTATTGTTCACTGTGCAAACAATAGGCTGTTAGTGTAATTAAAGGTCAAGAAATATTACTCATATACCCCGAGCTGAAGCAGATTAAAATGATGTATATCCTGATGGTAGGGAGGGAATTCTAGGTGTGTTGTCCCATTGCAGATTTACCTCCCCCATTCTCCATGGTCTCTCTATCAATGCACAAGCCCAGATCACCCTTTGTACACTCATACACAAACATGCACGGCCCCTCCATTTAATCAAGTGCTGGGCCACTCCTCTCTCCTTCACAGACATGCAAGCTGTCAGGACAGAGCAGCTCATTAATCTCCAGCCGGGAAGGCAAGAGCGAGTGGAGGAAAGAAGTACTGGCTGAGATTTTTTTTTTTTTGTATTTAGAAAAAAAGGTTCAAGGTAATATATGCCAATGGTAAGAAAATGTGTTAAAATAAATTGTAACAACAAAATTTTATTTTATTGCTTTTTATCCTAGAACATGTTTGACCTACCCTAGGGCACAAACAACCCAATCACACTAAATGCGTCTCTATATCATGCAGTGTGTTTATGGTGTAATTTAAATGCGAAAATAAGTTTTTACGTGCATAGGATACGCATGGGTTGGTTAGGGTAGGTTTAGTAGTGGTGTGGGGTGCGTTTGTATTATACGTTTGGGTAGAATTAGTGGTGTGGGGTGCGAGTGTATTACACGCAATGAAGTGCGTATCAAATGCACGCGAAAACTGCGTATGCACGTAAAAACTAATTTCCGCGTATAAATTGCACGATAAACACACTGCGTGGTATAGAGACGCATTTACGTGAGAACAGGCTGGCACAAAAATGGTTGAGTTTTTTTATTGGAATCTGTGGTCTACATAAAGCCCTCAGATTTCCTCTGAATTTAAAAAAGAAAAACAATTTAACAATACTACAAATTCCGCATTCCTTATGTGTCCCTTTGTTAAATATTTGTGTAATTACATAATAGCCTTTAAGGCTTTAATCATATAACAAGCTGTGCCATACAGGTCATTAGCAGTGATAGCATGTATTGTGCTATTACAGGGTATCTGCACATTTTTTAAAGTCAAATTTAAGGCTTTTTAAGACCTTTTTAAGACCTGAAGAAATCAAAATTAATACCGTACATTAGGGGTTTGCAATATTAACAAAAATATATCTCGATATTTTCAAAGTTTTGTTGATAATAATTAGATGATATTTTACTGATTTTGTACTGGTACCATTAGGTTTGTTGTTGACAGCAGACTCACAAAGATATTCATATTTAACATATTCTATCTATGCAGTGGTCAGTTCACAGTAGTGACTGAAATAAAAAAAATTATTAAGGGGCAATATTTGCCACCATAAATAGATTTCCAGGGGCATTTTCACCTAAATATGGAAATTATTTCTAAACGTATTTAGAGGTATGCATCACCTTTTATGTCAAATTCTAACATTCAAATTCAATTCTATTAGAATAAGACCGTACCAAAATCATCCTTGCAGTGCAGAGGTGACACAGAAGCGGCATCCGAACTGGCATTACTATATTTACACTTAATTTGCAATTGCATAAATAAAGCTATTCAATATTTAAATATGAAATTATTTATAATTTTAACATTTTAATTTAAGGGTACTTTAAATATGCAACTAAACCCGCCAGTAGGTGGCAGTAAGTCACTGTCTTAATAAGCGAGTTGTTGGAGATTTATTCAACCGATTTGTTCAAACGGCCGATTCATTCATTGAATCAAATGATTCGTTCAAAACGCGGATTTCAGTTTTTAAAATAGAATCGCTGTCTGTTGGACTACAGTTTCATTATGAAATTCTCGTCGGCAAAATAAAGGGGGAAACAAACAATATTGACAATATAAAAAGTAACACACATTGTTAATTTAACTGTTGTATAAAATAAATAGCACATTTGCAATTGTGCACAGGAAAATGGCACTCTTGCTCGTGATATTCTAATATAACAACATAACATGATATAAATATAATAAGACAAAAACTCATTTGGGGACATAATAACTGCACTGACACATCACGCAGTGAAAGCAAGCATGAGAGACAAACGCGATGTCAGCTCGAACTCGCGGTGCCTCGCCTCGTACGTACGTACGTAGTTAAAACAATGATTACAATATCATCATAGTTCATAGAAAATCCTAAGCACAAAGAATGAACTTACTATTGAACTGACATTTACTCGTTCCCTTATCCTCTCCTCTCGCGTGCAGGAGACAGACGCAAGATAATACGCTGCCGTAAATGACGCGAATTGTCACGTGAACAAGCAAATCCACAAAGATAGAATAATAAAAATAATACGTAGCCTACGCTAATTATATAGTTTTCATTTGGAAAGCATTTAGATACGTCGTCAAAGTGTCATCTAAAATTTAAGACCTTTCATAGGTAAAAATAAGACTTTTCAGAAGTAAAAATAAGACTTTAAGACTTTTTAAGGCCTTAAATTTTAAATATCGAATTTAAGACTTTTTAATACTTTTTAAGGATCCGCGGGGACCCTGTATTATAGGAAGATGGGGATTAGCTACTGTATTACAGAGCAGACTTTTAGCAGGTGAAACAGCAAGCTGTGACTCCACATACAGTACAACTCAATATGAAGGATGTAAATTAGTAAAAAAAAAGTAGCCAGTGTGTGCTTGGATTAGTCTCCCCAGGCTCCTAAATTCTAGAATTGATGCAAGGTGGAAAATAACTATTGTGTCTTTCCACCATCATCACTTGACCAGTTTGAAATCAGCTAGCTAGTTTACCCATGAAATGCTTTGTTGTTCCTGCTGGGGCTAAGACTTTTATTTAATTAATTTTTAAGTAACCATACATTATTGGACAAAATTGTCGTGTATTTTGGATTATTATGACATTGTAAGTGTGACCTTACAGTATAAGACAGTGCCTCCAGAAAAACGCGATTATGCGATCGCATGATTCAATGCATAATCAGCCAAAGGGGGGCACATTTTTTTCAAATACGCGCACTTTCGCCGCATAAATTGCAGATTTCCGTGCGCAAAATATGCGGCTTGCATGATTTCATAATCCTCGCATTTTCGTTGCAAAAAGTCACATATATCTTAGTAAAAAGTTGAAAAATGTTGCGTTTACTTCACACAAGCGCAGCCATTTGCCCTGTTGCCATGGGAACGTTATGAAGTGACGTACATGCGCGACATCATTGAAAAGCTACAAACCCCGCAATGCTGATGAAACCATGATGAAGCCCACAAATCATTCTCATTTGCCAACAAATATAAGCGCAAAAGACCACGCAAAGCAGTTTCCCAGTGTGTTACATGACAGTGGGGGCAAATTATTTTGTACTCCGTGCAACTGCGTGTTGGACCACAGGCGGAAGTCGACGCTGGACAGCCACTTTGTCATTTTTACAGAAGTTGTAGCATATTCATTTTGTAAAGCTACAGAACTTGTTCGACTCATCAATGTTTTGTAAGTTTGAGCCATGTGTTTATTAAGGTCTGAAATAAAACAAGATGAGAACTTAAATATTCCCAGCACTTTATGTGAGGTATGCTTGCTTAATAGGAAGTAATACGAAATTACTCTTTACATTAAAGTAGCCTAGTAAATAGGGTGTTGGGGGAAAAAATAGTTTTTCTCTTTTTCATCAAACCGCAGTGTTCCCGCAATTTCATCGCATAAAATTGCATAAATATCCCGCATATTCCATCGCATTTTTTAAGAAAACGTGCCGCATAATCAAGGATTTTCTCCCCCTAACAATCACAAAAAACTCCGCGTTTTTCTGGAGGGACTGATAAGATGATTAACGAATATCATCTGTATTATTGTTAGAGATAAGTTTCAGATTGCATGAATGTGATCTGATGTGTTTCAAATTCTCTCTAATCACAGAGACATGTACGTGCTCATGCCATGTTCGTCTGAGAAGTGGATTTGTGGGGTAAGCCTTTATATCTTTTAGTTTGAGTTAGAACAGTAAAGATTAGGGGCTGCCTGGAAGCAGACATGGTTTAGGTGTGGGTTCAGGAGGTCAAATGGATTACTCTTGCAGACCGCTCTGTAATTCCAACCCCTCCGTGGCGCCAGATCCTTCTCAATCTCCTCTCTAAATCAACATACCCAAAACCTTCATCCATGCAAGCAGTCATCTCCACACATCACTCAAGTGTCATGGACGACTTGTGCTTCAATAGCTTTGTGAACATGGTTTCCGTTAAGGAGGGACAACTGGAAATTGTGATCCGAGTCTGAGGGCATGGACCCATGATGACGAATTTGTACCAGACCCAAAAATTGCTAATTGCGGTCCTGTTTGTGAATAAGTATTTCGATTTTACTGAAGTTTGCAGAGCTTTCTGTAGGAGCAAGTTACACCTTCTATAAAACAACTAATTTATCAGGCTTTAATTTAGGCCATCCTTTCTTCCTGTCCTACCCCCAAAAAGAAATATCTGAGAAATATCAAGATCCTGTTAAGTAAACTGATGGGAGCAATAAATTGTCTGGAGACAGGTGGATTTCAGCTTGTGCCGTTTCAGTAAGCAGTCTGACACCTTCATTTAGTTGATGTGCACCAGTGCCTGTTCATTGAGAGATGAGCCATTTCCTTTGGCATAAAGAAGAGGATGTCTCATGCTATAAAGCTACTCAGCACAACACTTCTTCATGACAAAGGAAAAGACACAAAATAAAATGTTTACTATTCCTTTTTCCACATAACTTAGACCAGACCAGATCAGTTTGCCTCCTTGAAATTAGCATGTTGTCTCCAAATGTGAACCTGGGCTTTTTGAATCATGAACAAAGGTCACAAGTGAAGGTGTGAAGCACACTTCAGTGCCTAGTTGAGTGGTCAGTGAATCATTTTAAATACAAGTTACTAAGCATTTGCTAGACTTTCTTTTTTTTCTCAAAAAATAAAATACAGGAATTAGGGGTTCAATCAAATAAAAATCGAGGTCAACCTATAATTTTCATTTTTCAAGTACTGCCACTTGGGCACAATTAAAAAATATTGCTCCTGTTGTAAAGCTGTCTCTACAGGGGCTCGCTCTTTCAGCCCAGGTTAATTAGTGATTCCCCATTATTCCAATGTTAGTGTTAAAAGTGTATATTACACAAAGGCCTGTAGCCTGGCTTAGATGAGGTATAGATGGGCATAGGTCATATCCTGAGGGTAATGTTAGCTGGGAAATAGCCATTGTGTCATATTGGTTCGGAGGACTGAATGATGGATAAATCCCTCCACTGCGTGACTGGAGTGACCCCTGCCACAAGTTTTATAGGATATCACATAAACATGCCCCTTGACAAACATACATCTTTAGATTCTCCCGTGGAGACTGATAAATTATTGTACATCTGGTGAGGAAAGATAGGGAAATGTAAAGGAAAAAAGGATCGGGTGAATTATTTGCATGTTCATCATAAAGCCTATCAATTAAAAAAGCAAAACATTGGCTTTGCTTTTTGCAATAATTAAACCCCTTGTGGAATTTGCCATTGACTTATGTTACAGGAGTATCTCAAGGGTTTGTTAATCAGTGTCTTCCATATCCAAATGTGCTGCACTCTAATGCAATCTTCTTCTAGACTATTTGTTATTCTCTGGGACATGTGGTCTACTGTATCTCTATGACTTCTTAATTTCTCCTACTTTTGGACACAGAGAGCCATATTGTCCTTTTTTTAGTATACTTTAGATGCTAATACTGTACTAGTTAGAGCAATACTTTACAATTCAGGGTCTGACAGATGTCATGACAGATCACAGTAAGAACACCCTTGTCAGTATGTCTTCCATGATGGATGGAGAGGGTGCGGGCAAGTTGAAGTGTTCCAGAGAGGGAGGCAGAGTCCTCTATCAGTGCTCTTAGGTGTTTGGCTTTTGGTTTGAAGGTTTCATTCACTCTCTTTAACATGCATGTCCTGTATGTCCTTTGAACTGCATCAAGCAACCTTTCCACCTTTGTGACAAAGAATGAAAGCCAAACAAAAAGCAAAACAAAGCAGGAAAAAGGGAAAAGCTCTCTTTCATGCAGGTAACTGTAAATAATTGTATGAATATGACCCAACTATGCATGTTGATACATTAGCAATCTGTTCAGGTACTTTTTTCGTAATTGATTCAAATCTCTAAAGTGGCATGTACGGGTGGGAAATCCATTTAAGACAGCATTGAAATTACCATGTGTTAGGTGGGGATGTATGGTAAATCAGAAAAAAAAAAATTTACATCATGATTTATGTATTTATATTTAATGTATTGTTAAATGATTAGGTGAGTCTTCCATCTGTTTAAATTACCTGGTTCATCAACATTCTGTCTATTGAGTAAAAATGAGGTTGAGGCAAAGCAAATCTCAAGTCTGTTTTTTTTTCTTTCTTTTTTTTCGGCTGATCATGGGAATGACCATGACCAGCCTAACCCATGACCAGCCTCACCCATGCCTCCTCTTTTCGCAGTCTTTAGAGTATTCTCATTTATTGGCAATCGTTTGTAGAAAAATTATACTTGTATATCATTAAAATGCTAAGACTTCCCTTTTTAATTTAGAGTATAAAACTATTTTCAAAGTCTGAGTGACTCAAAATAATGGAGAAGGTCACATTTAAACAATGCTGTCAATAGTATTGTGGTAATAATTATGGTGAGCAATGCATATGCTGATTGTTGTATACGTATAAGCTCCAAACCCATATGTTTTTCATGAGAAATAAGAATATAAGAATTTGTCCCAACAGATCCATCTTAAATGTCTTGATAGTGTCATCTTAATGAAGACGTCTTCAGATGGGCTTGAGAATATGCATTACCTCAACCATAAACATCCCTGATATTTGTCATCAATGAAAACTTGTCAACTTCTCTTGTTTCTTCTTCCTCTTATCATTATCATTATTAATATCATTCTACTTTTTATTATATTTTTGTTGTTTATTTATCTAAAATGGGAGACGGTTGGTTGTGATGATGAATAGAAATGGAAAGTTTTTCAAATGTGCCACAAAAAGTTTAAGTTTAATAAAATAATTATTGTAACAAGATACTCTCTTTGTATTGATGATTCTTACAGTAGTGTTACTAAATTAACCAATGTTTAGAAAGCAAAACAAGTCTTTGACTAAACATAAACTATACTGACCCTTATGACCATTATTTTTGCCAAGGATAAAGTGTCCCTGAATCAGGAACAGGATTATTGTCAGTCCTGCTCTTCCGATAAGATTTTAGAGGCATGAAAAGTCTTGGGACAATGTTTCTAAGACAGAAATGTTATTCTGGGAGCAAATAAATATGTCAATTTAGAAACATTTAACATCTATAGCAAAATCATGGTGCCTACAGCCTTTAGGCCCGTTCACACAAAGGGCGATAAACGTTAATGATAAAGATATAGCTCTAAAAACCTCACTCTAAAAATAAAAGAATAGCAGAGTCCACACCACAACTACTGTATAATGATAACATGATATTGTTGAAATCACTTTCCGAACTATTTTTTCCATCTGATGGCCAATAAAAACATTAACAATCAATCAGAAGAGCTCGAGCATTTAAAGCAGCAGGCGACAAAACTCAGCGCGCACTTAGAATAAACAGAACAATATTGTCTACTGGTGTGACCACTAATAGAGGCATCATTATAGTTATGCTTATAGTTCTTGGTGTGTACATTTAAAGACAACAGTCTGGTACTTTGATGGTGGGCATTTTATAAGCTTAGTTCATATGTGCATCTCAACTGTCAACTGTCAACTCAACTTTGGCCCACTGCAGTGGGCCAAACTTCTCCTTCAGTATCAGTCTTTGAGAATACCTTCTGTTGTGCGCACGCAATCTTGCATATCCCCATGTTGTATGAAAACCTTCATTTTTGACCTGAACTGCGTTTCCCAAAAGCATTGTAAGCCTAAGTAAATCATAAAACACTGCCACCAATGGTTTATATGATCAACTTGGCTTAAAATTTTGGGAAACACAGCCCTGCTTTGGTTGTTTGATTGCAGCGACAGCTAGAAACGGCTCAGCAAACCGGAGGCAAAAAATTTAAACACACTAACTCCTTCTGCAAGGCCACTATTGACAGGACCCATATTGTCGAAGACAGGCAAAAATCTGCTGGACATGGATATGCAGAGTACCACAATTCTCCCTCCCAAACCACAGTTCACACACTTGTTTGTGTAAGATGTGGAGGAAAGCTATGACAAGGTGGAGAAGGAGAGACACAGTCAGGCATTTACACAACTGGGTGAATCTCAAGGAGCTATGAATGTAGTGCCATTGTGCAGTTAATCACAGCCCTCACCCATGTCTGTTAATGACTCTGTGAAGATTATTAGACTCAAGAGCTATTAATTAATAGCTTCTTGTTGTGTAGCGAGAAAGAGAGAGGAATGTATTTGTGAGTTTAAAATTAATTGCTTTACAAGATGTGTGATCAATTTGTAAACTCACTTTTAAATGTTTTAGTTTAACACTTAAACTATTTTTTTTTTACTGCGATTAAAAAACATATTTTTTAGGCAATTTTTTTTTTTTTTACTTAGAAAGACTATGTACACTTTAACTATTGGACACTTTAACTTATGAACAGCCTAGTAACTTTGTTCATAAAAACAGTGAGAAGACAACACAAAATTACATTTCAATGTCTTTGTGTTTGCTTGCAAGTATTGCCCCAGCAAACACAGAACGTTGGCACAACGTACCCGACCTTCTAACAACGTTTTACCAACATGGTCAAAAGGTTGCTTTAACTACGTTGTGTGGTGAAGGTTGTTACAGCGTTGGCACAATGTTGACATTAAACCACCGTCCAGGGTTATTGCTTAAGGTTGTGCCTAGGGTGTCTGGACAACCACTGGACAACATAATGTACTCGTCAGTGCCCTGAAGCGCGAAAATCAGCCTTTTAAATTCCAACCACCTGTTGCTCATCGTGTTCTCATTCATCATCGAGCAGATACGTGAGTATTGCGCAGCTATCAAACACAACCTACAACTTTAATTTAATGTGACTAATGTAGCCTCGCTCGCACTGTTTTAGTTTTTCATTTGATTTGTCCGCTATTTAATCTCATTCGTTTCTTTGCTCCTCTGGATTTGTGGATGTTTCCCTGGTTACCGTCCTTTATCGGCCGGCTTTCGACTACTGTCTGCCATACAGAACCCGGTTTTGTTCATTAAATATTCTGATCTGCCTTTGATTTTTATGTTTTATTTATTATACTTAAAATAAATTTGTATATTCGTTTATTTAGTTTTTTTCTTTTTTCACAAATGTATGACTTTTGGAAGTGCAATTTGATTACCTTATGCAGTTTTAATAAAGTTGAATTAACGAAACCTTCTGTCATTTTTACTCTTCAAAGTGTACACTTGCAGGTGTTGATTATAATTAGGCTAATTTACTGATAGCCTAATATTAATAGGACCTAAGGATAAACAATATTTAAAAAGTACATAATTATCTAAAATGCTAAATGGGGGATATCTAGGCATATCTATCAGCATATAAAAAAAATTGTCAGAACGTCGTCTCTCAGTTGCTGAATGTCGCGTAACAACGTTGCTACAGCCCTGTCGCATCTTACAATTATACGTTGCTACAATATTGTGAGCACGTAGACAGAAACGTTGCCATAGCAGAAATGCAACGTGCCAGAGACGTTGCCACAACGTAAATGTGTTTGCTGGGGCATTCCTCCAAAAAACTTTTGTGAGCAAACGCAAAACAGGTAATGCAAATAATATATATTTGAGGTAAAAAGCTATATTTAAATATTTTTGTGTTGTTTCTCGGGGTAATGGAAGCATTGATATATCTTTTTTCATTGAATGTAATATTTTGCCATCACCACGCCTCCTTACTGTGCGTTCACACCGCCGGCGGCGAGAGCATCAAAGTGGCCAGAAGCCATTCATTTTCAATGAGAGCCGGCGGCGAGCTCCGCCGAGGGCAGCGCATCTTGGACGGCGAGAAGAGTTGAAATCAAGTCAACTTTATGGTAATAAGCTATGACGCGGTTCAGCGGCAACCAGCAGCAACCAATCGGAATGTAGAAGTCCTCTGCCTGAGAGGATACCAGAGAACACAATCCTGTAAACTTTGGTTCCGACCACATTAGTTCCTAAGCAAAATGGAGGAAAAGTGAATTGTTTCTATTGCGGATTTCCCGTTATTGTACGACTTGTCCCTGTTTACATACAGGGACATTAATAAAAAGAACGACGCATGGAAAAAGGTGTCTGAAATTGTTGGTGTTTTGTTACTTTCACATTTAAAAGATTTCATTAGGTAACTAATTCCCTACGTGTGGCCAGTCTGCACAAAATAGGATACTGAATTATGTTCAGTTCTTATTTGCTTTGCGTCTCCTTTAAATAAAGTTTAAAAAAATCACGCATTCTAAAATCTGTGTCAGAGCATCCCCGAATCTCACGCCGTCGGTGGCAGGGCGGCGAGATCAAATTTTGCAAATTTCTATTGGCGGCAGTGTGAACGCACAGTTAGGGGCAACGAAGGTTGACAAATATCAACTGCAGCCTGTAGAATGCCCCTAAATTTCAAGATATCAGGAAAAAAAAATGCCCCTTTTAGTTTTTGTCTCATATTTCTATCATAGGGTATCGAGAGTAACGAGCACACTTACACGAGTGCTGTTTTTGTCCTGTATAGAATGAGTGGAAATGTGAAATTGATTTTATACAACAGTTCAATAAATAAGTTAAAAACTGTTTTTGCTCAATTTTGCCAACGAAAAAGTTACCAATAAAGCCAGAGCAGAACACACAGCAGTGTTTCGTTTCTGAATAAATCCGTGTTTTGAATAAATCAATCAGGTGAACCGATGATTCAATGGCCCATTCATAAAGAGAGACATTTATTTAATTCCTAAATGAATCAGCCATTTAAACGAATCAAATGAAAGAATGAACCAATGACTTATTTATTTAGATATTATCCACCACCTACAGGCAGTTTTAGTTTCTTATTTAGAGTATAATTTCATTAATATAATGTTTTTTTAATCATATTTTGGGGATAGTTTGCCCAGAAATTAAAATTCTGCAATTTCAAACCTGTCTTTCTTTTGTGGAACATAAAATAAGATATTTTGAAGAATGTTGGTAGCCAAACAGTTTTGATCTGTAAATATATAAATTATATATAAATATAAATAAATTCAATGTTGAATTAAAAAAGCTACTTTTTGTAATGCTTTTTTTATGCTTTTCTCATTTAACACAATAATGACTTTAAATAATCTTTTGGGGGTAATTTCTCAGCAAAATTTTATGTGTGATTATTAAAACGGTTCTTAACTTCCTTTAATGAATGTTCAAAAAACATTTGATTCCACTAGTTCACTACAACGAATGAACTGGGCGTCCTAACTTTACTTGAGAATGAAAAGCAATAATCACTGCTTTTTGCTTATTACTCCTACTAACAACTTTCCGTCATGCATCAGATGTGTTATTGTGACTGCCGGCTGCATTACTTTTCAGTAAACCCCAATTTGACATATAATTAAAAATTCTCCGGTTACTCTCTTCCTGTCATGGCCTCTCTTGCAATCTGGAAACACACAAACACAAACACATAGTCATACTCTGGCTTCTCACTATTTAGTATATGGTCTGGTATATTATGAAAGAGAAAGCTCTCTTTAGCAGCTACATTTCCCACCAGCGTAGATAAACAAAGTGTGAGTGACACTCTCTCATCAGTCAAAGCGCAGCCACACTCCCTGACCAGATAACATCAAGTGTGCGTGTCAATTGCCAAGTGCTGTCTGTCACACTTTAGTGATAAGACAACAGCAGGAGTGTGTGTATGTGTGTGTAAAGCACACAGTCTCTGCTGGTGGTTTAGCAGAAAGCACTTGAGTATGAAACGGCTCTGATCTCTGTAAGATTGCAGCCTCACTCTGTGATCTTTTTGTACATGCTATTTAAATGGCTGTGTTCACATCCTAGTAATGGATATATTTGTATAGAGAATGGAATACTTTTATTGAGGCATAATGATGGAAAATGAAAGCAAAATGTAAAAGTTATTTATAAATATGTTCAGGGTATAATATATGGCCACACACACACACTCACTCACTCACACATACATGTCATTTATTGTCTCCATTTCACCTGTTCTGTGTGTTTTTGGATTCTTGGGGAAACCCAAGAACCTGGAGGACAACCACAGCAACACAGGAAAAACTTGCAAACTCCAGACACAAAGGACTCCTGGCTCAGCTTGAATTTAAAATGTGGACTCTACTGCAGTGAGGCGACAGTGCTACCCGCTGCAGCGACCGTGCCCCACAATGCATAAATGACGATTGTTACAATGCCTCATCTCTCTGTGAGTTTGACAAACTGTACAAGTGAGATTACACTGACACTATATGAAACGATTGAATGCCAGCATGCTGAAGGATTGTTATTGTTTACATTTGTTTGTTTCTCAGCTGCTGGTGCAGCTGCAGATGATGATTGAAATAATTGCCAGAGAACTGCAATAATGCTCGCTCTTCTATTTAAAGCTTTTGTAAATCAATGAGCTTACATTTATTATGAACAAAGTCTTTTACTTGCCAGGATTTTACTTAACTGAAAACAGAGTCTAACGGTTACCAGCTTGAGTGCCCTTAAGAGCCACCAGAGGGCACTCCACCCTGGACTATTGTCATTCTCACAAACTACATTTCCCAGAACTCACTGCCCGGACTCATCATCACTGATTGCATTCACCTGTTTCTCATTACCTTGTTTAACTCACTCTATAATAGCATGTTGTGTGTAACATAGCTCTAAGTGAATGAAAACATCCTGCAAAGTTTTAAATCTGAAAGTGCACCGTATATAAAGGTATTGTCTTTCAAAAGTAAGAGTCGACTCTGAGTCAATGAAATGAATTGTTTTTCAAACGAGTCATAAGCCGTTTCATCATGATGTCGAGACGAAACATTAGCCCGCCCACTTATTGCGCACACAGACACCAGGGAAACTTAAACCTCAAACCGGCAGCTGATTCCTGTGGATACTGGACAGCATCATGTCGAGCAGACGCTGTGCTCTACAATGTGACGGTAAATACTTTTTTTTACTGCCCAAGGACGAGCATGTGAAGAATCTGTGGTTAAAATTAATCTTTACCATGATACTACAGCAGTATAATTCTAAACTTTTCCTGTTACCTTTATTTTACTGACAACTGCTTCTCAAATATTGGAGTTCAATGCTGGATTCGCAAACCGCTTGCTCTTGAAAGACGGTGTTCAAAATACTAGTTTTGAGTTTTATATTGTGTAGGTCTCCTGCTAACTAGCTAACTCACATTATTACTGTTTAACTGAAATACTTCTGCTAATCAGCTGTGGGCCACTATTACCTAAAACTGTGTCTATTAATGCAGATTGTCTGTCATTCTCACTACTTTGAGGAAAGATTAAGCATGGAGCAATATTTGTTTTACCAATGTTTGTTACATCAGTAATTCACACTAGAGCTCGGCTAATGTATACATTGCATACATGCACTGTTATGGATACAGTTTCCACGTGTTCACCACAATATATTAGAAACATACTCTGTAAATAAATTAGTATAAGTAAAATAATCGGTTGATGGACATGAACTTGTTAATACTGATGGATTGAAACTGAGTAATGAATCACTGAAACGTCCTGCTCGAGTCGTCCTTGCGATGGAGGTTCGGGTTGAATAACTAGTTCTTCTGTGTTTCATCATCGGACTAGCGTTCGGATTGATATGGTAAAATCGATGTCATTGTTCGTTACTGTGTTTAGTTTACGGCGTAGGAAGCCTCAGGACATGCAGAGCTGTCTTTGTTACGGCAATGGGAGTTTTTGTTTTCGACGAGTGCGGTAAAGCTATCATAACAGACTGAGCTGTCTGGCCAATCAGAGCAGAGTAGTTTGCGGAAAGGAGGGATTTAGAGAGATTGATTCATTTGGCGAGTTGTTTGAGAATCATTGAAAGTGTGGTGATGTGCAAATGTATATTATGAGAAAATGAAACAGTTTTTTTTACCTTTGATGCATGTAAACCTGCTGTAGGAGACTCCAAAACAACATTAGGAAACTTTAAAATATCATAGTAGGGGCCCTTTAATGTAATAAACTAAACGAAAATCAAAAGACAACTTGGATGTTTGCGTTGTTAAGCACAGCCCCTACACACAACAATCCCCGCTGTGCTTAACAACGCAAACATCCAAGTGCTGCGCTAACCAACAGGGACAGGTCGTATATGTTATCCAAGCAATAATGGGATAGTTCACTTCAAAATAAAATCCTGTCATAATTTACTCACCCTCAAGTTGTTTCAAACCTGTATTCATTTGTTTCTTCTGCTGAACACAAAGGAAGATATTTTGAAGAATGTCAGTAACCAAACAGTTAACTGTTCCCATTGACTTCCATAGTATTTTTTCTTTCCTACTATGGAAGTCAATCGTCTTTGTCAGGTGACGTCACACTCGCGATACACGAAGTGCATTATGGGCGTAACCGCCATTTGTAAGGTATCGATGCTGGGGTATTCTGATGTTGGAGAATTGTTTTTCATTCTTTTTTCAAACTAAAACATCCTTAACATGACATTATCATCATCATCAATACAGCAAACCTATCTTTGCTATTACTACTGTGTCCTTCGGTGGGAATGTAAATAAATCCTGTACACAGCCGTTTATGAAATGTCCGTGGGCTTTAAGAGATTTATAGTTTTTAAATTGTTCACTGGTATATGCGCTTCTACCATAAACAAGATAGTTGACAATGTCCAAGTATGAGGATGAGGAAAACAATTTGCGATCAGCACTCCAACTCCCTGCAGTTAGCTCATATATGGATCTATGTTCTGAATGGATGACAATTTCTCCAAATAACGGTACCTGCTATATTTATCGAGTTTATTGCGGTACGACCTTTTCTCAGTTTTCTTGTGCTTCTCCAGTTTTGCGAGTTATTTACTTGTTTTCGCTACTATTGTAATCTCTTCAATGCTCACAGTCAGTAGCGATACCTCAAAAATGGCGGCGCGGTGACGTCACACACAACAAACCCACGTGTCTGACAAAGACCGATGGGACCAGTTCACCCTTTAGAACCTAAAGTTAAAATGGGTGTTGAAATGAAATGAAATTACCGTAATAAGCCGTATATTGCCGAAAAGCGCATGTTGTGTACTGTCAGGGGCAATTTGAATGGTTTTGATAGTGCAAACGGTTGAAGAGTTACGGTACAATGAATACAGCTTGCTGATCTGTGTCGGCGACGACACATTCGGTTTTAAGGGGTTAAATGTTTGGTTACTGACATTCTTCAAAATATCTTCCTTTGTGTTCAGCAGAAGAAATAAATGAAACAACTTGAGGGTGAGTAAATGATGACAGAATTTTTTTATTTTGAAGTGAACTATCCCTATAATGCCAAGGAAAGACCCTCACACTTGAGAGCGGCACATATGAGCTGTTTCTGGGTGCTTCTCGATCATATCTACTTCGTGGTCTTGATTGTGTTTTTTACAAATATTTTATAATGCAGAAACACATTTCTATTCAAATATACTTGAAATAAGCGATCAAAAATGCTAAAAACAGCTAACAGAGCTAGCGATGACTCTACTCTTCCTGACTCGAGTAAACCAAGACATCAGCGCGATATGATTCGTTTCTAAATCTGTCAATCATCTCTCACGTGTCCAACGTGACCAAAAGGCTGTGCTTCTTCACTGACGCGCTGTCTGTTTACTTCCTCATTCTGAGCTACGAGGCAAACGCAACTAAACATCTCTTCGTGTGATTAAAAAAAGCTAATAAATTTAGGATTCAAGCATATCTGGTTTGTGTGTGCTTTCTGTTCGATTTTGGTTATTATATAGGAACAAAGAATGTTACAGTATGCATGCTAGTAAAGATAGCCCCTATAGCTTCGTATAAAATGCTAAATAGGTTCAGGTCATACTTAGAAGCGAGAGGTTATTATGTGAGTATAGGAGACCATAAGTCTGAGTGGACATCCATGACATGCGGAGTTCCTCAAGGCTCAATTCTTGCGCCACTCCTATTCAACCTGTACATGCTTCCAATGAGCCAAATAATGAGAAAGAACCAAATCTCTTACCACAGCTATGCAGACGACACACAGATCTACTTAGCCCTATCGCCTAACGATTACAGCCCCATTGACTCCCTGTTCCAATGCATTGATGAAGTCAACAGCTGGATGTGCCAAAACTTTCTTCAGTTAAACAAAGACAAAACTGAAGTCATTGCGTTTGGAAACAAAGATGAAGTTCTCAAGGTGAATGCATACCTCCACTCTAGAGGTCAAACAACTAAAAATCAAGTCAGGAATCTTGGTGTGTCTCTAGAGTCAGACCTTAGCTTCAGTAGTCATGTCAAAGCAATAACTAAATCAGCATACTATCATCTAAAAAATATTGCAAGAATTAGATGCTTTGTTTCCAGTCAAGACTTAGAGAAAATTGTGCATGCTTTCATCACCAGCAGGGTGGATTACTGTAATGGACTCCTCACTGGCCTTCCCAAAAAGACCATAAGACAGTTGCAGCTCGTACAGAACGCTGCCGCCAGGATCCTGAGCAGAACCAGAAAATATGAACATATCACACCAGTCCTCAGGTCTTTACACTGGCTTCCAGTCACATTTAGGATTGATTTTAAAGTATTATTACTGGTATATAAATCATTTAATGGCCTAGGACCTCAATACATTGCAGATATGCTCACTGAATATAAACCCAACAGATCACTGAGATCATTAGGATCACATCAACTAGAAATACCAAGGGTTCACTCAAAGCAAGGAGAGTCCGCTTTTAGCTATTATGCCAGCCGCAGCTGGAACCAGCTTCCAGAAGAGATCAGGTGTGCTCCTACTGTAGCCACATTCAAATCCAGACTCAAAACACTTCTGTTTAACATTGCATTTACTGAATGAGCACTGTGCCGCTGTTCGTCCGACTGTTTGCACTGTATTTTATTTTATTTTATTTTTATTTTTTACTCTAAACTGTTTTAATTATTCTTATTTCTTTTGATTATTTTAATTTCTTCTATGTAAAGCACTTTGAATTACCATTGTGTATGAAATGTGCTATATAAATAAACTTGCCTTGCCTTGCCTAAATAAAACATATTTTAAAATATTTTTTTGACTTGAAGCCATTTTAAACCGCGACCGGAATATGATTCAAATACTCGATGGTGTTTTAAAGTGAGCTTTAAGTAAAACTGTAATATTAATAAATTATATTGTGCCATTTAGCTTGAGGCTACATGATGAGCTAAATGCACCTGCTACATGAGCTTGACTAACGTTATTCCATACAATATTTTTTTTTAAGAATTTTCAAGAACCGTTATTTTTTTGTTCGTAGACTGAAGATAATATATGGATTACTTGTATTAGTGGGATGGCAGATATTTAGATGACCAAGCAAATAACACAGGAATGCAGGCTATTATGTCTGATCTCAAACAAAAGAATAAGAATAAAATAATAATGGCAGATTAAGTCTCTCACTGGCAGAAGTGTTAAATGTTGGTCGATTTACACTAATGGGCCATTTCTCCGCACAAGACATTAGTCAAAGACTGTAAATGGGTATTTATAGGGCAATAAAAATATCTGATAAGCATCTCCAAAGCCTCCCATGAAAACTTCTCCAAAACCTCCCATGATATGACCTTATAATAGGCTTCATAAAATGCATACTTTTAGTGATATCATCCTCAGATTTAAAATGAAGCATGACCACACTTGTAGCTACACTTTAGTTGTGGTTATAAGTTGATATCCTACATTTAAAAAAAATATTTTATACATTTAATAAATATATTCTTAATATTTGTTGTTTTTGTTTGACCTTATATATCTCAATATTTATAACAGTTTGATGAATTTTGAGTCTTGAACTGTAAACTCTCAAGGGTTGGCTTTCTAAATATATGTTGGTTATGTGTCTATTCAGAATGAGTTCTGAGCAGAAATCTTTTTATTTTGGCTATGTCATGAATGAGTCACTTGCCAAAATTGAGGGTGCCGAGGAAGGGGTAAAGAACTCTGTTTCGTCTTGAAACAGTGACAGAGATCTACGCCAACAAACACACTACGTCACCTACGTCAGGTGACCTTTTAATGAGCAAAAACTGTTTCCATGGCAGTTTTGCAACATATATATTTTTCGAATTGCCTGAAAAACCACATCATGCGTACGTAACTTTTTTGTGATAAATGGGGAGTTTTTGTGACGTGGTTCCATCGGGCGTATTTTCAATTCGCAATTTAAATTTGCGCAATTTGAAGGGTAATGGAAACGCAGCTACTGTAACCCAAATTATTTTAAAGAAAAGCAGGACAAATTGAAATATTTTTTGTGGTAATTAAGATAACATCATAAGTGCAGTCAAAAGTGAACTTGTGCAAGCTCCTTATTTTTCTTGAACACAAAGGAATGTTTAAGAAATCTCAGTGACAATACAAATTGAATAATTAAACATAAACTTGCAATAGTTTTGCAAACATATCTCACTTAAAATATACAGAGAGCTATACAAGAGCTGTACGGTTTATTTGGTGAAGCCACATTCTATTTTAAGAGTGACAGCGGCAGAACAACAACACCCACACATATGACAAATTTTCCGATATACAGGGTAAAAGGCTCCTCAGATACACTGAAACTAAATTGACTGACTAAAATCAAAGGTATAGTAAAACCAGTTCAAAGCACTTTGTTACTTCATTGTTTAAAAATTATTAATCAGAACATATCAGCAGTGTGGTACAACTACAATTATATTTCAGTTCTGCTCATTTATAATTTTCCCACCATTGATTTGTTCACTGCTTTTTTGCATATTCAGAGTTGATGGTTGAACATGAATAATAAAAAAAGGGTTTTCTTTCTTTTCTTTCTGTCATTGCCATTGTGAGAAAATCTAGAAAGGAAGTGTTGTGACAGTTTGAACATTTAAAAAAGCTGACCGATGGTGAGTATTTAGTGTGTAGTTAGTATTTTATTGATCTTCATTGATCTTTCTTTTCAAGCATTACAATGTTTACATGTCTTTTACTTGGAATTCTGGAGGGGAAAAAATCCTGCTGAATAACATTTTGATCTTTTGTACACTGCTTTATAGATCATTTAGTTTATTTTAATTTAGAGATGATTTTTAAATCTTTGAAAATATTATAAATACTGAGTCTTCTGACATCATGCTAAACGCCTGACAAGCACACTTGGTTTGAAGATTTGAAAAGTGAAAAGAAAAAACTGGTTTAACAACATTATAATATGCAAAAAGAATGATTTTTAAAAGAGTAAAAGCAAGTAGAACCCATAATAATTAGTTAAAGGGTGTATTGTCTTGGTTTTGTTCATGTCATGTTTCAAGTCTGTCATGTGATTCCCTGTTAGTCATGTGATCCTGCCATGTGTTCCCTTGTCTGTGTCATGTTGTCATTGGTTCATTGTTTCTATGTTCACAGGTGTTCCTTGTCTTGTGTGGGCTCTGTCACGATTAGCCCCGGACTCCCTGGGTGATTACCGACTCCATTTCCCATCATGCATCTCCCTGGACTGATTACACTATACACCTGCACTGCGCTGATTACACACACCTGAGGGTTGTTCCATAAAAGACGCTAAGAAAAGCGGGGAATAAACTCCAAAACCTGACTTGAATAAACCTAACAAATAATTTGGGGCTAAAGCGGTTTCATAAAAGGTAATTCAAGTTCACGCAATCCCTAAATAGTTTGTCTGGTTTGTCTTGTCTATTGTATTTTGTCTGAGAAAAAAGAAAAGGAAAAAAGAAAAGAGAGATGTATGTATAAAAAGAAGGGGAGTGTGCATTGTGTTAATTTATTTTGTTTTTGTTTTTTTCTCTTTCTCCCCTATTGTATAGTTATACGGAGGTTATTGTTTAGGACTGGTTAATATTTGAATGGAATTGGCTGGAAAACCAGGTTGTTTATTACATGGTCTCTCTGTTTTCTTTGTATTTGCATAATAAAAAAAAAAAAAAATAAATAAAAAAAAAACATGATCCCACTAATGTGATCCAGGTTTATCTAGATAACTGCGTGTGCACGTGTTTTTTAAGCAGCCCTAGAGGTCGATCATAGATCAAATTGATCCAGCATCAAACAGCATATATTTTGTGTTTTATGCGTTTGAGACATGGTGTTTGCAAAACTTACATTTCACAGGAATATTCTCCATCTGTAAATCTTAGGAAGCCGTCCAAATATTTCCATTTTGCTGCTAAACTTCGCGCTGCTGCGCGCATGCGTGCCAAATAGGAGCACAATAATTCGGACTATACATTTTGCTTGGAAAATTAATATGCTATGCGATATTTTATAACACCAGAAATATCTCATAAATATTGTATTATCTACAATAATTTATCTTTAGGACGTTGGATAAGTTGCAGTGAATTTATAGCTTATTACACTCATATATTTTATACTTTAATAATAAAAATTCAACCGAAGTAATTCAGGGATGTATCTTTTAAGAAACCAAATATATCGTAATAAAGACACGCTGTGGAAATTGCAGTAATTTGCAAGAGACAACTTCTCACTTTAAGCACACAATTATGTGTGTCGTTTATTTTCGAAGGTAAACAAAACAACCGATCAATGGCGCTGACCAGCGTTCCACGTCATCACGCCTTCCGAACATTTAAAGGGACCGCGATCCCTGAACAGTTATGTATAAACACAGTGTACAGAACTACACTTAATAACAAAGGTGAATTATGTCTGTCACATTCACTACAACGCAATAGTTTTGGGTTTAGGACCTAAACTACTTAATAAAGATGACTTATACTTATTTAGAATGCTGAGCATTACAGGTTTTAAAGAAATAATTGTTTTTTTGGAGAAAGCAAGAATGTTGCATTACATTTGACATGAAATCTTGCTGCTACCCTGTCTTTTCTTTCCTGCCTGTTTGTTTGTGCTTCTCTGATGAGGTTGTCTGACTCATTTGTGTTTAGATAGGTGAAACCTCTGTTGTTGTATTTTATTCTTATTAACCTGTATACTATTTCAATCCTTTTATTTGGTATTTTTTTTAGGTGTGACATAAGATCTGTCCAGGGACAGCAGATGTAAAATAGCCTTTTGGCTAATTTTGCCACACTGTACATTTATTTATGTATTATTAGCGTGTATTGTCCCTGTTAAATAAACCTGAAGAAAAAAAAAAAAGTTTGGTTAGATTTAGTTTACAGTACATTATGGAGAGGATAACGTACTCGGTTACTAACGTAACCTCGGTTCTCTCTAGGAGAGGGAACGAGTACTGCGTCGAAAGACGCTACGGGAAAGATATTTCTTTTTCGAGATTGAAGCCTAAAAATTAATCCTTAATTTTGTAAATATTGTAAAACGCTTTTCTGTAGCATACAACCTTAGGCGGAGCAAATCGCGCGCCCATTGGCTGCTCCGCCAGAAAAGCACAGCCTATGCGAGGCCAGTGACGCTGACCAATGAGGACGCTTCGCGCCCTTCTGCGTTATCTCCCGCCGAAACGGGCGTGGTCTAGGCCTATAAATACAAGCATAGCTGTCTCCCACTCTGATTTTCGTCACAGAAGCGACGCAGCGTGGGCACGCACGGCCTGAGACGCAGTACTCGTTCCCTCTCCTAGAGAGAACCGAGGTTACGTTAGTAACCGAGTACGTTCTCTTACGTAGAGTTCTCTCCTACTGCATCGAAAGACGCTACGGGAACCCCTGTAACACGCCGTGCGTGCTCTTGGACCGACACAGACACCCGAGGGCGCGCACACCCTGGTATACAAGCGCCTACACCAAGAATGTATAGGGAGAGCGGCTAAAAACTAGCATCATCCCTTTATAGTAGTGCCCTTAAGGGCATAATAACATATATATGAAATATTAGATATATATGAGGGGTAATAGCATGCTCATGGGACACATTGTCAGTGAGTGATGCTTAAAACATTGGAGTGACCTGGACCGCAGCGCGGGGCAGGAACACTATACATAGTCTTCTAGACCGAGAGCAGTTTAGCCTGCAACGCAGGAACCTCTAGGTTATAGAACCTTATAAATGTAGACGGGGAGGCCCAGCCTGCCGCCATACAGATATCCTGTAACGAGATTCCGCTATACCAAGCCCACGAAGAGGCCATGCCTCTCGTAGAATGTGCTCTAATGCCCAGAGGGCATTCCAAACCTCTAGATGCGTAGGCTAGCGCAATGGGTAGCGTCCACTACCCATCGAGATAGACTTTGTTTCGTCGCAGCTCGCCCTTTAGAGCGCCCACTGAACGAAACAAAGAGCTGCTTCGACTGTCGAAAAACAGCGGAGCGGGACACATAAGCTCTTAATGCCCTGACCGGGCAAAGGGAGCTATTTCCGTCCTCAGAGGCCGGCAGAGCCGACAGGGAGATGACCTGAGCCCTGAACGGTGTGTTGAGGGACTTAGGTACGTACCCATGCTTCGGTTTCAACACGACTACAGAGTCGTTGGGCCCGAACTCCATACAAGAGGCTCTAACTGAGAGCGCTTGCAAATCCCCCACACGCTTCACTGAAGCGAGAGCCAAAAGAAACACGGTCTTGAAAGACAGGTGCTTCATGTCAACTGAGTGAATAGGCTCGAAAGGGGCCCCTTTCATAGCGTTCAACACCGTAGAAAGGTCCCAAACGGGGACTGAAGGAGGCCTTGGAGGATTTAACCTCCTGGCTCCTCTAAGGAAACGGACCACCAGGTCGCTTCTGCCCAGTGATTGGCCAAGCGTTGGATTAACGAACGCTGATATGGCTGCCACATAGACTTTGAGCGTGGATGGGGTTCTCCCCTTATCCAATAGCTCTTGCAGGAAGGAGAGAATCTCCGTTTCCCCGCACTGCAGTGGTGACAGACCTTGGTCTGAACACCAACCAGAGAACACCGACCATTTGGAAGCGTAGAGCCGTCTAGTAGACGGGGCCCTAGCCTGCTCGATCGTGTCTAACACTCCCTTTGGGAGGTTAGGGTGTACCCGTTTATGGCCCACACGTGTAGGGACCAGAGATCCGGGCGAGGATGCAAAATCGAGCCCTTGGCCTGCGAGAGGAGGTCTCTCCTCACTGGAATCGGCCACGGGGCAGTACTCTTCAGTCGCATCAAAACTGGGGACGAATCAACCTTGGTTCCCAGTTTTGATGCGACTGAAGAGTACTGCCCCGTGGCCGATTCCAGTGAGGAGAGACCTCCTCTCGCAGGCCAAGGGCTCGATTTTGCATCCTCGCCCGGATCCCGGAGCGACAAGTAGCACTGAGCATCCGCTTTCCCTGATACGCTCCAGCACCTGAGGCAGGAGTGAGACAGGAGGAAAAGCATAGAGCGGACGGCGGGGCCAGACACTGGCCAGCGCGTTCGCGCTCTTTGAAAAGAATTCCGGGCAGTGAGCGTTTTCCTGGTTCGCAAACAGGTCTATTTCCGCTCTACCGAACGTTTTCCACAGCAGACACACTGTGTGTGTAGGGACCACTCTCCTGTAGAAACGTTGTTCCATGAGAGTCTGTCTGGGCCTACGTTCAGGTGGCCCGGCACATGCATTGCTCTCAGCGAGCGCAGGTTGTGCTGGGCTCACACCAGTACGCGTTCCGTCAACCTGAAGAGGTTCCGGGATCTCACGCCACCCTGGCGGTTTATGTAGGCTACTACCGACATGTTGTCCAAACGGAACAGGACATGGTGCCCAAAGTCCACCGCCATCATTTCCAGGCAGTTTATGTGCGGTAGTTCGACTCGTTCTGCCCACTGGCCAAAGAACGGTCTGCCGTCGAGCAGCGCTCCCCAGCCCAAGGTGGACGCGTCCGTGGACACCACTTTCAGGCTCGAGGAAGTCCCCAGGCTTACACCTGATCGGTACCAGTCTGACGCTCTCCATGGTGTCAGGGCTGAAATGCATTCCTGATTGACCTTGAGGCGATAGCGACCGTGAACCCATGCTCGGCGCGGTACGCGCGCTTTCAGCCAGAACTGCAGTGGGCGCATGCGCAGCAGGCCCAACTGTAGAGCTGCCGAGGCTGAGGCCATGAGGCCTAGCATTTTTTGAAATCTCCTGAGCGGCACTATATGACCGCTGCGGAAGGATTTCGCCATCTGCAGGGTGTTTCGCCTGCGCTGTGATGACAGCCGTGCTGTCATAGACAGCGAGTTCAGTTCCAGTCCCAAAAGGAGATCCTTTGACTAGGAAACAGTGAACTTTTTCTCCCAATTGACTCTCAGACCTAAGTGCTCGAGGTGATCGAGTATTAGGGTCTTGTGGCGAATGAGTTCTGAAGGCGATTGAGCTAGAATCAGCCAATCGTCCAAATAATTCAGAATTCGAATGGCTCGGAGTCTCAGGGGTGCCAGCGCCGCGTCCATGCATACTGTAAATGTACGAGGTGCTAGAGACAGGCTGAATGGCAGGACTGTGTACTGATATGCCCGGCCCTCGAAGGCGAATCTCAAAAATCACCTGTGACGTGACGCAATTTGTATGTGAAAATACGCGTCTTTCAGATCTATTGGCATAAACCAGTCTCCTCGGCGAATCTGCGCGAGGATTTTTCTGGTCGTGAGCATTCTGAACTTTCGCTTTGTTAGCGCTTTGTTCAGATGCCTCAGATCTAAAATGGGTCTGAGACCCCGTCTTTCTTCGGTACCAGGAAATATCTGCTGTACAAACCCCCTTGCTCTGAGCTTTGAGATAAAGGCTCTATGGCCCCTTAGCTCAATAGCTTCGCTATTTCGGCTCGAAGTAGATGTGCTACTTCTGTTTTTACCGTGGTTTCGACTCTCTCCGTGTGACGGGGAGGGCGTCAATAAAACTGTAGCAAATAGCCTCTTTTTAGCCTCTCTAGCACCCATTCTGAGACCCCAGGAAGTCTTTCCCATGCATCTGCACGCGTGACTAGGGGTTGAATGTAATCTGGGCCCTGGTCGCGAAATGGCGGCGACACGAGAGCAACCGTGTGCTGTAACATGGACGCCGTGGCGTCTGAGGCGGGGGGCATGCTTAACACAGTGTGCATCCCGCGCGCGCTCGACTCTCTGAGTTTGAGAGAGAGAGCGCGCGGGGCGAGCCACGTAGGGCACGTTATATTTGTGAATAAATGTGGGCGGGTAGCGGGCACATTTATAACACCGGGAATACTGTGTTTGTGAACTGACTGACCGTTCGTTGGTTTCGTTTTTACAGAAACCGTGGAACGTGCAGTGTGTAGTGGTTGTGGGCACTGGACAGTGGGCACGCTCACTACATGTAAAGCACAATCGACATGAGTCGATTTTATGTGTGCAGACCCTGTGTTGTACGGGGCTGTGCTTGCACGGGTTGAAAAACCGGGCTCTGGTCGCGAAATGGCGGTGACACGAGAGCAGTCGTGTGCCGTAACATGGGCACCATTGCAGCGTATGATGCGGGGGCGCGCTTAATCGAGCGGGCAGCCCGCGCGCGCTCAGCTCTCTCAGCTGAGAGAGAGAGCGCGCGGTGCGAGCCCCGTACGGCTCGGCATGTTTGAGAATAAATGTGGGTGCGTGAACGCGGGTACATAATAGCACTGGGGAGTACTGTCTATTAGAACTGACTGACCGTGCATCGGTTTCGTTTCATAGAAAGTTACACACATTACATCATCGGTGGTGGCCGGGACACCGTGTAGCACAGAGAGTACTGTCTATCAGAACCGACTGACCGTGCATTCGTTTCGTTTTTACAGAAACCACGGGACATGCAGTGTGTAGTTATTGTGGGCACTGAAAAGCGGGCACGTTCACTAACTTACATGTGATGCACAATCGACATGAGTCAATTTTATGTGTGCAAGCCCTGTATTGTGTAGGGCTGTGCTCGTGTGTACGAATGGGCACTGGGTCGTGGGCATTACGGATACACACATCACACCATCGGCCGTGGCCGGGACACCAGAAAATACATTTTCAGATTTACCTGGGGCGTCGTGAAAACGGCGTTTGTGTGCAGGCAAACGGGCATTGATGCCGATTTGGTGACTGCAAAAAACACACTGGCACGGTCGCGTATGTTGGGACTGTGCGAGCGAAACATTTTAGTGAAATCCGGCTGCGGCGGGATTTTAACACTGTAGCTTTCCTCGAAGCAGAAGTGCGCATCCTGGCTGAAACGGGGCTTTCCGGGACTCCGCGATTTCTTCGTGAATTCAGGAAGAAAGAGGCGCGGGTCGTGAGGACGGTAACGTACGTTCCTCTGCAGAAAAGCAGCCACCCAGCCGGTAAGCGCATCGATGCTGGTCTTTCTCCGTCGACGCTCACGAGCGGCGTGGGAGGGGAGATCCTCGGAGCTCGCCCATCCCTCGCTAGCCGAAGCGAGGAGAGAACAGCAGTCGTCCTCCACAGACGCGGCTTCACCTTCCTCGTCCATGACGGACGCGGCGGCACACAGCGGCCCTTGTCCGTCGGTCAGAGAGTCCAGCGAAGCGGGCGGAGAAGCTGGCGGCAGCAGCGGCGAGCACCTCGTGGTGGAGGGAGGTTCCGGGCTCCGCTGAGCACGGCGCTTTTCACGGCGCGGCACTACAGCGGGCGGAAAGATACAGCTTCAGTAAATGAATGCCAGGCGAGTCCGCAGAGTCACCGTAGGCATCAAATTACAGTGATGGCAGCCGCCATCGACGAGAGCTGAAGCTGCGTCACCCAGGCAGGAAACACAAGCACGTGGTCCCCGTCGCTGAGCGGGGCTCTACACGAGCCACAGGAGGTGCGAGGCATCTTGAAAAAGACGCTCGGCTCTTTTAGTGGTGGAAAAACTGTGTGACGCGACGGCGAACACACACACATAATGTAAAGGATATTCCACGCCGGAGAAGCGCAGCAGGGAACGGCGGCTGAAGGCGGCGATGACCAGCGGCTTCAGGTAAGAGGCGCGTCCTGCTGAGATGCTTGTTCCAAACGGCTGTGGCGGCTCGAATCCAATCCAACGATGCGTGTAGCTTCGTGAATTTTAGAAAATCAGAGTGGGAGACAGCTATGCTTGTATTTATAGGCCTAGACCACGCCCGTTTCGGCGGGAGATGACGCAGAAGGGCGCGAAGCGTCCTCATTGGTCAGTGTCACTGGGCTCGCATAGGCTGTGCTTTTCTGGCGGAGCAGCCAATGGGCGCGCGATTTGCTCCGCCTAAGGTTGTATGCTACAGAAAAGCGTTTTACAATATTTACAAAATTAAGGATTAATTTTTAGGCTTCAATCTCGAAAAAGAAATATCTTTCCCGTAGCGTCTTTCGACGCAGTACGAGAGAACTCTACGTAAGAGAACATGAAATTAAGAGAAAGTATACATTTTGAAAAGATATGTGCAACTCTAAAATCAAAGAATATTCCATAAAATAGGAATACATATTAGCCTACATTAACTATAAATAACCTTCCCTCCCTTTTATTTCTAGTTATTTTATTTATTGAATATTTGATATTTAAATGTTACTTGAATAACTTTAGGAATTATGTGTCATTATAAGAGTTTGATATAAATATGTGAATGCTTAATTTTTCCCCTTTTAAAAGTGTCTAACTATGTACTTATTGGCTATTGTTCTAATTATGTGTTTTTTAGGTTATGTGTTGGTGGGTATTATCACAAAAGAAAAAAAGTAGAAGGAAAAATAAGATTTATTGGAGGAAAATATTATGTATTTAAAGGAACTGTTCATTTGTATAAGTGTGTTAAATGTGTTTGAATTGAAAGATAATTAAAGTATATGCTAAAATATTTATTGTTGGACATTATATGTGCCTTATTTAGAATTTTTTATTATAATGCGGTAAATCAAATATTACTGAGCTCAGATTCATCTTACCAGTTAAAATGTTGTATGTGCTTTTGAAATTATTTATTTTAAATTTTGTGATTTTAACTTCTGCTTTAAAGGTGCCATGTGTAATTGTCTGGCAAAAAAAATCAAGTCATACTCCACATTCCATACCAGATGGGGGCAGTCTACCTCACATATCAAAATATGTGATGTAGGATATGGTATTTTATAAATCACACACTATAAATATGATAAAGAAGCAGAAACAGATAGTTGCAGTAAAGTAAGATATTTTAATAAGTTGAAGAAACAATAATGATTTGTGACACACACACACACACGATTTGCGCATTGCCATCATGTGTGTATTACAGGTAACGTTATTACATTGCTTCCTGATATCACGTGCGCAAACACAAATAACTATTTATATATATATATATATATATATATATATATATATATATATATATATATACTACAGGGCCGTTGAATGCTTGTATCTGATAACCGTGAAGCTCTTGTAATTATTACTTTACCCAACCTCTCCATGTCGAGTGATGCAGTAAACATCAGACAGCGCACGTGAACCGATCATCTCTACTATAGTAAAAAAAACACGAACACTGTTGAAAGATACAGTAGGCTACAAATGACCTGTTCGCGCCACAAATTGTTCTCCGTCCTTAGCGACCGAGTCATTGAATGTGAATCAGCCGGCTGCTGTCGTCAGCGAGCAGCACTCTTCAGACAACGAGGGCGTGCGCGCCGTGTTGATACCATGGTTGATACCATGGTTGATACCTCCGTTTCAGTTTCTCGAACCTGCGCAGTGCGGCGGTCAGAACACGGAGACCATTCTGCCCCTAGCTATGCGTGCGAAAGCATGGGGAGCGATCCCGGGCGTGTCAGAATGGGTGCTGAACGTTGTAAAACAGGGCTATGCGCTGCAGTTCGCTCGCCGTCCCCCGCGCTTTCGAGCCCGGACCGTGACGAGCGGTCCTTTTCTTATCTGATTTGATTTGTGCTTCAGAGCGCGGTGGTTGTAGGGGTCTCTTGCCAAAGGCTTCAGCCATCCTTCCGCTCTCTTCCCTGAATTGAAATGAAGTAGTGGGCTGTACACACGATAGACATCAGGTTCAAGTACGCCCACAAGCCGTGCGAGTTATTCGTGTCGTGTATTGCAGGTTGGCTGGTGGTTATGTGCCCCGCATACCGCCTCCCATGGCCGAAACTGGTATTACGACACCTGTCGGGCCGTGGCTAGTAATGCTAATGCTAATTAAGGTTGATATCTCTGCAGCACTATAACTTGACATTTTTTTAATGACATCATTGCCCTTATTTCTTCTCATTCTTTTGATGCGTGTAGCTCATTTTTTGGATATTTTTACCTCAATTTTTACACATGGCACCTTTAATAAGCTATTTTATTTTAGATTGTAATGTTCTAATGTTATTCTAATAACATTAAAAATGTACTACAGTTGCCAATTAAAACCAGAGAGAAATGTATTCATAAATCTTTAAAACTATATCTAAATAAATATTGGGCACAAAACATTCAGCCAGTAAGAAAATAAAATGTGTGTGTGTGTAACAACGTTAACATAAACATTTCATATACAATTAAAACGTTTGTAGGTCTATATTGTCTCATTTATCATTGTAGCCTTATTTAAGGCGAGACACTACAGGTGAATAGGGTACAATTTTTAAATAATAGATATCACCATGAAACTTCCTCAGTTGATTACTTACACAAGTTCATAAAAAAAATGTATTTTGAAATTTGTATGTTTAATTATGCAAATTAGGTATCTCATTAAATATGCACACTTTTGCATATATTTTCGGTAGATAGATCTGGACATATGATAAAGCCAGGTGCAAAATTCTTTTTTCATTTTGTTTACACACAAGATGAAAAAAGATGTTCAGAGGGATTTCAGAATATATGCTTTCATTACCTAGGAAATCAAAATATACTGTCCATAGCCTTAAAAAATTGATTTTCGCCATATTTTTTGGATTAAAATGTCCCATAAATCAGGCCAGGAATGATTTATTAACAAATCCCTCTGAACATATCTTCAGAATACTGCTAAGTGTATAACTGGAAAATTTGGTGTACATGGGTGCTACATAGGCTGAGATGTTTCTACTGGAGGATGACAAAAAACCCATTTTGAGAAAAAGGCATTTAAAGATTTGTAATGTAAAAAATCATACTTTTTTAGTAGAAACAACTATTTACTGACACAATATCTTATCAAATAATTAGCAACAACAATACAAACCACCTTAATCACATCAAAACTTATAAACACAGCATTTATGGCCTTTAACTGAGCAGAAAAACAGTCAAAAACACACATCTGAATGTCAGAGCGCATCACGTGATGCATCTGAACCAATCACGTTGTCAGAAATTGTCATCAGCCAATGAGATTTCGCTTTTAGGGTTAAATGCCCATTTTACTTTCACGATTGGTTGCTGATTAAAAGGAAATTACCATATTTGGACCCGACATCATTGTACAGAAGAGAGAGAGCTTTTCAGACGTGTGCGTGATTAAAGGAAGAACACAGAGATCGCGGAGCAGCGCGTTGATTTAGAACGCCAACTTTTGTTGAATTTCAGAGAAATCTACTGACGCAAATAGACAAAGTGTAGTAAAATAAAGACCTAAATGTGTATTTTGGACTTTTTTTTCACCACAAGTCTGAAAGAAGACATGTTATTGAAGACAAATAGCCCAAAATCTCAAAATTGACCAGTGAAAAAAAAAACGATGTTTTTGCCTGCCGTGTCTCGCCTTAAGTTGATTTTCTTTACTGTATATTTATTGTTGGACTGATAGTGGTTAATAAAGTCAAATAATGGTATGAGAGAGTGTCTGACCGTCATTGTGTTACTATTGGTCAGTGTTAGAGGATCTGTGTAACAACTGAGGCTTAGCCTGATAGTTAGCCTGCCCTGGACCAGGCTATTTCCCAGCATAAGTTGCCAGGGTAACTGAGTTTGAACTATTTTAAGTTAGTTTTATGAAACAGAATCAACCGATAATAAGCCTGGCTTGTATTCTAATCTTGTTTTATGGAACAACCCTCTGCACCTCATGTTCAAACACTCATTTAAGCCACACTCACACAACACTCGGGGCTAAGTCTTGTTTTGCTGCTGCAAACATTTCCAAGCGTTTTTCCATGTGTTTACCTGCCTGTTGGGACCTTGTCTGTTCCTGATCTTCTGCCTGGTTCCTGTATCCTGTTTGGTTGGTGCCTGCTCTGATATCCTGCCTGTTTATTGACCACGATTTTGCCTGATCTTCTCTGCTGTTTTGCTGGTGTATGGACCCTGGTATGACCTGGTGACTCTGTTTAATAAAGACAAGCTGCACTTGGATCTGAATGACTCCTAACAGGTGACTTCGTAACAGGTGCTAAATCACCTTGTGATGTGTGCAGGCGGAAGGCAGAAGCTATAAAGGGAAGCCGGCAACACAAGAGCATCAGCTTTATATAGGCTGAGCAAGCGGCACCCAGGCATGCAGGAGTATGGCAAGAGAACGCAGCATCTCGTTCCCCTTTCAGGGAACCATGGTCACATCCATAACCTGAGATGTTCCTTTTCAAGAGAACTTCCACTGCGTCCCAGATTACGCTTTGGGGGAACGAAATAACCACTTCGCCATGCTGACAAATGCCTGTCCTGGTGTGAAGCTGTCCCGGCACAACTCGAGACCCTGGAGTGACCGGAAGATCTAGGCTATAAAACCGTATAAATGTGTGCAGTGAGGAGCACCCTGCCACATCACAAACTTCCTGCAGGGATGCCCCTGACAATAAGGCTTTAGAGGAAGCAATGTTTTGAGTGGAATGTGCCCTGACTTGAAGAAGTGAAGGCAGACCACACACCTCATAAGCCATAGAAACAGCTTCCACAATACACCTGCTGATTGTTTTTTTAGTGGCCGGGCAACCCCTCTTGGTAGCATACCAGCAGTTGGTAAAATTTCCTCCAACGAGATCAAGAGCCCTGATGGGGCTAAGCAAATGAAGCTCTTCCTGTTCCGCTAACACATGCGGAGGAGGATGAAAGGCCTGAAGGACTGTAGACCGGGCCAGATTGGTGGGTACCTTAGGTACTTAAGAGGAGGCCATCGACAGGGCTTGCAGATCTCCTACTTTCTTAACCCTCTGATATTCTTAATTTGGGGTGACTAGTGATCAGGCAACAACATGTAATTTTGTAACCGAATAATAGTTTTGTTTTTTATTACAAATGTAATTTTACTCTGTTTAAAGTGTCACCCCCTTTTTTTTGAATATACATGAAAATGCACATTCCGAACTTAAATGTTTGTAATTCAAGGATGCTTTGGAATATGGATGTAAGATTGGTCTTGTTGTAAAGAAGAAATTTGGCAGATTTTTGTAGAAGTGAAATAAATTAAGAAAGTGTGACAGAAAAAAAGTTATAGAAGTTTGAGTTTATGAAAATATAAAATTAAAAAAAGTAATTATTCATATTTTATATAAAATATATTTTTTCAAAACCTGGGTGACTCTAAAACTGCACAAGTTGTGTTTTAGATTTTAGGTTGATATCTCAAAAAATGAGCTTTCAGTGAGATTTAGTTTGGGCGCAGTACCACACTTTTTCACTAGTTGACATTACTGCCCATATAAGGGCGCCTCCTTTTCCATATGTGGTTTTTCTTTATTTCTAAAACATTTTCAGACCTTTTTTTCTAAAATAATTGAACAAATGCTATCTTTTGAACTCTTGGCATGAAAACAAACTGAGGTTTCTACCATTTTTTCATGAATTTTCATGTTCATCACTATTTCAAAATAAAGGACTGAACCACATTTGGAGTATGAAAATATTATTGTTGCAAATTGATAAATTACAGCTCCTCTGTTTTTACTCCACATTTGTGCAGTTTTTTGGAGGATTTATGATATATTTTAAATTTATATAAATTAAAGTTTTACAAAAACAGCTTTTTATGTAATATTCACTTTATAAAAGACCCACATTTCTAAATTTCATTTATGGGGATAACATGGATACTTTTACATGGTTTAGTGTAAAATTGTTGCCCATATTTTGGAAAAAGTAGTTTTAAAAGTAAAAAAAAATATCATTTTAGCCACTAGGTGGCTATAGAGCTCTACTATTCTATGTCCTATTTGACTAACTGAAAGATATCTTTTCACAAGTTTTTCCAGTTGGATTCATATCTAAAAGTTTCACGCTTTTTTTGTACTGAATTTTATTTTTTGTACTGAGAGAGAGAGTTCACATTGTGTCAGTGTCACCAAATAAATTGTTGTGGTGGTTCTGCATTTTTGAGTATTTTATGTGACAAATTATAAGAGAGCAGTTTTTATAGTCTCACAAATTTGTGTGTGTGTGAGCATGATAAGTTTGCATTGTGAATGTTTTTAGCACTGTTAGAAGTGTGCCACTTCATTTCTGTTTATGTGTGTTCTGCGTTGTTTCTGATTTTGATGATGAATTTTGTACATTTTCTATGCGGGGTCTCCAGAGACCACGAGTGCACTTTTTTTTTTTTACGCTAACATAAAAAAAGATATCATTACAATACTTTTTCTTTTTTTTATCTAGAAAGGGTTGAGAGCCGTACAAATTGTCATGCTATTTGGACAGAGAACATAAAAAAAAAAATCAGCAAAAGTCATTTGCGGGTTATAAAGACCCAGAAGAACACCAGTAATATCTAACAGAAACGCCATCTTTAGAGCAATGCACTTATTCCGTTGCCAAGTACAAGGGCTCGAATGGTTGCCAAGGACAACCCTTCCAAAGTTAAGTCTAGATCCTGTGCCGAGGATTCTAACCTGAGAAATCGGCCTCATTCTCAGGGCGCTTTTACACTGGGCTCGTTTGCTGCGGTCACCCGCAGCTTTGGTCTGGTTTCACACTCAACTTGATTCTATCGGACCCATGGTGCGTTTGCGTGCATATTACGTCATCGCAAACGCGCACGCCGCATGATAGAAAACAGAACGCGGGTCAATATATTGTGTTTTTTATTCATTCGGTGTTATTATGCACAGCTGAGTGAACAAAGGCTTACTGTGTGTGTGCGTCGCATAAGGTAGTCTTCTGCTGCTTGCAAACGGACTCTTTTGAGCAGACAGTGGATTTCCTAATTTGTTTCCCTGATTCCACGCGCTATGCACGAATACACTGCAGGCTCTCGCTCGTCTTATCCAAGGTAAATCAACCTATTGTGGTAATTAACGCATTAATTTACACTATTAGTTAATAAAATATGTTATTAAGGAATTAATACATTATGACACATTTAATTAATAACAATTAATATATTACTTAATCTATTAATCATTTAGAATCTTTATTAGTTGCTGATGCAGTAATCATTAATGAATGGTTTAGTTATTCATGAGTCATGCATTAACACATGATTATCTGTTCATTAGTTAAGCATGAACTAATGCATATTACCGTATTGTAAGTCTTGCAGGAACTCCAGCACTGAAGCCACTGGGCAGTTAACTGGGTCCAAACTATGTTCTCTGCCCCATAAAGTGAATACTCTCCACTTTAAGTTGTGCAGTTTCCTCGTAGAGGGAGCTGTAGAATTGAGAATGGTCCTCAACACCTTTGTGGAAAGACCTGCATTCAGGACCAAGTCATGCATAGCTTAACTAGTATAGAAACTTGAATCATATGCATCTGGCCCAGTTATTACAAACATTATACTATGCACTTTGAGGAAGCATGGCTGTACTTTTGAAGATTCTGTGAATTTAGAATTGGTGAAAGATGTTAAACCCACTCTGTGCTGCTTTAGGGGTTAATGGGTCTTTAACTTGTGAGCAATGGACACATTCAGGATATTATATTATACAATATTATAGAATAGAAGGCCATGCAGTGTTTCTTCTGAATGCATATCAATGCATGAAAGATCTTTCCACAGAGAAAACAGCTTTTTATCTGGAGATGAACTTACACTCCCACTCATTCTTTACATAGATGACTTTGAAGTATGCAACCCTTTGGGGACGTCCCGTAAGAAGCATAAAGTCACGGGTATGTACTACCTTGAAACTTGAAACTAATCTAAGTTTCATTTACCTAGCCATTCTTTGTAAGACAGATCCTGTCACCCAATATGTATACCCAGAAGTGTTAAGGCCACTGCTTAACGATTTAAAATGCTTGGAAAATAATGGTATTAGTGGTGAAGGGCACTGTATTTGCTGTAGTAGCAGATCATCTTGCAGCTCACTCCATAGGTAGGTTTGTTGAAAGCTTTTCTTCCTCAAACTATTGTCGATTTTGCATTGTAGAGTGTTCACAAATCCAGCTCATCATTGTGGATAGGGCTGTAACGATTAATCGCGATTAATCGAAATTCAAAATAAAAGTTTGTGTTTACATAATATATGTGTGTGTATTGTGTATAATTATTTTGTATATATAAATACATACACATGCATGTATATATTTGAGAAATATTTGCATTTATATACTGCATATATATTTTTATATGATTTATATTATATATAAATAGAACTATTTTATATATAAATAACACATTTTTATTAAATATATACATGCATGTGTGTGTATATATATATACAAAATAATTATACACAATACACACACATTTATTATGTAAACACAAACTTTTATTTTGGATTTTGATTAATCGCGATTAATCGTTACAGCCCTAATTGTGGAGTAAAAAGACAGTGTCCCATCTCTGACAGATTAAGTTGCTTTAATGCCACATCAGGTTATCTACCTGACCGTTTGCATGATTTGCTTAAAGGGAGCACCCATTTATGATGGGTGACAAAGTACCATAAGATGACACAGCGTGGTAGCATGTCTCCTGGCCACAACAATGAGACGCAAGGATACATGGATAAAAATTTTTTTAAACATGCATTATGCATGTATGCTCAGACATACATACGACAAAATATTCTGGGGGCCATGAAAATTTTGTGAAAATTATAAAAAATGCTGGCGGTGGTGGGCATTTTTTAAATGCTGGCGTGGAGTAGCCTGGGAAAACCCTGACGAACTTCGGGCAAATTTGAGATTTGCTCTACAAGTCCGTCTGTCCAAGAGCCCATTCAAGCCCATTTCCAATTTTTCCAAATCGAGGCACCAATCACAAACGTTGAGGGGGTGCTTTACATGATATCGTAAAGCGTCAGTCTGCGTGAAGGACGAGAGCGCGCAAGTGTTTTTTCTTAATATTCAGTTCTCTTGTTGTTCAGTGTATTATTTTCCAGAAAGTAGGGCTATTTTCGATTCAGTGGTTATTTGTACATTTTTTACCTTCAAACAAATCTGTATTTTAATTAGACGCGTGACTACTTTAAATAACAGCCGCGTCTGAGAAGTATTGCAGTTTAAAGGGTTAGTTAACCCAAAAATGAAAATAATGTCATTAATGACTCACCCTCATGTCGTTCTAAGCCCGTAAGACCTCCGTTCATCTTCGGAACACAGTTTAAGATATTTTAGATTTAGTCCGAGAGATTTCTGTCCCTCCATTGAAGCTGTATATACAGTATACTGTCCATGTCCATAAAGGTAATATAAACATCATCAAAGTAGTCCATGTGACATCAGTGGGTTAGTTAGAAGTTTTTGAAGCATCGAAAATACTTTTTGGTCCAAAAATAACACAAAATAAGACTTTATTCAGCATTGTATTCTCTCCCGGGTCTGTTGTCAATCTGCGTTCAGGACTCCGCAGTGACGCTGCTGACGTAAGACGCTGATGACGTGTTATCGCACGTCGACGCACGCTATATTCAAGCTATTCTACATTGTTTGCGTGGATATCATTTTTTTTAATGGTGCGTAAATGTGCATGTCGCGGATGAGACACTTTTACAGCGTGCGTTTCCCTCAGTCTATAAATGAAGCTCGGGCGCAAAATAAAAAATTATTTAAAATTTTTAAACGCAATAATAAAAAAACCTTCTCTTTAATCCTCCCTTGTTTTGGTTTATGCTACTCTGAGCAATGCCAGAACTTTGTATTTTGAGCACTTCTTGCGTTATTTTTGCCTCTTCACGATGACTCGCTTGCTGTAGTCCTCAGTTGTAAGTCGCTTTGGATAAAAGCGTCTGCTAAATGACTAAATGTAAATGTAAATATCGATCGCTCTGATTGGTATATCCAATAACCTAAAGGTCTATCCAATTGCGCCCAGAGGCATTTGAGCCACGTTCGTTGGTGACGCCCCTTTGGAAATGGGCTGTGAACAAACCTTCCCCAGACCCAGGCTGCGTCCCAATTCGCATACAATACGTCCTAAATAGTTGTAACAACAATCAGATTATCATATATGTAATAATACATGTAGGGAATTATATATATATATTTTAATCAAAAATATGATTAATATATTTTGCATGTTACATTCAATTATCGAAGCTGAAAATAGATCAATTGTATATATGAATGATCACCACAATGAATTATGGTTCGTCATTAATATATCAATAGTCCAGATTACAGATCGATCATATGAGAGAACTTTTATTGGAATTAATCCAATTATCGGACCAATCTGTCCGGCAGACAGATGTACGTCTACTTCTATCAATTTTCAAGAAAAATCACCAAGTCTTATAAACACGGGAAAAGTATTTTCTCTGGCCATGAAAAATAACCCTCCGGTGCTTATAAAAGTTAGATTACAATCGTAACGAATTTGTAAAGCTTTGTAGCTTGGATCGACATTTCAGTGACTTTTGAATTATGAGCAGACAGAGTCAATCAATGCACAAAGTATTTAATAAAATGAGACTAACGAATACAGAATTCTACATTTACACACTTAATACATGTATGTACAAAATGAAAGAGAGAGAATCAGAGAGAGTGTGAGGACGACTCGTAGACGCGCGCCGAGCGTGCGGAGATTTGAGTGCGGGAGAGAGAGAGAGAGAGAGAGAGAGAGAGAGAGAGAGAGAGAGAGAGAGAGAGAGAGAGAGAGAGAGAATGAGGAGAGAATGAGAACGACTTAGGCCGACTTAAGCCTTGTTTATACTCGACGCGTCCGCACGAGCGCTAAGTGCCCACGGCAAAAATGACGTCATTGCGGTGTTTGGCGTTCGTGCGCGTTGTGTGCGCACCGCAAGGGCCCATTTCGCTTGCCGGTGTGCACGGCAGATTTTGTAACATCGTGCGCGGCTCCGCATCCGAAGATGATCGACTTTGAGCCGAATCTGGCCGAGCACGAACTTCTCATCACACCAGCACCGCTAAATTAGTTGCTTACATTTAAAAAATGAGCATACAATAGCATAAAAGGCCTTTTTAATGAACATAAAGGTCCATGGTTAATACAAATGTACATGAAAGTTAATGAAATGTTTAGTGAAATTAGAAAATATTTAAGAGATCGTTAATTTATTTGTATACGTACAAGTATTCCCATATAGGCTAGCCTACATATATTTTGTTCTAATGTCACAAGTAATAATCTCAGGGTTTACTGGTTTTTACATGATTATTTTTGTATTGGTGGTGGTAACTAAAATAAACATTTTCACGCGTTTATATTTCTTCTTCTCACCGATGCCTGATGGTTTAGAGAGGACAATCACCACGTGAACACACACAAACACTGAAAAACACAAGTGAACACAGCCAAAGAAAACGGGGTAGACAACACAGCATGCAGGAAGGGGATACTACCACCCGGACACCAACACCACCCACTTCGGCTCTCAGCAACTGAAACAGACACAAACACACGATCAACAGGGGATTCACTCAAACAAAAGAAGGAATCAATGTAATCTTTAAATGAAGAAAACAAATTGAAAATCTTAAATACAAAATAACCAAACGGCCAGAACCAGCAATGGTTCCAAGAGGCAGTACACTAGAAGTAAGATGTAAATTCTAAGACACTTCTCAGTAAACAAAGAAAAGAACACAAAATAAACAGGGTAAAGTACAATGAAACCTTGGCCAAGGAAAACAAATCCAATAATAAAACGGAAAACAAAAATATTTAAATGTATTAGCTGGATTGGTTTATCTAACGAGATAAACCAATACTGCTACATACATAAACTCATACTGCTACATTAGTTTCAAAGCTCGTTGGAGTTATACTTGCATAGTTCGTTTGTGTGTTGCTGAGACAAGGGAGCGCACCGGACATGTTCAGTGGCTCTTCCGATTAGTTGTCCCGCTGACTGTCTTTTCCATTACTAAGCATAAGGGCCAAACCTCAAGGCCTCTATTTTCAAGAAGTAGGCTAGTGTGCTGACAACATAATGCACATTATTTAAAGGGCACCTATTATGCCCCTTTTCACAAGATGTAAAATAAGTCTATGATGTCCCCAGAGTGTAATTTTACCTCATAATTTTTTACAGCATGTTTAAATTGTTATTTTTAGGGAACTGAGAAAAGGGGGGCGGAGCCTAACCAGCTCGCACTCAGAGCCAGGACAATCTCATCTCACAGAAAGATGATAATATCAAAACAGAAACTCACAGTAATGGTGTTCGAGTCGGACAATAATGCCCACAGAGCTAGAGAATATATGCTGAATAGAGATCAAACAGGTATGTTTATTTTAATTACGTTTATAACTTATATGCCATCTGCTCCACTATTAATACAAGCCTGCTCTAGTAGACCCCGTCTGATTGATGACCAAAATATACTGATTAGTTCAATTAAGTTTATTGTACATCACACAAAAGATGAAGCGTTAGTTTTACTGCAGAAAATCACTGTAAGAATAAACACAGTAGGCCTATAAGAAGTGCGCATTAAGTTTTATCCATAAACTCTCTCTCACTTTCATTATCATGAAATACCGTATAATGTTACACAGCGAAGTACACAAAACACTTGTTACAACTAACAGTAAACAAATATATACATTCCTTTTCAGTGGGTGCTTTATAAACTGGTAAACTGTATATCTGTAAAACAACTCGATGAGCTCGACCTGTCATAAAGTGCTCGCTCTCACTTTAATTTCTGCCGTGATCAGTAACATTAGTCCTGTCGCTCCGGAGACTGTAAGCTGGATCATGAGAGCAGTTGTACTGATCAATCCTCAAAGTAAGAACGAGAGTAAATGAAGACTTCTATGTTTATTCTAACATCCAAAAAACAAAACACCTCAATCGGTCTCGGAGACATTCTACAGCTGCTACAGCGTCAAAACAATGGCGGACTGTGTCCAGCTCACTCAGGACGGGTCTATGCTCAAACTGCAGTGTCAATCAACAGTCATGGGCGGGGCTTGTGCAATTCTATGTCACATTGCATTGATTCTGAGAACAGCTCGTTCTGAGACAGTGCTTATGATTTATGGGGATTTAAAAAAAAAAAACACTGGTTAAGATTTTTATCATTATAGGGTGGTTGTGTACACACACTGCCAACACACATTTATGTTCAACCACCATGTAAAAGTGAATTTTGCATAATAGGTGCCCTTTAATACATCACAGAACACACTCACAGAACACCATTCGTCATCAAAAAGAGTGACGTGATAAGTCATGAAATAAATAACCACATAACCACATGGAGGAATAAGCATGGAGAACTTTGAAAATCAGTTTCCTTCTCACATTTAAATTTGGGTTAGTTAATTAGTTAAAGCTGCAGTCCGTTGTTTTTCCTCTTTGTCGCCATCTCTGTTCGAAATCTGCAATTGCAGTTATTCGCGGAATTATTAACTGTGCGTGGGTAGTAAATCGGCATGAAACAGCGCGGATGAACACAATGTATTGAGGAGAACCTGTCGCTGCCGCGTCGCTGTGGATACTGTACTACTGTCATCCGCAATCTCAGAGTATACTTTTTGAAAGTGTCAACATTAGAATTTTCATCAGAAAATGTCATCTGAACAAGTAAGTAACATTCACTTTTGTTCTGACCAAATTCGGGGGGTGGGGGGAAGCGTTGCAGTAGGCTGCTATATCATGCTGATTAAATCTAACGATTGCTTATATCACGTCAAAACGTGAAAAATATATTTTTTCTGTAGCCACTCTGAAGTCCGAAGTCTTTGGGTTTTAAAACTGGTGCATCTCCAGTTGTCACTGGTGATTGTCACTGGTGATTGTCGCTTTAAACTTTCGGGATCCGCCATACCAAGTGCTAAGCTAAATCTCCACCTCCATCATCCACACACGCTAGCCGGGGACTCCTTCTCTATGTGTACAGAAGTGACGTAATGACGCAAAGACATGCTCGAAATTCCCGCGGAAATCCACCAGTACCACTGGAATTAAAAATCATTATTACAAGCTTACCGTTTTGAATCGAGGTAAGGCAAGCAGATCGTTGTGAACACTGGCTGGTTAAGTTTTTTTTCAAAAATGTATTTTTTTATATTTTTAAACCTAAAAAAGTGCCGGACTGCAGCTTTAATATAGGGTACTTTGACTGTATCAATTTGGTTTAATATTGTTAGTTAGTTAGTTAGTATAGGATAGTTTGTATCATTTAAAAAACAATAAATAATTAAACAACTTAAGTGTCACACATTGGTTGCAGCAAAGATAAAAAAGGATCTAAGTGCAGCAGTCTTTATTCAGAAACAAACTCAAATCTTCACATAACACTCAAGAACAGAACAACCAACACAATGTAAATCTGACAACAAACTGAAAGAAACACAGGGCTTAAATAGACAGAACAAACCTAAAACTAAATCATACAATTTGTAACCTAGGAGACTAACAGGCAGTGAAACAACCTAGAAAGAGACATGAACAGAACAAAAAAGGAGATCAACTCTAAACATGACCAATCTCAAAACATGACAGTATGACATTTATGCACATTTTAATGATGAAATCTACAAAAAGTTTTATAAATGAGGCCACTGGACCATAAGCGACCTATTATACAAAAAAATATAAAAGAATATTTTTTTTTATTCAAAAATATTCACAAATATTTAAGTCAACTATATCTAACGAATTATCTGATATTCCGATTCTCAAATACATGTAAGTGAATGTTTTTTTTTTAACGTTGAAACAGCTTTATAATAATTAAGTTGCTCTACAAACTTATGCTGATGTAAACAAAATGATCTTTCTCACATCCACACAAAAACGCCTCAGACAGCGCGTGATCCCAAAATACACAGACAAAATTACAGTATTTCAAAATAGCTGTCTTGGCAAGTGCACGCAAACATTGTCTTTATGCGTGACCTTTTCCAACATGATGACGTTAATGCGTGGCACATCTCAGAGATAGTTCAAGACGGGCATTTGTGGTTGAAAAGTATATATTATAATTTTTTTTTAGAAAATGACAGATCGATTCACTAGATAAGAACCTTATTTCTCGGCTGGGATCGTGTCAAGCCTTTGAAGCTGCATTGAGTCTGACATTTGGACCTTCAAATTGTTGGGTGCCATTGAAGTCCATTATATGGTGAAAAATCCTGGAATGTTTTCCTCAAAAACCTTAATTTCTTTTTGACTCAATAAAAAAAGACAAGGTGAAAGAAAAAGAAAAGGTTTTGTTTGTCTTGTGTTTGTTAAAAATGTTATAATTTAAATTATGAAGAAAAAAAAGAGAGAAAAAGAAAAGGTGAGTAAATTATCAGAAAATGTTTATTTGAAAGTGAACTACTCCTTTAAGTTAGCCTGATTTCGTCATACTCATATTCTAGGCAGAATGTGAGTATGATACTGCTCCATAGGGCTTTGATTATGAGACGTGTCTTAACCGAACCAGGAAAAAAACAAACCTCTGCACTCAATTGGACACTTGGACTCCAGGCTTATCAGGGTGGCAGCTGAAGCTCTGTCCTTTCCTATTGCTCATTTGGTCAATTTAAGTTTGTTGCAGGGCATATTTCCAGAGAAATGGAAGGAGGCTAAAATCATACCACTGCCTAAAAATAAAAGAGCCACATTTACAGGACAGAATAGCCGACCTATCAGTCTATTACCTTTACTCAGCAAAGTTATGGAAAAGATTGCTTTTGAACAAGTTTATGAATATTTTTTTTCTAATGGACTGATCACCAAGTACCAGCATGCATATCGAAAGGGTCACTCCACATGTACTGCTTTAACTCATATGACCGATAACTGATTAGAAGAAATCGATGCAAACAGATTAGTAGGAGCAGTAATGTTGGATTTCAGTGCAGCATTTGACCTGATAGATCACAAAGTACTGCTTCAAAAATTAGAATGCTATGGTTTTACACCTTCGTCTCTGTTATGGATGGGGAGTTACCTATCCAATAGGAAGCAGCGGGTGTTCTTTAATGGTCAATATTCATCTACTAAGACAATACATTGTGGTGTGCCCCAGGGTAGTTGCCTTGGGCCTTTGCTATACTTGATCTTTACAAATGATTTACCTTTTATTGTGAAACATTCAACTGTTGTTATGTATGCAGATGATTCCACACTGTACTGTTCTGGAAACACTCCTCAAGATGTCTCAAATCTATTAAATCATGACTTGCAGAATATAAGCAAGTGGGTAAAAGATAACAAATTAGTTTTAAATGTAGACAAATCAACATCTATGATATTCTGGAAAAGATCAAAACTAACTACCCAGCCCTTTCTGAACTTGTCAGTCAATGGGCTGCAGCTAAGACAAGTGATGAAAGCCAGGTTACTGGGCGTCACCTTGGATTCTTACTTGTCTTGGTCAGTTCATATTGATGGAATGATAGTTAAAATGGGGAATGGTATTGCAATGTCCAGAAAATGTATGTCATATATTCCTATGTCCATTGCTAAACAGGTTGTCCAGTCTCTTGTTCTGTGCCATTTAGAAAACTGTCCAATTATATGGTCATCTGCATCACAAAAAGACCTTCTTAAGCTTCAAGTGGCACAAAATAGGGCAGCGAGGACTGTCCTCCAGTGCTCTCTTAAGACTAACGTGGTCCTGATGCATAAATGCCTTTCTTGGCTCACAGTTGACAACAAAATTAAACTACGATTAACTTTAATATTGTGGAATGCAGTATTTTTGAAACAGCCACAGTTTCTTTCTGAGCAGCTTGTTTTTGTAGGAAGTAGACACCTATATGCCACCAGGCAGGCACTAGGTGGTGACATAAAACTTCCGCTTCCCAGGACAAATTTTCTGAAACGCACATCACTTTACAGAGCAATATCTATTTGGAATCAACTCTGTCTCATCACGCAGAATTCAGAACAAATACAAATTTAAGAGGACAGTAACCCAGGAACTGCTGCAAATGACCTCGTGAAAGCTGGAAATTGTTCTTTTCTTTCACTTGGTAATTTTTTTGAATGTAATTGCAATGTTTGAATTCTCTTGATTGTAATTTGTGTTGTTATTGCTTTGTGTAATTTTATGTTGTGAATATTTTAAAGAGGACCCCAGGAAGATTAGCAGGCATTAAATGGGCCGCTAATGGGGATCCTAATAAAACAATAAAACAATAATTGGATAGACCTACAACCAATCAGAGCAACGCAGTAAGTGACATAGTTGTCAACAAAGCTCAACTTCATGCACTCTGGAAGTAGTAGTAAATTAATGAGTGTAAACGATCTTTGCCGTTGTTGTAAAAATTATTTAAGAATTCGCGGAGTACTTACAACCACGAATATAATTTTCGAGAGAAATACAAAAGGTGTATGTATATACAAACAAGTTCTCCGTTTTAGGATCTCGACAATAAAGCAAATAAATCTTCTTGCATTTGTCGCCCCTGTCTCAACTTTATAACACGGTTGCAACGTGACTTGACTGATTTTAAAAAATGGAAAGACGACGAAAGAGACCAGGCTGAAGAAGCGTGTTCATCTGTGGCTTCAGAGAAAAGAGATCGTGAGCCCATCCCTTCCATTGGTTTTCATTGCGTCCCATCTTCTTAGCGACCATCGGAGCCAGATAAATTAAACTTTTGCTTAATCCCGTAGAAAGGACGGCAAACACATCTTTCCGATCGACAAATGCCTTGATTGCTGTTCTCTGTTCGTCTTTTAAAATGAATGCGCTGTCGATTTCTTTTATAACAGACGCGATAGCGGAATCTAAACATCTCAACCCTCCAGCTGCAGTCATCTTTGTTGAAAACCAATTCAACCCAACCGCTCTTTGATGACGTGGTGATTACATAACCGCAGATCATCTGTCCATCATCGATTAAAGCCAGCCCTGGCAATTTAATTGGCTCGCCCTTCTGGGAGCCGAGCATAATTACTCAACGGATCGAGTCCAGACCGAACTTCCCGACCAAAAAATGTTGTGGGCGGGGTTCGGGCTGGCACCCAGGCTACCTTTAAGTGAATGTTTGGTTAACTGTTAAACATTATTTTAGATCTGTGCAGTACAATCCGTGTCTGTTTCATTAATGTTAATCAAACAATTGGGCTATCATAGAACAATAATTAATATATATTTTTCCTATAGATACTGTGTTTTGACTTGGTGTGTGCCACATTTGGTGTTATTACCTGGGATTTATTGGTATGGTAGCTAGGTGATTTTGGTTTAGAACCTTCAGAAAATTTTAACTAGATTTTCTCAAAATTTACTTTGCTGACTCTATCGACTTCCAACAGGTATAGCTCATTAATTTTATTGTCTGATTTCAACATATCCTACATCATTTTGAATTTTTTTTTAAGAAAATATAACATACAAGAACAACAGAGGTAACCTAAGCTGAAGCCATGAGCTCCAGACAAAATACACACTATGGAACTAATGTCAGAATCCAAACACACAAAAAACAAAACCAGACCAAAAGACATTTCTGAATCTAGACACCGGACCCCTAAAATAATAATAACAATTAATAATTTGTTACATTTATATAGCGCTTGTCTGGGTACTCAATGCACTTAACATGGAAGGGGAATCTCCTCAACCACCACCAATGTGCAGCACCTGGATGATGCGACGGCAGCCATATTGCGCCAGAACGCCCACCACACACCAGCTTACAGGTGGAGAACCTTTAAAATGAAAAGATGTTAGGCTATAAACCAAACAGGAGTGTCACCTATCACCAATAATAAAAAAATAACTGTGAGCTCAATGAGGAGCACGGATTTTACTTTGGTAGACCACACCACTATGTCGGGGCGGAGAGATGTAGCAGTAATCTCGACCGGGAAGTGGAGCTGCCTGTCGAGATCAACTCTCATATTCCACTCCTGGTCAGGGGAAAACGGGCTAGCTGTTTCTCTTGGTCTGAGGTTTCTTCTTCCCCCCTCTTCCGTGACAAAGGTGAAGTGGTTGTGGTTCTCTGCTGGTGGCACCCCTTTGCTGCCCTGTCGACGACCCTCTATCACCTCGGCTAGCTTTCTCAGGACCTGGTCGTGACGCCATCTATAGCGTCCCTGGGAAAGCGCAATCTTACAGCCTGACAAGATGTGCTGGAGGCTTGCGTTAGGGGTATTGCAGAGTGTGCAGCCTTCCTCACTCCCGAACCACTGGTGAAGGTTCCGGGGACAGGGAAGCGTGTCGTAGGTTGCACGGATGAGGAAGCTGAGCCTTGCCTGCGGGATTTTCCACACGTCTGCCCAGGTGATGTTTCGGTTGACAATTCCCTCCCAGGTTGTCCACCTTCCCTGTTGGCCCTGCGACACGGCCTTGATCTTGTAGCGCTCTTTTTCCGTTCTTGTCCCCTCCGCCATCACCATCTCCTTCCTCTCTTTGTGGTTGGCCTTGGACCAGAACCGTGGCGCTTCTCCCCACCCTAGCCCTGCTCTTCCCGCCTGGACTCTGCTGACAATCTCTTGATGTTGCAGACGACTGACGGCTTGGTCGACCTCAGTTTGGGCGTTCCACTTTCGGCCTGTCCGAACCTTAGGGTGTGCGTTCCTTACAGCCTGGTCAGCAGACTCTCTCAACTCGAGAACCAGCCTGGTCTTTTCCTGCTTGTAGCCCAGATTGATTGATTGAAATGGCAGCTGGAGAGTGTTCCTTCCGAAGAGGCCTGTTTCTGAGAGGCACCGTGGCAGCCCCAACCACTTTCGGATGAAAGAGTTGGCTTTTCCATCCATCTTGCTTGCAGTGGATGAGGAGATCTCACTCATTTTCAGTGGCCATATCACCCTCCTGTAGAGTGTAAACTGGTAGAACCAGACCTTGTACTTTCCTGGGAGTTGGCTTTGATCGATCTTTGCCAGTCCTTCTGAGAGTTGTTTCATCACGGTTCTCCCCATCTGTTTGTCTGTAAGCTCTGCTGTGTACTGCCTCCCCAGGCTTTTAATGGGTTGCTCAGAGAGGAGCGGGATTTTCTCTCCCCCTACGGCGAAAATGGTGCTATCGTTTCTGACTCCTCTTCTGAGAGACAGGCTCCGTGATTTTGATGGCTTGATCTTCATTCGTGCCCACGACATCAACTCGTCCATCCTTTTCAGCAATCTTGATGTGCATGCTGCTGTCTGAAGGAGGCTGGTGACGTCGTCCATGTGCGTCCTCAGTGGGGGTTGTCTCTGCCCAGATGGTAGCTTGATCCCCCCAACCATTTGTCTTGCTCCGACGAGGATTACCTCAAAGGCTGACACGAACAAGATGGGAGAGATGGCACAACCCATGGCGATTCCTACTTCTAACTGTTGCCACCCGGTGGTAAAATATTGGAGGGCAAAGCACATCTGCAGGTTATTGAAGTAGGATGCAACTATGTTCTATGGAAGAACTCCATGGCGTAGGTTATCAGCTGGTGTGGGACTGATCCATACGCGTTAGCAAGGTCGAGCCAGACGATGTGCAGGTCTGTCTTCTCCCGTTTGGCCTTCTGGATCTGGTCCAAGATCATTGTAGAGTGGTCTACACACCCTGGGAAGCCTGGGACTCCCGCCTTCTGGCAGTTGGTGTCAATGTAGCCATTCTCAAGCAGGTAGCTGGTCATCCTTCTGGCCAGCACAGAGAAGAAGATTTTTCCTTCTACGTTCAACAGAGCGATGTTTCTGAACTGGCTAATGTCTTTGGAGTTCACTTCCTTGGGGATGAAGACCGCTACAGCTCTTTGCCACTGGGATGGAATGAGTTGCTTTTTCCAGGCAGTACTCATGAGGTACCATAGCAGCTCTAGTATATATCCGAATAATATTCGAATATTAAATGCTCAAATTCATCCTATTATTAATATTTGCGACATTACACAGGCTTATGGATCGTCAATGCCACTATAGCATTTGGTTGTTGTTACACGTTCCTGTCCACTAGAGGGTCCAGACCCTTGCGTGATGTTGATCGGTCTCATATCTTTACAGATAAACCGTGTCAGTTTGTCTGTAATCGCCTATTGGCAGACAGCTGGTAAGCCCCGTGATGAAAAGAGAGGCACAAAATAAGTGATCGCCTAGCTTGTCAGGGTGTAGCGTTGTCAGATGTGCCCTAATGGTGCGTTCACACCGGACACGAATAGCGCGTCAGGTGCAAGTGATTTCAATGTTAAGTCAATGCAAAGACGCGCACGCTCTTGACGCGCGAATGGACACAAAGTGGTCAAGCGTATAACTAGACGCGGCATGCGCGAATTTGACGCGCTATTCGCGTCCGGTGTGAACGCACAGTAAGGTTGCAAGTTGAGGAGTGATATTTCATTCAGATTTAGCATATTCTGAAAATTGCCACTTCTTTATTTGTGATTTTCCCATTTATGGTTTGAAATCCAAACACCTTCCACACATCGCTTCTCAAATTGTTTGGAGTGGTGATCTCCGTTTCCGTGGAGACATGCTCGCCGCCATTATTGGCAGTATTGTTATGACCATACAGCTTGGATAACGCGCACAAGTGTGTTACGATTCAAAAACTGTATTGTTTATCAGACGAAACAAAAGCATTTCATTTTTACATGCGTCTGTAAGCCAAATTGGCGAGAAAGGCAAGATAGCATATTGTAACGTAAATGACTCGGACTCTGGGTCCATGCGAATTGGCTCAATATGGAATTTTGGAAATATTAATAATCATAACTCATGGTCATAATTAATAAATCGCACATACATTTACTTTATCAATTTTCGGTATTTACCTATTAACTGATCTGGTCTCGTTTTTAAAATCAGTCACTTGTCCACCAAGTGTACCTATGTAAGATAGCTTATCACAGATCAGCAAAGGGTATTACCGTGTTTACAAACTCCAAGAAAGTTTATCTTCTGGCCATGAACATAAGACTTTCTGAGTTTATGAATTAAAACTACTCAAAGTAGTCTATAATATCGAGCGTGTAGCTTAATTAGATCTTTGGCATTTCAGTGACTTCATAAAATGGTTTTTTCAAACACAGAGACAGTCAAAGTATGAATGGGTTTTAATAAATGTCAAAACTAGAGATTACATGAGCTACAACTATAGGCTAAACGTACGTAAAAATGCAAACAATAAAACAAACAAGAACATAAGAAATAGCGTGATCAGAGTGGATGAAATGAAAGAGAGAAAATAAGAAGAGAGAAAGAGAATAGCTGGTAATAATTACAGACAGGAACCTAATTTCAAGAGACACCTGGAATCAGCTTTAAAGAGGTCAATACTTGCTAGTTTGTTCTCTGTTCGGGTGATGCTGAGAGGCAGGGAGCGCGGACGGTGTCCTGTTTCTGCTTCGTCTTCCGGTGTCGCGGGAAGCTTAAAAGGCTCACTGAATGTAACGTTACCGGAAAATAAGATTCATCTCCCGTAAAGGGAGAGGCAAATAACTTAGTTTCAAAAGAACGGCAGCTAAGACTCGAACATGTGGTGTCCGAGGGAGAGGACCGGAGGTGGGGTCAGAGAGCGAGCAGCGCGCGTAAGAGGTTTTCTTCAAGCTGGGGAGTTGGATAGAATTCGAGAGCATTCGAGAGTTGGAAAGAGAGAGAGGCTCTACCTTTTAAAAACATATGTTTACGCCTTCTTTTTGGGACAACAGCAAATCGGATCTTATGATCTGGAGCGGGAAAGATGTTTCTTTGTTTGTGAAGAAACGCCTACTTTGACTATGTCATGTGAGAGATCAAATTTAACATTCATATTTAGAAATATGGTATTTCCTAGAATAAATGCATATTATTGTACTTTGCAGACAAGATTCGACTCCGACATGTTTTTCCCATTACAATGACACCTCGAATGACGTTTTTTGGATGAAAGAAATACAGGGTTACCTAATTTCCTCATAATCACTAGCATAGTGATTTTTGATTAACATAATAACGTTGCATATATATATACCTCAGACATTATCTTGACCAATTATACACATAAAAATATATATATCAAGAACATTGCTATTGGATCATATGTGGAAATTTCAGTTTCATGAGAGTCCATGAAAAGTGTGTGTGTGTAAAAAGTCAATGTCTTTAAGGCATCACGTGATCTTGGAATGGGAGTTTGGGGGTGTGTTGAGTTACTCAAAGATCGGACCTCGTGGCGAACCTTTGGGGAGTCAGTAATCATATCAGTGGACAATGTCGGTTTGTGTCCTGAATAGCGCTTTTGTGGGTCACTTTTGATGCAAAACAGGGTAATCTTTGAAAACTTAAAGAACAGGGCTGTGTTCTGGGTGTTATTCATTAACTTAATCAAGTGGTCAATATCCTGTGCTGAAAGTCCCAGGGGTCTTCTTAGTCTCTGGCAAGAATGTGTACATTGTTCAGATAAACAAATCATGCATTCGGCTCCCATACGCTACAATATAATAAAAAATAAAATACAAAATAAAAAAGCAATATTCGAATAGTACCTTCAGCATTCGAATAGTATTGATTTTTTAAATATTTCGGGATTCGTTCCAACAGCCCTAATTGCTTTGGTAGGAAAGAGTCTGCAAAGAAAATGTCAATTTTTTCCTGCTGAGAAGCCAAAGATTTCTGCATTAAAGTATAGTGAGTCCATTATCTTCAACATAGGGGCGTCCACACAGAGCTCCAGTGGATTTCAGGTGATGTCTCCTGTCACCACACTGAGTCTTAGTTCCTCATTAGGAGCAGAACCTGACCCAGAAGATGCTTCTGCAGCCTCCTGTCTCGAATTAGCTTATCTAATGGCTGGCACCATCCAGATCAGCTTTTATGTTCAAATAAAAGGCTAAAGGGCCCTGCCATTCTTCATCATACATATATAATCACTTAAATCCTGATTCTATACTTAAATATCTGTCCAGAAATAAAACTAGGTGACTTATCTTCTCTGAGGAGGTAGATGGGACCAAAGTGAAATACATAATACAGGGTTTAAATATGTTCATATTATACATTTGAAAAAGATTAATGATGTTTGATTAAAGGTGAATTCTGGTATTTTGAATCTGTTGACGCTGTCACATTCATCTGGACCAAACAAGGACAGATGTTTGACCCGTCTGTGGTGTAGTTAGTCTCTGAGCCTCTTTTAGCAGCAGGGTTCATGAGGTCGGAGAGCTACAGCTCATCTCTGTAAAAGATCCAGGAGCTGTCAGACCTGCAATGTCCTGATTTAGACTGATGTGGTCCTGGGTCAGGGAGAGGGACTTCCTCTCTGCATCAGGAATGAGCGGATGAAAAGAGGGGGGTGGTGAGAGGTTACAAATCCTCCTGTCAAACCTGTCAGAGGCATTTCAGCCCTCAGGCAGAGGAGGAAAGAAGAACATGATATTGTAAATACATTCGTAATCCTGGACTGTTTGACTAAACATGCATTGTCAGTAAAAAAAAACACAAAAAAAACCTATATTTTCAGAATTAAAACTATCACACAAATTTCGAAAACTCATTTTTCCAGAAATGTCAGTAGTGTTGAATATACTGTTAGATGTTTTAATAGATAAAGAAGAAGATAATGTGGGATTTAAAAGAAATTCTATATTTTTCATTCCTACTGCAATAAAGTACATAAATTAGAGATAATTGGAAAGTATCAGATTATTGAAAATGTGAGAAAACAACAACCAAAAGAAAACTATTAGTGCTTTTATTCTGATTAACAACACCAAAAAAGACATACTGCGAAAGTCTTCAACTGTTCTTAATTTTAAATTTACCTTCCATGCAGTGTGTGAAGTGAGGACATAACCCTTGTTTGACAGTTATCTCTCTCACGAGAACTGCTCATCAGGTGTGTGATGTTTGACATGTGAACACAGCAAGGGTTTATCAGGCCCATTTGACAGGACCAACTCCCTGAACATGTTTACATTATCCCTGCATTCTGATGAAGGTCAGGACTAAACAACATAGTTAGCGTGGTGATATCTGGCTACTGGGAGCCAGTAGCTAATATACTGTACTCTCTTACACTTTTGTTTTTTGCTGTTTTGGGAGGAGTACAATTTTCATATGTGGATTCAGGTGCATTTACATTTGTCCAGCTGCTTGTGAAATGTGTCAAAAAGGTTTCTCAAAAACCTTCAATGGGCCTTGCAGACTCTAGTACCCTTATGATAAGTATCTGGAGGGTAGTACATAAGGCAAAAATAACAATATTAGAGTTAGATGCCATTCAAAAGATTTAAAGTAGTTCACTTTCAAATAAAAAATGTCCTGATAATTTACTCACCCCCATCTCATCCAAGATGTCCATGTCTTTCTTTCTTCAGTCGAAAAGAAATTAAGGTTTTTGAGGAAAACATTCCAGGATTTTTCTCCATATTATGGACTTCAATGGCAACCAATGGTTTGAAGGTTCAAATTACAGTCTCAATGCAGCTTCAAAGGCTCGACACGATCCCAGCTGAGAAATTAGGAACATTTCTAGCGAAACTATCTGCCATTTTCTAGAAAAAAAAAAGATTATATACATTTTAATCACAAATGCCCATCTTGTACTATCTCTGAGATGCGCCACACATTACGTCATCACGTTGGAAAGGTCTTGAGTAGGGTTGGGTACCGAAACGCAGTGCCAATAGGGAACCGGTTCCGACGTAAACGGTAGTAATGAGACCGAATAAGAACGCAATTTTCGGTGCCTGACTTTTCTTACCACCGCCTTTAAAACATCTTGCGGCACGAAAGTTCCAATACATATTAATAAAACATCTCCAGTTAACCAGCAGAGCATTCATTTTGTTCGTTTGTTAAATAAGAGACGATCTAGTGCAGATTTTTTTTTTTAAATCAAGTGATCAAAGTGCTCGTTGCCGCTGCGATCAGTGGCGCGGATATACAGTGTTTTCTCTTGTGGCTCGCGCACACCGCACTGTCTTCACTCGGACGCGCGCTTCAATCCGTTGCAGAGACTCTCTATTCGTTCTGGTGAAATCACAAAATATATGAGCTGTAAATACATAAAAACTGATGAGCATAATCGGTTTTGATGAGAAAGAAAAAAACTGTACGAATGCGGATTAGAACCCAGAACCTCTGACACGCTAGACAAAAGTTCAAGTTTAGCAGGCTGCCCGTGTCTCTATAGCATGCAGTGTGTTTATCGTGCAATTTATACGCGGAAATTAGTTTTTACGTCCATATGATACGCAGTTTTTGCGTGCATTTGATACGCACTTCATTGCGTGTAATACACACGCATCCCACACCACTACTAAACCTACCCTAACCAACCAATGCCTATCCTATGCACGTAAAAAACTATTTTCGCGTATAAATTACATGATAAACACTCTGCGTGCTATAGAGACGCATTTAGTGGTGATGATAACAGCAGCCCTTCCTCTTCGGGTAAGTCTAGTAGGCCTATTTTAATGCCAACTGCAAATCTTGCATATCAAGTAGGCTAGCAAACACCGTTGCCATTCAACAGCGAGTGTGGCAACGTGTGTAAACAAAATGTTTTAACAAAGTTCCAACACTTCTTTATACGAGGGTATACTGTGTGTGTTAAATATTTCGGCTCAGTGTCAGATATTTCTCTGCTTAACCCTCTGGGGACAAAAAACGCGCCCCCACGTTTTGCTCGTGTTTTTTTTTAGCAATGCTAAAAAAAACAAATATATATAAATATATAATATTTATATATTATTTATAAAAAACAAATATTCTCAGATTCTGTAATCTGTATGAAAAGAGAGCGATTCCAGTCGAGCTCATTACGAGCTCATTGACTTAAATTAATTCACGCCTACTGACGGAGCGCGCTATTCACAAGATGTGTTAAGTCATCTATGCAAAACAGGTAAACGCCTCCAAGCAAATGCATTAAACGCTTCAAGTATTATCATTCAGTCACCTGTGCGTTGGGAAGATGGCATGATACAATAATATTCTTCAACTTTTTTAAAAGGAACGTAGCTTCATCACCGCCGCCTGCAACTCGGAGTACGCTTAGCAACACATTCAGAAATCAGAAAGAGTATGTACATTTACCCACTATTATTACAGATATTTTACAGATATTTTCACAAATTAATATGGAAAAACATTTTACTGGTTTTCTAAGGCCAAATTAGAACCTGGAATTGATATTTTTCCCGCAGTGATGAATTAGAAGAGCCATTAATATTATTGATAAACTATTGTTTTCTAAGTCAGCTAAAAATATCTCCATCTCCGCTGTTAAGCAGATGCGCTTTTAGAGAGAAATGCACCTTTCATACGCATTAAATAACCAGAATGTATTAGCTTTTATTTTATTTTACAAAAGCACAACGTTTTCTTGTTATTGTGAGTTTACACAAATAAAAGTAGTTGCGAATAATGTATTATTATTTTCTGTATGACCAGAAATGATAAGAGTATTTTAAGTTGTTTCCACTGTTGATAGGAAAATGCAAGTGTTCACGCGCGCGCCTCCGTGCCATGCAGTGCGCGCTCCACACTCCACACAAACTCTTGGATATGCGTCAAAATCTTGTGTTTATTTGTGATAATCTTAGCCCTGTATTATTATTGTCTAACCCGTATTATGAATGACATTCGACAAATTGCTTTGTTCCTTTTTTGGATAAAAGCGTCTCTAAATATGTAGCCTAATAAATGTTATAATAATGATGATAATTATTATTTGCGTACACGGACCCCAAACACACCGCGTCTTCTAAGTCAGGTGACTGTAAATGCGCAAAAACTGTTTCCATTGCAGTTTTGCGAAATATTCCTTTTTGCACAGTTGGTCGCAAGATCTTTGTGCTTTGCAAAGGACAGCTTGGTAAAAGGCAGGACACACCACTTTGGAAATGCCAGGCATGTAATGTTCACTTGTATCTTCAGTTGAACATTTAGTTCCTCCACATAGAGGAATTACAATAAAACAGATTGAAAAACAAAACCTTTGAATCTTTTTGTTTAGGCTTGATGGGAGTGTCTGTCACACCCCAGGTCTGAATCTTATTAATATTGCTGGGCCATTACCACTCCCACGCATAAACCTCTTCTGACAAAAAAACTGTCTTACAAAGTTTAAATCAATGTATTGTTTTATGTGAACGATTAGGCAGGATGTTTTTCACATCATTTTGAAGCCAGAACTCGAAGCGACGACATCCATTAGTCAAAAGTCTTGGGAAAACATACCTAGTACGCGTTTTGTGGTCTTTTTCAGCTATTTTTTATTTTTTTCAATAACCACGCATAAACATTATTATCTTAAAAATCCAAACATGTACATACATGTTGCTCACACATTCTGGTAGCCCTGTTTGTGCTATATAGAGTGAATTTACACCTTTGCCATTAACATGTTTATAAATAACTGGAAAAAGCACAAATGTCAGGGCATTTCAAAACATCCCAAGGGCCCCAAAAACACCTTGGTCCCCAGAGGGTTAAAGTAAAAGTCCTAATATGTGAAGACAAAATGTTGATCTTAACTTAAGTGTTTTACATCAGTAGCTACTAAACGGTGCAATTATTAATATGAAATCTAACAGCTAGTCAATGTAGATACAAAAAAATCTGTGCACTGTAAAAATACACAACATTGCTTCCCAACAGCATTCCCAAACTCATACCTCATACCTACCCTCATAAAAAAAGTGCCAATGAGCCACAATATTTGTAGTATTTAGGCATATCAACCAAAAAATGCTTTGATTATATGACTCATTAAACTGAATAGAAGAAGAATGTATTCAAAGATTACACACTTCACCTTTAAAATTAATTAATTTTTGAACTAATCTCTCTCTCTCTCTCTCTCTCTTCCATCTACAGGGCAGAATACTCTGTGGCATTAAAGATGACAAGGTCATCATCTCATACACTCACTTTCCGACATGATTTATGAACCTCTGTTCATTAGATTCCACTTTACAATACACATATTCCCTGTGTGTGATTGACTTTCAGCTCTCTCCCAGAGGTCTGATCTCCCTTTTTCATCAATACAGGATAGAAGTGAGGAAAGGTACAATCTTCATGATGTTTCCCATTCAGGGCTTGATCATAGTTCTGCAACTATGGGTATGCATCTTTAGAGGCCATCAATGCATTCCATTAAAAATTGCTTGTGGGGTCCTATCTTGTGCTGTCTGCTGAGGGTCTCAGCGCTCACCTTGCAATCTATAGTATGCACTGAGGGCCCAGCTTTCTTTGGAAGGCTTTGAAGTGCCTTTGATAGTGTGAGGTCCAAGCGAACTGGCACATCTGACCCTGGTCCCATTGCAACAGCCTTTAAATGGGTAATTTAGTTTAAGTTTTTTTGGACAGAAGGAACATTCAATCATTCATTCCAAATCTGTCACAAGCACTTGTTTTTAGTGTAACGTCTCTTCTGGGACTTAAGTAAATGACCACAGTTATTTTGTTTGCATAGGAAAAAATATCAAGGCCCCCAACTATTGCATGTGAGGAACTGTTTTGAAAACATTATCCATAGATTTAATTCCATAATTTATAGACAAAGCATTGTGCAATTGTTTACTCAGATGTTCTAAACAAACACACAATCCCAGACATCATTAAAAACAACGTCATTCCTAACACTTGGGTCCTTCGGAAGGCTGTGCAGATCTACTAACACACTGTCTAAACTGGAAGTAAACATTACAAAAATGTCCATCATCCATTTGTCTTGTTGTCAGGAGTACATCAGTAATAGGGCATATGTCTACTGTACATACACAGTGTCGCCAGTTTCATTGATTTTAATGGTTTGGTTTTGATGCAATGCAGCACTTGAGTACATTCCAACATATACGAACAGCAAAACATCTGACGTGATTCACCAACATATTAATCGTTGTGCAAACTACTTTATGACTTGCAATACGCATTAGGCATCTGTTAACCTGAACACATTTCTGCTCTTGTAAGAACTGCTCTCTTTCTCCTTGTCACTTCTCTGTTCACCACTGGTGGACTATGGAACTGATAAGGTAAGGTACAAATCTTTCTGAGCAAAATTAAAGTCAGTATGTTTATATCAACTTGCCTGCATAATACTACATCAGGTTGAAAGGCAGAGACATCGGAATGTAACTCTATCGCCCCCGTGAGTACTGAGGTTTTTTACCACCAGACCAACACACGAGCACATCAAGCATGTCCATCAAGACTGCTTGTTGTCAGAGAACTGGCCAAGTGCTTGTGTTACTTGTGTAAAGTATATATGTCTGCCCTTAGATTTTTTTTTTTTTTTCAGAACTTATTTCAGAGAAAAAGAGGCAAACAAAACAAATGTAATTTTCCCGACTGCCTCATAAGTTATACATTGTTGTTTTCATCAATTAAAAATAGGAGTTTTCAGAGTTTCAACTTGATTTTCTTACATAGTCCTAAAAGAACAATAAACTTATCACTGCAAAGTGTAACTTCTACAATTACAAAATTCTGGCACAACTATTTACTTAGAAAAACGTAATTTCACATTACAGATTGAATGATCATGATCCAGTTACCCGAATAAATGGCCCAAAAGGCAATCTTGTTTAATGTTTCAGTAAAAGGTTGTTTTGTTCTTTTTATCCTCTTAGAAATGACACAGTGTAACATGGGCCCCCCAAATCTTCTTTAAAGGGTGACCGTCCAGTATTTCAGCTCTACTTTTAGTGTCCTGACTTATTATGAAAAAGAATCATGCCTTGTCCCGTATTTCATTTTCCCTAAAATGTCTTTATTGTTGAGTGATTGAGCAAGTAGTAGTCTTATGTCATGCGAGAATTGCCTAATCAAAGGTTAGACAATCACGTCATAGTATATTTTGAAGGACAAAATGACTATCCAATCACAATTCTCTATCTAGTGAAGGCGGGATCCAGCATCAGTGTTTTAACAATGGAGAGTGCAGAGGAGATCAAGTCAGACGAGAATATGTCACACACAAAAAACAAAAAAACCTTGCACAAATAAGCACGTCCTGATTTTGCCATGTTAGACTTGTTCCCGGGTCCTGGATAATTTAATCATATCCCTACCCCTAAACCTAACCCTAGCCATAAGTTATCCCTAAAATCCAAGGTAAATAATAAGTAAATAACACTTATCTAGAAGCACCTAACCCTGGTTTTAAGCCTAAACTTGACATAAACTGTAAACTTTCCCTCATATCTGATTGGTTGATTGGAATGTTGTTCCAGGTGTTGATCCAGAAAGATGTTGATCCAGGAACATGTTGTACTTGGTGAAATCAGGTTCTGCTACATTTAACGATGATTTTCAAAAATAGTTTAAATTCATAAAAAGGCAGTCACTGTCAGAACCAAGTAAATTAACATTTGTTGAGCTTGTGGAGCTCGCTTTTTGTAGCTATTTTTCTGAATTCCTCAGAGCTGACATTATATAGCATATGCTAGGGCTGCTCGATTATCGAAAAAATCCCGATTATTTTGGTCAGTATTGAAATCATGATTATGTAACACGATTACTTTGGGTACATGTTGCATTTATTAAAGGGCACCTATTATGACATTTAAAATATTCCTAATGTTGTTTTGGGAGTCCCCAACAACAGTTTTACATGCATGCAATGACAAAAAACACTTTTGTTGTCGTATAATATGCATTTATTTTTACCTGATTTGCTCACCGACTCCCAAATGATTCGTTCAACGACTCATTTTTCCAAACCCCTCCTTTGCGCGACGCTAATCAGCGTTGATTGGTCAGATGACCCAGCAGTGTTTACATAGATAATACTTATTTTTAACACGGAGTATGACTCCACTACGAAATTGATCAAAATATTCTATAGGCTATCATCGTATATCATATAGGCTATGATCTGAAATTTGCTTCTGCTCACACCAAATCTGACACTATATTAGGGCCGGCCCATGGAATAGGCAAATGCTAGGGGCGCTAGAGTTCTCAACGGGCCTGAAAATTACAACCCGACCCGACCCGGCCCGTGGCTTTTAAAGCCCGGACCCGAACTAACCCGACACATCAACATGAATTATCTGCCCGAACCCGGCCCGCGGCCCGACGGCCGTGTATTTTTTTTTCTCATACACGTATTGACCAGCAGACGGGAATTCAAATCAACCTTTAATGTCCACGCCTTTTAACAATACAAACAACTGAAACAATAAACTTTAAATATATAAATAGGCTATATAAATATGCCTTAGTCTAAATAAAAATCTTCACACAATAATAAATAAAAAGAACTCAAACATGTAGGCCTACCCAGGCAGCGGGCGGGCTGTACATAACCTGTAGAATTACCATCAGAATCCAGCACCAGTCCTAACACTTTCCAGACCTCTGATTTCCCACTCCTGTAGGATCGATGGTGAATTCACCTGCGGCAAGTTTACTTTTCACCAACTCCATCTTCTTCTCCCGGCTAAAGGAGACGCAGCGCGCAGCGCGCACGCAGGCGTCAGGTCTGCCCGCACCCCTCTCCATGATGCACGCCACGCTACACGCACACGCAGCAGCCAGACTTTTTACGGTGAACAGCAGCGATGATTAATAAATGTTTTTTTTTTTTTCACTGAGCGGAAAAGATTAAGCCCGAGGTCCGACCCGACCCGAGTCATTTGCTTATATTTTCGACCCGAACCCGGCCCGACCCCGCGGGTCCCATCGGGTTTGTCGGGCCGACCCGACCCGTTGAGAACTCTAAGGGGCGCCACTCAATAGGTGCGCCAAATAATATATCTTTTTTATTATTATTTTTACTAATACTAATTTAAAACCATTAATTTTAAATACTACAAAATAAAATAAAAATAAAGAACTCCACAAAAACTTAATTAAGTCCCATATATATATAAATATATATATATATATATATATATAAATATATATATATATATATGTATGTATATATATATATATATATATATATATATATATATATATATATATATATATATAAATGAATTAAGAATTGTCAATTTTGATTTCATGTTGACTTTAATGTATGAAATAAGATAAGTTCAGTGTTGTTTATTATATCAGTAAACTGGATTATGCACAAAATTACCATACATGATAATTATGCTCTATCTCTATAATTATTTGAATTTAAATTAAATCCCAATTTACATCAGTGTTGGCAGGAACAATTGGCTCATTGCACCTATTTCTGTGCTTAATGGCCCCAGTTTGTGTAAATGGCGTGTGTGAGGGACTGTGACTATAGCCGGCAGCCAGCAGCCAGTGTTTGGACAAGATCATGGACAATCCAGTGGCTTTTGGCCAGAACTTTTTTTTCAGAATACTGACACCTGACAAACACAGGGCCATAACATTTTTCATTCCAACCTAAAGGTTTTCCTGTTGCGCTCCCCACTCCCTCCCGTCCCTTCCATCCATAGTTTAATTGATAGTGTAACTGATTGATTTATTGCTTCAGTAGCCAAATTGAAATTTTCCTATAAAATGGCATCTGTCTCTCTTCCAAAACTCTTTGTCATGTGGAAATCTGCATTCAGCCTTTAATAGGATTGAGTTGTTTCATTTTGCAATAAACCAAGCATGATATTCCCAGTACTGTTAACTATTATCAAATCAAAACAGCTTTCTATGGCATAGAGATATTGGGCAGGAGATGACAATGTTGTTATTACTGTTTGGAAAACATACACTGGATGAGAATGAGTTCAGTTTTGGACTAGAGGACAAGTCTAAGCAAACGGATGGATTTGTGTGTTAATGCATGGCTGCGCTGGGAGAGTAATGAGGTGTAGCATATCAGACTAAGTGGCTAATGGGCTGTGAAGTCATTAGTGCAGTGCCGCCCACTCTCTTTCTATTTGCTTCGCTCTCTTTTATTGCCTGTCTTACTATCCCCATATATTTGCTAATTTTGTGTATGTGTGTATCTGTTCTCATATGATGTGAAGGCTAATCTTCTTTAACCCTTATGTGCTGTTGGGGCTGTTTTCAGCCACTATGGGGTATTTTTTAGTCTTATTTTGGCCATAACTTTCTCTGTGTTTCAGCAAATGGAATGGTTTTTGGTGACAAATCTTATTTTGACACACATTTTGGGAAAATGCTTTGAAATTTTTCAAAAACTCAACAGTACACTCTGGGAAAATTCACTACCCTTTCGTTATGTTCGTGGCTGAAAACAGCCACTACTTTAAACTGCTGTAAAAATGTATCAGATAAACATTTTTTTTTTTTTTTTTTTTTTTCATTAAATCTATTAATCAACCTCAGTCCTGTTCAAAACTACTAAATGTTTAAAAAAAATCTGTATTTTAACTCTTTAATTGACAAATTCATAAATGATGTCACTGATTTGGGGGAAAAAACACACAAAATGACTTATTTTCAATATAAAATGTGATTGTGGACTGGATTTTTTTTTACCTTTTATCACAGTCTTGGACATGTCAAAGATTAGAAACAACATTGGTTTTGATGCATTGTTAGTTTTTGTGCAGCATCAGATTTTAACTTTTTCTCCCACATCTGTTCGTGGCTGTTTTTGCCCCATTGACTTCCATTATAACGACTCTTTTTGATTGCAAAGCCATGATACCATATAATCATGCATTTTTGATTGTTAGTGGTTTTCCCTGTTGGGAAGAGGTAAAATTTTTAATTTTTACTGTTGATAACCAGGTGGCACCATTAACGCTTTAGATAGGCCTGTGCAAAAAAAAAAGCTTAGTTTCTGGCTTTTACATGGAGTTATATGGAGTATAATAGCATAATAAAGTGTGTGTGTGTGTGTGTGTGTGTGAGAGAGAGAGAGAGAGAACTCACCTTGATGCGTATGAGAAAATCAAAATATGCACCTCAGCTCTCAGAACTACATGGAGTAAACAAAAACAAAGTAAGTGTATTTATGCATCTGCTGCCTTTTGATGGTGAGAAATGCAGACTAAACAAAAACTAAGCAAGTGGATTTAAACACTTGCATGCAAGCCTGCTGGTCATTTGATGGTGAGAAGAGCAGCAAGTAACATGAGAAAGGGCTTGACTTGTAGTGAAGTTTTAGAGATGATTCTGCAGCCTGACCCCTCCAGCGATCTGCAGGATGTATTGTCTTCTCCCTCTGACACCACAGACTCAGGAGAGTCAGACCATGATTTGGATGTGGCACCCTCATCATCCTCTCTAGCTTCCACTGAAGGCAAGGAGGATTCGGAGGATCCTGGGTCTGGGTGGATTGGGAGAAACGGCGAAGTGTGGTTTTCCACCAACGCGGAGACAACTCCCTTTCTTCAGCCTGCCAGAGGCGTGACTCCAAAATTTTATCTGATCAATTTTTACAGCAGTTTAAAGTAGTGGCTGTTTTCAGCCACGAACATCATCATCATCATCACTTTATTTATAAAGCGCTTTCACATCAGCAGCAGCTGAACAAAGTGCTGTACATAAAGGCAACAAAACATCAACCAAGACAAAAATAACAGTCACAATATCATAAAATAATAAACTAGGGGTGAAAATCTAACCCAATAAAACTATATCAAAAATAAAACAATTAAGAGCAAATACTAGCAAATAGGATCAAGTCTCAGTTTGGGTTGAAGGCCAAAGTGTAGAAGTAAGTTTTAAGAAGAGTTTTAATAATCGGTATTGAGGACGCCTGACGAATGGTTAAAGGTAAGGCATTCCATAATTTAGGAGCACAAACAGAGAAGGCCCTGTCCCCTCTGAGCTTCCGCTTGGATCCGGGGACGACAAGGAGCAACTGGTCAGCCGACCGGAGTGACCGGGAGGGAGTGTAGCGGTTGAGTAGTTGAGTTAAATAAGACGGGGCAAGACCATTTAAAACTTTAAAAGTAAACAATAGGATTTTAACCCTTTCACACGTACGATCACACCCGTGTGATCAGTCTTGGCTGGTCCCTGGAGCGTACGATCACACCGGTGTGATTAGAACGGTCAGCGCATCACGTGATCAACTGCTAAATTCAAATGTGCTTTCGCGCGTTGGCTGGCGCTGAGCCAGAGATGGACGTGCTCGCGCTTGTCATATATCACAACTATTCAGTGTTTTCAACCACATAATGTTTATTTTAGGTTTCAGGCATTTAAAATCACATAAGTACTAGCAAACCAATGAATTTGAGTTTGTAAAATACACATAGATGTCTATGGAAGCGCCAATAATAATCCTTTCCATTATAATAAGACGACATGTTTTATTCATACCAGATACACAATGTGTAAGTAGGTTTACATTTTACCCTATTCTTCTCCCAGTTAACCTGCCACTTACTTTCATGTATTTCGTGAGAAGTGGAGGAATTGACGTGTTGTAAATCCAGCACAAACTAACATGGCGCCGCCCATCGCGCATACAGCTCAACTAACGCGATCGTTATAAAAGTGTTTAAACAACCAAACACATCCACATGCACATATTTGACAATCGGAATATCTGTGTTTCATGCTATATCTAACATATTTTGGAATATTTTGATTCAAAAAGAGAAAATTACATAAAAGCAGATCATCATTCATTCAGTGCTGTGTTGTGTTTGCGCTGTGTCACGTGACAAGCAATGACGCGTCACCATGGAAACGATAAAGTGACAGGTTCTAAATAACGGTCGCCTTAAAAAACTCACGCTGTGGGGTCAGTTAGAATATTTTAAACTTACGTGTGAAAGGGTTAAAATGGACTCTAAAATGCACAGGCAGCCAGTGGAGTGAAGCCAGGACGGGAGTGATGTGTTCTCTCTTCCGGGTTCCGGTCAAAACCCGTGCAGCAGCGTTCTGAACTAGCTGCAGACGTGCGAGTAGGGATTGACTGAGTCCAAAATAAAGGGAGTTACAGTAATCCAGCCGTAAAGAAATAAAGGCATGGATTACGGTTTCTAACTGCTGCCTGGAAAGGAAAGGTTTCACCTTTGCCAGCTTCCTTAGATGATAAAAACTTGATTTGACTGTGGCATTGATTTGGCTGTCCAGTTTAAAATCACTGTCCAGTCTAAAACCAAGATTTAAAACTGTAGGTTTAAGATACGAGGCTAGAGGACCCAGCTCAACAGGGGGGGTCTCATATGAGCCACCAGGTCCAAACATTATCACCTCTGTTTTCTTTTCATTAAAATGTAAAAAGTTTAAGGCCATCCATGCTTTAATATCCTCCAGACATGCTAAAAGAGGTGTAATTGAACAGGTGTCATGTCGTTTTAAGGGTACATAAATCTGGCAGAACATAACGAAAGGATGTGAATTTGAACGATGCACAAGGGTTAAAAACTTTATTTATCCCCTTGAGGTTAGCGGAGGAGTCTTTCCCAATACACATTTCCATAAAGCATGTATGGAGATGCAGTTGTAACAACAAAAAACTGTGGTTTATTCATTAAAATCTCCGGATTACTTTCCAAACAAAAATACAAAATGAAACATCCAAGAATGTGAAATGCCAGTGTGAAATGTGATAATTGCATGCGATTGAAGAAACTGTTGCTCTTCAATCGGACCCTGAGATATGTGCTCGCCGGAGACCGCCGGAGACCGTTGCCCCTCGAAACACACGAGGTAGCAGGGTTAGCATAACGGTCCCCTGAGGGTACCGTATAATGAGGTGTTAAGCTCTTTACTTCGGGGGAGAGTGCCCTCGTTGGCCTGACCCCTTGGGCGTCAGGACCTTTTCCCCACAGCCTTCTGGGAAATAATGACGGTCCTCAGATCCATCTTACCCCTTAAAGGCTGCGGTTGAGAGTGCCAGCCCGAACCGCAGTCCATTAGGAGGGCTCGGGAGCAAACGCTCTGCTACTGTTGAGATATGTTTGGCAGAAGTTCCTACGCTGCCAAAAAATCTACTAAGAGAACCAGTCTATCAAGACTGGTCTAGGTGTTACTCAAGCGACCAATTCGGTGCCCTGTATGGCGAACCGGCAGGGAACGACTGAACTGACTGCTCTGGGACCCTCCTTGGAGGTGGCGGGCATCCCAGGACCACTACGTTTCCGGGTGGAAACACACAAAGTGGTGGGGTTATCATAACAGGGCAGCGGGCACCGTATAATGAGGTGTTAACCGCCTTACTTTGGAGGAGACTGCCCTCATCGGCCTGACCACTCGGGCGTCAGGACCTTTTCCAGGCAGCATGCTTAAAAATATAATGGTCCTCATATCCATCTTACCCCTTGAAGGCTGCCGTTGAGAGCGCCAACCCCCAGTCCTTTAGTGGGGGCTCAGGAGCAGACGCTCTGCTTCTGTTGAGATATGTTTGGCAGAAGTTCCCACGCTGCCAAAAAATCTACTAAGAGAACCAGGCTCTCAAGACTGGTCTCTGGGATTACTCAAGCAACCAGTTCGGTGCCATGAAGCGGCGCACCGGCAGGGAACAGCCGAACTGATTGCTCTGAGACCCTCTTCGGAGAGGGCGACTATTAATAAAGACCTCAACTCAGATGAGTATTTAACATTTCATTTCATTATAATTAAATGCAGTCAGAAATCAATCAGATAGAGAACTTGGTCTGAATGAAAGGTTGAATATATTATTTTCATACATACTACTTTCAAAGCCAGACAAATATTTTTTGTAATAATTTCTCAAAATTAAATTCATATTATCTCAAACACAAAAATAACCATAAATAATAGTCTGCAAACACATAATTAGTTTGCACACAATCATAAGAGAAAGAGAGAAAGGGAAATTCCTGTCTGCTCAGTTCCCTGCCCATATATATATATAGAGGGGTGGCACGGTTCACAAAACCCACAGTTCGGTTCGTATCACGGTTTTAGGGTCACGGTTTTCGGTTCTGTACGGTGCTTGTTGTTATTTTTTCTTTTAATCTTTAACACTCCAGAAATTTCCTTCAGCATATGATATATAGCTTATTAGCTTAATTATCCACAATTTAGAATACAGTATATATATTTTTTATATGTATTATCATTATGTAATCATGCACTATGAATTTGACTTGACTTTAGTTTAAGCACATTATTGGGACCATCTCTGAGTAAAAGCTAGGTGATATTTTGATACAGCAAAAGAGAAGACATTGATGATTACATTATTTTTGTTTATTTGGCACAACAAAATGAGAATGTGTATTGTTATCTCTACAGGAACTTGTGCCTTTTTTGCACACAAAGATTAACTTGCCTTTATCAATTATCAAACTGCCAACTTCAGTGTAGCTCTTAAAAAGAGAGGAACTCTTAAAGCTCTGTCTTTTAAACAAGTGAAAATACTTTAAACATAAATATATAATATAATGCAATAGCATAATATAATGAGGCAATAACTAGCAAAGGCCATAATCATAAAGTCAAGCATAATTTTAACCAGCTTAACCATCTGTAGTGAGAGCTACGTGGGCTGTGTCGGACAATTCTTTTTCAATTTCTCCTCGTGTCTCGTCATACAGTTTTGGAATTATAGTGGTGCCGAAGTGGCGGCGGGAGGGAATATTATACCGCGGCTCGAGTACATTCATCAGCTGACGACCGTTTCCTAACCGGCTCTCTCCTGTTTATGCTTACCGACACATTGGCGTGATGTCTTCTCAAATGAACTGTCATATTAGAAGTGTTTCCATTAGCATATTGGATGCATTTTGTGCAATGCTTGCACACAGTCGCAGTTCTATCCACTGTTTTATTTCCGTTGCCATCGTAAGTAATAGGAAATCAAAAATGTTCCCACACATCGGATTTGAACGACGCGGGCGCATCAGCCAACTCCGGGCAGCCTTTATTATCTGCAGCACACTTTGACTGTCTTTGGATGTTCATGCAAAACTGTCTGAGCACGAGGCTACATTGTGCATGCGTCGAACCGTATGAACCGTGACCGAGACAAGCGAACCAAACCGAGACAAGCGAACCGAACGGTTCAGGTGTTTTTTCATGTACCGTGCCACCCCTAATATATATATATATATATTGCGGACCCATCATCTACACGTTGCCTCGGCAAACGCGAGATCTGAGCCAATAGATTCTTATTGGAGATAAGCAGACAGATAATCTACGTGCTGCCTTGGCAAACACGCGATCTGAGCCATCTACTACAGTATTGCATCAGGCAGTACATTGTAATCTCCCTGATGGAAAATTCATTAATTCATTGCTATAGGAGAGGAATAATTTTCTAAACTCGTTAAATCATCTAAATTGACAACATGTATGTTAGACCCTATACCGACTGTTCTGCCCTGCGGCGTTGAGTCATAGTTCCTAGTCGGACCCGTTTCAGGGACGGACCTGTTCGTGCAACAGTGCGGAAATCATTCATGAGTCTGCTTCATTACAGAGCTTGGTCAGATCTTTGTCTGTAAGTAATTACACGTCAGCATTGTGGTTTTCTGAGTGATGTACATGTTTACCTTCAGTAATGTATTTTATTACGTTAGTGACTGTATCGGTTTTCTCGAGTTACGCTCTCGGTTGAAGCTTCTCGAGTTAGCTCTCGGTTGAAGCCTTTCAGTTGCTCCAGCATGGAGCCTCGGCGCTTCGTCTCAGGTTAATTAGTGGGTTTGTTTACATCTGTTGATTCATATGGATAATGCGTGTAACGGTGTAGCAGTGAGTTTGGTGATGCTGCGGATCTTTGTTTAATTTCTATACATTAAGAACATCTGTAGTTTATTGTGCAAAAGTGTTGATATAGAGACAACTGTGTAACCTTACAGTTACTGGGTAACTTTATATTTTATTGTGTAAAAGACAACAGACGTTACACTTTTGTAATGTTTATTTTCTGTTTATTCTTTCAGTCTTACAGACTTAAATGGAGAAAAACTTCAGAGATAAAACTGAGGAAGAAAGGAACAAAAGATAAAAGATCAATCCGCAACAAGACTTTTGGAGTTTCTCTTCTTCATTGCTGTTAACTATCTGTCTAGCCGTACAAAGCAGCCGTCGTACTGCGAGGGCAGAATAGAGAAGACAGTAATACACAAAGTTCATCGCGAAGCAGTTCAATACTGATTCAGCGTTGCTGACCCATCGTCATCCAAGTAACCAGGATGGATGAACGGAGTAACACAGAAGAAATACATCAGTCCTTGGTGACTAGATCCAACGCCCAATCAAGTAGCAAATCATCAACAGCAAGCTCTGCTGCGCTCAGAGCTCGAGCCAAAGCTGCCCGCATACTGGTTTCAATCGCTAAGAAAGAAGAGGAGATGATGGTCGAAGAGGCAACATTAAAGGCAAAAATGCACATTCTAAAGAAAGAAAAGGAGGCAGCTACAGCCTCCGCAGAAGAAGCAGTGTTTGTGGCTGCTGTGGAAAATGCAGAGATAGACTCTCATCATGACATTGACTTACCACTCTCGCCATCCAACGCTGCACAACAGACAAGTGAGTACGTTTTGCAACACAGCGGTGGTGCGTCAGAACACATATCTATACATACATTTTTACAACCTGCGTTAGAGAAAGTCAAACAAGAAATGAGTAACCTTAGAATCGACAATGAAGATACTCACCTACAAATAGCTCCTAAAAATGTGAAATCTCAACGAGCAGTGAACACCACGCAACATACTCCGGAAACGTTCCTCCTGTGCAAACACAGAAAAAGAGACAATTAGATTCACATGTAGATTCAACTTACCTGAGACAGCCTGCACAGCAGAGGTGGGACCCTGACAACTCTGTAAAGCATACAGCAGCCACGCCAGACGTCGCAAAATACCTAATGTGAAGAGAAGTGGTCACATCTGGTTTAATGGAGTTCGATGACCACCCGGAGAACTATTGGGCGTGGAAAACTTCCTTTCAAAGCATCATTGATGATTTCAACTTAACTCCAAGAGAAGAGTTAGACCTCTTGATTAAAAGGCTCGGGCCAGCGACTAAGGAACAAGCAAAAATAATTTGAGCCATACACAGCCACATCTCAGCTGCAGGGCTAAATATGGTTTGGCAAAGACTAGAAGAGACCTATGGAACCCCAGAGGCAGTTGAACATTCACTCCTGAAGAGGATCGAGGATTTCCCCAGAATCTCAAACAGAGACAATGTGAGATATAGAGAGCTTGGAGACCTTTTGCTTGAACTCGAATATGCAAAAGAAGGATGATACCTCCCTGGACTAACATATCTCGATACCTCACGTGGAGTAAACCCCATATTAGAAAAGCTCCCATTTAGTCTCAAAGAAAAGTGGATTTCCCAAGGGTCAAAGTATAAAGAAAACAACCATGTCCCCTAACCACCTTTCACCTTCTTTTCACAGTTTATTCGTTCTGAAGCTAAAACCAGAAATGACCCTAGCTTTATGATATCTCAAGCTCACTACTCAGGTCCAAACAAGACAGAGAGACTCACAAAATACCACAACAATGAACCAGTGTCTGTGAGGAAGACTGGCATGTTTTCTGAAGTTAAAGCGGCTCCTACAGGCTCTGTTGAAAAAGGAGCTACAGATCCAGACTGACTATGCCCCTTGCATAACAAGCCTCACGCACTCAGAAAATGCCACACATTCCGCAGCAAGCCTATAAAGGAGCGTAAAACCTACCTCAAGTACCACTTTTCCACCAGCAAGAACCAGGTGCTGGTTCAGAGCTAGAGCTATTGCCGGTTCGGAGTTGGTTCTACTGACGGGTCTTCTAAGAACCGGTTTGCCTTTCCACAGGCTAGAGAGCCACAACAGACCCAGATCTTACGTAACTGTGTATACATCTCATGTTGCCCAGCAACGGTAGCGCCAAACAAAAACACACCAGGCTTGTTCGAGATGATTCGGCTTCTTGCAGACCGATCGCCGCATGACATCAAAGCACTGCGAAAGCGATCCAAAACCACAAGGAGTCGTATGAATTGAATTTTAGGTGGTAGTTTAAATAGTTCTGAATTTGAATTTTTTTAAACGAATATTGAACATTTGAAATTTAACAAATTGAAATGTTCAAGAGAAATGTTTTTATGGCTGAATTTTATAGACATGTATTTTCAAACAGTAATATTCAGTTTAAAAAAATTCAGATTCAAGTTTTCAAGATGAAGAAATTCAGAACTTCAAATTCAGTTTTCTAAAATTCAATGTCAAAAATTCAAGTTCAAAAATTCAGATCTGACAGAAAGTAGGTCACAGGTCATCCACAGGGAAGAGTAGATGATCTCAGAAAAGTCGAACAGAGCATTTTGGCCAATTGGGGACTGCGGAAGTTTTCCAGCGCGAACGTGGTGGTGGTTCAAGAGGTTGCCAACTCTCTGACTCTTGTCATGAATCGCCCGGAGGTCTATTACATGTACGACGCAGTCTAGACCGGACGCGAACGGTGCGACGCGACCCGTGAAATCCCCAACAGCACACGGATTCCCCATCCTATTTCTGACCTAGTCCCAGCTCTTTGCAACAGTCGCTTCAAGCTGTGTTGCGTCGCGCCGCTCACGTCCTGTCTGTGTAACTGAGGTCTAGTAGACAAGGTGGCGTTCTAATCAATTTTACACAAAATGTAGGCTACTTTAAAACAAACACCAGAGACCGCTTAGACAAATGTCCCACGTGCTGAGAACGCTAACCTAACATATAAACACAAAATCATTCATGTGTAAGAATCACTTATTACCTCCGGCCGATTCATGAGTGGACATTCTAAAACGCTTATGTGAAAAACGCTTAACGTGGCTCACTGTACGAAGTAGAGTGCGGATCGGGCCGAATTTTTCAGTCCGAGCCCGGCCCGCGTCCGACAGAGCAGTAACCGAACCCGACCCGACCCCGACAGGCATAAAGATATTTATGTTCGAGCCCGACCCGAGACCGGCAGTTAAAATCCCATTTTTTTCTCATACTAATGACATTTGTACGTTTGTTTGTGTGGAAAGCCCGCTTTTATTAAGCAACTGTAGGAAGGCAATCGGAAATGTCAACAGGACAAGCGCATCAGCGCACGGAGCAACAAGCGCTCTTAACACCTGGCGCGCGCACATTATGCACGTGTTTCGTTGTCACGGCTACATAAACAAATGTCCGCACACAGGAAGACGGATGTTATGGTAATATTTTACATGTATTTTAATCACAAAAACGATCGTTTGCATCAAGTGAAAGCATCAGGCACATCGGCTACCTACATAATAAGCTGTTTTAAATTTAAAATGTTCAATGCCTTATCGCGCTGATGTGACCGAGCCCGACCCGAACCCGAACATCATTTCTAAATATCTGTCCGAACCCGGCCCGGCCCGTCGGGTACCGGCGGGTCCCGTCGGGCTCGGGTCGGGTATCCATCCTCTAGTACGAAGACACTGATATTAAAGGACCAAACTCAGTACAAATCATATTAATAAACCATACTTTGTATAAAAAATCAGATGAGCCCAGAATACCTACGCAACGCGTTTAATTGTGCGTTAAGCATTTCCTTACCATAGAAAACCGTTATAAGAAAACGCTTAACGTGGCTTACTGTACAAAGACAGTGATATAAGGACCGTACACATCATATTAATAAACCATACTATGTATAAAAAATCAGATGAGCCCAGAATATGAACGCAACGCGTTAAGCATTTCCTTACCATAGAAAACCGATAAGAAAACGCTTAACGTGGCTTACTGTACAAAGACAAGGACCAAACTCAGTAGCCTACGCATCATTATTTATTTATTATTATAATAATACACCATGTATAAAAAATCAGATGAGCCCAGAATATAAACGCAACGCGTTAAGCAAATTCCTTAATAGAAAACCGATATGAAAACGCTTAACGTGGCTTACTTTACAAAGACAGATATTAAAGGACCAAACTCAGTACAAATCATATTAATAAACCACTTTGTATAAAAAATCAGATGAGCCCAGAATATGAACGTACGCTTTTAATTAAGCATGTTCTAATCATAGAAAACCGTTATAAGAAAACGCTTAAAGGAACACTTCACCCATTTGCATTAGACTTTGTATCTTTAGAAACCCAGTCACATTTTCGAATGGTCATGGTTTATTCCCTTATTTTCCCCTGAGATGGGAGAAATAAGGATTTAAGTGTTCCACTTCCTGCTTTTTATGACGCAAAAATCGTCATAAAAAGCAGGAAGTCAAATTTCTTTGAATAAGGGTAAGACTACAAACACTAGCTCATCATTTATCCAGTAGAAGGCGCTGTTCCGCATGTTTTCAACCCGCCCATAGAGGGATCTCACTCACAGAATGTACATATAGTGTCAGCCATTCTTTATTTGGAAGCTAAGCTAACAGATTCTTATTCTGTGGAGAAAGCTGAGTAGTAGCGGTGACCATCCTCTTTTTCCCGGACATGTCCGGCCGTCGAGATGTCCGGGATTCGGCTTTTGCTTTCTGCAGTCGCATTCATAGTTTACATGCACACCTTTTGTTTCAATCTAACGTTAACTGAATTCATTCCGATTGGTGAATCTGAATGTAGTGTTTATATGAACGCTAAACAAGTGATCGTTTGATGTGCGTTTTAACATTGCTAGGAAAATTCCCGCTCCTCCGTGAGAGATACGAGACCGGTGCGTCTCACAGGCGCCGGCGCCACTCATCAGTAATCACGCCACCGGGCTCGCATCGTTCTCCGCGGCCGTCAGTCTCGTTCCTGCTCGTCACAGTAAACATGAGGAATGGCGACTGAAGAACGCAAAAGCCGAATCCTGGACATTTTGGGCGACATCAAAATACTGGGCAGACTCACGGAGACTCACTAGTAGCATAGCCTTGTTGTTTACTGCGATCTCTTACCGGTAGGCGTGGCCTCCTAGGGCAGCGAAGCAAGTGCATTCTGGGAGTTGTTGTCTTTCATCCCCATAAGCCAAAAATAAATTTTCTGGCTTTTCTCAGTCTAGAAGGCTCCAAATTCAAAAATAATTTCACATTTCTTCTACATAAATGACCCATTTTAAATACACATTCATCTTTCCAGAGGTGAAGTGTTCCTTTAACGTGGCTTAATAAACCTTAAATGGTCCTTAATAAACCATAGGCCTATATGTATAAAAAAATCAGGTTTAAGGTTTATTAAGCCACGTTAAGCGTTTTCTTATAACGGTTTTCTATGATTAGAACATGCTTAACGCGTAATTAAACGCGTTGCGTAGGTATTCTGGGCTCATCTGATTTTTTATACAAAGTATGGTTTATTAATATGATTTGTACTGAGTTTGGTCCTTTAATATCACTGTCTTCGTACAGTGAGCCACGTTAAGCTTTTTTCACGTAAGCGTTTTAGAATGTCCCTCAGAGAGTGGCAATTGGCCAAAATGTTCTGTTCGACTTTTCTGAGATCATCTACTCTTCCCTGTGGATGACCTGTGACCTACTTTCTGTCAGATCTGAATTTTTGAACTTGAATTTTTGACATTGAATTTTAGAAAACTGAATTTGAAGTTCTGAATTTCTTCATCTTGAAAACTTGAATCTGAATTTTTTTAAACTGAATATTACTGTTTGAAAATACATGTCTATAAAATTCAGCCATAAAAACATTTCAATTTGTTAAATTTCAAATGTTCAATATTCGTTTAAAAAATTTCAAATTCAGAACTATTTAAACTACCACCTAAAATTCAATTTTGTTAGATTACACTTGCAAATAATTCAGATTTACACAATTCAAATTCAAATCATTTTGTCATAATATTAGCTCCATACGTTTCGAGAGTGTATAAGATAACACGCAATTTTGGGGGGAATAACCTCAGTAGCCTACCTATAATAGAATAATCAAAAAAGACTTCACATATAAAAAAATAAATATAATACAAACACATTTCCAAAACTGTAAAAGGTTAGGTTATTTAACAATTAAAAATAAACTCAAATAATAATAATTATTAGTAGTAGTACATTTAGGCTACATATTTAAAAGATGCTTTTATCTAAAACAACTTACAAAAAAGGAACACAGCAAAGTCAAATGTCCGTCATAATACAGGTTAGACAATAATTTGTATTGTGTATTAAGTGGAATACATCAAATTGTCTGCTTCTGCATGTGCATGCTTAATCTCAATTGTAGCGGGTATGGGGTGGAATATATACGATTTAATATGAATGACGTGCATCAAAATCTTTTGTTTATTTCTGATAATCTTAGCACTTTATTATTATTGCCTATTATGACTGATATTTGATGAATTGCTTTGTTCCTTTTTTGTACGTTTTGGACTAAAGCGTCTTCTAAATATGTAGCCTAAAATGTAATAATAATAATAATTATTATTATTATTATTTGAGTTTATAACTATAAATGATTTAACTTTTTTGGACGCTTTAATCCAAAAAAGGAACACAGCAATTAGTCAAATGTCAGTCATAATATGGGTTACACAATAATAATACAGGGTTTTATTTGATTATCAAAAAATAAACACAAGATTTTGACGCATATCCAAGGGTTTGTGCGGAGTGTGAGCGCACACTGCATGGCACGGAGGCACGGGCGCGAACACTTGTATTTTCCTATCAACAGTGGAAACAACTTAAAATACTCTATAATTTCTGGTCATACAGAAAATAATAATACATTATTCGCAACTACTTTTATTTGTGTAAACTCAAAATAACAAGAAACCGTTGTGCTTTTATAAAATAAAACAATCAGGCGCGCTTTCATGATCTCCGTGAACTGGAGCGCGTCTCAAAAATGATCTGAAATGTCTAACTGTATTATGACTGACCTTTGACTAATTGCTGTGTTCCTTTTTTGGATAAAAGCGTCTTCTAAATATGTAGCCTTGTAGGCTGATAATAATAATGATAGGCTAATTATTATTATTATTTGCGTTTATAAATATAGAGTTCACCTAAGTCATTAATATGTTTATCATAAAATAATTTATGAATGCTTTATTTATTATGCAAAAAATGTAGGCCTATTTTATCCAAAACTGTAAAATATAGCCTATAAAAATAAAGCATTGATAAATTATTTTATGATAAACATATTACTGTCTTAACTGAACTCATTTATAGTTATAAACTCAAATAATAATAATAATTATTATTATTACATTTTAAGCTACATATTTAGAAGACGCTTTTGTCCAAAACGTACAAAAAAGGAACAAAGCAATTCGTAAAATATCAGTCATAATACAGGTTAGGCAATAATAATAAAGTGCTAAGATTATCAGAAATAAACAAAATGCACGTCATTCATATTAAATCGTATATATTCCAAATAGACTGCACGCATTTAGAGCAATTCAAACATTTACACCTGTATTCACAATCATCTCTGCATAAGGCAATATTTTAGCAAGATAAGTGTCATAGGCTAACCAAAACCGAACAATTATAATTTTAGACAGAATCACATTTTACTGGAGGCTGAAATATATTTGCACTAAATCATATTTACACCTAAGCAGATATTCGCAAATAAGCTACATTACGCATAAGGTAGTATTTTTAGCATGATAATCAGGGTCATAAGCTAATCAAAAAGGAGTGAAATATATTTAATATACAAATATGTTTAGAGAGTAATATCACATTGAAATATATACACGAATGTTAGGGATATTTTAAGGCAAATTATTCCTGTAAGATGTCAAAAGCTAGCCAAAACTAAGCAAAATATAGTCTGAAAATTCATATTGTTCTATATAAACAGAAAAAGAATTATATAACACTAAACAATTTACTCCGAACTTGTATCATCGGCAGGATCAATTCGATCATGAAAATGCAGCCGTTCGTCATCTGAGTTGCAATTTTCTTCCTCTAAGGAAAGGGTGAATTCTTCCTCGCTGTCCAGAATCATCTGAAGGGTGTCTTTACCGGAGAAGCATGCCATCCTCAAAACGCGATGAACTATCAGTGAATCTGGCGAAGAAACTCAGTGTTTTTGTAGCATTATTCAGGGGGCGTGTGCGATGTATATAGATCACCTAAACTATTACCATGTGAATAGCGCCGGGGAGCGTGTTGGCCTCAGCTCATTAAAAATAATGAAGGGAGAACGAAACAACTGTGCCTCTCCTTGGTTTCAAACAGATTACATAAACTGAGATTTTATATATATATATATATTCTCAGTTTATGTATATAAACTGATATATAAATATATAATATATAAATTACTTCATTTAAAAGAAGAGAATTCTAGCTTCATAAAGACATCTCTCGTTCCTGAGTGACAAGTATTCGCTGAGTTACAGTTCATTTTCGGATGCGTTTCATAATGGACTTCACTGACAGAGAGAAGGCAGAACTCGCATCATGTTTATTTTTCTTTATTTGGCGAAAGACACAACACTTTGTTTTTATTGTGAGAATACAAAAAAAATATAGAAACTTAACTGGATCGAATGATGTAAAACACTTAAATGTAAGATCAAAACCAACAGAGTATTTTGAATCTCTTTTGCACTAAGAAAAAAAGTGAGCAGATCACACCGGCGTGATTGCCGACCCCAGAGGGTTAAATTGATACTTGCAGTGTCTCTGTGCCGGTTACACAATTCTTGAAGTTGTTGAAAATTAAAGTTGTTACTGGTTTTGTGAGTGTCACATGTTGAAGTTGCAATCGTGTTCCTCTCCGTTGGATGAAGAAGATATGATGAACTTGCACAAATCCCAGAGTGAGTTTTAAAGATTGTTTGGTACATATACCAAATAATTGTGTCTGGTTTGTATCAGTCGTTACAAAGTGTAGTAGTGAGTTTGGTGATGCTGCGGATGTTTGTTTAATTTCTATACATTAAGAACATGTTTGTTTAATTTCTATACATTAAGAACATATGCAGTTTATTGTGTAAAAGTGTTTTATATAGAGAATTAGGGCTGGGCGATAAAACGATAACGATAATTATCGCGATATCATTTTTCTCGATAAAACGATATCAAGAGTTCGATAAATGTTCGATAATGTTTTTGCGCCAAAAGCGGAACGAATCTCATTTGAACCGCGCGCCACACGGACCGTTTATCCGCTCGGCTCAAAGTCCAAACGGCAGCGCGAGTTCACTCGAGCAGACGTGTTTACTCTGATCGGTCTCGGTCACTAGATCCAGTGAGAAACGCTTGAATTCAGCGAAGAACACAAATGTCTCAGTGATTTAACCCAGTTTAAAGGCAGATGAAACAGCGCTGACGAACAGGAGAAACACTGTGCGCAATGATACAGAGAAGGCTTTTCCGTCGACACATTCCCATCATTTACCACGGATTTAACGTTACTGTAACGTTAGCCTAGTAATAACTGCACCATGAAATGTGCGTGGGATATATATATATATTGAATTGTATAATATTATTAATGTAGACAATGTATTAAAGGACTAATTGAATATAATTACAGTTTTTAATAATGAATTTAGGCTACTGGTTTTCATAAATACCATAGAAACCATAAAGTTACATTTTATCTGTGGTTATCATGATATAAATGCATGATGCTGGATGGCCAATGGTTAATTTAAATAAAACTAAAGAATAAAATAATGTTGTTACTTTTTTTTAACAGATGTTACTGTTTTTGTTAATGAACAAAAATTGTATATAGTTAAATCTGCATCCTAACTCAAGCAAATACTGAAATAAAGATATTTATTTTGTTAAGGAAAAATGACAAATGTTTAAAAATGACAAATGTTTAAACAAATGTTTAAATGTCTTTAAACTTGAAATAAATAAAGATTTGACATTTATCGATAATTATCGATATCGACTGATATAAAAAAAAATATTGTGATATTTTTTTTGGCCATATCGCCCAGCCCTATAGAGAATACTGTGTAACCTTACAGGTACTTGGTAACTATATTTTATTGTGTAAAAGACTACAGACGTTACACTTTTGTAATGTTTATTTTCTGTTTATTCTTTCAGTCTTACAGACTTAAAGGGATAGTTCACTTTAAAATTAAAATTCTGTCATCATTTACTCACCCTCAAGTTGTTTCAAACCTGTATTAATTTATTTCTTCTACAGAACACAAAGAAAGATATTTTGAAGAATGTCAGTAACCAAACAGTAGTCTGTACCCATTGACTTCCATAGTAGGAAAAAAAAATACTATGGAAGTCAATGGGTACAGACTACTGTTTGGTTACTGACATTCTTCAAAATATCTTTCTTTGTGTTCAGCAGAAGAAATAAATTAATACAGGTTTGAAACAACTTGAGGGTGAGTAAATGATGACAGAATTTTAATTTTAAATTGAACTATCCCTTTAAACAGAAAAACTTAAGAAATAAAACAGAGGAAGAAAAGAGAACAAAAGATAAAACATCAATCCTCAACAAGACTTCTGGAGTTTATCTTCTTCATTGCTGTTAACTATCTGTCTAGCCGTACAGACGTCATACTGTCGAATGACTTAAACAGAGAATATGTGTTTTCTTTTTGAATCAGGTCATTAAAACTACACATTTAAATGATTATAAAGATATAGAGCTCATAAATGTGTGACAAGTATTCGCTGAGTTTTGTTTATGTTTAGGGACGTGCTCAAGAAAAAAAAAGTTCACGGGCAGAAAGCACACCCTGTTTATTTTCTTTATTTTACAAAAGCACAACGTTTTGTTTAGATTGTAAGTGGACACATACAAAAGTAGACATCTCACAGATTCTTTTTTCATATTTCTTAAGTCTGTATGACCATACATGACGGAGTATTTTAAGTCTATGTTGTTGCTATGTAAAAAATAAAAAAAAAACAGCAAAACGGAGGGTTAATGTGACCACACCCATACGCGCAAAACATACAGACATGCAAGTCGCGCGAACACGCTCATTACCTAAAAAACAAAGCACCGCCAAACTTTATCAGTCCTCTGCTGTCGTCGAGTTTGGAAGACACGCTGTGAGATTATTGGATTTACATCAGAAGAAGAAGAACGCGATTTGAAGACAAGAAAGATTTTAAGGTAAGAAATAATTCTGAATTATATTAGTTAGTGTTATTTTCATCATCGTCCACCTTTAAGGCAGATCTATAATATTGTTGAATATTAAATGTCCCCAACTAAGCAAGCCAGAAGGTAAGGCAACAGCGGCAAGGAACCAAAACTCCATCAGGTGACAGAATGGAGAAAAAAACCTTCGGAGAACCCAGGCTCAGTCGGGGGCCAGTTCTCCTCTGGCCAATGAGTGAACAGTGTATGAAGTTCAGAATGAATCAGAGTATTTGTCCAATTCCTGTTTGTTGAAGTCGGAGTGGAGAGGAGGAGAGACTGGTTGACACTTCAGGTCAGCGTCGTCGTCGTCGTGTCCTGGCGCTGGTCCTTCATCAGATCTGGATACGGCCTGGTTCCGGTGGACAGCAGTAAACCTCGGGATAGACAGAGAGACTAATATTAGCGTAGACGCCATCCTTCTTATGATGTACCAAGTACATCAGGATTACGGGAAGTGTTCCCGGTCCCGGCTGTTCTAAACTATGCAGCCTAATTATATAAGTCTATAATGTGTTATGTGTATGCTAGGCCGAAGAGATGTGTTTTTAGTCTAGATTTGAACTGACAGAGTGTGTCTGCTTCCCGGACAATGGTAGGAAGACTGTTCCAAAGTTTTGGTGCTAAGTAGGAAAAGGATCTACCGCCAGCAGTCGATTTTGATATTCTAGGTATTATTAACTGGCCGGAATTTTGAGATCGCAGTAGACGTGAAGGACTATAATGCGTTAAGAGCTCGCTCAAGTACTGCGGAGCTAAACCATTTAGTGCTTTGTAAGTGATCAGCAATATTTTAAAATTTATACGATGTTTAATAGGCAGCCAATGCAGTGTTGACAGAACGGGGCTAATATGGTCATACTTCCTGGTTCTAGTAAGAACTCGAGCTGCTGCGTTTTGAACTAGCTGTAGTTTGTTTATTAAGCGTGCAGGGCAACCACCCAGTAGAGCATTACAATAATCTAGCCTTGAGGTCATAAACGCATGAACTAATTGTTCTGCATTATTCATTGAGAGCATATGACGTAATTTAGATATATTTTTAAGATGGAAGAAAGCGGTTTTACAGATACTAGACACATGACTTTCAAATGAAAGATTGGTATCAAAGAGCACACCCAGGTTCCTAACCGACGACGAAGACTTAACAGAGCAGCCATCAAGTGTTAGACAGTACTCTAGGTTATTACGTGTGGAAGTTTTTTGTCCAATAATTAGAATCTCTGTTTTTTCTGAATTTAGAAGTAGGAAATTACTAGTCATCCAATTTTTTATATCAGCTATGCATTCCGTTAATTTTGTGAATTGGTAGGTTTCGTTAGGTTTTGAAGAAATATACAGCTGAGTATCGTCGGCATAACAGTGAAAGCTAATTCCATGTTTCCTAATGATATCTCCTAATGGTAGCATATACAGAGTGAACAGCAGCGGTCCTAGTACTGAGCCTTGTGGTACGCCATACTGAACTTGTGATTGATAAGACATCTCTTCATTTACTGCTACAAACTGATAACGGTCAGATAAGTATGATTTAAACCATGCTAGTGCAATTCCACTAATGCCAACATAATGTTCGAGTCTATTTAAAAGGATGTTGTGGTCAATGGTGTCAATATTTTTTTTGCTTTGTCTTGAATCGCGCGTTGTCTGTCTCGTCCCAGCTCCTTAAAAATTCCCGAATTTGCCTGTATTTTTCGGCTGTGTTTTTCCTTGCAGCCTGCATCCTTTGTTCAAACAAAGCTTGTCTCCTCCTTGTGACAAACAGCCACATGCCGAGAAGCAAGAACAATATCTTCTGTATGTCCTCCATTGTTGTTTGCGGTTCTAGCTTTCTTCTGCGCGCGTGAATGACGTCAAGCGACTTTCCGTCATACACCACGCCTATCAAGTGACGTTATCACTACTTTTTTTAGACATACACCACGCCTATCAAGTAAGGGTACTATTGGCAGTGGAAACGCTAGCCAGATTCTGGTTTACCGACCCGAACCGTACCGTTCTGGGCTGGGTTTCCCAAAAGCATCGTAAGCCTAAGTTGATCGTAGAGACCATTGGTGGCAATTGTTCTACGATCAACTTAAGCTTACGATGCTTTTGGGAAACCCTGCCCTGTACCGTACCGCACCCCTCAGTGGAAACGAGCCATAGTGCAAGTAAATGTTATGAAGTTAGTATATATAGTTGATATAGGTATAGAAATAATTAAACATTTAAGGAGCTCATATGTAGTAATTTGTATAGCTTTATCTATTCATTCTAAAGCTTATTTACTTTACCTGTATACTACCTTTGTATACTAATTTAGGCTACGTGCTTACTACAAATTGATAAATTGTACATGCGAAATGGAATTAAGGGTATAATAATTGAATAAATTATATCTAAATCATACAAAATTATTATTATAAATATGCATGGCTAAAAGCCAGACAATTTTGTCATTAACACTTTACCCACCAGCATTTTTCTTTTTAAAGTTGTCAGCCACCGCCTGCGTTTTTTGATAATTTTCACAAAACTTGCATGGCACCCAGAATGTTTTGTTGTATGAATATCTGAACAAGCAATATATCAAAAGAAAGAACAGACCATCTGCTTAAGATATCATCATGAAAAAATATCTTGAAATGAAATGCATTTACAAGGCATGAATAAACTGCTGCTGCAGCGAACGTTTAAGAAAATATCTGATTATATCAATGCAAGTTAATCAAACAAATAGTCCTAAAATTTATATAGTTTCACAAAGAGCTCAAAAGACTAAACGTAAGCTTAATCTGTTTAAAAGCTTATATTAAAGCTTACACACACACACACACACACACATATATATATATATATTATATATATATAAACAAAGTTTAATATTAATTGTAGTTTAATATAATAATAATATGAATATATTAAGAAAACTATACATGATTAAAATTTGTATAATATATAGTTAATAATTAGCACCAAAAGATGGTTAATTTTGTCTCTAAAATCTTTTCACTCTAAACTGCTTTAAATTGGAGCAAGAGATATAGGGGGAGAGGCTTTATTGAATCAGCATGTCACTTTAATCACAGCGGATTGGTCCAGTTTTGGTTTGCGATCCCTGAATAAAACCCACTCCACAGCAGGTTAGCTGTGGCATAAGTTACCATGGTGAATCAATGGCTCAAACTTACCTGGGTAGCAACTGAAACGGGCTTTAAGCAATAGGCCATTGCAGTAGGGTTGACAAGAAGAAGAAGAAGAAGAAGAAGAAGAAGAAGAACATATACAGAGCAGATAAATTCACTCAGGCAGAGAGAGAGAGAGAGAGAGAGAGAGACTTTTTACTTTTAAAATCCTTTTAATTTACCCCATTTTCCTGAACATTACATAACTAGTATACAAAACACACAGAAATAAATAATAAAATAAATAAATAAATATATATAATTAAAGCTGCAAGCAGCGATTGCGGGCCCAAGCCGGTGGCACCGCCACCCTGGTGCCTTTAGTGGAACTAAAGGCACCGGGTGGCAGTGCCACCGGCTTGGGCCCTCCATCGCTGCTTGCAGCTTTAATTATATATATATATATATATTATGTAAATTCTTTTCCCCCACTATTTTTAACATATATATTATTATATATATAATAATAATATATATATTATTAACATTTTTGGATGCTAAACTATTCTTTTTATAGGCTTTGTACTTTGTACACTTTGTACACTCACGTTCCAATATAGAAAAATTATCCTCTTCAAATGTGCAAAAATGTGCTTGGAAACATCACAGTGGAGCGCTGCTTACTATGAACGGCACAAACTGTACAACTGACTATTTAAACAGAGCAGTGTAATTTTTATATGTAAGGTTGACTATTTTATTATTATATTTTATTAAGGCTATAATGAACATGCTGCGATGTCAAGATTGCAATGCTGGAATGCTGTGTGTGTGTGTGTGTGTGTGTGTGTGTGTGTGTGTGTGTGTGTGTGTGTGTGTGTGTGTGTGTGTGTGAGGCTCGATCGAACAATGGAGACATAAAAACATACTCCGTCATTTTGTTCATACAGACCATCTTTCAAAATGCAAAGTGTTTCCTTATATTTGTGTACACTCGCAATGAAACACAACATTGTGCTTTTGTTAAACTATAAACTCTTGTCAAACTGTAACCTACAACTGTCACCCAACCAAAATCTCACACACACACACACACACACACACACACACACACACACACACACACACACACACACACACACACACACATCCCCCTCCCCTCCCCTCCCCTCCCCACACAGACAGACACACACACACAGAGAATGGCAGAGAGACAGAGAGAGAGAAAATACACATTCAAATATCTGACTTCCTGTTGGTTGGAGCTAATGACTGTAAATTAGAAAGTTGTCTGGATCGAAGAGAAGAATATACGTACCGAGTTTGGTTACTGTATGTAAAACTATAACTAAGTTATAACACACTTTATGCATCCTTTTTTAATCATAAATTTGTTTCCTCGCCACGGCCAAACCGTTCGAGATATCAAAAATCCCCTGGCAATTTATCATCTTCCATGTCTTGACTTCATGCTGACCGAGTTTCGTGGTCATCGGATGAATTCTCTAGGAGAAGTGTTTCAAATGCGAGAGCAAGCGTTCTCCAATCAACCCGTAATAGCCGACTTCCTGTTGGACTGGTGTAAAACTTAGAGCACGAAAGTTGTTCGGCCCGATTAAATCTATATGTGTACCGAGTTTCATATTAATTCATGCAAGCGTGTTTGATATACGGACAAGTGTTCGAATCCCATTCAAGGGGGCGCTGTCGAGCCCCCCTGCCACGCCCGGGTACCAGCTTCAGCCTGGCCCTGATGGCCGCGGGTTCTTAACTGTATGCAAAATTTCAAGAGTTTTCGAGCATGTTAAGGCCCTCAAAAGTGCCAGAGATTTTGCACACAGCAGAGAAATGGTTAAACTAAACTAGCCCCCCTCCTCACACACACACACACACACACACACACAGAGGGGCAGAGGGAAAATGCTCCAAACAGTACACATTCAAACCAAAATATCTGACTTCCTGTTGGTCGGAGCTAATGACTGTAAATTAGAAAGTTGTCCGGATCGAAGAGAAGAATATACGTACCGAGTTTGGTTACTGTAGGTAAAACTAATACCCCATTTTTGACTAAAGGTGGCGCTACTGAGCCCCTTACCACGCCCGTTTCTGAAACTTCGCACATGTCTATTACACAATAAATGTCAAATAAATGTTGAGTTTCATGCAATTTGAAGCATGTTAAGAGCCTCAAATGCATCCAAAAAGAATATAAAAGTTTAAAGCGTTGCCATGGCGACAGTATTAAAGATATCAATAATCCTTTCACAGGTCTACATCTGTCGTGTGTTTACATTATACAGATGAAGTTTGAAGCAAATCGGGTAAAAATAAGAGGGTGATTTCAAAGCATTTCGAAAGTGACACACTTCCTGCTGCCAGTTGGTGGCGCTATAACTTTGACTCACAATAGTTACATCCATGTGATCGGCCTCTTACAGCGAACACACTGCTGAAGTTTCATCAAGATCAGTTAATGTATGAGGATGTTATAACACACTTCCTGTTTCCAATATTCGCCATAAATTCGTTTCCTCGCCACGGCCAAACCGTTCGAGATATCAAAAATCCCCTCGCAACTTTTCATCCTCAATGTCTTGACTTCATGCTGACCGAGTTTCGTGGTGATTGTTTGAATCGTCTAGGAGGAGTATTTTAAATTCCATTGCATGTGTTTTTTAAACTACGCCAAATAGCCGACTTCCTGTTGGGCTGGGGTAAAAAGTCAGAGCATGAAGGATATATGAACCGATGAGATCTATAAGTGTACCGAGTTTCATATTATTTCATGCAAGCGTGTTTGATTTATGGACCAAGTTTTCGGACCCCGTTGCAGGGGGCGCTGTCGAGCCCCCCTGCCACGCCCGGGTACCAGCTTCAGTCCGGCTCTAATGGCCGCGGGTTCTGACCAGTGTGCAAAGTTTCAAGAGTTTTTGAGCACGTTAAGGCCCCCAAAAGTGGCAAAAACCTTGAAAAAAAAATTATTATAAAGAAGAAGAAGAAGAAGAAGAAAAACAAAAAACCCTTAGAAGAACAATAGGGCTCTGCGCCCTTTCAGGGCTTGGGCCCTAAATATAGCCGCAAGCAGCGATTACGGGCCCAAGCCTGTGGCACCGCCACCCCGGTGCCTTTAGTTGCACTAAAGGCACCAGGGTGGCGGTGCCACCGGCTTGGGCCCTCCATCGCTGCTTGCGGCTATATTTATTTATATATATATATATATATATATATATATATATATATATATATATATATATATATATATAAAACCGCCACCCCGGTGCCTTAGATTTCCTGTGCACAACGGGCAATAACGTAACTCTGCTTTGACTGTCGAGAAGAAGTCTGCTTTAGAGCTTGCATCAGTGTGGGTTTTGCAAAAGTGCGCATTGAGGGCACATATAAGAAAAAAATGTATATATATATATATATATTAGTGTTGTCAAAAGACCCGGTACTTCGGTACCATTTCGGTACTAAAAAAATTAAATGGTAGCGGTACCAGCTTTTCTTAAGTACCGGTGTAAATTCATCATTTCATAAATTCGTTTCCTCGCCACGGCCAAAACGTTCGAGATATCAAAAATCCATCCGCAATTTAGCATCCTATTCTAGCATGATTTACCTTGATTTACCATGTTATAGGATGATTTACCATGATATACCACATTATAGAATGATTTACCAGGATTCTAGCATGATTTACCTTATTTACTATGATTTTCCATGTTTCTAGCTTTAATAACCATGATTTACCACGTTGCTAGTAATTATGTGAAGCATCAGAACAAATGAAGTGATAAACTGACAAAATATGATTGTGTTATAATAGTAATTGTTATATAAGGGATTTTTTTTTAGTGTCTAAATAAATGAATGCAAAAGCACATGTGAAAAGACTATTAATAAGTAGAATGTCCAGCAGAGGGCAGTAGAAGACCACTTATTGACTCACTTTCATTTTACAAGTCTTGATGTTTACCAGTATTTTGCACCAAAGCAAACCAGTTTTTGCATGTTAACTCCATTATGCATGCTTACACACATTACACGTCCATCATAATAACAAATATATAGCTTTAAGCATTTGTTTGTTAGCCAATGCTGAAAGCTGATAAAAAGATTACAAATATAATCCTGCTGCTCTCTCTAGTGGACAACAGTGTTATTACAGCCTCCATCTTACAGTTGAAGTGAATGAATGAATGGAAATTTGGTTTCTCACATATATTTTGGGAACGAGAGAGCGAAAAAATCTGAAACTCGGAGCTTAGATAGTGCTCGAGGTGCCCTGTGTAATGAGACCATCCCAGTGTTGATGGGCGATTGGGGCCGGGAGTTATTCCCGTTCAAATGCAAACATTTTTTGGCTTATATCTCGGGAATGCCCAGGCCAAATCGCACCAAAATCGAATCGAAGCTAGGTGAGGACAGGCCCTTTCCAACAAGCTATTCCACAATGATCGGGGTGGTCTGGTTCGGGAGTTACAGCCGATCAAAGGTCGGAGGTCTCGTGATTTTGCGATCGCCGGGGGGGGGCGTTCCCGAGCTCCGCGACAATATATTTCGATCAAGAGCCTGGAGAGGACCTTACCATCAAAATTTGAGCGCGCAACGACTTTCCGTTTTCGAGTTATGAGTGAATTTGTACTTGGGGGGGGGGGGGGGGGGGCACCGTTATACTTTCGCTTTCAGGCTTCCCATTTCTCAGTGTGACACAATTGTCAATAGTAATACAACAATAGATGAATTTTGATCAAATGTCATTGTAAATGTTAAAATACTGATTTTATAAAGTCTAAATATGAATTATATAACAATATTAGGGAGTAGTATGATGAAGAGACAGCAGGGGGCAGTATAATACCACTTATTGGCTCTATCTTTTTAACAAATCCCTCACACCCCAAACACACTAACAGAGGGAGGGGGGAGAAAATCCTCCACAAGTCCACATTCAAACAAAAATATCTGACTTCCTGTTGGTCGGAGCTAATGAGTGTAAATTAGAAAGTTGTCCGGATCGAAGAGAAGAATATACGTACCGAGGTTGGTTACTGTAGGTAAAACTAATACCCCATTTTTGACTAAAGGTGGCGCTACTGAGCCCCTTACCACGCCCGTTTCTGAAACTTCGCACAAGTGTACTAGGCAATATGTGTGATATGCATGTTGAGTTTCATGCAATTTGAAGCATGTTAAGAGCCTCAAATGCATCCAAAAAGAATATAAAAGTTTAAAGCGTTGCCATGGCAACAGTATTAAAGATATCAATAATCCTTTCACAGGTCTACATCTGCCGTGTGTTTACATTATACAGATGAAGTTTGAAGCAAATCGGGTAAAAATAAGAGGGTGAATTCAAACCATTTTGAAAGTGACACACTTCCTGCTGCCAGTTGGTGGCGCTATAACTTTGACTCACAATAGTCACATCCATGTGATCGGCCTCTTACAGCGAACACACTGCTGAAGTTTCATCCAGATCAATTAATGTATGAGGATGTTATAACACACTTCCTGTTTCCAATATTCGCCATAAATTCATTTCCTCGCCACGGCCAAACCGTTCGAGATATCAAAAATCCCCTCGCAAGTTTTCATCCTCAATGTCTTGACTTCATGCACACCGAGTTTCGTGGCGATTGGTTGAATCGTCTAGGAGGAGTATTTTAAATTCCATTGAATGCGTTTTTCTAACTACCCCAAATAGCCGACTTCCTGTTGGGCTGGGGTAAAAAGTCAGAGCACGAAGGATATATGAACCGGTGAGATCTATAAGTGTACCGAGTTTCATATTATTTCATGCAAGCGTGTTTGATTTATGGACCAAGTTTTCGGACCCCGTTCCAGGGGGCGCTGTCGAGCCCCCCTGCCACGCCCGGGTACCAGCTTCAGTCCGGCTCTAATGGCCGCAGGTTCTGACCCGTGTGCAAAGTTTCATGAGTTTTTGAGTATGTTCAGGGCCCCAAAAGCCCCCAAACCCTTGAAGAACAATAATAATAATTAAAGCTGCAAGCAGCGATTGCGGGCCCAAGCCGGTGGCACCGCCACCCTGGTGCCTTTAGTGGACCGGCTTGGGCCCTCCATCGCTGCTTGCAGCTTTAATTATATATATATATATATATATAAAAAAATATATATATATATATATATATATGTATATATATATATTATGTAAATTCTTTTTTCCCCCTATTTTTAACATATATATTATTATATATAATAATAATAATATATATTATTAACATTTTTGGATGCTAAACTATTCTTTTTATAGGCTTTGTACTTTGTACACTTTGTACACTCACGTTCCAATATAGAAAAATTATCCTCTTCAAATGCGCAAAAATGTGCTTGGAAACATCACAGTGGAGCGGTGCTTACTATGAACGGCACAAACTGTACAAATGACTATTTAAACAGAGCAGTGTAATTTTTATATGTAAGGTTGACTATTTTATTATTATATTTTATTAAGGCTATAATGAACATTCTGCAATGTCAAGATTGCAATGCTGGAATGCTGTGTGTGTGTGTGTGTGTGTGTGTGTGTGTGTGTGTGTGTGTGTGTGTGTGTGTGTGTGTGTGTGTGTGTGTGTGTGTGTGTTTGTGTGTGTGTGTGTGTGTGAGAGAGGCTCGATCGAACAATGGAGACATAAAAACATACTCCGTCATTTTGTTCATACAGAACACAACATTGTGCTTTTGTTAAACTATAAACTCTTGTCAAACTGTAACCTACAACTGTCACCCAACCAAAATCACACACACACACATCCCCCCTCCCCTCCCCTCACCTCCCCTCCCCTCCCCACACAGACAGACACACACACACACAGAGAATGGCAGAGAGACAGAGAGAAAATACACATTCAAACCACAATATCTGACTTCCTGTTGGTCGGAGCTAATGACTGTAAATTAGAAAGTTGTCCGGATCGAAGAGAAGAATATACGTACCGAGTTTGGTTACTGTAGGTTAAACTATAACTAAGTTATAACACACTTTATGCATCCTTTTTTAATCATAAATTTGTTTCCTCGCCACGGCCAAACCGTTCGAGATATCAAAAATCCCCTGGCAATTTATCATCCTCCATGTCTTGACTTCATGCTGACCGAGTTTCGTGGTCATCGGATGAAATCTCTAGGAGAAGTGTTTCAAATGCGAGAGCAAGCGTTCTCCAATCAACCCGTAATAGCCGACTTCCTGTTGGGCTGGCGTAAAACTTGACCCAGGGAAAGTTGTTCGGCCCGATTAAATCTATATGTGTACCGAGTTTCATATTAATTCATGCAAGCGTGTTTGATATACGGACAAGTGTTCGAATCCCATTCCAGGGGGCGCTGTCGAGCCCCCCTGCCACGCCCGGGTACCAGCTTCAGCCTGGCCCTGATGGGTTCTGACCTGTGTGCAAAATTTCAAGAGTTTTCGAGCATGTTAAGGCCCTCAAAAGTGCCAGAGATTTTGCACACAGCAGAGAAAGGGTTAAACTAAACTAGCCCCCCTCCTCTCTCACACACACACACACAGAGACGCAGAGGGGCAGAGGGAAAATGCTCCAAACAGTACACATTCAAACCAAAATATCTGACTTCCTGTTGGTCGGAGCTAATGACTGTAAATTAGAAAGTTGTCCGGATCGAAGAGAAGAATATACGTACCGAGTTTGGTTACTGTAGGTAAAACTAATACCCCATTTTTGACTAAAGGTGGCGCTACTGAGCCCCTTACCACGCCCGTTTCTGAAACTTCGCACATGTCTATTAGACAATAAATGTCAAATGCATGTTGAGTTTCATGCAATTTGAAGCATGTTAAGAGCCTCAAATGCATCCAAAAAGAATATAAAAGTTTAAAGCGTTGCCATGGCGACAGTATTAAAGATATCAATAATCCTTTCACAGGTCTACATCTGTCGTGTGTTTACATTATACAGATGAAGTTTGAAGCAAATCGGGTAAAAATAAGAGGGTGATTTCAAAGCATTTTGAAAGTGACACACTTCCTTCTGCCAGTTGGTGGCGCTATAACGTTGACTCACAATAGTCACATCCATGTGATCGGCCTCTTACAGCGAACACACTGCTGAAGTTTCATCAAGATCAGTTAATGTATGAGGATGTTATAACACACTTCCTGTTTCCAATATTCGCCATAAATTCGTTTCCTCACCACGGCCAAACCGTTCGAGATATCAAAAATCCCCTCGCAACTTTTCATCCTCAATGTCTTGACTTCATGCACACCGAGTTTCGTGGTGATTGTTTGAATCGTCTAGGAGGAGTATTTTAAATTCCATTGCATGTGTTTTTTAAACTACGCCAAATAGCCGACTTCCTGTTGGGCTGGGGTAAAAAGTCAGAGCATGAAGGATATATGAACCGATGAGATCTATAAGTGTACCGAGTTTCATATTATTTCATGCAAGCGTGTTTGATTTATGGACCAAGTTTTCGGACCCCGTTCCAGGGGGCGCTGTCGAGCCCCCCTGCCACGCCCGGGTACCAGCTTCAGTCTGGCTCTAATGGCCGCGGGTTCTGACCAGTGTGCAAAGTTTCAAGAGTTTTTGAGCACGTTAAGGCCCCCAAAAGTGGCAAAAACCTTGAAAAAAAATTTATTATAAAGAAGAAGAAGAATAACAAAAAACCCTTAGAAGAACAATAGGGCTCTGCGCCCTTTCAGGGCTTGGGCCCTAATAATCCTTTGGAAAACAATAGGGCCTTCGCCCTTTCAGGGCTTGGGCCCTAATAATAAAAGAGAGAGAGAGAGAGAGAGAGAGAGATTAAAATCAGTCTGTGTTACCACTGAAAATCTGCGTTCCAAAATCTCAATTACGAAAAATAAAAAATAAAAATGTGACTAAAAAAATGACCAGTACATTATAATTTTCATTACCTGTGCATAGCACTCCATTTATGGCCCAAGTATTCACAAACACTGGTAAGGACCCAACCAATTTATAGTATGCATATTCTATCCTGAGCCTTGATGCTACCAAACCCTAACATCAGCACAGGATCTAATGCATATTTACCACATCTTATTTTTTCTTTGTTTTCCAAATAGTGAGTTTTGCAGTTCGAACAAATTTTTTTTATAAAACCAAAATATGTTTAGGACTAGTGAAATATTTTGGCCCAAAAATAAACAATTGAGGAGATAAATCTTCATCTAAAGATGAAACCCATTGAGATAAAAAGGAGAACAAATTACCCAACCATACAAAGAGATTAAAAATAGTTTTGTTTTCAGAACAAAATAAACAAGCCACCTCTACATTTGGATTGAGGTGCACCCGCGTCTGTTCGTAGCTATTGCACCGTGTACAATCCTCCATTGTAAATCACCAGTCCGTTTATCAATGGGAGCTCCAAGCACTTCATCAGTAATTTGTTTCAAAAAATTAATAGATTTGATCCCAATTCTCTCACTAAGGGTCTCCGAACTGATGCTTAAAATGTGTCCAAGTTTTACACATCCAACAGCTATGACAAATTGACAGAGAGCAAGTGTCTAGAAGGTAAAAAGGGGTTCTGGAACAATGGCTCTTCCATCAGTCGACAATCTGCATGTATTCCAGCAGGTCTTGAGACCAAGAAAACTTTCCAGGTTTCCATCACAGATCTGTAGAAGGGAGTCAAATCTGTAAAAGTTGTTTCATTCAGATTCAATAAAAGAGATGTTTTCCAAGTCCCATGTTGCCTGCTTTTCTCAAGAGTGCAACTGCAAGTGTTGGACCAAGCAATATCACCATAATACAGCAGTCTCTGAGCAGCTTGCAGACGAAAAGCCATAAGTCTTGATCTGATGTCCACAAGACCTTACACTGGCAAAAAAAAAAGGACAGCTGATCGGACCCAATGCTGTCCTGACCAAAATAAAATCGCCTTCTCCCTTTTTAGGTAATAGGAACAATACAGCACGTTGACATGTAGCAGGTAGAATGCCATCTTTATAACTTTCACAGAAAACTTCATAAATGTCCATTCCAATATATTTCAATTTTTTTTTATAAAATGCAGAAGTCAACCCATCAATTCCAGGAGAGCGTCCGGGTTTCAACTGTCCAACAGCAATAGTGAGATTGCAGAAAGTAAAGTAATTTGTGTGTCCAAAGCAGTCTTAGAAACAGTCTATTTGAGGAAGTTCATGCAAAAGTTGCGCTGCACAACTAGAGTTGCAATGATCAGCTTTGTAGAGAGAAGAATAAAAACCAACAGCATGACGACGCATTTCTATAATGTCATTTGTAATCTTCCCATCTGGAAGACGCAAAAATGTCATCTGCTTAAATTGTGCCACTGAACGTTCTAAATAAATAAAAAATAGGAACTTGGGGCATCCATCTCAGTAACTGATGTAAAACGTGACCTCACCAAAGCTGCTTTCACCCTCTCATTCAAATGAAAACTTAGCTGTTTCTTTTTCTGTTGTAAGTAGTTGAAAAAAGCTGTGTCATGTCTTATAATTTCTGTCTCTATAGACTCTACATCTCTTTCCAGAGCTTTAATTGTTTCTCTTTGAGTAGTTGTACTATATACAGTATACTGTTGACTGTTTTATTTGAGTTTTTCCAACCTCCCACCATTGTTTTAGATTTTCAAAATCATTTTTCTTCCCCTTCCAATGATTCCAAAATATCACAAAATGTTCGGAAAATAAAGCATCCTGTAACAGTTTAATAAGAAGATTAAACTTCCTGTAATAAGAAGATTTTCTTGGAAACTGTTTAACAGTTAACGGTCATACAGTGCGAGATAAAATGCAGGTAGCTAATCTAAACCACTGTTTTTCAATAGAAGTTTTAAATGACTGACAGAAATAATCAGTTTGATCAAAGACAGTGGATACTCTATGCTTAATTTAAAGGGGTCATATAATGGTATATGCACTTTTACGAGTTGATTGCACTGAAATGTGTGTTGGCAGTGCCTGTACACAACCATCATATAATGCTAAAAATCCATCCAGTGTTTTTTTTTATTTTTTTTATCTCCTTATATGTTTTCCCGTCTCAAATCGAGCCGTCTGACCGTGTGACGTCACACGGTCGGAGGCCCCTCCCACGATTGTTAATTGACAGCAGCGTTTCAACACAGACCCGCCCTGAGCGAGCTGTTGTCGCTCTGTTGTTTATTTATAGTAAATAACTAAATAAATAAATATATATATATATATATATAGGCAGTAACTCAAAAGACTGAGGTGGGCAGCTTGTGTCTATACCATGGATTCGAGAAGACAGGATGGTCAGCTGTTTCTTAGTCGTAATTCTGAGGACACAGAGTGCTTTAGTGACCCAGAAAGCATTGCTGATCTAATCTCTTCACTTCATTATGTCTCTGTCAAGGTCACAGTCAAGAAAGAGGAAGATTCTGCCCTTCCGGAGTTTAAATTCTTCAAGAAAGTCTTTATACTGTGGCCTTTCTTTTAAATTAAAAGATTTTTTCTTCTTCTTTAAAAGCACACACAGAGCTGTGTGTCTTCGTTGTGCATTTTCGGAAGCAGAGAAGCTCGCAAAGTTACAAAACATGCTGTGTCAGAGTGAACCCTGATCGCTGAACACAGAGGGGTGGGGCGGTCTATTTTTGTTAGCATTTTTTCTTTCGCCAAAAACAAAACGAAAATGCTATTTTTGGTGGCCGAAGTTTCAGTGCATCCTAGCTAAAACCAGATTCTTTTATGTCCACCCCAAAACCAGAGTCATCTTAGATTGTACTGAAATTTGAGTCCAAAGAGCCAGTTCAAATGTACTGAACTCCGAGACTTATTTGCACTACAAGGTACAACAACATTCAAGTCTCTGATTGAAATTTCCCCTGATGGAAGCATGACTTTTCTAAGTAGTCTTTAGAGATAGCCAAGTGATCTGGCATTTTTCATCATCTTGAAGAGGGTGATTTAGTGATGGTGGACAGACACAGGTTATTTGAATCAAAGACCTACTAGATGAAATTCATGCCACACTATTTATCCCACATTTTATAATCCCAAATGGGTAGTTTAGCAATGAGGAACTTGCCCTGGAGCTTAGTTTGGGCTAGTAAAAGACGATAAAAGTCATGTAAATTAAAATATTTTTTTTAGTTTCACAGACAGATTTTTTTAACCCTTTAGAACCGAATGTGTCGTCGCCGACACAGATCAGCAAGCTGTATTCATTGTACTGTAACACTTCAACCGTTTGCACTATCAAAACTATTTAAATTGCCCCTGACAGTAGACAACATGCGCTTTTCGGCAATATACGGCTTATTATGGTAATTTCATGCTTTCCGTCAGCAAACGACAGCGGCCTTTCTGGGAGAGCGGGAAGGAAGGATTTGAACCGAGAGATACGAAGCGCGGCAGGTTAGAGTGTTTTGGATTGCATAAAATAATAAAAGACACAAACAAATACATGATGAAAGAAGTGGTAGACAGAAAAAGAGGGGATTGGGATGATTTTTAATGAAACTTGGGAGGCGGATGGCCATTACTTTTTCACGTATCTTTACATGAGGTGTATGTGTGCGTGCCTAATATGAATGGACGCATTTGTATGTGTGCGTGAATAAAAAAAAAGTGTCCTAAATGTAAACTGTGCAACCCAATGTCACAAAAAAGACTTGTATAGTTGTATTATACTTAATTTTTTCTTTCGTTCGTGATGTTTCTGTTTTTTTTTTAATAAAAATCGGAAAATTTATTCTAGTTTTTTTATTTTTGTCTATTTAAATTCTATTTACAAACTCACCACACACAATAATGGTCAATAAATAACTGTAATTTGTTGAAAGCTAATCTTTTTCTGAAAAAGATGACACCTTGCACATGAAGATAGCACATTGTTTTAGAATTTTACAGTCAAAAAATCTAAATATGTGAAAAACACCTATTTTAGCTTCAGGTTCTAAAGGGTTAACAACATAAGGGGGTGGTAACACTTTAGAATACTGTTTCTTACTGCATACCTAATAAGGAATTATTGAAGAACTAATAGGTAATTCTTCATTAACTACTTCTTCACTACTGTTAACTACAAAGGAAGATGTGTTAACTAATCAGCATGTAATATAATTGTATGATTGTTAAGTAACAGTTCGTTAATCAATAACTAATGATTTCTGTCAAACCTCCTGAAGAACTACTACTAAGTATCTACTAATTAAGGTTAACAAAAACTAACTAAGAAGTAACAAATGAACAGTCACACAAAACTACATTGAGTTGTGGCAATTCTTATTTACTAATGTTATTAATAGAAGTAGTTATGAAAATACAATTTTAACAAATACATATAAAATCTACTTCAGAAAGGAACCCCACTCAAGTGTCTTGCCATAACTAACCTCAGATTAGTTTTTATATTTTATACAGTATTGTGTGTGTCTGTTTTCCTCAGCATAGAATGCCATTGAGTAAATTAATGTATTTCATGCAACGACTGAGGGAAACTGAAAATATAGGGAACTTATTAGTAATTCATAAAGAATTATCAAATATATATCCAGGAATTAGGATACTTATAACATGAAACAGTATTCTTGTAATGGTCACCAGCTGGGCCCTTGAGAGCCACCAGAGGGCACTCCACATCAGACTATTATTCACTCCCTCACAAACTACATTTCCCATAACTCACTGCCCGGACTCATCATTACTGATTCCATTAACCTGTGTCTCATTACCCTGTTAGTCTCAGCCTATTTATACCATGTTCACTCATTCACTCACTGTGATGTTTTGTATGTTGTTACACTGCATTTCCAAGCGGTTTCCCTGGTCTAATGTCTCTTGGATTTTTAGCCTGTTCTGTGGATTACTCTTTACTTTTGAGTCTGACCCCTGCCTGTTTTGTTTGTTCGTTTGTTTCTTTGTTTGGACTGCCTACCTGTGTTTTGACCTTTTGCCTGTTCTTTGGATTACGTGTCTGGATTGCCCCATAAAATAAAGCTGCATTTGGATCTCACCTTCAAGTCTCGGAGCAGTTTCGTAACAATTCTAAAGTGATAATATAGGGAACTTATTAGTAATTAATAGGGCTGGGAATCGATAAAAAAAATATTTAGTAGCACAATTTATTGTAATTAATTGCATTTCCCCCCAAGCTTGTAATCATCAATATTTAAACGTAGAATCACCTAATTAAATTAAACACAGAAAAAAAAAAAAAAGAAAATACCCTATATTCAAATAATATTAAACGTCAATATATCAATTCATTATTCTTCATTTAGTTCTATGCAACATCCTCAGATTTAACAGACCATTTAATTTTTTTACTAATTAGTAAGCTTAGAATTATAAGGATCTATCTCCGTTTAGGGTAGTTCTGAGATATTGAGCATCATTCCATCAAGTATTTTACATTCCATCTGGCAAAACTGAGATGGAACATTTTTATTTTATTAATAACTAATAACAAAATTTTTATTTTGTTTTTCACAAATAACACCACACAGGCATTAATAAACACCTAATGGATCAGATTATGTCAAAAAACTCAATTTCGACCAAAAGTGGAGATAGAACCTTATAATTCTACGCTCACGAATTATCTAAATAAAGTATAGTCCTACAAAGCTATTATTACCAGAGCATGTGATCAGATCAGGTCATTTTACCATTGTTGCCCAGCATGGCTATACCAGCTCAGGAGGGCTATTACAAACAGCAGTCTACTACTGAGAAATTTCACGTTAATTGAGCGGAGTTTGCTTTTCCAGTGCGTGATCGGTGTATGATTGGAGCGTTTGGACCGTGAACAACAGAGCAGAGAGCGTAGCGCGCCAACACACACACACACACACACACACGGAATGGAGAGCGCGGCCCACAGACGGAGCGGAAAAGACACGCTCGTGAAACCTGTTTGCCGAACACGGAGGGGCGGGGTGGTATATTTTCCAAAAAACGAAAATGCCATTTTCGGCAGCCGAAAATTCGGTGCATCCAGCTTCTATGATATTTGAATTTAGCTTTGCTAATTGTACACAGCATCTTTTTTCAAACGCGCCATCAGGCAACTTTTTAAATGCAAACATTCTTCCTAAAACTCCATCCTTGTCCTTCTCCATCATGACATGGTGAGTTGGTTCGGCACACTCACAATAGCAGCCGCAACAGGAAGTCGTTAAAACGAGGCAAAAAAAGTGCTGCGTCAATTGCGTTATTTTTTTTAAATGCGTTATACATCTCAATTGAATCGCAAAGATTGACGCAATAATTCCCCCAGCCCTAGTAATTAATAAAATAACTATTAGATAATTCTTCAGGAATTACTTACAACCTGAAACAGTATTCTAAAGTGAAAATATAGGGAACCCTTTAGTATTTAAAGGGGGGGTAAAATACTTAGTTTCAGTCAATCTCATGTTAATCTTGAGTACCTATAGAGTAATAGTGCGTCCTTCATATCTCCAAAAAGTCTTTAGTTTCATCATATTTATAAAATAAAAATACAGCTTTCCGATTCTATCCGGAAAAAGCCGAGGTCCTTGATTCTGGGCGTGGGCGGAGCTATAGAGTCAAGCGGGAGCAGCTTGAGCCAGCAGTAACACTGGGTTCTTTGGGAAGCTGAACAAGGTAAACTTTCCCTCACATCCCAAAACACACTTTTTTGGAGACATTCTTGACATCAACCATTCCTATTTAGCGCTGCAGATGATGATTTCCGGTAGTAACGCGTCGATGAGCGCGGTCTTTCTCTCCTCTGGTCGACGTGTGCGTGAACGCGCTTTTCCGAGAGCAATGCTCATATAAGGAGTTCCACTCTGGTCTACGTCATTAGATCTACGATAGAAAAAAACCAGCCGAAACGTGTTGCAACCCGGAAGTATGATTTTCAGCACAGAAATTCTCTGTTATTCGTTCAAAATAACTTTTCAAACTTTGGCCATTATTAGCATGAGAATCCATCTCTTTAACACTGTAAACAACTCTGAATATATGAAACACCATTGTACCCCCCCTTTAATAAAGAATTACAGGTCCTTCTCAAAAAAATAGCATATTGTGATAAAGTTCATTATTTTCCATAATGTAATGATAAAAATTAAACTTTCATATATTTTAGATTCATTGCACACCAACTGAAATGGTCTTTTATTGTTTTAATACTGATGATTTTGCCATACAGCCAGTGTTGGGTATAGTTACTTTGGAAAGTAGTTAATTAGGTTACAACGTTACCATCAATTAAAAGTAATCAGTTACGTTACAGCGTTATCTATTCATAAAAGTAACGCGTTAGAGTACTCATGCGTTACCAAAAATTAAAAGCCGTTTGCAGCGCCTCACACATGCTGCAGCTTAATTGACAGACAATTAAGTCATCAATAGGCTATTCCACATAGCGTTTTATTTATTTATTATCACAGAACATATTAATCAAAATTCACACCTTCCCAGCCCGGGTAGTAGAGATGCGCGGATGGGCTATTATTTCAATAAAAAAAATCAATAATTATAATGCCAATATTAATTCAGTATAGAAATGCAGACATCCCAAGTCTACCGGAAGGTCCGGGAGTCTCCCGCATATTGATAGCGGCTCACTGATGCCCGCGAATTAGTTAAAATCTCCCGGAATCTAGAGCGAGCGCGCCCGCGAGACAGAGTCTGTGCTCCAAACCGCGTACCGCGTGCATATGGCGTTATTTTCTTGTCAAATGTCGAGAGCGCATTATTGTAGCGCGAAAGTACATTAATATAATGCGCGAGCGCGAATCTCTCTGCTCGCGCGCGGGAACTGGGCGCGCGCTCTCAGATATACGCTGCTCTTGTAAGAATTTTCTCTGGGCTCGCTCAGAGAATATGCCTGCACTTAAAACCTGTTCAGTGCCATCGCGAATCTCTCCTCTTTGCTTAAAGTAAGCGTGTATGTGCTCAGACTGTGACCCGTGCGTTCGCGCATGCCTAAGTACTCTTCTCTTCCATTTCTTTCTCTTTGCTCTTGGCATAAACGCTGTCAAAACGGCAACAACCAATCAGAAATAGGCTTCAACGACTGACCAATGAAAACGCGACATCGTACATGGAATCTTATTGGTTGACATTGAACCGCAGTTCAATCAAGACGAGCCGAGATGGATCCGCCGAATCGACGAGTTTTATTTGTTTTGATGTTAAATATGTCAAATGTATCTTAGAAATGTCTGGGAAGAGGGCGATTGGATTATTTTACATAGGCCTATAAATTACCTAGACTGTTAACCACATTGTTCACACTAAAGGTGCCATGCCCATTGAAAGTGAGATTTTTGAGCCAAAAAGATTTGAAAGCCGATTCCAAAAGGCAAAAATAATATTTTACGTCTGATAATTAACATATTGTCTCGTGCAATCACACCAGTTATTAACCATTAAGTACGTAGCGAGATCAACTGCTAAATTCAAATCTGAACAAATATTTAGGGGAATCTAAGATAAGACTCTAAAGGTATATGAAGATACCTTTTCTACGTGTTGCCCGAACTATACCTTATTGTTGCTTAAAGGGAAAAATGAAAATTAAACCCAAAATTAAAATCAGTAAAGTCATAATTTACCCCCACTCAAGTAGTTTCAAACCAGTATGAATTTCTTTGATCTGTTGAACACAAAGGAATATATTTATACATATACATATAAGAATGTAAGTAACTAACGTAAGTACTCCACCACCACGTAGCCTACTACTAGTAGAATAGAAAAAATTTGATATGTGTATGAAATATGACAAGAGTTGAGCGCCTTTGTCTCTGGTTCAGTGCAAAAGCACATTTGAATTTAGCAGTGAATCTTTGCATTTATTCTTTGCCACTACGCCAATACTCTGTATCACTGGGTGTGTTACAGCTTCAGAATTATATTCGTATATATATCACAGTGATAAGGTAGCCTATAGCTAAGAGTGGTCCAGACCAACCTTACTAACGAATGACTTACAGAAGTTATAATTAAATAAGAACGTTTCGGGAAACACGTATTAACGTTAGATATAGCTTTAGCTTAAGGTATAATAATTTAAAGAAGGTTTCGGGAAATCCAGGCCTGTAACATTTCCTTTCAGATAACTTTGTCTGGAGTACCCATTTTTACAAAACATATTGTGCAGATAGACAGTCTAGGTCATTCATTTATATGTAAAATAATCCAATCGCCCTCTTCCCAGACATTTAAGATACATTTGACATATTTAACATCAAAACAAATAAAACTCGTCGATTCGGCGGATCCATCTCGGCTCGTCTTGATTGAACTGCGGTTCAATGTCAACCAATAAGATTCCATGTACGATGTCGCGTTTTCATTGGTCAGTCGTTGAAGCCTATTTCTGATTGGTTGTTGCCGTTTTGACAGCGTTTATGCCAAGAGCAAAGAGAAAGAAATGGAAGAGAAGAGTACTTAGGCATGCGCGAACGCACGGGTCACAGTCTGAGCACATACTTTAAACGAAGAGGAGAGATTCGCGATGGCACTGAACAGGTTTTAAGTGCAGGCATATTCTCTGAGCGAGCCCAGAGAAAATTCTTACAAGAGCAGCGTATATCTGAGAGCGCGCGCGCGCGGGAAGAGATTCGCGCTCGCGCATTATATTCCGTGCGCGAGCAGAGAGATTCGCGCTCGCACATTATATTAATATACTTTCGCGCTACAATAATGCGCTCTCGACATTTGACAGGAAAATAACGCCATACGTGCACAGCAGAGAGAGCAAGAGACCGCGCGCGTGTGCCTTAATGAAGCGCATGTAAACGAGACTCCCGAGGCTGAAAAGCCTCTCCACGGGTTCGCTGGAGGGTGGTGGGGTATTGAAGCGCAGAAACACTGTCTTGATCCTGGGGAAATTGTTTTATTCGGGATTTTCCTTTCCTTAAAATATCGGATTACTTTTTTTTAAAAATAACGAAGTTCCTGATTACTTAACGCACAAAATTACTGATTACTTAACGCACAAAACTAACGCGTTAAGTTACACATTTCACGAAAAAGGTAATTAGAGTACTCTAACACGTTACTTTATAACGCTTTACCCACAACACTGCATACAGCTCATGAAAACCCAAAATTCTCAAAAAATTAGCATATCATGAAAAGGTTCTCTAAAAGAGCAATTAACCTAATCATCTGAATCAACGAATTAACTCTAAACACATGCAAAAGATTCCTGAGGCTTTCAAAAACTCCCAGCCTGTTTCATTACTCAAAACCGCAATCATGTGTAAGACTGCTGACCTGACTGCTGCTGTCCAGAAGGCCATCATTAGCTGCGTTTACATGGACCCTTGAAGGCTCAATCGGATTGAAAAACCTTCATGTAAACACCTTAATTGATCCGATTGAGCTCGATCCGATTGAAATTTCGATCGGATTGAAAGGGGTGGTTTATTCCTTTTGTAATCCGATCAAGAGAACATGTAAACACTTAATCGGACTGAAAACCAAATCTGAAAGGAATGCGCATGTGCAATGACAGCTACCGAGTTTATACAGTACGATTGCGACTCGCATTGTCAATGGTATTGGTGCTCGCACCCATGGCCGTCAGTTTGGTTTGAAATGTGCTGGGGGACAGAGACGCATAATTTTTTCTTTAAACACTTGCATTTTCCTATCAACAGTGGAAACAACTTTAAATACTCAATATTTTCTGGTCATACAGAAAGGAATAATGCATCAGTCGCAAGTACTTTTATTTGGGTAAACTCACAATAACAAGAAAACGTTGTGCTTTTGTAAAATAAAATAAAACAAACAGGGCGCGCTATAATTATCTCCATTCCGTGAACTGTAGTGCGTTTCAATAATGAACTGAAGTACAGTGTATAGCCTCAAAAATATGATGAATATTTCTATATAGCCTAAAGCTCGAAATGTCCACTTTTAAACAAAAAAATTTGAATCGAAAGCAAATACCGGCTGATTAGGCTGTAATCCATATGAAAGGTGCATTTCTCTCTAAAGGCGCATCCACTTTACAGCGGAGATGTAGTAGATATGTTTGGAGCCGACACTGATTTAGAAATATATATTTTATTAAAAAACAATAAAAATGCCTCATTATTTTTTCAGACATATTATCATTAGTCTGCTTTTGCCGGTGCTTTGCGGCAAGATTTGTGCTTGAGCGCGGAATAGGCTATTCCTCCATGCACTCAGTATTTAAGCAGAAATTAATATAAACGTGAGAAAAAATAAAACGAGCTCCACAGAACATAAAATATTCATTTTATTTTATTTTTCGTGTTCGCATTTATGAGGAAAAAACAATGTTACGGACGTGACACTTCTCGGTTATGGACGCGACCGCTCTGAAATCGGCACTAAAAGATGCTTTAAAACATTCACAGACCTCAATCAGAAAGCACAAAGCCTTTCTTTAAAGTGAATTTCGTTTTGTATTAATTGTATCTTAATTTTAATCAATGTTTCATCAACCAATTGCCTGGATTTAATAAATAATAAGTAAAGCAAATATATCTATATCGCGCTCGTCGTCTCCTAATTAGCAGCTGGAGTATGTAAATGTTAAATCTGATAAAAAATAAATAAAAAAAAGCAATGGTAAGAGGGTGGCTGTTATGCGCATCGTGGAACGGCGGCGGGAATCGTCTTGTGCACTTGTGCGTAACTGCGTATGTCTAAAACGATCAAATCAGATGTAAAGCTTGTGACATGTAAACGCGCACATCAACCCGATTACTTTATTTGTCGTCCATGTAAACACCTTGTTCGGATTCTTTAATCGGATTGATTTCATTCGGATTGAGCCATGTAAACGCAGCTATTGACACCCTCAAGCAAGAGGGTAAGACACAGAAAGAAATTTCTAAACGAATAGGCTGTTCCCAGAGTGCTATATCAAGGCACCTCAGTGGGAAGTCTGTGGGAAGGAAAAAGTGTGGCAAAAAACGCTGCACGACGAGAAGAGGTGACCGGACCCTGAGGAAGATTGTGGAGAAGGACCGATTCCAGACCAGGTCAACGGTAACAATTTTTTTTCTCTCTTTGCCAGTCCTGATTACCCCATGTGCTCATTGTGAATATTGTGAAATAAACTTTGTTATATTTGCAACAAAACACACTGTGGTTGTGGCCCTCTTGAGTTCTCCACATCTCTTGCGAGATGTTGGGGTTACATCAATATCAATGCCTTTAACGATTCCCTTATCGATTCCTGATAGCACTGTGTGGAAAAAAGTAGTCATATGCTTTTTCGGCAAAAAAAAGAGTGGTTTTAATTGTTTTAAAGCTTACACTTGAGTAAGCAAACTGTACTTTTTATGTAATTTATGTAATAAATGGAACCTTATTGTAGAGTGTTGCCGATAGTTATACACCGATTCAGACATCTCATGAGTTCAGTGTTGGAAAGATCAGTTGTTTTAACCATTCATTAAAATGAAACGGTTCAAAGGAGTCATTAGTTCGCGAATTGGACGTGTCATTATCGGACGTGTACGCGTTAGCTGTGTCCCAATGTGAAGGCTGCATCCTTTGAAGGCCACAGACTTCGAAGGAGGCTCCAAATGTAGCCTTCATTGGATATCTAATTGAGCCACCAGGTGTTCCCAATTGACACCAAGCAAATGGTGCGAGAGAAGAGCTATTATGCGCAGTTGAGTGAACAACACAGGTTTACTGTGCGTGTGTCGCATTAGGTGGGCTTCTGCTGCTTGCAAGCGTACTCTTTTTGAGGAGAGTGGATTTCCAAATTTGTTGCCCTGATTCCATGCGCAATGCGCAAATACACTGCAGGCTCACTCTCGCTCGTTTCCAAGGGAAATCATCAACGCTATCATCCCTTACATGTGTTTTATTTAACTGAATACATCATAATAAGCTAAAACGCATGCGCAGGTCACTTTACTTCCTGAACAAGTGCGCACCCGAGTCTGTGTTGCTGTCATATTCACGCGAACCGCGGCACCCAAACTCAGACCTCCTCCTCCAGGTAGTCTCGGGTTAGGTACCCCAGTGTGCCCTCGGGTCATGCGAACCGTGCCCCGTTCCGAACTACCCAGCTAACACAGTTACGTTGTGAAGACGTAACCGGACCGGACCATATTCGTCGTAGCGACGTACCACATAACGTTCCAGCAACGTAACTTTGTGATTCCCATAATTGTCGTGGCGACGTTATAGTGGTACGTTGCAGGAACGTGACGAGGACGTCTCAATGACCAAACTGGCATGTTGCGAGGACGTAACATCAAAGGACCATATTAGTTGTAGCGACGTACCACATAACGTTCCAGCAACGTAACTTTGTGATTCCCATAATCGTCGTGGCGACGTTATAGGAGTACGTCGCTGGAACGTGGCTGGTACTTCCTAACGACCAAAATAATACGTCCACATTTATGTTTAATATACTTCTCACCTTTAGTCCTGGGAATTAAGATGTGCTTGATCCATAACCTCGAAATCCACATACAACTGATAAACTCAAACATTTCATCATCTGCAGTAAAACCTTATTCTAATTATAGGGAATTGTGTACTATCGTTTTCAGTTAATACATTTAGGGATCAATACGTAATGGAAACCAATACAAACCCCTATTAAATTCTAAATAGAAAATGGCCCAACACCCACACTGTATTAATTTATTAATCAGCATTTATTCAGTGTTACTTTGTACAATTACTAAGCCAATACATTTTTAACATTAATGTTACGAGTAAACAGTTATGAGTACAGAAATGAAACATCAATTAATTAATCAAAAAACATAATCAATGAATAATGTAACCAACTATTAAAACGCATTCTTTTTATTGAAAAAAGTGTCTTATCATTAGGGATGGGTGTAGTTAAATAATAATTTTACCACTGATACTTAGCAATACTCTTATTGATACTACTCTTCATATACTCTTTATAATTTGGCGGAAAAACAAAGACCTTAAAAAAATGAAAAGATTCAGCAGTTTCTTTATTATTAATTTTATTTGCAGAAATAGGTTAAATTATTTCCTGAGTGTCATGTGAGGCTACAAATGTCTGGTGGTGATGTGCTTCATTGCTTCACTACCAGTAGCTAAACCTGAACAATGTGACAATTACCAAAGATCTACAGTCCTTGAGCTTCTCTGAAGCTAACAAATAAAAAAAAACATATTGTTCGTAAAGAGTAAAGATATGTAAAAAATTAAAATAAAAAATATATAGATTTCTAACATCTCTCCTGTATTATTTCACCTACCAAAATATACATCAATAGTTTTTTGTTCAAGAAAATGAGCATGATGACTTTCTCAGAGAGAATCTGAGATCTCTCATTCCTGACTGTGTCCCAGCTGTGGTAAACGCTCCTTCAGACAGTGTTGAGGAGGCAGAGGGAGATGATGGAGCGCCGTGGGAGAAGAGGAAGAGTGTCTTTCTTACCCCACCAGCGGAGGCGGGTCTTCTGAGGCACGGATAGGAGGAGGGTCGCGCTCTATATATTCACTAGAAGCTGATAAATTAATTGTACCATGCTATTGTAGTCAGGTTTATAGCTTTTTGTTAGTAAGGTATAAGAAAATTGTCTAACTTACGCGTTCCTCCTCCTCTTCCTTGTCCCGAGCTGCACTGTCACCTCATCGTCCTTCTAGGCAGCTAAAACAGAGAAGCACTTTATTAAATGTTGCTAATCTACAACTTTTAATGCTTTTGAAAGTCATTTATGCTCACCAAGGCTACATCTATTTGATCGAAAATACAGTGAAAACTGTAATATTGTGAAATTTTATTACAATTTAAGCAACTGTTTTCTATGTGAATATATGTTAAAATGTAATTTATTCCTGTGATCAAAGCTACATTTTCAGCATCATTAACTTACTTCAGTCTTCAATGTCATATGATCCTTCAGAAATCATTATAATATTATGATTTGATGCTCAAAAAACATTTTATATTACATTCTAACATTTCTAATACTATCCAGTCATTCTAGATCAGTGGCTCCGTGTAAGTGACGTCATCGATAAACAGCAAATACTAATATTGGATAAATTATCAGTTGGTTAAATTAATTAGCCAATTTCCACTCACCCATTCAACTGCCAGCAAATCCTTTACAAAACAAACAAAAAAAATCTCACCTACACATAAAGTTGTGATTAAAAGCCTAAACTATAACCAAGAGCTTAGGTTAGCCTAACAGAGCTAGCTAAGAGCTCTTCTGAAAACGGTCCCCACTAACACAGAACGTTTAGGGAACGTTAGGGAACGTTAGTTTACGGTTCTCTAAAGGTTAGTTTGAACCAAACCAAAAACGAACGTTTAGGGAACGTTCCCTCAGGGTTATAACGTTCCCTAAACGTTAAGGGAACCAACCAACTAAAACGTTCTCCTGTGGTTGCACTGTACCTCCACACAACGTTCCCGTTTGGTTGTTTTTGGTTGTTTTTGGTAATGTTTATTTAAACAAGCTCCATTTAAGTTTTTGACGTAGCATATAAAAGGTTTGCAGTCAGTTGATTTAATTCACTCAAAAATGATTGGTCTTATGAAATCCAAGTAAAATAAGCAGATTATCAAAAGAATATACTGATCAATTTAGCAAACAATACTTTTGTGCCTGATTTCGTTTTTTTAACTGTATTGGTTGAAAATACTTAAAACAAGAATCTATCAATCGAACGATTTTCACAAATAAGAAAATTCACTTCCAACAAAGTAGCTAAGTTCAGTGTACAAATTCAACCGTTACACCCCCACGCCAGTAGGGGCAAGCCTCTGTTTTCAGGTGACCGATTGAAATCCTGTCCTGTGTCCTGACTTCCGTGTTCTGCGATTTACACCAAAGTCCTTCTGGATACACAACTTGCCTGGGAATCCGTCTTCTTTCAGTGGTTTCGTGTAAATGGACGCTCAAGATAAATTGTTTGAGCACAGGTATGGAGCCCTTAACGTTATAGTGCTAGTTCATTTTCGTCTCTTTAGAAATACACACGTTGCACCCACTGTTTGTGATTTTCACGTAGGATAATAATAGTTTGGTAAAATATTTTTAAAATACTTTTCTGCTATCACTGTTAGAATACATTCATGTTTAATTTATTCCTGTACCGTTGGCATTTTACACTCACTTATTTGCATGTATGCAAAGCAAGGCCTCTGATTAGGTGGCAATGGCGTCAATGCGTCTCTATTCAGTCATTTTCAGACATTCCAATGCCGTGTTAAATGTGTCTGATCGCTCCTCTATCAGCTTTAGAAACTGGTCAGACAATAACAGCTATAGTCTACATAATCCTATTACTGAAATTGACAATCTAAAACAGTGAAATTAAAAAAGCCATTTCACTACATGCTAATCTTGAGCAATATAATTTTCTCCTTCTTTCCACCTTTTCTCACACCAAACAACGACGTAATCAGAAAGCGCATTTTGGGAAATGTGTGGATCCGACCGTTCGCATTTCTGTGTTTCTATGAGCATCATTGTGGTAAGTGTATGTTTTTACGTATGTTTGCCTGAACCATGTTTGTACAACTAAACGTAGCACAATTTGTGTGTATATATTATAAAATAATCTGTATAGTGGATGTAATGTCCGTCCGTAATGCTCGAACGATGCAGTAAGTTATCGGTCTGCTTACTCGAGCACATACGGATGTGTAATGTCACACACTGTAGCATTATACTTTTACGTTTAAACAGTGCATTAAAAAAACAAACTCCTTATCTAATGTTTAAGAAAGAAATAACATATTCGTGGTCGGAGATAGCAACACTCCATTTTAGTTTAAAATTACCCTCTAAAATGCTGATTGGCCAGGTTTGCTGACGACAAGGCATGTGACGCAACACGGACGTTCCTGATTGGCTGGAGGAAATGGATAGAACTCAGTAGACCGTTCAGGAAGTCTTGGAAAAACAACCAACAACGACCAACAACAGCAACCATCGAGCTTCACATTCTCAAAAAGTAAGTGAAATACGTTACAGTTTCATGGTTGTAATGCAAGGGTTTGGGGTTTAACTTTAAGCCGTCTTTCTCGTGGGGCTTTGTTATATTGCGGTACTGCGTATGTTCATATGACTGTTCTGGGTCCTGTAGCCATGGTATTATCTTATGATACAGCCGAGGGATGTATGTAATGTTATGTATGCTGTAAAGCCTGTTACATGGGTGTAACGTTAACGTAATTAACGGTAGCGTTTCCCAAAACTGCCGGGGCTATTGGTTCAAGGTATAATGGAGCTAGGTAGCGAACGTTAACTTAATATCTTATATGTCCCTAAGAGCCGATGTGGGTTTAACGTTAGGGTTTAACACTTATCTTACGATACATCCGAGGGTTGTATGCTGTAAAGCCTATAACGGATATATTGTAACTTAATGTATTATGTATTGTATGTTGTATTAAGAGAAGCTCTGTTCACGAAACTGCAGGCTAACCTGACTTTACTAGCTAGTAGAGCGACAAAGATTGCATCTCCTTGGTTGTCTAAATATATCCATCGTCTATTTAAATAAGCATGTAAACGACCAGGAACAACATTAGTGAATATTTTAGACCAACATTTTCTTGACAGTCCTGCATGATTTTTAGGACATATGCAAACAACTTTATCCCCATATCTGTCTACAGCACAACCATGAACCATGACAGGGTACATAATGTACATGCATATCTCTCTATATGGTTCATACTGAATATTCTTATATTTCTGTTTTTCTAATATTACTGGTCACTGAATATTCTTTTTTCATTGTGTGTATTTGCTGTATACACTTGAAATTAATCTTAATGCAATCTATGTTGTGCTCTATGCCATGCCAATAATGCTGCTGTCTCTTAACAGATGAAGAACTTCACGATTGTTGAGTTTTCAGACAGTGCTATGGAGGTTGTGCCATCTTCATGGGTGGACAGATCTACAGGGGTATGGAGTTGTTGTGTAGATTTCTTTTTCTTCATAATTTCTTTTACCATTCTAAATGTTCTCCTCACCACACTGTAAGAAATTATCTGAAATAAAGTACATTTTTCCAAAAGGCCATCCTCTGCTACTGGACTGCACATAATATGAAGGCCCAAGTCAGCGCCTGCCATTTGCCCAACAAAAGCTGGGCCAAAAATGCAGTCAAGAAAATCTGGCTGTGTACAGGTGACTTATTGGTGCTATACTATATATAAATAAATATGTTTTCTCTGTATGGAAATACTGCTTTGTTCGGCTACTGTCTCACAAAAACTTTGTTCTCTTAATGTAGATTCCTATGACAAAGCCATGAAAAAAATGTCGGCGACTGATGGACACTTCCAGCATTGAGACGGAAGACGATGCGAGTGTCCACAAAAGGCAGTGTAAACGCCCAAGGAGGTTCATGACGGATTCTTCAAGTGATGGTAAAACCTTAAGTACAGACATTATTTACACAATTAAAATTTTCTTTTAGCAATCTGTACAAATTTTTTGGTCTTTTATTTCAGATGAATCTGTTCCACAAATGAGAAAGAGTGTGAGAATGGAGTGTGTGTCTGGAAGCCCTGTCCGTAAGTTAACATTTAAGAAACCTGAGTCATATTTCCTACCATGGAACTACTGACATTCAACCTAGTGCATATCATGTGACTATTCTGATGTGTTTGTCTCTTCCTGCCTGTTTTCAGGTCCGCAGCTGCCTCCACCACCTGCATGTAAGTTTTTTTTTTCTTCTTTTTTTTTCTTCCTCCTCCATTTGCAAGAAACCTACCATAAATGAAGTGACCAATATTCATATCTACTTTCTTTTTAGATGAGTCAACACCACACAGAAAACCAGCCGGTCGCCCAGAATTGGATGGGTCTATTATGACGCAAGCTGAGGGTACAGTGGCTTTGCATTTTCCATTTCCAATTAAATACTATTTCATGACAAGGAACTTGAGAGTAACTTGACTTTTTTGTTGTTGTAAACAGCAGAACTCATCACACAGAGGGAGGTGAGACATCACACAGAGGGAGGTGGCTCAGCCATGGAGACGGAAATGAGAGGTAAGAAGACTCACTTAAAGGAACGCACCGACTTTTTGGGACTTTAGCTTATTCACAGTATCCCCCAGAGTTAGATAAGTCCATACATACCCTCTTCATCTCTGTGCGTGCCGTAACTCTGTCTGACGCACCCACCACTAGCCTAGCTTAGCACAAATACTGGAAGTAAATAGTTCCAGCTAGCATACTGCTCCCTATAAGTGACAAATAATGGCAACATTTTCCTATTTACATGTTGTGATTTGTATAGTCACAGCGTGTACAAATAACAAGGTCACATGTGAGACAGCCATCTTCTAATCATATACATACTCTGAACTATATTCTCAGAAGGCCGAAGCACTGCTACTTCTGCGGAGTGATTTACTCCAACTCTGAGCGAACTCTCTGCTCCTCACCACGGGGCTTCTCAGGGGCTACAAGCAAATCACTCCCCAGAAGTAGCAGTGCTTCGCCTTCTGAGAATATAGAATATAGACTTATCTAACTCTGGGGGATACGGTGAATAAGCTAAAGTCCCAAAAAGTCGGCGTGTTCCTTAAGTTGTTCACATATTCAAGTAATGTATAACAACTAAAACTAACATAATTAATTTTTCCATAGCCATGTGGACATCCATTACCCGTATGGCACAGCGAATGGAAAAGATGGAGCAGAGGCTGGATGAGGTGCTCATGCTCTTAAGGAGCTCCCAGTCCCAGTCACCTCCCTCTGCTCCTGTCGATGATATGTTGCTGTCGCCCTGCTCGACAGTCACAGAGCTGGAGGAGTTTGACAGGAGTCTCGGTCAACAGGAGAGGAGGGGAAAAAATGGTAATTAGGTTGCCATAGTCCTGCCCTAAGATTAACACTATATAATTGCATAACTTCAAATATCATTATAACTGAACTGACGGCTCTTACAAAATGAGATTGTACAAGCTCTCCACTTTGTTCTACATGTATAATTTGTATTTCTATGTTTTACAGCAACTTTTCCTGACAACTCTTGGAGGTTCGACCAGAGGTACTGCCATCCGTCGCATGCTACGGCGAGTGGCAACTATTGACGTCCATCAAACAGTTTAGTCTGCGGGGCAGAAAGGCAAAGAAGGCCTTCCAGGACCTGACAATCTGCAGGGTTATAACAGGCAGGTGTTATTTTATTGTTCACATCAGTAATATGCTTAGCTTGGAGGTTTTAATTTGACTTGTAACTTTACTTCATTTTGACTTTACTCTAGCGGCCTTCCAGAAAAACTTCCCGGCGGTGACTGCAGCAGAGACGGAGGACTTGATTGGGCAAGTGCTGAAGTTTGCCCCACACAGACGGTAAATTAGAATACTTCTATGTGATGTTCATAATTATCAAAGGAATGGGAAAACTATCAATATTTGTCATAATAAAAAAAACAGGGTTGTTAGTAAGGCAATTTGTCTTGTCAACGTGTTCATTCTCAGTATGACATATCAAACTTTTGTTTATTTTTTAGGCCAGCTGAGAAGGACTGAGAAGGGCTGATCGGTCAAGACAATGGAGCTCTTTTTTTATTTATTTTTTATTAAACAATTGTATTTTTGCCACTTTGGCCATTCACTTTATTGTCCCTTTTCAATGTGAAATTTGTCTTGGACTCAAAGCTGCATTTATACACAACATATATACATACACACAACAACAAATGCACAACAACAAATGCACATTACATTATCATTCCAATATGCATCTTGCACACTACATTTGCACTCTTCATCACACTCTTTGTACTTAAATTTCTGTTTTATTTGTATAGTTGTAAAACTGATTCTATTCTTGTATTTTTTTTTAGGCCTTTTATATTTTTGGTATTTTGTAATTTTATATTGTCTATATTAAAGTTTTAAATCCCATCAAGTTTGCCTGTTCATTCATTCCTGCTAACATATAAATTAATTTCTGCTTGTATAATAATTAATTCCTGCTTATGCACAGACAGTTTAAAGTAATAATAAAATTGGTACCATTGTTAGATTTTTAAAGGTTAGTGGAATGTAAAAAATAACCTTAGGGGAACGTTCTAGGAACGTTACCTAAAGGTGGCAATGTTAGGGGAACGTTCTAGGAACGTTACCTAAAGGTTGCAACGTTAGGGGAACGTTCTAGGAACGTTCCCTAAAGGTTACAACGTTAGGGGAACGTTCTAGGAACATTCCCTAAAGGTTGCAACGTTAGGGGAACGTTCTAGGAACGTTCCCTAAAGGTTGCAATGTAACCAAAAACGAACGTTCCCGGAACGTTAAGAAAACTTTCCATGGGAACCAAAACCTAACCTTAAGGGAACGTTCCGCAACCAAAAACGAACGTTCCCGCAACCAAAAACGAACGTTCCCAGAACGTTCTGGGAACCATAAATTGTTACCTGGGGTTGAAATGCTAACGGACTTTTTCGAAGACACTAAACTATTTCTATGAAGTAAATATTCAACAGATGTGTGTCAATAACACGTAAGAAAAATGTCAAGAACAGTTGTGTGTATTATTTGTGTGATTTTAGACTTAACTCACCTGAAAGTAGTGAAAACAACAGCGATAGATGGAGTTTTGCTTTTTGTCAGTTGCAGTGGTCCGCGCCGTATCCATGGCAACCACTCCAGTGTTTGAGGTTTGAAAGCGACTCGCAATGTTCAACCAATCATAGTCAGCCAAGCAGCATTTACATAAATAAACATCTAGAATTAATACATTAGGCTACATTAATAAAAATCTCATGAATTTAAAACTCATTTTGAAGCTCGACCCGCTCATATGTGCAAAATGCCGCCACTCCACGTGAAGAGTCATTTTTATAATTTATTGTTTTTTTAATAATTAAAAATACATATAATATATTTTAATATATAACGTTTCAGAAACATTATGGGAACTTCCTCAAAATACGTCTTATCCCGAGGAGAACGTTAGAGATGTGGTCCACTGGTTCACTGATAACTTAATAAAATCTGAATATTAAATGTAGATTAAAAAATATATAAAAAAATATAAAACTAAAAAGTAAATGTCCCATATAGGACGTGCCCACGACGTTTCTGGAACGTTAGCCAAGATTATAAAAAATGGAACTTTATCACGACGTCCTCACAACGTTCTCTATGGAATAAACTAGCGACGTCTTTTGAGGACGTGCCCACAACGTTTCTGGAACGTTAGCCAAGATCATAAAAAATGGAACTTTACCACGACGTCCTCACAACGTTCTATATGGGATAAACTAGCGACGTCTTTTGAGGACGTGCCCACGACGTTTCTGGAACGTTAGCCAAGATTATAAAAAATTGAACTTTACCACGACGTCCTCACAACGTTCTATATGGGATAAACTAGCGACGTCTTTTGAGGACGTGCCCACGACGTTTCTGGAACGTTAGCCAAGATCATAAAAAATGGAACTTTACCACGACGTCCTCACAACGTTCTATATGGGATAAACTAGCGACGTCTTTTGAGGACGTGCCCACGACGTTTCTGGAACGTTAGCCAAGATTATAAAAAATGGAACTTTACCACGACGTCCTCACAACGTTCTATATGGGATAAACTAGCGACGTCTTTTGAGGACGTGCCCACAACGTTTCTGGAACGTTAGCCAAGATTATAAAAAATTGAACTTTACCACGACGTCCTCACAACGTTGTCATAAAGTAATGTCACGCTGACCAAATGACGACTAACTGACGACGTCGTCACAACGTACTGTGTTAGCTGGGTAAACTGCCAGTGTGAAAGCACCCTAAATGTTGCTTTATTGGTTCAATTTACTTGAATAATCTAATGATACATATGAAAATACAAATACACAAAGCTGTTTGAATGTTGACTTAACCCTCTGGGGTCTAAGGTGTTTTTGGGGTCCTTGAGATGTTTTGACATGCCCTGATTTGTTTTTTTTTTCAGTTGCTTATAAACATATTAATGGCAAAGGTGTAATTACACTCTATTTAGCACGAACATGGCTATCATAATATGTGAGCAACATGTATGTACATGTTTGCATTTTTGAGAGAATATTATTTATGCGTGGTTATTCAAAAAACTCAAACTTAAATTTTCTGATATAAGACCACATACGACCAACTTCACATATTCCCATAATACTTTTGACTAATGGATGTTGTCGGCTAAAGTGTTTACTTCAAAATGATCTGAAAATCATCCAAAATGATCCGAAAATCAGATTGATTTAAATTTTGTAAGACACTTTTGTTTGGAAAGGCAATATGCAGGTGGGCGTGAATGATCCAACAAGGTCATGAATAATGTCCTCATTCACACCTGAGGACACAAAGACCTGCTAATGCTGCATACTAATGAGCATTTCATAGGTGTCACTGAGCCACAAGATAGAAAATGCAAAGACAACACACACACACACAAATATATATATATATACATACACACACATATACACACACACACACACACACACACATACATACATACCTACAGAGTTGGTTCTGAGTTGGAAACATCTTGAAAAAAGTGTATTTTTCCACAAACTGTGTATGCTTGCAAATTGTATAATATCCAAGGTAAACATTTCTAGTAATTGTGCAGTTAATTCTCATTCGTATTTTCAGAAAGTTTTGGATGTAGGCTATCCTCTCCCCAAATTTGTCACTAATAAAACACAACAATAATTTAAAGAGAAGGCTTATATTGATCTTTTAAGATTTTGTTTGCACCTTGTAAATTAGGTTTTGATGTGGCAGTAAAAACTTTATAATCTATCCAAAACGAAATGTTGTCTTTCATATTTTGTCTGTAACATATGTCTTTTATAGGCTAATATATATTAGCCTAGGGCATAAATGTTAATTTGCAGTTTAATATGTTGCTTATACAAAGACATTTTATTTCAAAGTATTCAGTCGATTTTTACTCATCTCAGTTGGAAATATAGATAGTTTGCTAAAAGCAATATTCATTCACACACAGACACGCGCGAGCTGTAGTAGCTAAACAACAACATGCGCGTTCATTCATTCAAACACAGAAACGCGATTCAAATTTAAACAGTCTTTTGCGGTTTACAGACACCATTTCACATCGCGATTAGAACAAAGCACTTACTGATGATCTGCAGGATCCGTTGTTAGGCTACTCCAGCACGTTTGAGGTAAAATTTCCAGGATTATCACGATATTATTATTCCTCACAGCGAGTGTAGTACCAGCTGTTGTGGGCGTTGACTGGTTTGCATGTGTTGCTCCAGATAATCTGTGTTTGAATAGCGCACGCTCTCCATGGGCGTGTCACATTAGCAGAGTAATGAGGTGCCAGAACGATAATGAGAACGGCTGATCTCTCGCTCTTTATATATAGATTACATAAACAGAGAATATTTGTTTTAGTTTTGAATTAGATAATTTAAAACTACACACTTAAATGATTATAGAGATATATATCTCATGTCTGAGTGAATAGTATTCGCTGAGTTTTGTTTGAGTTTAGAGACGTGCTTCAGAAAAAAAGTTCACGGAGACGGAGAGGCAGAAAGCACTCCCTGTATATTTTCTTTATTTTACAAAAGCACAATGTTTTATTTCGATTATAAGTGGACACATAAAAAAGTAGACATTTAACAGCTTATTTTTTCATATTTCTTAAGTCTGTATGACCAAAACTCGGAGTATTTTAGGTCTATTTTGCTGCTATGTAAAAAAAAAACGAGGGTTACCTTACCAAGATTCGATTTTAACATGGTGAACATATTTTGACAGGTTTTTAACCCTGTTTTGTTTTTACACAATTGAAACATTGTGTACATTAAACATTTAAAAAAAAAAAACTCCAGGACAAACGTTACTGTAACTAGTAATTGGCAGCTGTCACAGTTGCTGCAACAAGATCTCCATAGGTTAGTTAGCAACAATTTGTTAATAATGTGATGGTGGACTGTAAGGAACTACATTCGTTAAGCATTCACGTACAAATGTAAAGTACTCAAATACTTTTTTCCCCTCACAGGACAGCAATACTAAAAAGTACTTTAAATTTAACAACCTTCAACATATTCAGAAGTAAAATGCAACATAGGCTACAGTTGGTCAACCAGAATGCCTATTACCGCCGCGCAGGGCCGCATTAATAGACTCACTGGGCCCCGGGGCTATGAGTTACTGCAGGGCCCCCCACCACTTACACCAACTGGTCACCAACTACAGAGAGAGAGAGAAAAAAACTAATTTTTCTAAAACACTGCTGAAGTTATATAATCTAGAATCATTCAGAATAACAGTTGCAAATTCCTTTACAATATACAATTAAGAAAATATCTTAAAATCTTTTTTCCTGCTTTTGCAGAAAGAGAAGTCCTTGATAATGTCACTGAAGTCAAGGAATCGGAGAATGTCATTTTCCAGGGACATAAAAGTAAGATGGTTTTGTCTCTGTTGCAACATGGATGAACGAAGACCGTTTTTGACCAAAGACAAAGCGTTCCAAAAGAACGCTCTCCAATGGCGTTAGTCACAGGCAAAGTCAAGAAAATACGAAGAGCTATATAGGGAACACAGACTGCAGTTTAATTTTTGGTATAGTCCTTGAATTGAGCAATTTCATCAGGGAAATTGTCTTGCAAATCTGTGTGGTATTTCTTCTGAAGACACATAGCATTAGAATGTAGTTCTTCAAATGTGATTATATGTATGTTGCTCAGAAATCCAAAACTTTGCTCAAGATCTTTGTATGATTTGTAGCGTATTGATACCTATTTCACAATAAAAGTGAGCTGGTCTGAATGTGAAATGTCTGGGGTGGAGTCAATGATTTTTCGAAAAATATTTGGCCATCCTGATTTTATCCAGGATTAGAGAGCAGCTTGTCACCCATCAAATCAATTAACTCCTCACACACAGTAGATGAAAGATATGAAGGAGTCCCCTTGCCTGCATTGCCAAATCGTGCAATATGCACTCTAAGAAATAGATCAAATTGACTGATTAGTTCAAGGCAACCCAAGTTTCCATTCTGGGGTGATCCAAATTGTTGGTTGTCTCCTCTGAAAGCAAGTCCTCGCTTAGATATAAATTTAATAACAGCAACTACTCTTTGAAGAACCTGAGTACTGGCTCTCTGTTTTGTACTGCTGTTTCAATTTATTGTCAATTTTAACCTGCTCTGCAGTTCTTGAAATCCTCTCAAGCATGCATTTGCGATGCGACTCAGATCCCTCATGCTTGACAATCCGTTCATTTGCATGCTTCCAATCGTTAACGCCACCACCACTTCCAAATTTTGAATGGGTGTTCTTGTCATTTACATCAAACAGCCGGCACACAAAACAATACACGGCTCCCTTAGATGGGGAATAGAGCAGCCAATCTCGTCGGACATTTTCACCATTCACTAGTCTGCAATTAAAAATACTTTTGATTTTTATATTGTTGTTCTGATGCAGATAAATCAACAGTCATATTTTGACAAAACTGTGGTCCTCTATCAGCCCAGTACTCCCGAACCTCGTCGTTGATCTCTCCCCAAGTTCCAGGATCAGTGCTTGTGTACGCTGGGATATCAACGGCGTGCAGGGTAGGAGAGGAAGCCGATGAAACACATTTTTACACATAAGCTGTTAGATTAACACTAACCTGTCAACATGGCTTGCTAATAGCGAATATAGGGGTGGGCGATCGAGTTACAAGAAAGTAAAGGATCACAACAATAGAAGCGGATCCGATCGGCATACTAACAAGTGGTTTGACCGCCTGGACACTTTGTTGGTACACAGCCCGGCATTTTCAGGAGCAGCGGTGACAAAAGACTCTGCAATTGCGTTGTTGGAATCCATTCAGGAATCTGAGGACCAGTCGGTTGACGGTAAATATCACATGTACATGATGTTGTCTTAAACTCATTGCAGTGATAAAACAAACTAACTTTTTTCAACGTGTTTTTACAGATGAAATTAATAGCTCCAATGATGTGCAGGCAACGGAGACCAGCATGTTTTCCCCTGCAATCACCAGTAGCCCTCGTTCCATGTATCCCGCCGAAATGCACACACACGCCGAGATATTAAACAATGTGGTCTGTTGACAAAAAATATTTTTCAAAACTGACCTAATTGTAATCCTAATGGTTTTGGGTCATTGTGTTTTTTTATTTTTATTATTGCAAACCTAAATGGCCCATGATAAAAAATATGGAGCATGATGGCCCAACACAAGTTTCAAAGTTAAGATTTTGTAGTTAAAACACTTAAGTATTTTATGGTTTTATTGTTTTCAGGGTGGGCTTTTGTTAGGGCTGGGCGATAAAACTATAACGATAATTAACGCGATATAATTTTTCTCGATAAAACGATATCAGGAGTTCGATAATGTTTTTGCGCTAAAAGCGGAACGAAATTCATTTGAGCCGCGCGCCACACGGACCGTTTATCCGCTCAGCTCAAAGTCCAAACGCAGCGCAGTGCGAGCTCACTAGAGCAGATGCGTTTATTCTGATCTTTCTCGGTCACGAGATCCAGTGAGAAGCGCTTGAATTCAGCGAAGAACACAAATGTCTCATTGATTTAAACCAGTTTAAAGGCAGATGAATCAGCACTGATGAATAGGAGAAACACTGTGTGCAACGATAGTCAGAAGGCTTTTCCGTCTACAAATTCCCATAATTTACCACGGATTGACTGTAACGTTAGCCTAGTAATATTAACTGCACTATGAAATGTGGGATATACATATTGAATTGTATTATATTATTAATGTAGACAATGTATTAAAGGACTAATGGAATATAATTACTGTATTTAATCATATATTTAGGCTACTGTTTTTCATACAAATAGCATATAAACCATAAAGTAATATTTTGCCATGATAGTGAGGTGCTATAGGCTATGCCTGGTTTTATCTGTGATTATCATTTGACATTTATCGTGATAATTATCGATATCGACTGATATAAAAAAATGATCGTGATATTTTCTTTCCCCGGCCATATAGCCCAGCCCTAGCTTGTGTATTTATTGTCATGTGTTTCTGCACTTATAGAAGAGGAAAAGGGATTGTGACTTCCTTGATACGCTGAGGGACATGGAAGATTCTAACTGGGCCGCCCTGCAGCTTGGACAAGAACAGCGTGACAAATATATGCAGCTGTTACTTGAGAGCCAGGCTGAGGAAAGCAAGATGAGGAGGCAGGAGTTGGCATTCCTGTAGTCGGAAGCTGAAGAAAGCAGACGGCAGCAGGCTTCCAGGCCGGGTTTCTGTCTGTTCTTGGACAGTTTGCCCAGTCATTCAAAAAGTAGCCACTTGATTGAACTCTGATTTTGCACTTGAAATTGCACATTTGTATTATTTTTTTCTTTGCACAATTATAATTTTTCTATATTGTTTGCATTCCTGCAGAGGGACTTTCAGGCTGGGTTTCTATCTGTTCTTGGACAGTTTGTCCATTTGTTCAAAAATACATTTGTTTTTCTTTACACATTAATATATTACTGTTCTCGTCATTTATCGCTCTTCACATGATTGTATTTTATACATTTTAATTTTGTAAGTAGTACTTGCATTGTGTTAAATAAAGTTTGTAAAATGTCACTTTCTTGAGATAAAGTGCCTTTTCATTTCCATGGTAATTTTAGCTCTTATGGTAAGGTTTTGAAGTGCTGGGTTGGGTAGATGTTAAAACATTTCAGGTGAAATTGCACAGGTTAAAATAAGCAAAGTGTAGTTAATTTGTTTAGTCACTTATGAAATTACATTTAGAAGAGAAGAGAGCTTTACTACTTTAGAAGAGAGCTTCAGACCATCAAGATCCAGAAACAGATTCTGGAAAACCTCAAAAGTGTACTTCAGCTTGGAGGGATACTGAAGATTTAAGGCATATATCAGTCCCATCAGGAGAGCACAAGCTTTCGCAGTATTTCCACATTTAGTTAGGACCTTGCTTCCTTCAAGCACAATGGACACCACACCACTGGCTCTCCGTCTCCATTTCCATGGACAAGAATCATCAGGACATCTTCTGTGAAGTTTTCTTGATTCTTATGCAATCCAGGAGGATGAGGGGGACAAGGTTTTAAAAGGTTAATACCCTCATAAGCTGTAATGTTGTATAAACATTAAAGAAAAAAAGTTTAGGACAATTTTACATCTTTCCACATGACATGTTGGAGCAGCCTACCAGGCTTTGCAGTCTTGTGTCACCAATATGAGAATGACTGGGCTTCGGTAATTGGGAAATTAGTCATTTTTACTTAAGGAGCCATCAAATATTTCATCCATCCAATCCAATAAACATCCAATATCCAGTGTGTGTTGTGTGGAGTCAGCATCTACCCCTCACAAGGATTACTGAGCTCTTAGGCCGGTTGCCTTGATGATTGTTGCCAGGGGTGACACTGACCCCATGCAACACACACTTGAGGAGAACGGTTTAAAAGGGTTAGTTCACCCAAAAATTAAAAAATCTGTCATCATTTACTCAACCTCAGCTAACAATCTGAACTAACATTTTAACAGTAAATATTTACTCTTCATTTTTGGGTGTACTATCTCTATACATATGAATCTTTACTTTCTAACACTTTGAATATCTTATGTGGCAGAATGGAAATTATTAGCATAACATGTCTGGGACTTACACTGCCGTCTTTGAAAAGATTATCCTCCACCTCACCAAGATATTCAATGAGACTGCGGTTCACGGTATCTCGTCTTTTCTCAATGGTGTGGCCCTGGGAAGAGATTTATTTCTAATAATCAATACTAAAGAATTGTCATTTGACAACCTTTTTTAATTTTTAAGATTTATAAAAGTTAATATTTTAAAAATGGTTTCAAGGGTTTCAATTAGTAAAATAGACAGAAAGATAGATGGGTGGACAGATAGAAGAGTGTGGAGGAATGGGTGTTAGTAACTGAATTACAAACAAGACACCTAAACGATAGGGCCTGTGTAGAGTCCAATGACTCTCTGTGATTTTTGGACAAATGAGAGTGAAGGGCACTCCAGGTCCTTAAGCAACAAGGACAATCTGAGTAAGGGCAAGGAATTGAGTGGTTTTGTGTGCTGTGGCAGTGCGCATCAGTCTGTAATGATTTAGAAGTTCAGATCTTGTCAATGTAGTAAAGTTACATGTTTTGCACAACCACCTCATGTGAAAATTAATAAAGATTTCATTGAAGAAAGTTCATTCTGAAATTCTTGAATCAATATAAAAAAAACACTGTACCCCTGTAGACTTAAGGAGGACAATTTAGTGTGTTCGGTCTCTCTCTTTGTCCCTCTCAACCGGTTTAGGACTGAATGTATTTGAGAAATATCATGAAATTAAGAAAAGAGAGGGAAAAAAACAATAATAAGTAAACAACAAATACTTATAAATTTAAAGTTAATTATTTGCATTCACATTATTTATTTCACTTATACCAAATCATATTAAAAACATCCTGCATGACCTGCAGGATAAACCGCGGATCGGGCGGATGACGTGACAAATTATATTTTAATTAAAATCGGGCGGGTGGTGGGCGGTTGAACCAATCAAATAAAAAATATATGTATACATTGTTAAATATTGTTATCATAAAAAAAAAGAAAATAGGGGAATGATATTACATGCGCTTCATGAAGCTCACGAGCGCGGTCTCTTGCTCTCTCTGCCGTGCATGCGCTACGCGGTTTGGAGCTCAGTCTCTGTCTCGCGGGCGCGCTCACTCTAGATTCCGGGAGATTTTAAGTAATTCGCAGGCATCAGTGAGCCGCTATCAATATGTGGGAGACTCCCGGAACTTCCGGGAGACTTGGGATGTCTGCATTTCTATACTGAAATAATATCGCCATTATAATTATTGATTTTTCATTAGGCTCTTTTTTTTGGTGCTCCCTTAGCTCTTGGTGCCCTATGCACAGTGACGCGTGTGGTGGGAGCGGCGGCGCTGTCCTATAGTCGTCACCCTGACATGACAGTGCGTAGAGTTTGACTATAATGTAAATCAGTGGTTCCCAAACCTGTCCTGAAGGACCCACAACACTGCATGTTTTCTTTGTCTCCCTAATCAAACACACCCGATTCAACTGATCAGCTCATTATCACATGGGTTAATGAGCTGATGAGTTGAATCAGGTGTGTTTGATTAGGGAGACAAAGAAAACATGCAGTGTTGTGGGTCCTTCAGGACAGGTTTGGAAACCAGTGATGTAAATTACTTGTTGTAATGTAAATGTAAAAATTGCACTAGCATGGTTTAAATCATACTTATCTGACCGTTATCAGTTTGTAGCAGAAAATGAAGAGATGTTTTATCAATCACAAGTTCAGTATGGCGTACCACAAGGCTCAGTACTAGGACCGCTGCTGTTCACTCTGTGCATGCTACCAATAGGAGAAATCATTAGGAAACATGGAATTAGCTTTCACTGTTATGCCGACGATACTCAGCTGTATATTTCTTCAAAACCTAACAAAACCTACCAATTCACAAAATTAACAGAATGCAAAGCTGATATGAAAAATTGGAAAAATTAGTAATTTCCTACTACTAAATTCTGAAAAAAAATAATTCTAATTACTGAGATTCTAATTATTGGACTGAAAACTTCCTCACGTAATAACCTAGAATACTGTCTAACAGGCCCGGATTGGCTAATCGGGAGGACCGGGAGAATTCCCGGTGGGCCGGTCTGTTTTATTGGCCAGGAGGGCCGGTGTTGTCATGGCACTGGGTTGAATGTTTTCCCTTTTAGGCTCCAGTCACAGCGCAGCTCCACAATTTTTTTATTATTATATCCTCGCAGCCCCACAAAAAATAAAGTCAGTTGTTAGAGATGTGCGGACAAAAAAATTAGAGATACAAAACATGGATAATAGGCGCAAAGGCGGCGCTGAAAAGGCCAGAAAGAATAATAAAAAATCTCTAGAAACTCAAGCGGCCAAATAGCCTACGAGTCAGAGCCATACCCACCATTGAGTTCTCCGATTTTTCTGAGTGTATAACGTTGTGAAATAATTGCCTAATATTAACTCTAATTTGGTGCTGCAATGACTCGCATATCGCGACGATAACCGACCTCTTCATCTGAGCTGCTTCAGCGCTCAAACACCGCTCGTCGGCAATGGCAAAATGTTTGAGATGACCGATCAAAGCAAGTGGGATTTATGTTCACAGAAGCGCGAGCGAGTCCCAACGCAACGCTTCACGAGATAAGATGCAAGTGGCTAAACTAAACAGCTGTTTTACGATAGAAGTTGTAAACAACCGACATAAATAATCAGTTTGCAAAGACTGTGTCAATCAAAGCTCAGCTTCGGGAAGGGGAGATTTACAGGTAAAGATAAAGAGACTGAGAGGGGAGAGCAGGTAGAGGAATAGCCTATTGCATACTGTGCCCAGAATGAGAATAACTTTATAACAATGAATTCCTATTTAACACAGATATAGCCTACATAGCCTATGTTCTTTGACAATGACAGTGGAATCATAAAATGCCCCCGAACCCCCTAGCCAGATCACTTTTGGGACCTTTGTATTTATAAAAACCCTGTGTACTGCTATTGCACTGAATAGAAAATTCTATTTTTTAAAAATACAATGAATTACAAGGCTGTACAAAGCAGTGCACTATTGCAGACTTATATACTGAGGGTTTAATTACATTATTTTAATATAGTCAGTCGGGAACTAAAGTGGGCCGGTCTAAGGCATGAAACTCCAGGGCTGAAAATGAGTCCCACTCCGGCCCTGCTGTCTAACACTTGATGGCTGCTCTGTTAAGTCTTCGTTGTCGGTTAGGAACCTGGGTGTGCTCTTTGATGCCAATCTTTCATTTGAAAGTCACGTGTCTAGTATCTGTAAAACCGCATTTTTCCATCTTAAAAATATATCTAAATTACACCATATGCTCTCATTGACAAATGCGGAACAATTAGTTCATGCGTTCATGACCTCAAGGCTAGATTATTGAAATGCTCTACTGGGTGGTTGCCCTGCACGCTTAATAAACAAACTACAGCTAGTTCAAAACGCAGCAGCTCGAGTTCTTACCAGAACCAGGAAGTATGACCATATTAACCCGGTTCTGTCAACACTGCATTGGCTCCCTATTAAACATTGTATAATCATTTCCATGTTGTTTGATTTTTCATTTTACCATGTAGGCCTACATGTACAGAGAATCATGTGAATGTTTAAGTCAACAGGACTCCATCAGTGGTCTCTCATCTGGTCCCTGTTAAAAAAATAAAAAAAAACTGTGAACATGGTGATATCAAGATAAACTATAGGACTGCACGATTCTGGGAATACATTTTTAGATTTTTTAAATTGGGTAAAAATTGTGATTTAAAAAGAAATGTGCCTATGTAATGAACACCTTGTTGTGCCTTGTATGCATACACGTGCAGTGCTGCATACAATAATAATCAGTGTTGGGGAAGTTACTTTTAAAAACTAGTGTTTGCTTGTTACTCGTTACTTCTTAAAAAAGTAATCCGTTACTTTACTTAGTTACCCCCCTTTGGAAAGTAACTTTTTATGTTACTTTTACGTTACATTGATGTTGCTTGAGTTTGGGCAGAACCCAATATCTGTTCCTAAATATGTAGGCCTACATAAAGTTCTACTATGAACTTCACTTATTGAAAAACTAGAAGAAGAAAAAAAATTGAAAAAGAGATTTTAAAATAGAAAAATAAATATTTTTATTTGGAAAAACATGTATAAAGTGAACACCAAAGAACAATATTAACTATTGAGCGGTGGTGACACGTTCATGAAAAATGTCACAAAGAACCGGCAAAAGTAATGATTATGAATATGTCAAATATAGCAAGGAGACATTTCAATTGTTTATTAATAAACAAGTGTTTTCTGTCGGTGTCGGCTGCGAAGATGAAGTTGACGATGCTGACTTACGATCTTCGCAATAGTGAACGCGCCAGAGAGAAATGCACATTTCATACGGACGATTACATAAGCAGAGGGTCTGTTTTCTTTCGTTTTTAATAGTTTTGTTTAAAAGTACACATTTCAAGCTTTCAATACATTTCCCAGGTATTTGAGGTATTATAAGCTTATACGCTGAGTTTGGGTTCATTTATGAGGCAAGCTCCAGTTCACACGCCGAAACGGAGCTCATGAGAAGTCCTGATTTTATTGCCTGCTATATTTCTTATTTATTAAATCCAGGCAATTGGTTGATAAAACATTGATTAAAATTAAGATTCAATTAATACAAACCGAAATTCACTTTAACCCTTGTGTTATGTTGGATTTCTGTGTACACCCCTTATGGTTCGGGTCAAATTGACCCTAATTGGATTCAATACAATTCCTCAAAAATTACACTATGAAAAACAACAAAGATTCAGGTACAAATTGTAAACTTTTAATATAAACATTTGTCAAACATTGTAATATCTTGTTGAAACATTGTAAAATTGTTGTAACAACAAAAAATATATGAACATGATTTATGAAAATGTTTTTTAACCATTTTTTTAAAACTGTTTTGTTTTGACAAAATTTTATTATTATTGATTAACAGTATACTGTTTTTTTTTCACGTTTTCATTTTTCTTTTTTTACATTTTATGCTTAGAACATCATAACTGATAAATTAAATTTAGCTGTATAATGAAAATAATGTTTACTTTTCCTAAGTTGGCTCAACTTTTGTTTTGTAGACTCATTTCATAAAGTCAAGAAGTTACTTCTGACATGATGAGCACACAGCAAGTGTGTGTTTTCTGCATATGAATTTCTTGCACTTCACACACAGTGCTGGTTTTGCTCTCACACTTGGATGGGCACACCTCACATCACAAGTGCCCTGCCATACATAAAATAAATGTTTTTATTTTGTGTCTGTACAGTTTCTTTTGAATAGCTGTCTATGAGGGTCAAATTGACACTATTAGTAATAATATGAATGAATAGTAATTTTGTTTGTATATGTCAAAACACATCAGCATGTTGAAACTTTGCATGCATGTTCATGATGATAAATGAGAAAAAGTCACAAAATATCAAGAAAAAAAACATAGGTTAACCAGTATTTCCAACAACTAGAAAATCGAAACGGGTCAAATTGACCAGAAAGGCTTTCTACAAAAACAGACTTAATGAAGTGGTCAAAATCATGTATGCCCACTCCATTTGTCTCCCGAGTGTGCATCTTATAATCTTACTCATGCTTTTCACTTTTCATATAATCAACATAGATGAAAAAAATGTGTATGTGTAGTGTCACTGTCAAATCTGTTCCTGGGAAAAGTAACGTCGTGGCGAATTGTAAAAGTAAATACGTTTCGTTACCAAATTTGCAGTAGTAGCGCGTTACACTACTTTTTACCCGAAAAAGTAGTTACGTTACTGTAACACACAACACTGATAATAATAACAAACCTATAGCAGCTAGGCAGCCTATACATCGTTAAACACTTCAGTAACACTACACTAGAGTAAAAATATAGTTGATTATCATATGTTACTTCAAATGTTTACAATTGCTATGACGTTATGAAATGAGATTGGAGTAAAACATGCGTATTGCCTTTCAAACAGACAGCGCGACTGACTCAGTCACAGCGCGTGCAGAGAACTGAAGCGATGGAGCCGCTGAATGTGAAGTTTATGCAACAATAATGTCACGGGGTGACGATCAAGTGGAACTGCCCCGCTCTAGTTTTGTTCCTAGAGGGAGCGAGTTCGATGGAACACCGGAACAGTTCCGGTTTCTTCCGGTGTAAACAACCCGACGGAGCTTGCTGATTAGGGAAACGAGTGACAGCTGGGCGAGAAGCAGAGATTGAGCCATGAGGGGGATTATAAAAGGATCCGGTTGATGGGCAGATGGGTGTGCTCTTTTTGTGAAACGTGACAGCGAAGTCTGCGCTTTGTGCTGGAGGTTGGGGCAAGAGGACTGTTGGACGAACTCAGGTTGGAGGCAATACGTTGCGGTTGAGCTACTGGTTGTACTGGACGATCAGAGGACAGATCGGGAAAGAACTCCCTACTAGGAAGAAAACGCTATGATGTGGTAAAACCGTCCGGTGAGTCCTGTTCTGAACTGTTTAATGCCAGTGGAGACTCTAACGCCAGCCATATACACCGGTTGGATGCACAGTTTGCCAGTGGAGCGGAGCGAGTCGACTGGGGGCTACGATAAGAGACCTTATTCACTGTGAGTTGATGTGAGTTGCAGTGCTTATTGTGAAAGTGAACACGTGTGATCATTTGAAGTGACTGAATTATGCACTAGTGTGGAAACTGAAGTTTTACGTCTGCCTGTTCTCAGTCGTCTCTTCGTAGGCTCTGAAGGCCGAACTGGAATGTGCTAACTGTTGTGTATTGAGTATACGCTGTGTAGGAATGCAACTTCGTCCTGTCCAAGTGGAAGAGGATTTATGAGAAACTGCTCGCTGCCGTTGAATGCTGACAGCGCTGTATTGCGGTAAGAAGATTCAGCTGTTGGATGTTTAGTCTGTTATTCATCACGTCTGCTCTGTGAATGTAGAAAACTGCCTGTTGCTATGGAATGCTGTTTTTGCTGCCCTGTGGAGTGAAAGCCCAGCTGTTGACGACCGAAACCCGTATACACTTCTTGGGTCCTGTGAACATAGAGACATTGTCCTCTGCCCGCGAACACTGCCATCGTTGCTCTGTGAGAAATTATTCTCTGCCATCGAATGCTGTCATCGCTGCTCTGCGGTAAGAAGATTCAGATGCTGGATGTTCAGTCTGTTATTCATCACGTTTGTTCTGTGAATACAGAGAAATTGTCCTCTGCCCGCGAACATTGCCATCGTTGCTCTGCGAGCACTTGTCCTTGGCCATCGAATGCTGTCATCGCTGCTCTGTGGTAAGAAGATTCAGTTGCTGGATGTTCAGTTTGTTATTCATCATGTTTGCTCTGTGAACATAGGGAAATTGCCCGTTGCTATTAAATGCTGTTGTTGCCGTCCTGTGGAGAGGGAGCCCAATTGTGGACGACTGAAGCTGATACACACTTTGGGGCTGTGTGAACACAGGGAGTCTGCTCGCTGCCCTCGAGATTCCGCCCTCGCTGTCCTGTGGTAAGAAGATACAGTGGCTGAATGTTAAGTCTTCGATTCACTATCATCATTCTGTGCACATAGAGAACCTATCACCCCCAGCCGAAGAGGAGCTGCTGTGCAGACCCCCGCCAGTGCCTGAGCCATTACTTACCTTCCGCTACTCACCTCCAGCCGAAGAGGAGTTGCTGTGCAAACCCCCGCCAGTGCCTGAGCCATTACTTGCCTTCCATTACCGGCCTCCAGTCGAAGAGGAGTTGCTGTGTAAACCCCCGCCAGTGCCTGAGCCATTTCTTACCTTCCATTGCTTACCTTCTATTACTTACCTCCAGCCGAGGAGGAGCTGCTGTGCAGACCACCGCCCGTGCCTGAGCCATTACTTACTCTCCATTGCTTACCTCCAGCCGAAGAGGAACCACTGTGCGAAGCTCCAACAGCGATAGATTCATCAGGTGCTTCTGGTCGAGAGGGACTGAAGAGTGAACTACCCACGCCACCTGCTGGAAAGAAAAAGGAGATTTGACTTGTTTTAAGTAAATAAAAATAAACGTTTTGATCATTACTTTGTCTGTCGCTTGGTGTCTCTGGGTAACTCCTCGAGGTGGTACGTTGCTGAAGGGGAGGGAAGTCCACCCCGACCTGTGACAATAACACTAACTAATATAATTCAGAATTATTTCTTACCTTCAAATCGTGTTCTTCTTCATCGGATGTAAATCCAATAAGCTTGCGCGCGTCTTCCAAACTCGGCAAACAGCAGAGGATTGATGAGGTTAGGTGCTTTGTTTTTTAAGGGTAATGAGCGCGATTTGTCTATATCTTTTGTGCATGTGGGTGTGGTCACATTAAAACTAATGAGCAAGGGTTTGAGAAACTGGATATCTTGTTGGTTTTATACAAATGACTTAAAGGATAATTCCGGTATTTAACACCTTGAGTCTATATTGTAGTTTGTTTTGGATGAACAAGAGTGGTGGACAACGAGTTTTTGACTATAATAGAATTGGCCATGGACCCATTTAACATTGGAGTCAATGGGCATGTCCGAAAATGTCATTAAAACAGCCAATAATATTCGTTTACAAAACTGTTAAACTCACAGAGTGGTTAGTGGTGTTCGTTGATGATTATAAACAATATATCGTCACAATATATGATTCCAATCCGTTTATTTTGCGATAGTGGAACTATTTTTTCAGACACTTCACAACCGTGTAACTTCCGCTCAATATTTGAATCTGAAGCGTTAGCACACTCTCGACCACTTGATGGCGATAACCGATGTTTATGTCTCGCGGGACACTCACGGTCACAGTCGAGTTAAACTTCATATTGCACTGGTCAGTGGTCACGTCTTTCAATATGGTTAGAATTTGTGCGGTCAAAAACTGCACAGTTGCTCTGCTCGCTAGCCTTATGAGAAACGGAAGCGAGCAAAAAGACTACATCGACCAAATGTAAACAGCCCCCTTTCCGTTTCCGGTAGCGCATTTATATTAACGAGCACTCAGTCCTTCAACAGAATTCAATGGGATTTTACAAAATGACGAATAAAACACGACAGAAACTGTATTTCGCAACACTTTTTGTTTCTGGAACATCAACTAACATCACTAATCACTCGGTGAGTTGCACAGTTTTGAAAACTAATGTTAAAGGTTGTTTTAATGACATTTTCGGACATGCCCATTGACTCCAATGTTAAATGGGTCCATGGCCAATTCTTTTATAGTCAAAAACTCGAGAGAGGTTTGTCCACCACTCTTATTCATCCAAAATAAACTACAATACTCAAGGTGTTAAATACCGGAATTATCCTTTAAACAAAGATTATTTGTTTTCTTTTTGAATCAGGTCATTTAAAAGTACACACTTAAATGTTTATAAATATATATATAGCTCATAAATGTGTGACAAGTATTCGCTGAGTTTTGTTTATGTTTAGAGACGTGCTCAAGAAAACAAAGTTCACGAGACGGAGAGGCAGAAAGCACACCCTGTTTTTTTTCCCTTTATTTTACAAAAGCACAACATTTTGTTTTGATTGTAAGTGGACACATACAAAAAGTAGACACCTCACAGATTCTTTTCTCATATTTCGTCTGTATGACCATAAATGATGGAGTATTTTAAGTCTATGTTGCTGCTATGTAAAAAAACCAGCAAAACGTGCCTGCGTGTTTGCCGAACCCAGAGGGTTAAAGGAGTTCTCTTACGTATTGTTCTCTCCTACTGCGTCGATATAGCGACGCTACGGGAAAGATATTTCTTTTTCGAGATTGAAGCCTAAAAATGAATCCTTAATTTTGTAATTATGTAAAACGCTTTTCTGTAGCATACAACCTTAGGCGGAGCAAATAACGCGCGCCCATTGGCTGCTCCGCCAGAAAAGCACAGCCTATGCGAGGCCAGTGACGCTGACCAATGAGGGCGCTTCGCGCCCTTCTGCGTCATCTCCCGCCGAAACGGGCGTGGCCTAGGTCTATAAATACCAAGCATAGCTGTTACCACTCTGATTTTCTATTCTTCACGAAGCTACACGCATCGTAGGACCGGATTCGAGCCACCACAGCCGTCTGATACAGCACCTCAGCAGGACGAGCCCTTACCTGAAGCCGCTGGTCTTCGCCGCCTTCAGCCGCCCTTCCCTGCTGCGCTTCTCCGGCGTGGAATATCCTTTTCACTTTGTGTGTGTTTTTGTGTGTGTGTTCGCCTACCGCGACACACATTTTTTCTCACAAAGAGCAACGAGTGTCTTTTTAAAGATGTCTCGTCTTTCCTGCGGCTCCTGTCGAGCTGCGCTCATCGACGGGGACCACCACGAGTTGTGTGTTTCCTGCTTGGGCGAGGAACATGCAGCTATCGCTCTCGGTGATGGCGGCTGCCATCACTGTGACATGATGCCCATCGCGACTCTGCGGACTCGTCTGGCATCATTCGCAGAAGCTGCTCACCCTCCCCCTGTAGCGCCGCGCCGTAAGAAGGTCCCGGAACCTCCCTCGACGAGGAGCTCGCCGCCGCCGCTAGCTCCTCTCCACACTTCGCTTGAGTCGCTCACCGACGGACAACAGCCGCAGCCCGCCGCCTTGTCCGTCATGGAGGACGACCAGCAAGCCGTATCTGAGGGGGATGACGACTGCTGTTCGCTTCTCGCTTCGGGGAGCGAGGGATGGGCGAGCTCCGTGGACCTCCCCTCCCCCGCTGTTCCGGAACGCCGAGGAGGGAAGATCAGCATCGAGGCAGAACTGATGCGTCTGCTCACACAGGCCGTGTCGAGCCTCGGCCTCGATTGGTCGACGCCTGAACAACCTGCTTTCAACCGGCTGGATGGCTGCTTCCTTTCTGGAGACCGCGCTGCACCACCCTCCAGACACGCCCCGTTTCTTCCTGAGCTTCACGAAGAGGTAGCGAAATCGTGGAAGGCGCCATTTTCAGCCAGAGTGCGTACTTCTGCCTCGCCAGCATTCTCCGTAGTGGACGGTGCTCGAGACAGAGGCTACCATGCTCTCCCTCCGGTCGAGGAGGCTGTAGCGACTCACCTTTGCCCACCCTCTGCTGGACGGCGGGCTAAGGGAGTCCTACCATCCAAAGCTTGCCGCACGTCATCAGCTTTGAACGGCCGCGTGTACTCCGCCGCCGGACAAGCTGCATCGGCGCTGCACACCATGGCGGTGCTTCAGATCCACCAGGCCAACCTCCTCCGCAAGCTGGACGAGGAAGGCCCGGGCGCGATCAGTGTTCCGGACTTACGTAGCGCCACAGACCTAGCTCTTCGTGCTACAAAGTCCGCCGCACACGCTATCGGCAGGATTATGGCCTCAGCTACTGTTTCCGAGAGACATTTGTGGCTGACTCTCTCCGAAATGGCGGAGTCGGAGCGCTCTGCGTTCCTCGACGCTCCCATTTCACCGACTGGCCTATTCGGATCTTCCGTGAAGGACTTCGCGGACCGATTCGCCGAGGTACAGAAGACTTCGCAGGCCATGAGACATTTCCTGCCAAAGCGCTCCAGTTCCGCAACAGGCCGCCCTAAACAGCCGCCTGCCCGAACTCAGCAGCGCCCCACGCCCGCCGCGCCGGCCCAGCAGCAACAGGCCCGAGAGAGACCACGGTCTTGCTCCGCCGGACGCCGCCCGCCACCGCGTGGTCCTCGGCCCAAGATCACACTCAAGCCCGAGGCCTCGGCGCCATCCTAGCCCTGCTAGGAAAAAGACGGTGTTCGGGTCCCGCTGCGGCCGGACTTCCACCCAAGATTCCCGCTTGTACAGCCCTAAGTTCCGTGTTTGTTTGTACCAGTGTATTTAGCAGCCAACAAACCGGCCGTAAAGCCCGTTTGCCTGCACACAAACGCCGTTTTCACGGCGACCCAGATAAATCTAAAAAAGAGTTTAATTTCTGGTGTCCCGGCCAAGGCCGATGGTGTAATGTGTGTAACTGCAATGCCCACCCAGTGCCCATTCATTCACACAAGCACAGCCCCGTTCAACACAGGGCTTGCACACATAAAATCGACTCATGTCGGTTGTGCTTTACATGTAGTGAGCGTGCCCACTGTCCAGTGCCCACAACCACTACATACTGCACGTTCCGCGGTTTCTGTAAAAACGAAACTAACGAACGGTCAGTCAGTTCACAAACACAGTTTTCCCGGTGTTATAAATGTGCCCGTCACCAAGCGCCCACATTTATTCACAAATATAACGAGCCCTACGGGGCTCGCCCCGCGCGCTCTCTCTCAACTCGGAGAGCCGAGCGCGCGCGGGATGCATACTGTGTTAAACATGCCCCCCGCCTCGGACGCCACGTTACATGTTACATGTTACAGCACACGGTTGCTCTCGTGTCGCCGCCATTTCGCGACCAGGGCCCAGATTACATTCAACCCCTAGTCACACGTGCAGATGCATGGGAAAGACTCCCCGGGGTCTCAGAATGGGTGCTAGAGACTATAAAAAGGGGCTATTCTCTACAGTTTTATCGACGCCCTCCCCGTTACACGGAGAGAGTCGAAACCACGGTAAAAACAGAAGTAGCACATCTACTTCGAGCCGAAATAGCGAAGCTATTGAGCAAAGGGGCCATAGAGCCTTTATCTCAAGCTCAGAGCGAGGGGGGTCTGTACAGCAGATATTTCCTGGTACCGAAGAAAGACGGGGGTCTCAGACCCATTTTAGATCTGAGGCATCTGAACAAAGCGCGCTAACAAAGCGAAAGTTCAGAATGCTCACGACCAGAAAAATCCTCGCGCAGATTCGCCGAGGAGACTGGTTTATGGCAATAGATCTGAAAGACGCGTATTTTCACATACAAATTGCGTCACGTCACAGGCGATTTTTGAGATTCGCCTTCGAGGGCCAGGCATATCAGTACACGGTTCTGCCATTCGGCCTGTCCCTAGCACCTCGTACATTTACAGTGTGCATGGACGCGGCGCTGGCACCCCTAAGACTCCGCGGCATTCGAATTCTGAATTATTTGGACGATTGGCTGATTCTAGCTCAATCGCCTTCAGAACTCATTCGCCACAAAACCCTAATACTCGATCACCTCGAGTGCTTAGGTCTGAGAGTCAATTGGGAGAAAAGTTCACTGTTTCCCAGTCAAAGGATCTCCTTTTTGGGACTGGAACTGAACTCGCTGTCTATGACAGCACGGCTGTCATCGCAGCACAGGCGAAACACCCTGCAGATGGTGAAATCCTTCCGCAGCGGTCACATAGTGCCGCTCAGGAGATTCCAGAAAATGCTAGGCCTCATGGCCTCAGCCTCGGCAGCTCTACAGTTGGGTCTGCTGCGCATGCGCCCACTGCAGTTCTGGCTGAAAGCACGCGTACTGCGCCGAGCATGGGTTCACGGTCGTTATCGCCTCAAGGTCAATCAGGAATGCATGTCAGCCCTGACACCATGGAGAGCGTCAGACTGGTACCGGTCAGGTGTAAGCCTGGGGACTTCCTCGAGCTTGAAGGTGGTGTCCACGGACGCGTCCACCTCAGGTTGGGGAGCACTGCTCGAAGGCAGACCGTTCTTTGCCCAGTGGGCGGAATGAGTCGAACTACCGCACATAAACTGCCTGGAAATGATGGCAGTGGACTTAGCGCTGAGGCATTTTCGTCCTCGGATAAAGGGACACCACGTCCTGGTCCGTTCGGACAACATGTCGGTAGTAGCCTACATAAATCGCCAGGGTGGCGTGAGATCCCGGAACCTCTTCAGGTTGACGGAACGCATACTGGTATGGGCCCAGCACAACCTGCGCTCGCTGAGAGCAATGCATGTGCCTGGCCATCTGAACGTAGGACCAGACAGACTCTCACGGGACAACGTCCCGACGGGAGAGTGGTCTCTACACACACAGACAGTGCGTCTGTTGTGGAAAACGTTTGGCAGAGCAGAAATAGACCTGTTTGCAAACCAGGAAAACGCTCACTGCCCGGAATTCTTTTCAAAAAGCACGAACGCGCTGGCCAGTGTCTGGCCCCGCCGTCCGCTCTATGCTTTTCCCCCTGTCTCACTCCTACCTCAAGTGCTGGAGCGAATCAGGAAAACCGGATGCTCAGTACTTCTTGTCGCACCATACTGGACGAATCAACCTTGGTTCCCAGTTTTGATGCGGCTCAAGAGTGCTGCTCCGTGGCCGATCCCAGTGAGGAGGGACCTTCTCACGCAGGGCATGGGCTCGATTTTGCATCCTCACCCGGAGCTATGGTCCCTACATGTGTGGGCCATAAACGGGTACCCGCTAACCTCCCAAGAGGAGTGTTAGACACGATCGAACAGGCTAGGGCCCCGTCTACTAGACGGCTCTACGCTTCCAAATGGTCGGTGTTCTCTGGTTGGTGTTCAGACCTAGGTCTGTCACCCCTCCAGTGCGGGGAAACGGAGATTCTCTCCTTCCTGCAGGAGCTGTTGGATAAGGGTAGGACCCCATCCACGCTCAAAGTCTATGTGGCAGCCATATCAGCGTTCGTTAATCTAACGCTTGGCCATTCACTGGGCAGAAACGACCTGGTGGTCCGTTTCCTTAGAGGAGCCAGGAGGTTAAATCCTCCGAGGCCTCCTTCAGTCCCCGTTTGGGACCTTTCTACGGTGTTAAACGCCATGAAAGGGGCCCCTTTCGAGCCTATTCACTCAGTTGACATGAAGCACCTGTCTTTCAAGACCGTGTTTCTTTTGGCTCTTGCTTCAGTGAAGCGTGTGGGGGATTTGCAAGCGCTCTCAGTTAGAGCCTCTTGTATGGAGTTCGGGCCCAACGACTCTATAGTCGTGTTGAAACCGAGGCATGGGTACGTACCTAAGTCCCTCAACACACCGTTCAGGGCTCAGGTCATCTCTCTGTCGGCTCTGCCGGCCTCTGAGGACGGAAATAGCTTCCTTTGCCCGGTCAGGGCATTAAGAGCTTACGTGTCCCGCTCCGCTGTTTTTCGACAGTCGGAGCAGCTCTTTGTTTTGTTCAGTGGGCGCTCTAAAGGGCGGGCTGCGACGAAACAGAGTTTGTCTCGATGGGTGGTGAACGCCATTGCGCTAGCCTACGCATCGAGGGATGTGGAATGCCCTTTGGGCATCAGGGCACATTCTACGAGAGGCATGGCCTCTTCGTGGGCTTGGTATAGCGGAATCTCGTTACAAGATATTTGTATGGCGGCAGGCTGGGCCTCCCCGTCTACATTTATAAGGTTCTATAACCTAGAGGTTCCTGCGTTGCAGGCTAAACTGCTCTCGGTCTAGAAGACTAGGTATGGTGTTCCTGCCCCGCACTGCGGCCCAGGTCACTCCAATGTTTTAAGCATCACTCACTGACAATGTGTCCCATGAGCATGCTATGACCCCTCATATACATCTAATATTTACATATATATGTTATTATGCCCTGAGGGGCACTATTATAAAGGGATGATGCTAATTCTAGCCGCTCTCCCTATATATATATATATATATATATACTCTTGGTGTAGGCGCTTGTATGCCAGGGCGCGTGCGCCCTCGGGTGTCTGTGTCGGTCCAAGAGCACGCACGCCGTCTTACGGAGGTTCCCGTAGCATCGCTATATCGACGCAGTAGGAGAGAACTCTACGTAAGAGAACGTACTCGGTTACTAACGTAACCTCGGATCTCTCTAGGAGAGGGAACGAGTACTGCGTCTCATGCCGTGCGTGCCCACGCTGTGTCGCTTCTGTGACGAAAATCAGAGTGGTAACAGCTATGCTTGGTATTTATAGACCTAGGCCACGCCCGTTTCGGCGGGAGATGACGCAGAAGGGCGCGAAGCGCCCTCATTGGTCAGCGTCACTGGCCTCGCATAGGCTGTGCTTTTCTGGCGGAGCAGCCAATGGGCGCGCGTTATTTGCTCCGCCTAAGGTTGTATGCTACAGAAAAGCGTTTTACATAATTACAAAATTAAGGATTCATTTTTAGGCTTCAATCTCGAAAAAGAAATATCTTTCCCGTAGCGTCGCTATATCGACGCAGTACTCGTTCCCTCTCCTAGAGAGAACCGAGGTTACGTTAGTAACCGAGTACGGTTTCTGTGACATGCTATTACAGTAGGGTTGCAATAGTATTGGATTTTTAGGGCAATAAACATCAAGAAAATATCAGTTTCACTATGTATAATATTACATAAATTAAATCTACATTTGAAAATAATTCAGCTACAATAGCCAGTTAGCTTTGAAAACATAAAATCCCACCTTTCCTTCAGAGTTCTCTCAAAGCCATGTCTCCTCCAACACACCAGAATATGGCGGCCGAGAGCTCAACATGCTGTAACACACCAGAATATGGCGGCCGAGAGCTCAACATGCTGCAACACATGCAGATTGTAAAAACACACGCTAAATATATATATATATATATATATATCACTGATTCTTGAGAGTCGGGACAAAACACGTTTTAAAAAACTTTTTTTTTAAATACACACTATATCAATTATAGTTATACGTTTCTGCAGAGAAAGGTCTTAGCTATTTAACCATGTAAAGGAACAGGTTCTAAATAAAAACACATTTTAAACAAATTTACATGTTTCCCTTCAGAACTGGATTTGTGTCAACTCCGTCAGACACACTAAAAAGTAAACAATTTTAATTCTTCCAATCCAACAAGAATCTAAAGTTCGGAAGTACATTGTAATAGTGTTTAGTTACTCTGATATGTAAAAAAAACACAATACATAAACTTAAGTTGTGATTTCACACTATTCTGAAACCTCAGATTTCTAAATATTTGCATTTTCAAACTTTGATTTTAATTTCAATATTGTAAAAACAAATTCCTTAAATAAATAAAACATAAGAGGATGTAGATCAGATGGTCCTTTATTACAAAAACCACATAAACTGAAGGAAGAATATTTTTTTCCCCAAAAAATTAACAAAAACATACATCCAAACGTCGAAGATCTGACGGTGTTGACGAAAAACTGACGGTGTTGACGAAAAACTGACGGTGTTGACGAAAAATATGTGCATTGCTGATTAGTGAACTGATGTGCTCTTTAAACACTACTACTAAAACTACTCCTTGTTATTAGAGTACTGAACTTACTGTAAAGCAAACTATAATAAACATATTGCACATACACCGTTTCAAACTGTTTTAAATTACACCGTTTTTCCCCCCAAAAAATAAGGGAAACCAGGGGCCGTGATAATTGTTTTTTTGGCCATATCGCCCAGCCCTTCACTGGCTTCTCATTTCTCTATCTCTGTCTCTACATATATAAATATATATATTAAAGTGCTGGCAAAGTTACACGTTACACAATAATAAGCAGACCACTGCCTGACCATTCTCTACAAGTCAGATGCATACGGTTAAATAATGTAATGCATGCTGTGTATGTGCATTTATGTGTAAATAAAACCCTGAAATAACAGTTTAACCCTTCACTATATTCACAAATAATATTATATTCGCACATTAAGAGGTTATTGGTGGATTTGTCAACTCCGTCATCTTACAGGTCAACTCCGTCAGACATAGAACCTGACGGAGTTGACGTCTGACGGAGTTGACGTAAGGGCATGTATTTTCCGCGAAAAAATGTATTGTACACTGGAGCTAGGTATTTTTTCCTCAGTTGCTAGCTGTCCCAATAACCTCACTAAAATTCTTAAATTCAATCCACTATGGTTTAAAAAAATGTATCTTAAAAGAAAGATGGTATTGACATGGTGCAGCTGTGACCATAGGAATATTGACATTGTTTGTCTAAAATATAAAAAAAAAACAAGGTACCAGAGCATGTGTGGTAGTACTGCATTCACCACAGGCAGGGGGATAAAAAGGGGTCCTCGGGATATAGCTGACCATGCTATTTCCTGATTTAAAGAGCTTTATAAAAATATCTGACGGAGTTGACAGAAACCGAGGACACAACTTTAATAGGCAGATTTCTATGGAAAATATTGTTTGATGTTCACTTCATGCATTGTTTTTTATATTTATACCCCTTATTTTTTATTTGATGTATATGTTTTCACAATTGTAGAGCTTTTTTAAAGTTTTTTGGGAAGGTTAATATTGTGACCTCTTGCTGAGGACAAGTGCAATAACATGGACCTTCTAACCACAGACCATACATTTAAACAAATTTTCCCCAAAAAGATAAAAAAGTTTATTCCAAAAATCAGATAGGTATATACAATTCCTTTAGATTTAACTTTGTAAGTATGTCAATCATGATGAATTTCTTAATTTTTGCTATAAATTAGACTTTTCTATGTGGGACATGTTTTGTCCCGACTCTCAAGAATCAGTGATATATATATATATATAAAAAAAATATATATATATATATATATATTATGTAAATTCTTTTTTTCCCCCTATTTTTAACATATATATTATTATATATATAATAATAGTATATATATTATTAACATTTTTGGATGCTAAACTATTCTTTTTATAGGCTTTGTACTTTGTACACTCACGTTCCAATATAAAAAAATAAAATAAAAATATTATGAACGGCACAAACTGTACAAATGACTATTTAAACAGAGCAGTGTAATTTTTATATGTAAGGTTGACTATTTTATTATTATATTTTATTAAGGCTATAATGAACATTCTGCGATGTCAAGATTGCAATGCTGGAATGCTGTGTGTGTGTGTGTGTGTGGCTCGATCGAACAATGGAGACATAAAAACACACACACACACACACACACACACACACACATCCCCCATCCCCTCCCCTCCCCACACAGACAGACACACACACAGAATGGCAGAGAGACAGAGAGAGAGAAAATACACATTCAAACCACAATATCTGACTTCCTGTTGGTCGGAGCTAATGACTGTAAATTAGAAAGTTGTCCGGATCGAAGAGAAGAATATACGTACCGAGATTGGTTACTGTAGGTAAAACTATAACTAAGTTATAACACACTTTATGCATCCTTTTTTAATCATAAATTTGTTTCCTCGCCACGGCCAAACCGTTCGAGATATAAAAAATCCCCTGGCAATTTATCATCTTCCATGTCTTGACTTCATGCTGACCGAGTTTCGTGGTCATCGTGGATGAATTCTCTAGGAGAAGTGTTTCAAATGCGAGAGCAAGCGTTCTCCAATCAACCCGTGATAGCCGACTTCCTGTTGGGCTGGCGTAAAACTTGACCCAGGGAAAGTTGTTCGGCCCGATTAAATCTATATGTGTACCGAGTTTCATATTAATTCATGCAAGCATGTTTGATATACGGACAAGTGTTCGAATCCCATTCCAGGGGGCGCTGTCGAGCCCCCCTGCCATGCCCAGGTACCAGCTTCAGCCTGGCTCTAATGGCCGCGGGTTCTGACCTGTGTGCAAAATTTCAAGAGTTTTCGAGCATGTTAAGGCCCTCAAAAGTGCCAGAGATTTTGCACACAGCAGAGAAATGGTTAAACTAAACTAGCCCCCCTCCTCACACACACACAGAGGGGCAGAGGGAAAATGCTCCAAACAGTACACATTCAAACCAAAATATCTGACTTCCTGTTGGTCGGAGCTAATGACTGTAAATTAGAAAGTTGTCCGGATCGAAGAGAAGAATATACGTACCGAGTTTGGTTACTGTAGGTAAAACTAATACCCCATTTTTGACTAAAGGTGGCGCTACTGAGCCCCTTACCACGCCCGTTTCTGAAACTTCGCACATGTCTATTACACAATAAATGTCAAATGCATGTTGAGTTTCATGCAATTTGAAGCATGTTAAGAGCCTCAAATGCATCCAAAAAGAATATAAAAGTTTAAAGCGTTGCCATGGCGACAGTATTAAAGATATCAATAATCCTTTCACAGGTCTACATCTGTCGTGTGTTTACATTATACAGATGAAGTTTGAAGCAAATCGGGTAAAAATAAGAGGGTGAATTCAAAGCATTTTGAAAGTGACACACTTCCTGCTGCCAGTTGGTGGCGCTATAACTTTGACTCACAATAGTCACATCCATGAGATCGGCCTCTTACAGCGAACACACTGCTGAAGTTTCATCAAGATCAGTTAATGTATGAGGATGTTATAACACACTTCCTGTTTCCAATATTCGCCATAAATTCGTTTCCTCGCCACGGCCAAACCGTTCGAGATATCAAAAATCCCCTCGCAACTTTTCATCCTCAATGTCTTGACTTCATGCACACCGAGTTTCGTGGTGATTGGTTGAATCGTCTAGGAGGAGTATTTTAAATTCCATTGCATGTGTTTTTTAAACTACGCCAAATAGCCGACTTCCTGTTGGGCTGGGGTAAAAAGTCAGAGCATGAAGAATATATGAACCGATGAGATCTATAAGTGTACCGAGTTTCATATTATTTCATGCAAGCGTGTTTGATTTATGGACCAAGGTTTCGGACCCGGTTCCAGGGGGTGCTGTCGAGCCCCCCTGCCACGCCCGGGTACCAGCTTCAGTCCGGCTCTAATGGCCGCGGCTTCTGACCCGTGTGCAAAGTTTCAAGAGTTTTTGTGCACGTTAAGGCCCCCAAAAGTGGCAAAAACCTTGAAAAAAAAATTATTATAAAGAAGAAGAAGAATAACAAAAAACCCTTAGAAGAACAATAGGGCTCTGCGCCCTTTCAGGGCTTGGGCCCTAAATATAGCTGCAAGCAGCGATTACGGGCCCAAGCCGGTGGCACCGCCACCCTGGTGCCTTTAGTTACACTAAAGGCACCGGTCTGGCGCTGCCACCGGCTTGGGCCCTCCATCGCTGCTTGCAGCTATATTTATTTATATATATATATATATATATATATATATATATATATATATATATATATTTATTTATATATATATATATATATATATATATATATATATATATATATATATATAAAAAAAGCCACCACCCCGTTGCCTTTCGGGTTCCTGTGCACGACGGGCAATAACGTAACCCCGCTTTGACTGTCGAGAAGAAGTCTGCTTTAGAGCTTGCATCAGTGTGAGTCTTTCTGCTCCCCTCCAAACACACACAGAAAAGGGGGGGGCTGTCTGTGTGTGTGCCCTCCCTCCCTCCCTCCCCACACACACACACACACACACACAGAGAGAATGGCAGGGGGAACTCTGTCAGAGAGAGACAAAACCACATTCAAACCAAAATATCTGACTTCCTGTTGGTCGGAGCTAATGACTGTAAATGAGAAAGTTGTCCGGATCGATAAGCACAATATACAGACCGAGTTTTGTGACTGTAGGTAAAAATAACCCCCCCACTTTAGTCAAAAGTATCTTGAAAGTAACACACTTCCTGCTGCCAGTTGGTGGCGCTATAACTTTGACTCACAATAGTCACATCCATGTGATTGCCCCCTTACAACAAACACACTGCTGAAGTTTCATCAAGATCAATAAATGTATGAAGACGTTATAACACATTGTGTTTTTCTTTTCTCGCCATAACTTCATTTCCTCGCCACGGCCAAACCGTTCGAGATATCAAAAATCCGTCCGCAATTTAGCGTCCTCAATGTCTTGACTTCATGCTGACCGAGTTTGGTGGCGATAGGATAATTTTTCTTGGACGAGTATATCAAATTCCAGGGGCATGCATTTTCATACAGCCCATAATAGCCGACTTCCTGTTGGACTGGCGTAAAACTTAGAGCACGAAAGTTGTTCGGCCCGATTAAATCTATATGTGTACCGAGTTTCATATTATTACATGCAAACGTGTTTGATATATAGACCAAGTTTTTCGGACCACGTTCAAGGGGGCGCTGTTGAGCTCCCCTGCCACGCCCGGGTACCAGCTTCAGCCCAGCCCTGATGGCCGCAGGTTCTGACCTGTGTGCAAAGTTTCAAGAGTTTTCGAGCACGTTAAGGTCCCCAAAAGTGCCCGAGAAGTCCCACACAGCAGAGAAAGGGTTAAAATAAAGCCCCCCTCCTCTCTCACACATACAGACACTGAGGGCCCTATTTTAACGATCTGAAACGCAAGTGTCAAAGTGCAAAGCGCAAGTAACTTTGTGGGCGGTTCCCGGCGCTGTTGCTATTTTCCCAGCGGGATAAATGACTCTTGCGCCCGACGCAAATCTAAAAGGGGTTGGTCTGAAGTAGCTTCATTATTCATAGGTGTGGTTTGGGCGTAACGTGAAATAAACCAATCAGAGCGTCCTCTCACATTCCCTTTAAGAGCAGGCGCGCTTGTTTCATGGCGGATCGCTATTATAACGGCGGATTTGCCAGGCGCACGCCAGAAGCGGTTCACAGCCGAGGAAACAGACGTTCTCGTCAGGGCTGTAAAACACAGAGAAGTGACATTGGGGATGATGGGAGAAACCCACCCAAATTAGCTTCGGTTAAACAGGCGTATAATTTGGGTAGTAAATGTGTAGCCTAATCTAGATTTTTTTTATTTTTTTTTAATCTAGATAAATCTTTTTCACATCTTCACGTACACAACAATGATTTCCCTCGTGTGTTAATATTTTTCCTTGTAATAATGTATGATTTGCAAAAATGAAAACTGCTGCATCTGTTTATATTAGAGAATCAAATGGATGCGCGTTAACATTATGGCCAAGCACGCGCCCTTAAAATACCATATCACTAACGCGCAACGCGCCACTGTCTTTAGACTGTTTTTTTCTTGGTCAATGGCGCAATTGCTTTCTAAAACTGGAAAATAGCACCATGGAAGTTTTGCGCCGGAACACGCCTCCTCTTTGCGCTGAACCGCCCCTGCGAGCGCAAGTTCATTTCCTAATTTACCGACGTGCGTCTGTGGAGGGAAAAGGCCGCTGTGCGCGGGTGCAAAATAGGAATGATACATGCGTCGGTGTTCAAAGTCAATTGCGCTGGGTGCAAGATAGGGCCCTGAGAGAGACTGGCAAAATTCCCATCAAATCACATTCAAACCAAAATATCTGACTTCCTGTTGGTCGGAGCTAATGACTGTAAATTAGAAAGTTGTCCGGATCGAAGAGAAGAATATACGTACCGAGTTTGGTTACTGTAGGTAAAACTAATACCCCATTTTTGACTAAAGGTGGCGCTACTGAGCCCCTTACCACGCCCGTTTCTGAAACTTCGCACATGTCTATTAGACAATAAATTTGATATGCATGTTGAGTTTCATGCAATTTGAAGTATGTTAAGTGCCTCAAATGCATCCAAAAATAATATAAAAGTTTAAAGCGTTGCCATGGCGACAGTATTAAAGATATCAATAATCCTTTCACAGGTCTACATCTGTCGTGTGTTTACATTATACAGATGAAGTTTGAAACAAATCGGGTAAAAAAAAGAGGGTGAATTCAAAGCATTTTGAAAGTGACACACTTCCTGCTGCCAGTTGGTGGCGCTATAACTTTGACTCACATTAGTCACATCCATGTGATCGGCTTCTTACAACGAACACACTGCTTAAGTTTCATCAAGATCAATTAATGTATGAGGATGTTATAACACACTTCCTGTTTCCAATATTCGCCATAAATTCGTTTCCTCACCACGGCCAAACCGTTCGAGATATCAAAAATCCCCTGGCAATTTATTATCCTCAATGTCTTGACTTCATGCACACCGAGTTTCGTGGTGATTGGTTGAATCGTCTAGGAGGAGTATTTTAAATTCCATTGCATGTGTTTTTTAAACTACGCCAAATAGCCGACTTCCTGTTGGGCTGGGGTAAAAAGTCAGAGCATGAAGGATATGTGAACCGATGAGATCTATAAGTGTACCGAGTTTCATATTATTTCATGCAAGCGTGTTTGATTTATGGACCAAGTTTTCGGACCCCGTTCCAGGGGGCGCTGTCGAGCCCACCTGCTACGCCCGGGTACCAGCTTCAGTCCGGCTCTAATGGCCGCGGGTTCTGACCCGTGTGCAAAGTTTCAAGAGTTTTTGAGCATGTTAAGGCCCCCAAAAGTGGCAAAAACCTTGAAAAAAAAATTATTATAAAGAAGAAGAAGAAGAAGAAGAAGAATAACAAAAAATCCTTAGAAGAACAATAGGGCTCTGCGCCCTTTCAGGGCTTGGGCCCTAAAAATCCTTAGAAGAACAATAGGGCTCTGCGCCCTTTCAGGGCTTGGGCCCTAAATATATATATATATATATATATATATATATATATATAAAAAAAAAAAAAAAAAAAAAAAATATATATATATATATATATATATATATTATGTAAATTCTTTTTTCCCCCTATTTTTAACATATATATTATTATATATAATAATAATAATATATATTATTAACATTTTTGGATGCTAAACTATTCTTTTTATAGGCTTTGTACTTTGTACACTTTGTACACTCACGTTCCAATATAGAAAAATTATCCTCTTCAAATGCGCAAAAATGTGCTTGGAAACATCACAGTGGAGCGGTGCTTACTATGAACGGCACAAACTGTACAAATGACTATTTAAACAGAGCAGTGTAATTTTTATATGTAAGGTTGACTATTTTATTATTATATTTTATTAAGGCTATAATGAACATTCTGCGATGTCAAGATTGCAATGCTGGAATGCTGTGTGTGTGTGTGTGTGTGTGTGTGTGTGTGTGTGTGTGTGTGTGTGTGTGTGTGTGCTTGTGTTTGTGTTTGTGTGTGTGTGTGTGTGTGTGTGAGAGAGGCTCGATCGAACAATGGAGACATAAAAACATACTCCGTCATTTTGTTCATACAGAACACAACATTGTGCTTTTGTTAAACTATAAACTCTTGTCAAACTGTAACCTACAACTGTCACCCAACCAAAATCACACACACACACACACATCCCCCCTCCCCTCCCCTCACCTCCCCTCCCCTCCCCACACAGACAGACACACACACACACAGAGAATGGCAGAGAGACAGAGAGAGAGAAAATACACATTCAAACCACAATATCTGACTTCCTGTTGGTCGGAGCTAATGACTGTAAATTAGAAAGTTGTCCGGATCGAAGAGAAGAATATACGTACCGAGTTTGGTTACTGTAGGTTAAACTATAACTAAGTTATAACACACTTTATGCATCCTTTTTTAATCATAAATTTGTTTCCTCGCCACGGCCAAACCGTTCGAGATATCAAAAATCCCCTGGCAATTTATCATCCTCCATGTCTTGACTTCATGCTGACCGAGTTTCGTGGTCATCGGATGAAATCTCTAGGAGAAGTGTTTCAAATGCGAGAGCAAGCGTTCTCCAATCAACCCGTAATAGCCGACTTCCTGTTGGGCTGGCGTAAAACTTGACCCAGGGAAAGTTGTTCGGCCCGATTAAATCTATATGTGTACCGAGTTTCATATTAATTCATGCAAGCGTGTTTGATATACGGACAAGTGTTCGAATCCCATTCCAGAGGGCGCTGTCGAGCCCCCCTGCCACGCCCGGGTCCCAGCTTCAGTCCGGCTCTAATGGCCGTGGGTTCTGACATTTGTGCAAAGTTTCAAGAGTTTTTGAGCACGTTAAGGCCCCCAAAAGTGCCCAAAAGGTAGTAATATAATAATAATAAATAATAATAAAGAAGAATAATCCGAAGGAAAACAATAGGGCCTTCGCCTTTTCAAGGCTTGGGCCCTAATAAAGAATAACAAGAGTTTTCGAGCACGTTAAGGCCCTCAAAAGTGCCAGAGATTTTGCACACAGCAGAGAAATGGTTAAACTAAACTAGCCCCCCTCCTCACACACACACACTCACACACACACACACACACACAGAGGGGCAGAGGGAAAATGCTCCAAACAGTACACATTCAAACCAAAATATCTGACTTCCTGTTGGTCGGAGCTAATGACTGTAAATTAGAAAGTTGTCCGGATCGAAGAGAAGAATATACGTACCGAGTTTGGTTACTGTAGGTAAAACTAATACCCCATTTTTGACTAAAGGTGGCGCTACTGAGCCCCTTACCACGCCCGTTTCTGAAACTTCGCACATGTCTATTACACAATAAATGTCAAATGCATGTTGAGTTTCATGCAATTTGAAGCATGTTAAGAGCCTCAAATGCATCCAAAAAGAATATAAAAGTTTAAAGCGTTGCCATGGCGACAGTATTAAAGATATTAATAATCCTTTCACAGGTCTACATCTGTCGTGTGTTTACATTATACAGATTAAGTTTGAAGCAAATCGGGTAAAAATAAGAGGGTGATTTCAAAGCATTTTGAAAGTGACACACTTCCTGCTGCCAGTTGGTGGCGCTATAACTTTGACTCACAATAGTCACATCCATGTGATCGGCCTCTTACAGCGAACACACTGCTGAAGTTTCATCAAGATCAGTTAATGTATGAGGATGTTATAACACACTTCCTGTTTCCAATATTCGCCATAAATTCGTTTCCTCGCCACGGCCAAACCGTTCGAGATATCAAAAATCCCCTCGCAACTTTTCATCCTCAATGTCTTGACTTCATGCACACCGAGTTTCGTGGTGATTGGTTGAATCGTCTAGGAGGAGTATTTTAAATTCCATTGCATGTGTTTTTTAAACTACGCCAAATAGCCGACTTCCTGTTGGGCTGGGGTAAAAAGTCAGAGCATGAAGGATATATGAACCGATGAGATCTATAAGTGTACCGAGTTTCATATTATTTCATGCAAGCGTGTTTGATTTATGGACCAAGTTTTCGGACCCCGTTCCAGGGGGCGCTGTCGAGCCCCCCTGCCACGCCCGGGTACCAGCTTCAGTCCGGCTCTAATGGCCGCAGGTTCTGACCAGTGTGCAAAGTTTCAAGAGTTTTTGAGCACGTTAAGGCCCCCAAAAGTGGCAAAAACCTTGAAAAAAAATTATTATAAAGAAGAAGAAGAAGAAGAAGAAGAAGAATAACAAAAAACCCTTAGAAGAACAATAGGGCTCTGCGCCCTTTCAGGGCTTGGGCCCTAATAAAGCTGCAAGCAGCGATTGCGGGCCCAAGCCGGTGGCACCGCCACCCTGGTGCCTTTAGTGGAACTAAAGGCACCGGGTGGCGGTGCCACCGGCTTGGGCCCTCCATCGCTGCTTGCAGCTTTAATTATATATATATATATATATATATAAAAAAAAAAATATATATATATATATATATTATGTAAATTCTTTTCCCCCCCTATTTTTAACATATATATTATTATATATATTATAATAATATATATATTATTAACATTTTTGGATGCTAAACTATTCTTTTTATAGGCTTTGTACTTTGTACACTTTGTACACTCACGTTCCAATATAGAAAAATTATTCTCTTCAAATGCGCAAAAATGTGCTTGGAAACATCACAGTGGAGCGGTGCTTACTATGAACGGCACAAACTGTACAAATGACTATTTAAACAGAGCAGTGTAATTTTTATATGTAAGGTTGACTATTTTATTATTATATTTTATTAAGGCTATAATGAACATGCTGCGATGTCAAGATTGCAATGCTGGAATGCTGTGTGTGTGTGTGTGTGTGTGTGTGTGTGAGGCTCGATCGAACAATGGAGACATAAAAACATACTCCGTCATTTTGTTCATACAGACCATCTTTCAAAATGCAAAGTGTTTCCTTATATTTGTGTACACTCGCAATGAAACACAACATTGTGCTTTTGTTAAACTATAAACTCTTGTCAAACTGTAACCTACAACTGTCACCCAACCAAAATCACACACACACACACACACACACACACACACACATCCCCCCTCCCCTCCCCTCCCCTCCCCTCCCCACACAGACAGACACACACACACACAGAATGGCAGAGAGACAGAGAGAGAGAAAATACACATTCAAATATCTGACTTCCTGTTTGTTGGAGCTAATGACTGTAAATTAGAAAGTTGTCTGGATCGAAGAGAAGAATATACGTACCGAGTTTGGTTACTGTAGGTAAAACTATAACTAAGTTATAACACACTTTATGCATCCTTTTTTAATCATAAATTTGTTTCCTCGCCACGGCCAAACCGTTCGAGATATCAAAAATCCCCTGGCAATTTATCATGTTCCATGTCTTGACTTCATGCTGACCGAGTTTCGTGGTCATCGGATGAATTCTCTAGGAGAAGTGTTTCAAATGCGAGAGCAAGCGTTCTCCAATCAACCCGTAATAGCCGACTTCCTGTTGGGCTGGCGTAAAACTTGACCCAGGGAAAGTTGTTCGGCCCGATTAAATCTATATGTGTACCGAGTTTCATATTAATTCATGCAAGCGTGTTTGATATACGGACAAGTGTTCGAATCCCAACCAGGGGGCGCTGTCGAGCCCCCCTGCCACGCCCGGGTACCAGCTTCAGCCTGGCCCTGTTGGCCGCGGGTTCTGAACTGTATGCAAAATTTCAAGAGTTTTCGAGCATGTTAAGGCCCTCAAAAGTGCCAGAGATTTTGCACACAGCAGAGAAATGGTTAAACTAAACTAGCCCCCCTCCTCACACACACACACACACACACACAGAGGGGCAGAGGGAAAATGCTCCAAACAGTACACATTCAAACCAAAATATCTGACTTCCTGTTGGTCGGAGCTAATGACTGTAAATTAGAAAGTTGTCCGGATCGAAGAGAAGAATATACGTACCGAGTTTGGTTACTGTAGGTAAAACTAATACCCCATTTTTGACTAAAGGTGGCGCTACTGAGCCCCTTACCACGCCCGTTTCTGAAACTTCACACATGTCTATTACACAATAAATGTCAAATGCATGTTGAGTTTCATGCAATTTGAAGCATGTTAAGAGCCTCAAATGCATCCAAAAAGAATATAAAAGTTTAAAGCGTTGCCATGGCGACAGTATTAAAGATATCAATAATCCTTTCACAGGTCTACATCTGTCGTGTGTTTACATTATACAGATGAAGTTTGAAGCAAATCGGGTAAAAATAAGAGAGTGATTTCAAAGCATTTCGAAAGTGACACACTTCCTGCTGCCAGTTGGTGGCGCTATCACTTTGACTCACAATAGTCACATCCATGTGATCGGCCTCTTACAGCGAACACACTGCTGAAGTTTCATCAAGATCAATTAATGTATGAGGATGTTATAACACACTTCCTGTTTCCAATATTCGCCATAAATTCGTTTCCTCGCCACGGCCAAACCGTTCGAGATATCAAAAATCCCCTCGCAACTTTTCATCCTCAATGTCTTGACTTCATGCTGACCGAGTTTTGTGGTGATTGTTTGAATCGTCTAGGAGGAGTATTTTAAATTCCATTGCATGTGTTTTTTAAACTACGCCAAATAGCCGACTTCCTGTTGGGCTGGGGTAAAAAGTCAGAGCATGAAGGATATATGAACCGATGAGATCTATAAGTGTACCGAGTTTCATATTATTTCATGCAAGCGTGTTTGATTTATGGACCAAGTTTTCGGACCCCGTTCCAGGGGGCGCTGTCGAGCCCCCCTGCCACGCCCGGGTACCAGCTTCAGTCCGGCTCTAATGGCCGCGGGTTCTGACCAGTGTGCAAAGTTTCAAGAGTTTTTGAGCACGTTAAGGCCCCCAAAAGTGGCAAAAACCTTGAAAAAAAAATTATTATAAAGAAGAAGAAGAAGAAGAAGAAGAAGAAGAAGAAGAAAAACAAAAAACCCTTAGAAGAACAATAGGGCTCTGCGCCCTTTCAGGGCTTGGGCCCTAATTAAAGCTGCAAGCAGCGATTGCGGGCCCAAGCCGGTGGCACCGCCACCCTGGTGCCTTTAGTGGAACTAAAGGCACCGGGTGGCGGTGCCACCGGCTTGGGCCCTCCATCGCTGCTTGCAGCTTTAATTATATATATATATATATATATATATATATATATATAAAAAAATATATATATATATATTTATATATTATGTAAATTCTTTTTTCCCCCCTGCGCTGTCGAGCCCCCCTGCCACGCCCGGGTACCAGCTTCAGCCTGGCCCTGATGGCCGCAGGTTCTGACCTGTGTGCAAAATTTCAAGAGTTTTCGAGCACGTTAAGGCCCTCAAAAGTGCCAGAGATTTTGCACACAGCAGAGAAAGGGTTAAACTAAACTAGCCCCCCTCCTCACACACACACACACACACACAGATCCCCCCTCCCCTCCCCACCCCACACAGATCCCCCCCTCCCCTCCCCAACCCACACAGACAGACACACACACACACACACACACAGAGGGGCAGAGGGAAAATGCTCCAACAGTCCACATTCAAACCAAAATATCTGACTTCCTGTTGGTCGGAGCTAATGACTGTATATTAGAAAGTTGTCCGGATCGAAGAGAAGAATATACGTATCGAGTTTGGTTACTGTAGGTAAAACTAATACCCCATTTTTGACTAAAGGTGGCGCTACTGAGCCCCTTACCACGCCCGTTTCTGAAACTTCGCACATGTCTATTACACAATAAATGTCAAATGCATGTTGAGTTTCATGCAATTTGAAGCATGTTAAGAGCCTCAAATGCATCCAAAAAGAATATAAAAGTTTAAAGCGTTGCCATGGCGACAGTATTAAAGATATCAATAATCCTTTCACAGGTCTACATCTGTCGTGTGTTTACATTATACAGATGAAGTTTGAAGCAAATCGGGTAAAAATAAGAGGGTGAATTCAAAGCATTTTGAAAGTGACATACTTCCTGCTGCCAGTTGGTGGCGCTATAACTTTGACTCACAATAGTCACATCCATGTGATCGGCCTCTTACAGCGAACACACTGCTGAAGTTTCATCAAGATCAATTAATGTATGAGGATGTTATAACACACTTCCTGTTTCCAATATTCGCCATAAATTCGTTTCCTCGCCACGGCCAAACCGTTCGAGATATCAAAAATCCCCTCGCAACTTTTCATCCTCCATGTCTTGACTTCATGCACACCGAGTTTCGTGGTGATTGGTTGAATCGTCTAGGAGGAGTATTTTAAATTCCATTGAATGCGTTTTTCTAACTACGTCAAATAGCCGACTTCCTGTTGGGCTGGGGTAAAAAGTCAGAGCATGAAGGATATATGAACCGATGAGATCTATAAGTGTACCGAGTTTCATATTATTTCATGCAAGCGTGTTTGATTTATGGACCAAGTTTTCGGACCCCGTTCCAGGGGGCGCTGTCGAGCCCCCCTGCCACGCCCGGGTACCAGCTTCAGTCCGGCTCTAATGGCCGCGGGTTCTGACCAGTGTGCAAAGTTTCAAGAGTTTTTGAGCACGTTAAGGCCCCCAAAAGTGGCAAAAACCTTGAAAAAAAATTTATTATAAAGAAGAAGAAGAAGAAGAAATATAGCTGCAAGCAGCGATTACGGGCCCAAGCCGGTGGCACCGCCACCCTGGTGCCTTTAGTTACACTAAAGGCACCGGGCTGGCGCTGCCACCGGCTTGGGCCCTCCATCGCTGCTTGCAGCTATATTTATTTATATATATATATATATATATATATATATATATATATATATATAAAAAGCCGCCACCCCCGTTGCCTTTCGGGTTCCTGTGCACGACGGGCAATAACGTAACCCCGCTTTGACTGTCGAGAAGAAGTCTGCTTTAGAGCTTGCATCAGTGTGAGTCTTTCTGCTCCCCTCCAAACACACACAGAAAAGGGGGGGGGGCTGTCTGTGTGTGTGCCCTCCCTCCCTCCCCACACACACACACACACACACACACACACACACAGAGAATGGCAGGGGGAACTCTGTCAGAGAGAGACAAAACCACATTCAAACCAAAATATCTGACTTCCTGTTGGTCGGAGCTAATGACTGTAAATGAGAAAGTTGTCCGGATCGATAAGCACAATTTACATACCGAGTTTTGTGACTGTAGGTAAAAATAACCCACCCACTTTAGTCAAAAGTATCTTGAAAGTAACACACTTCCTGCTGCCAGTTGGTGGCGCTATAACTTTGACTCACAATAGTCACATCCATGTGATCGCCCTCTTACAACAAACACACTGCTGAAGTTTCATCAAGATCAATAAATGTATGAAGACGTTATAACACAATGTGTTTTTCTTTTCTCGCCATAACTTCGTTTCCTCGCCACGGCCAAACCGTTCGAGATATCAAAAATCCGTCCGCAATTTACCGTCCTCAATGTCTTGACTTCATGCTGACCGAGTTTGGTGGCGATAGGATAATTTTTCTTGGACGAGTATATCAAATTCCAGGGGCATGCATTTTCATACAGCCCATAATAGCCGACTTCCTGTTGGACTGGCGTAAAACTTAGAGCACGAAAGTTGTTCGGCCCGATTAAATCTATATGTGTACCGAGTTTCATATTATTACATGCAAACGTGTTTGATATATGGACCAAGTTTTTCGGACCACGTTCAAGGGGGCGCTGTTGAGCTCCCCTGCCACGCCCGGGTACCAGCTTCAGCCCAGCCCTGATGGCCGCAGGTTCTGACCTGTGTGCAAAGTTTCAAGAGTTTTCGAGCACGTTAAGGGCCCCAAAAGTGCCCGAGAAGTCCCACACAGCAGAGAAAGGGTTAAAATAAAGCCCCCCTCCTCTCTCACACACACAGACACTGAGAGAGACTGGCAAAATTCCCATCAAATCACATTCAAACCAAAATATCTGACTTCCTGTTGGTCGGAGCTAATGACTGTAAATTAGAAAGTTGTCCGGCTCGGGGAGATAAATATAGATACCGATTTTTGTTACTGTAGGTAAAACTAATACCCCATTTTTGACTAAAGGTGGCGCTACTGAGCCCCTCCACCGCGTCCGTTTCTGAAACTTCACACATACCTAGTACCTAATAAATCTGATATGCATGTTGAGTTTCATGCAATTTGAAGCATGTTAAGAGCCTCAAATGCACCCAAAAAGAATATAACAGTTTAAAGCGTTGCCATGGCAACAGTATTTAAGATATCAATAATTCTTTCACAGGTCTACATCTGCCGTGTGTTTACATTATACACATAAAGTTTGAAGCAAATCGGGTAAAAATAAGAGGGTGAATTCAAAGCATTTTGAAAGTGACACACTTCCTGCTGCCAGTTGGTGGCGCTATAACTTTGACTCACAATAGTCACATCCATGTGATCGGCCTCTTACAGCGAACACACTGCTGAAGTTTCATCAAGATCAATTAATGTATGAGGATGTTATAACACACTTCCTGTTTCCAATATTCGCCATAAATTCGTTTCCTCGCCACGGCCAAACCGTTCGAGATATCAAAAATCCCCTCGCAATTTTTCATCCTCCATGTCTTGACTTCATGCACACCGAGTTTCGTGGTGATTGGTTGAATCGTCTAGGAGGAGTATTTTAAATTCCATTGCATGTGTTTTTTAAACTACGCCAAATAGCCGACTTCCTGTTGGGCTGGGGTAAAAAGTCAGAGCACGAAGGATATATGAACCGATGAGATCTATAAGTGTACCGAGTTTCATATTATTACACGCAAGCGTGTTTGATTTATGGACCAAGTTTTCGGACCGCGTTCCAGGGGGCGCTGTCGAGCCCCCCTGCCACGCCCGGGTCCCAGCTTCAGTCCGGCTCTAATGGCCGCGGGTTCTGACATTTGTGCAAAGTTTCAAGAGTTTTTGAGCACGTTAAGGCCCCCAAAAGTGCCCAAAAGGTAGTAATATAATAATAATAAATAATAAATAATAAAGAAGAATAATCCGAAGGAAAACAATAGGGCCTTCGCCTTTTCAAGGCTTGGGCCCTAATAACAAAAAACCCTTAGAAGAACAATAGGGCTCTGCGCCCTTCCAGGGCTTGGGCCCTAATTAAAGCTGCAAGCAGCGATTGCGGGCCCAAGCCGGTGGCACCGCCACCCTGGTGCCTTTAGTTGCACTAAAGGCACCGGGTGGCGGTGCTACCGGCTTGGGCCCTCCATCGCTGCTTGCAGCTTTAATTATATATATATATATATATATATATATATATATATATATAAATATATATGCTTGGAAACATCACAGTGGAGCGGTGCTTACTGTGAACGGTACGAACTGTACAACTGACTATTTAAACAGAGCAGTGTAATTTTTTTATGTTAGGTTGACTATTTTATTATTAAATTTTATTAAGGCTATAATGAACATGCTGCGATGTCAAGATTGAAATGCTGTGTGTGTGTGTGTGTGTGTGTGTGTGTGTGTGTGTGTGTGTGTGTGTGTGTGTGTGTGTGTGTGTGGCTCGATCGAATGGAGACATAAAAACATACTCCGTCATTTTGTTCACACAGGACATCATTCAAAGTGTTTCTCTATATTTGTGTACACTCGCAATAAAGCACAACATTGTGTTTTTGTTAAACTATAAACTCTTGTCAAACTGTAACCTACAACTGTCACCCAACCAAAATATCACACACACACACACACACACAGAATGGCAGAGAGACAGAGAGAGACACAATCCACATTCAAACCACAATATCTGACTTTCTGTTGGTCGGAGCTAATGACTGTAAATTAGAAAGTTGTTCGGCTTGATAAGATCAATATACACGCTGAGTTTTGTAACTGTAGGTAAAACTATAACTAAGTTATAACACACTTTATGCATCCTTTTTTAATCATAAATTTGTTTCCTCGCCACGGCCAAACCGTTCGAGATATCAAAAATCCCCTGGCAATTTATCATCTTCCATGTCTTGACTTCATGCTGACCGAGTTTCGTGGTCATCGGATGAATTCTCTAGGAGAAGTGTTTCAAATGCGAGAGCAAGCGTTCTCCAATCAACCCGTAATAGCCGACTTCCTGTTGGGCTGGCGTAAAACTTGACCCAGGGAAAGTTGTTCGGCCCGATTAAATCTATAAGTGTACCGAGTTTCATATTAATTCATGCAAGCGTGTTTGATATACGGACAAGTGTTCGAATCCCATTCCAGGGGGCGCTGTCGAGCCCCCCTGCCACGCCCGGGTACCAGCTTCAGCCTGGCCCTAATGGCCGCGGGTTCTGACCTGTGTGCAAAATTTCAAGAGTTTTCGAGCACGTTAAGGCCCTCAAAAGTGCCAGAGATTTTGCACACAGCAGAGAAAGGGTTAAACTAAACTAGCCCCCCTCCTCACACACACACACACACACACACACAGAGACGCAGAGGGGCAGAGGGAAAATGCTCCAAACAGTACACATTCAAACCAAAATATCTGACTTCCTGTTGGTCGGAGCTAATGACTGTAAATTAGAAAGTTGTCCGGATCGAAGAGAAGAATATACATACCGAGTTTGGTTACTGTAGGTAAAACTAATACCCCATTTTTGACTAAAGGTGGCGCTACTGAGCCCCTTACCACGCCCGTTTCTGAAACTTCGCACATGTCTATTACACAATAAATGTCAAATGCATGTTGAGTTTCATGCAATTTGAAGCATGTTAAGAGCCTCAAATGCATCCAAAAAGAATATAAAAGTTTAAAGCGTTGCCATGGCGACAGTATTAAAGATATTAATAATCCTTTCACAGGTCTACATCTGTCGTGTGTTTACATTATACAGATTAAGTTTGAAGCAAATCGGGTAAAAATAAGAGGGTGATTTCAAAGCATTTTGAAAGTGACACACTTCCTGCTGCCAGTTGGTGGCGCTATAACTTTGACTCACAATAGTCACATCCATGTGATCGGCCTCTTACAGCGAACACACTGCTGAAGTTTCATCAAGATCAGTTAATGTATGAGGATGTTATAACACACTTCCTGTTTCCAATATTCGCCATAAATTCGTTTCCTCGCCACGGCCAAACCGTTCGAGATATCAAAAATCCCCTCGCAACTTTTCATCCTCAATGTCTTGACTTCATGCACACCGAGTTTCGTGGTGATTGGTTGAATCGTCTAGGAGGAGTATTTTAAATTCCATTGCATGTGTTTTTTAAACTACGCCAAATAGCCGACTTCCTGTTGGGCTGGGGTAAAAAGTCAGAGCATGAAGGATATATGAACCGATGAGATCTATAAGTGTACAGAGTTTCATATTATTTCATGCAAGCGTGTTTGATTTATGGACCAAGTTTTCGGACCCCGTTCCAGGGGGCGCTGTCGAGCCCCCCTGCCACGCCCGGGTACCAGCTTCAGTCCGGCTCTAATGGCCGCAGGTTCTGACCAGTGTGCAAAGTTTCAAGAGTTTTTGAGCACGTTAAGGCCCCCAAAAGTGGCAAAAACCTTGAAAAAAAAATTATTATAAAGAAGAAGAAGAAGAAGAAGAAGAAGAATAACAAAAAACCCTTAGAAGAACAATAGGGCTCTGCGCCCTTTCAGGGCTTGGGCCCTAAATATAGCTGCAAGCAGCGATTACGGGCCCAAGCCGGTGGCACCGCCACCCTGGTGCCTTTAGTTACACTAAAGGCACCGGGCTGGCGCTGCCACCGGCTTGGGCCCTCCATCGCTGCTTGCAGCTATATTTATTTATATATATATATATATATATATATATATATATATATATATATATATATAAAAAGCCGCCACCCCGTTGCCTTTCGGGTTCCTGTGCACGACGGGCAATAACGTAACCCCGCTTTGACTGTCGAGAAGAAGTCTGCTTTAGAGCTTGCATCAGTGTGAGTCTTTCTGCTCCCCTCCAAACACACACAGAAAAGGGGGGGGGGGCTGTCTGTGTGTGTGCCCTCACACACACACAGAGAATGGCAGGGGGAACTCTGTCAGAGAGAGACAAAACCACATTCAAACCAAAATATCTGACTTCCTGTTGGTCGGAGCTAATGACTGTAAATGAGAAAGTTGTCCGGATCGATAAGCACAATTTACATACCGAGTTTTGTGACTGTAGGTAAAAATAACCCACCCACTTTAGTCAAAAGTATCTTGAAAGTAACACACTTCCTGCTGCCAGTTGGTGGCGCTATAACTTTGACTCACAATAGTCACATCCATGTGATCGCCCTCTTACAACAAACACACTGCTGAAGTTTCATCAAGATCAATAAATGTATGAAGACGTTATAACACATTGTGTTTTTCTTTTCTCGCCATAACTTCGTTTCCTCGCCACGGCCAAACCGTTCGAGATATCAAAAATCCGTCTGCAATTTACCGTCCTCAATGTCTTGACTTCATGCTGACCGAGTTTGGTGGCGATAGGATAATTTTTCTTGGACGAGTATATCAAATTCCAGGGGCATGCATTTTCATACAGCCCATAATAGCCGACTTCCTGTTGGACTGGCGTAAAACTTAAAGCACGAAAGTTGTTCGGCCCGATTAAATCTATATGTGTACCGAGTTTCATATTATTACATGCAAACGTGTTTGATATATGGACCAAGTTTTTCGGACCACGTTCAAGGGGGCGCTGTTGAGCTCCCCTGCCACGCCCGGGTACCAGCTTCAGCCCAGCCCTGATGGCCGCAGGTTCTGACCTGTGTGCAAAGTTTCAAGAGTTTTCGAGCACGTTAAGGGCCCCAAAAGTGCCCGAGAAGTCCCACACAGCAGAGAAAGGGTTAAAATAAAGCCCCCCTCCTCTCTCACACACACAGACACTGAGAGAGACTGGCAAAATTCCCATCAAATCACATTCAAACCAAAATATCTGACTTCCTGTTGGTCGGAGCTAATGACTGTAAATTAGAAAGTTGTCCGGCACGGGGAGATAAATATAGATACCGATTTTTGTTACTGTAGGTAAAACTAATACCCCATTTTTGACTAAAGGTGGCGCTACTGAGCCCCTCCACCGCGCCCGTTTCTGAAACTTCACACATACCTAGTACCTAATAAATCTGATATGCATGTTGAGTTTCATGCAATTTGAAGCATGTTAAGAGCCTCAAATGCACCCAAAAAGAATATAACAGTTTAAAGCGTTGCCATGGCAACAGTATTTAAGATATCAATAATTCTTTCACAGGTCTACATCTGCCGTGTGTTTACATTATACACATAAAGTTTGAAGCAAATCGGGTAAAAATAAGAGGGTGAATTCAAAGCATTTTGAAAGTGACACACTTCCTGCTGCCAGTTGGTGGCGCTATAACTTTGACTCACAATAGTCACATCCATGTGATCGGCCTCTTACAGCGAACACACTGCTGAAGTTTCATCAAGATCAATTAATGTATGAGGATGTTATAACACACTTCCTGTTTCCAATATTCGCCATAAATTTGTTTCCTCGCCACGGCCAAACCGTTCGAGATATCAAAAATCCCCTCGCAATTTTTCATCCTCCATGTCTTGACTTCATGCACACCGAGTTTCGTGGTGATTGGTTGAATCGTCTAGGAGGAGTATTTTAAATTCCATTGCATGTGTTTTTTAAACTACGCCAAATAGCCGACTTCCTGTTGGGCTGGGGTAAAAAGTCAGAGCACGAAGGATATATGAACCGATGAGATCTATAAGTGTACCGAGTTTCATATTATTACACGCAAGCGTGTTTGATTTATGGACCAAGTTTTCGGACCGCGTTCCAGGGGGCGCTGTCGAGCCCCCCTGCCACGCCCGGGTCCCAGCTTCAGTCCGGCTCTAATGGCCGCGGGTTCTGACATTTGTGCAAAGTTTCAAGAGTTTTTGAGCACGTTAAGGCCCCCAAAAGTGCCCAAAAGGTAGTAATATAATAATAATAAATAATAATTAAAGCTGCAAGCAGCGATGAAAGGGCCCTCGCACCCGTGCCAACCGCCACCCGGTGGATTTAGGAAGACAGAGCACGGTGGGCATTGTGCATTTAAGTAGGTAAATATAGGAGTATGTCAAAGTCAGTTACAAAAATGTCCTTTATTATGGGGATAATAGCATGCGTTATCACTCAGATAAGTGTTGCTAGCATGTTTTAGCATGTTTCTAGCATGTTTAGAACTCAATGGCATATTAAATATGTCGCTAGCAATGCATCACAGTTTAAAACGTGTCACTTCCTGTTGACAGTAGGTGGCGCTATTACTTTAACTTAAAATTGTCATGTAGATGTGTTCAGGGCAGGACTCTTATCAAACGTGTGAAGTTTGGGGCAGATTGGACATTGCCTTCTTCAGTAACAACAACTTCCCGTTTCATTGCATTAGCGTGCTTTAGCACTTAGCTAAGAATTGCTAGCATGTTTTAACATGTTTCTAACATGTATATAACTCAATGGCATATTTAATATGTTGCTAGTAATGCATTGCAGTGTTAAACATGTCACTTCCTGTTGCCAGTAGGTGGCGCTATTCTATAACTGAAAAGTGTCATGTAGATGTGTTCAGGGCAGGACTCTTATCAAACGTGTGAAGTTTGGGGCAGATTGGACATTGCCTACTTGAGTAACAACAACTTCCTGTTTCATTGCATTAGCATGCTTTAGCACTTAGCTAAGAATTGCTAGCATGTTTTAACAGGTTTCTAACATGTTTATAACTCAATGGTTTATTTAATATGTTGCTAGTACAGCATCACAGTGTTAAACATGTCACTTCCTGTTGCCAATAGGTGGCGCTATTACTATAACTAAATATTCTCATGTAAATGTGTTCAGACCAGAACTCTTATCAAACGTGTGAAGTTTGGGGCAGATTGGGCATTCAATGCCTGAGTTACAGCAAATTCCTATTTAATTGCAATAATAGCATGCTTTAGCACTTAGCTAATGTTTGCTAGCATGTTTTAGCATGTTTCTAGTATGTTGTTAACATGTTTAGCACTTGCTGGCAATTTTGTATATGTTATTAGGAGTCCAAAACAGTGTTAAACATGTCACTTCCTGTTGCCAGCAGGTGGCGCTATGACTGTAACTGAATTTGAGCATGGTCATGTGTTCAGGACAGAACGCTTATCAAACGTGTGAAGTTTGGGGCAGATTGGACATTCAATGGCTGAGTTACAGCAAATTCCTATTTAATTGCAGTAATAGCATGCTTTAGCACTTAGCTAATGTTTGCTAGCATGTTTTAGCATGTTTCTAGTATGTTGTTAACATGTTTAGCACTTGCTGGCAATTTTTTATATGTTATTAGGAGTCCAAAACAGTGTTAAACATGTCACTTCCTGTTGCCAGCAGGTGGCGCTATGACTGTAACTGAATATTCTCATGTAAATGTGTTCAGGGCAGAACTCTTATCAAACGTGTGAAGTTTGGGGCAGATTGGACATTGTTTGCCTGAGTTACAGCAACTTCCTGTTTAATTGCAGTAATAGCATGCTTTAGCACTTAGCTAATGTTTGCTAGCATGTTTTAGCATGTTTCTAGTATGTTGTTAACAAGTTTAGCACTTGCTGGCAATCTTTTATAAATTATTAGGAGTCCAAAACAGTGTTAAACATGTCACTTCGTGTTGCCAGCAGGTGGCGCTATGACTGTAACTGAATTTGAGCATGGTCATGTGTTCAGGACAGAACGCTTATCAAACGTGTGAAGTTTGGGGCAGATTGGACATTGTTTGCCTGAGTTACAGCAACTTCCTGTTTCATGGCGAAACATCAAAATTTGTCAGGCCGCCGAGGACACGCCCTTCGACGAAAACTCAAGATCTTCGCAATTTAACGTCGCAAAGGCCTTAAGATTACACTCACCAAATTTGAAGATGATCAGATTAAAACTGTAGGAGGAGTTCGTTAAAGTACGAGGCCTGAAAATGGCAAAAACTGCACAAAAATCAGAGAGGAAGTTCAAAATGGCTGACTTCCTGTTGTGTTTAAGGCTATGCTCCAAGAGACTTTTTTGTAGGTATTGGGTCATTACATGTATGTACCGAATTTCGTACACGTACGTGAAACGTAGCAGGAGGCGCACTCCGTTGAACATTTATAGGTGGCGCTATTGAGCCATTTTGCCCCGCCCAATTCTGAAACGCATATCAGATGTCAATTTTCGCCGGTTCTGACGCGTGTGCAAATTTTCGTGAGTTTTCGTGCATGTTTAGGCCCTCAAAAATGCGATTAAATGCGGAGAAGAATAATAATAATAATAATAATAATAATAATAAACAGAGCAATTCCAAGAGGGTCCTCACACCATCGGTGCTCGGGCCCTAATAAAGAAGAATAATCCGAAGGAAAACAATAGGGCCTTCGCCTTTTCAAGGCTTGGGCCCTAATAAAGAATAACAAGAGTTTTCGAGCACGTTAAGGCCCTCAAAAGTGCCAGAGATTTTGCACACAGCAGAGAAATGGTTAAACTAAACTAGCCCCCCTCCTCACACACACACACTCACACACACACACACACACACACACACAGAGGGGCAGAGGGAAAATGCTCCAAACAGTACACATTCAAACCAAAATATCTGACTTCCTGTTGGTCGGAGCTAATGACTGTAAATTAGAAAGTTGTCCGGATCGAAGAGAAGAATATACGTACCGAGTTTGGTTACTGTAGGTAAAACTAATACCCCATTTTTGACTAAAGGTGGCGCTACTGAGCCCCTTACCACGCCCGTTTCTGAAACTTCGCACATGTCTATTACACAATAAATGTCAAATGCATGTTGAGTTTCATGCAATTTGAAGCATGTTAAGAGCCTCAAATGCATCCAAAAAGAATATAAAAGTTTAAAGCGTTGCCATGGCGACAGTATTAAAGATATCAATAATCCTTTCACAGGTCTACATCTGTCGTGTGTTTACATTATACAGATGAAGTTTGAAGCAAATCGGGTAAAAGTAAGAGGGTGATTTCAAAGCATTTTGAAAGTGACACACTTCCTGCTGCCAGTTGGTGGCGCTATAACTTTGACTCACAATAGTCACATCCATGTGATCGGCCTCTTACAGCGAACACACTGCTGAAGTTTCATCAAGATCAATTAATGTATGGGGATGTTATAACACACTTCCTGTTTCCAATATTCGCCATAAATTCGTTTCCTCGCCACGGCCAAACCGTTCGAGATATCAAAAATCCCCTCGCAACTTTTCATCCTCAATGTCTTGACTTCATGCACACCGAGTTTCGTGGTGATTGTTTGAATCGTCTAGGAGGAGTATTTTAAATTCCATTGCATGTGTTTTTTAAACTACGCCAAATAGCCGACTTCCTGTTGGGCTGGGGTAAAAAGTCAGAGCATGAAGGATATATGAACCGATGAGATCTATAAGTGTACCGAGTTTCATATTATTTCATGCAAGCGTGTTTGATTTATGGACCAAGTTTTCGGACCCCGTTCCAGGGGGCGCTGTCGAGCCCCCCTGCCACGCCCGGGTACCAGCTTCAGTCCGGCTCTAATGGCCGCAGGTTCTGACCAGTGTGCAAAGTTTCAAGAGTTTTTGAGCACGTTAAGGCCCCCAAAAGTGGCAAAAACCTTGAAAAAAAAATTATTATAAAGAAGAAGAAGAAGAAGAAGAAGAAGAAAAACAAAAAACCCTTAGAAGAACAATAGGGCTCTGCGCCCTTTCAGGGCTTGGGCCCTAAAAATCCTTAGAAGAACAATAGGGCTCTGCGCCCTTTCAGGGCTTGGGCCCTAATAACAAAAAACCCTTAGAAGAACAATAGGGCTCTGCGCCCTTTCAGGGCTTGGGCCCTAATAACAAAAAATCCTTAGAAGAACAATAGGGCTCTGCGCCCTTTCAGGGCTTGGGCCCTAATTAAGAAAACACCTTTATCAGTTTGACAACACGTACTACAAATGCTTACACTGCAACCAAATACAGAAACATGCTACAAAGACCCACAAGGCAAACCAAATACAGAAACACCCTGCAAAAAGTACTTTGTTCAAAATGAGGGTTCAAAATAAAGGTTAAAATTAACAACAGAGCACAATTTAAATTACAATCAAACATAATACTTTTAATTTAATACCGATTTAATTTAAACATTTAAATTGCACAAAATGTAGTTTTTATAAAAAGTTGTCTGCATGCCATTTATTCAAGCATACATACATTATTAATAAGTGAGCTCCTCTAGGATCGTTCTTCTGGGCCATACCTTTCCCAGTCCACCAAATCCAAGAGGCGGTTAACTGTGAAAACTGGCTCACGCTCAATGACTCTAGGGGGCAGTGGAGGTCTTGTTGCTGGCGCTAGTGGACTGGTGGCAAGCTTGCGGGACGCCACCCCGCAGGGGAAGGTCTTGTGTCGACAGCCAGACTCTTTGCCCAGGGCGTAGTGGTGGAGCAGGTCTGCGATGGCGGTTGGACTGAAGCTGGTATCGTCGTGCAGACCTTTGAAGAGCTGACCGGACCCTACGCCAGACACGTCTGCACCGTTGGACAAGGTTCTGGGCTGAAGAGACCCCAACATCTGCCTCTTGGTCTGGAATCAGTGGAGGCTGAAACCCAAACTGGCACTCAATGGGCAAGAGACCTGTAGAAGAGCAACGCAGGGTGTTATGAGCGTATTCTGCCCAGATGACATACCTGCTCCAGGACGAAGGGTTGGTGGAGGCCAGGCAATCGGAGGGTGGTCTCGAGGTCTTGGTTGAGCCTTTCCGTTTGACCATTACACTCTGGATGAAAGCCAGAGGAGAGACTGACAGTGGCCCCAATCAGTTTACAAAAGGCCCTCCAGAAGCGAGAAGTGAATTGGGGCCTACGATCCGAGACTATGTCTAGAGGGAGACCAAATGTTCTGAAAACCTGCTGGCACATAAGCTCGACAGTCTCTTGAGCAGAGGGGAGTTTGGATAAGGGGATAAAATGGCAGGCTTTGGAAAAATGGTCCACAATAACCAAAATGACTGTGTCCCTGGGAGGGGGGAAGTCCCGTAATGAAGTCCATAGAGATGTGGGACCAGGGCCGTTTGGGTATGGGCAGGGGATGAAGCAGGCCATGGGGGCAGTTGTGGGGGCTCTTGTTTTGGGCACAGACAGGACAAGCAGCAACAAAGGACTTGACATCAGTATTCATCCTGGGCCACCAGAACCGCCTCTCCAAAAACTCTAATGTCCTGCCTGTGCCAGGATGGTTAGTTAACTGAGTGGAATGTCACCATTGGAGAACTGGTGTGCAGACAGAGGTTGGAACAAAAAGTCATCCCGAAGGGCCATTACCAGGCTTTGGCTCCCTCCTCTGGGTTTATCGCACCACCGTCTCAATTCCGCAATTCCGCACAGGAACCACAATCTTGGAATCTGGAAAGATTGTTGCTGGTGTGTTCTCATGGTCAGTGTTCTGAAAAAGTCTGGACAGAGCATCTGGCTTCTGATTCTTAGAGCCAGGATGATAAGACAGCACAAAATCAAACCAATTGAAGAAAAGGGCCCACCTTGCCTGTCGAGGGTTAAGACGCCTGGCTTTCTGCACATATTCCAAATTTGTATGGTCTGTCCACACCAGAAAAGAGTTTTGGGCCCCCTCAAGCCAATGCCGCCACTCTTCCAAAGCCATCTTGATTGCTAGAAGCTCCCTATCACCCACATCATAATTCTTCTCAGCAGGAGAGGAAGGCGCAAGGGTGGAGCTTGCTGTCTGCAAGAGGCTGGGAGAGGACCGCAACCACTGCCATATCTGAAGCATCTACTTCAATGACAAAAGGGAGACAAGGGTCAGGTAAGGTTAGGATTGGAGCTGAAGTAAACCTCACCGTTAGTGCTTGAAAAGCCTGCTCAGCCTCTGGAGACCAGACAAAAGGACCCGATCACTGCTTGGTTAGGTTGGTCAGTGGTGCCACTACTAAACTGACCCATCTAATGAATTTCCTGTAGAAATTAGCGAACCCAAGAAAGTGCTGGACCTCCTTGACAGAGGTGGGTTGAGACCAGTCACGTACAGCTGGAGTCTTCTTGTGATCCATCCAAAGATTCCCCTTAGACAGGATGAATCCCAAAAAGGACACCTCGGAAACGTGAAATCCACACTTCTCTGGCTTCACGAACAGGTGGTTGTCAAGAAGATGCTGGAGAAAATGAGGATATCCAAATAAACAAAGAAGAATCTGTTCAACATATCCCTCAGGGCATCGTTGATGAGTGCCTGGAAGACAGCTGGAACATTGATTAACTCAAAGGGCATAACCAAGTACTTGTAATGTCCTGTTGGAGTGTTAAAAGCTGTCTTCCACTCATCCCCCTCTCGGATTCGAACCAAATGGTAGGCATTGCGAAGGTCTAGCTTGGTGAATATTGTTGCCCCCTGAAGCAACTCAAAAGCTGAGAACATTAGGGGTAAAGGATAGTGGTCAGCTCCAGTGGGAGAAGACGATGGACGAATTATTCCAGCTTCTAGGGAGGCTGTGATATACTCCTCCATGGCTTTGGTCTCAGTGGATGCGAGGGAGAAGATTCTACCACGTGGGGGGAATGACACCTGGAAGGAGGTCAATCGCACAATCATAGGGTCTGTGAGGAGGCAGTGATGTGGCACTCTTCTTACTGAAAATCACACTCAGGTCATGGTACTCGGAAGGGACTCGGGACAGCTCGAAAGGACTAAGAGACTTAGGAGCAGGGGGTAAGACTTTGGAGAGAAGACAGGTAGCTTTGCAAGTAGGCTCCCACTCAACCACCGTCCCTGAAGACCAATTATTGTGGGGACTATGGTGAGACAACCAGGGAAAACCCAAGCACGACTGGGAACTCGGGAGACTAAATGAGGTTGAACTGGACCTTCTCATGATGCCCACAGACAAAAGAAGAGGAGTAGTAATGGTAGTCAACAGTACCCTTTCCCAAGGGTTTTCCATAAAGGCCAGTCACAGTGAGAGGGTGGTCCAGGTTGGTTACAGGGAGATGAAGGTCACTAGATAGGGAGGAATCCATGAATTTATCAGCAGCACCAGAGTCCACAAGGGCTTGTCGGGTGTGTTGATGTTGATGTCCCCAAGAAATCGTGACTGGAATCTGCAGGCACGTGGTAGAAGTTGTGGGAGTAAGAGTCGCTCCCGTCACAGTACTCCCCCTCCTGGACGGGACTGCACTTTTCCCAAAAGCTCAGGACGAGCGAAAGTGACCCAGCTTCCCACAGTAGAGACAGCATCTCTCCCTCATCTTGCGGGTTCGTTTGGTTGAGAAAGTTGGGTGCCTCCTAGCTGCATAGGTTCCTCAGGACAAGGGGACAAGTACCGAATCTCTTGTGACCACTGCAGTGGACTCAAGGATGGGGCATTAGCTCCGTGGGTGGATTGAAGCTCTGATTGACGTTCACGTCGCCTCTCTCGCATACGGTTGTCAAGCAGAATAGTCTGGTCGATGAGGGACTCAAGATCTGTGGCCGGGTCTTTTGTCGCCAGTTCATCTCTAATGCTATTAGACAGGCTGTGATGGAAAGCGGCAATGAGCACTTCCGTATTCCACCTGCTCTTTGCCGCCAAGGTGTGAAAGTGCACAGCATACTCAGCCACACTGGAGTTGCCCTGACGCAGCTGGCACAACCTGTTGGCTGCCTCCCTTCCTCCAACTGGATGGTCGAACACTCGTCGCATCTCATCAGTAAATCATCTCATCAGTAAAGTTCTGGTAGCTGTTACAGGAAGGACCTTGCTGCTCCCAAATGGCGGTAGCCCAAGCTTGGGCCTTTCCTGTCAGGAGGGTGATGATGTAAGCAATCCTAGCACGATCAGTAGGAAAGGTAGAGGACTGGAGCTCGAAGGAAAGCGATCACTGGTTCAAGAAACCTCTGCAGTCTCTGGGGTAGGCAGACGAGGCTCACAGGCAGGCTGGGCTGGAGCCAGTGGAGCTGGAGAAAGGATGATTAACTAAGGTGGTCAGAGTCTGATGGATTTCATGGAGAAGTTGTTCACGGCGGCTAAAGGCGCTCTCATGAGTCCGCAGTTGCTGCTCATTGTGAAGTACTGTAGCATCATGACTGATCACCGCTGCATATATCTGGTCCAATGATGAAGGATGGGGAGAAGGTGTCGGCTGCGTCTCTGCTGAGTCTTATTCCATGGCTCAGTCTTGCTGTTATGTCCGACTGGGCATTGAACCCGGGTCTCCTGCATAGCAGGCGGAAGCACTACCTCGGTGTCACAATGTGGTGTTTTTGAGAATGCAGAGACAGACAATAACTCAGTTCAAGGGGTTTACTTGAAAAGCAGGGCAAAAGTATCCAACAAGGAACAGGCAAAAACAAAAGTAACAATCCAGGCAAAGGTCAAAGTCCACTATATCGGTCAGAATCAGTGAATAATCCAGAAGCAAGAGGCAAACTCGTAATCCAAATAACAGGCAGGTACAGGTTGGTACCAAGCAACAATCACAGGAGATAAAGTACTCTGAGAATAACTCACGGACAGGTTTAGTCAACAGGACTGCACCGGTGGCAACTCAAGACTGAGCAAAGAACTCAAGACGACAAAGGTTTTAAATAGGCAGCTTAACAAGGTTCAGGTGAAACTAACAAATCAATAATGAGAACATGTGATGGGCATAAAACAGGACCACACATGGCCAAAAAAGGAACAGTCACATAATTCATGACAATAACCACTTGCTATAATGATTGACAAACATCTTCTCAGAACAAATATGTAAGAGTATTAAGGTAACAAGCTGCGGGAAATAACTGGAAGATTAAAACAAAAATTCTAAATTAGATTTCTAAAATGCAGTCACATCTGTACATTTACTGTCACTAATAGTACACGAAGAAACTAATAATGCTGCCTAAAATGTTTTATTTTGTACAGGATTTATCTGAAAGCAGTGAAGGAGAATTGTCATCTGGTGAAGAATTTGTCCCTGATTCTGAATCTATGTCTGACTCTAACTCGAACATAGAACATGACTTAGAAAGCCCTATCAGCAACAACTCTCTGAAAGTTTACTTGACCAATAAGAAAAAATAATCCAGCCTAAAGGATACACCAAGAGATTCACTCATTTTAAATCTGTCCCTCTCAAATGACTCAAGCCCTACTAGCATAAATATGTCCCTTTCACATGACTCAAGCCCTACCAGCATAACTACAAATGAAGCTATGGAAGTGTGCATGACACCTAAAATAGATGTGAGAAATACCTCCATCCCAAGAGATTCAGTCTCGTTTTCACATGACAAAACCACTGTATATAAATGTGGTAAAAATATCTGTTTTGTCTGTGGAAAACGCAAAGCAAAATAGCGCGACAAAGCCCATGAAAATGAAAATGTTGAAATTGCTGAAGCACTCAGTTTCCCAGCTCACTCCAAAAAAAGGAAGGAATTGCTTCAGGCATTGAGAAATAAAGGCAACTTTTTGCACAACAATGATGAAGAAAGGAACAGGTGTGCTGAAAGTTAAACGTTGTTCAATAAAACAAAACTCTAAAACATACGAGTATTGTGTTTATTGTCATGAAATGTTTGTTCGAAAGGAACTCTGGAGGCACATGAAAAGGTGCTCAGCCAAAAAAGAACATCATGAAAACAATCAGGGAACAAAAAGAGTACTGGGGCTTGCTGCAGTGGCAAAGGCTGCATTTTCAGGTACTGTTTCAGTCTCTTAAAACTCCTTGGAAGTATGCGAAATTATGAAGTTGCAAGTGTGGTAAGAAGTGACCCATATCTTTTACAGTTTGCCCAATCTCTATTCAATAAACATAGCCGTGACTTATCAATGCATGGTGTAAGGGTGTAGCCAAGAACAGGCAGGACAGGTAGTGAATGGATTAGATGTATTTCTTCCAAACAATAAATTATATACAGGGCCAGATATAATGAAAGTAATTTCAAAAATAAAGTCCATATAAAAATCAAAAACTGAAGCTGGAAGTTAACTGAAACTAACAAAAATAAACCAGACCTAGAAAATAAATCTCCCCTGTTAACAAAATAACAAACAAACAAACAAAAATACTAAAGGTCAGCAGATCATGATGTTACTGGGGCTGGACTGATCTGACCTCTCGATACTTCCACCACTGCTAGATATACCCCTTAGCCTCTACCAAACAAAAATAGAGGTAATCATCAAAAGAAAACGTTCCCCAATTAACAATAATATTTACAACAAAATATACACTGTATCGTACCTAACAAAATACCATCAAGTACTTAAAGCACAATACACAACCTACTCCAAACAAACAAAACAACAAAATGAAACTAAATGAAATCAAATAAAAGATCCCCCTCCGAGTTGGATTACGATGGTACAGTCCAATTTCCTCTGGAGCAGTACAAGTTTGGAGGCTGATGCCCCGCCTCTCCCTTCGTTTGCTGACACATGGATTGCGGCCGTTCACTCCATGGACCAGAGGAATCTAGGACTCAGGTAGAGTTTAACAGCAAAGAATATAAGTAGTGTGCACCCTTCTATATATTCAAACTTTAATAAACTGTTAACTTGATAAGTTGTCCTGTGTTTATTTCTTATACTAGGGGAATTAATAAAATAAAACAACAAACCATATTAAATTAAACTTCAAAATAACCAATTTAAATCATGGTAGAGTTAAATATGTGAGGTGAGCTACGCACCCGTCACACATGGACATATACGCCAAAAAATGTGTGACCTTGGCAGATTTTTAATAAACATTCGAAAGAACTCGTCCATTACCACCCTGGAGGATGTCATAAAGCCAGTAAATTTCATGGCTACTGTTAAAGCTGCTAAAGAAGTTGCAGGATTTAGCGAGGATGAAATGACAGTTCAAGCACCAAGTTTAGCATTAAAGATTGGACAGCACTTACTACAGTGAGCTCAGTCATCCAGTGCAATGCAATCATTGCAGGTGATAAGGAACTCAGAGATTGTGCAGAAGAGTTCCACACATTGTACAGGACAAAGTGGACAGTGTCCACTTACACTGCACAGATGTCTGCCAAAGAAAAGAAATACAACAAAACAATAAATCTACCATGGACAGAAGACATCCAGATGTTGACCAAACATCTTGAGAAGGTTTCTGAATCAGCCTAAAACAAACTGGAAAAACCTGCTTCAATTCAGAATTATTCTGACCTTGCCAGAGTCTGTCTCACAAGAGTTATTACCTTCAACAGACGACGTTCTGGGAAAGTTTTGAAAATGCAACTAAGTAATTTTATTGAAAGGGATGCCTCCTCTACTCTTCCAGAATTCGGACGGTCAAACTATGAGAAATGTCTTTGTTCCTATTTGACTAGGGTTGAACTAAAGGGAAAGAAAGACCGGAAAAGTTGCTGTTTTGCTGACCCCGGATCTTGTAAACGCACTCAGATTGCTGGTAGAAAAAAGAAAGGATTGCAATGTCCTGGATGAAAATGTATACTTGTTCGCAGTTCCAACATGTCTGACATATTTCAGAGGACATGACTGTGTTAGAAAGTTTTCAGAAGAATCTGGAGCAAGGCAGTCTCAATACTTAAGATCAACTCAGTTGCGGCAACAGGTTGCAACAACATTGCAGATAGTTAACCTGAAAAACAATGAGATGGACCAACTCGCTGATTTTTTGGGCCACGATACAAGGGTTCACAGAGATTACTACAGACTGCCTGATGCAACAGTTCAGGTCGCAAAAATTTCCAAAATTCTTTTAGCATTTTTTAATTTCTTTATATTTAAGCATGTCAAGTCAATGTTATTTGTATAGCGCTTTTTACAATACATGTTTCGAAGCACCTTTAACTGACATTCATGGTATCAGTGTTCATGATACCTTAGTGCCGGTTTCTGCAGAGTTTAGTTAAAACCCTGACCAAACCCAGACAATGTACTTTTCCAGTAACTGTAAATAAATAAATTAGCATTCTCTCAGGTGTCTTTCATTAAAGGAATAATTAATAATTGTTTTCAATACTATGAAGTTCAATGGCTTCACTGTTTGGAAACCACATTCTTCAAAATATCTTGTGTTCAGTAGAAATAAACAGATTTTCCAATTTTTGAGTGAACTGTCCCTTTAAGGGTGGAGCTGATATCTGCAGGGCAGTGAGCCTCCAGGGCTGGATTTGATAAACTGACTTAAAACTTTATAGTTAACTATATGGGGTCTGAGGGGGTTTTAGTGCCCTGGAGAAGTTTTGACATTCCCTGACATTTCTGCTTTTATCAGTTGCTTATAATTCTATATAATATCATTTAACAGTTTCAAATGATGTATTGCTTTTATCTTTATGACCATAGTTGGTACTCAACCAGAATAATACTTTTACCGCCGCGGGTGTGTATTTGCTGGCTTTGACCGCTAAGAGGCGCTACAATCGCAGACTTTGAAAAGTGTCAGTTTATTCTCTCTATTGCGTAATCTGCTGCCGTGCCGCAGCTCATTGAGAGTGATTGAAATGTGGTAGCAGATCAATTCAAGTAAAACATTGTAGTTAAACAAATTCATAATCACAACACTGAAATTACTGAAATAAAATTTTATAAATAATGAAAACATTTCAACATAAAACATTGCAATAGAAAAATATTAGGCTACATCAATGAGGCTTTGCAAGAGCATAAGACGTAATCTTAACAGCGTTCAGACTGTAGCTCTGTGGTCAACGCAACAGCATGAGCTTCAGAACTTCAAGCGATCTGTGATCTAATCTCATTGTAGCCTACATGCTGTTAACCGTTCTTTATGCTTAAATAGGTAACTGTTTATTAAAGTCAAACGTTTTGTTTAATTATCAATGGCACGTTACAACATAAATTTGCTACATTCCAGTAAAGCCGCTGCACAGACGACAAAAATGATGAAGGAAGATTGTCAGCCGATCGCGTCAGAAAATGAAAATGATGAAGCTAGTTTTTAGGCTAATCTGTTGTTTTATGAATCATTCACGAAATTGAGATGATTGACATTGATACCAGCCATAGCAACGGAAGAAAATTTTAAAAACCGATCCATATACATTGATTGAACAAATCAGACAAACACTGATTTTGTTGACTTGGCTACACAAAATAACAGACTAACTAAATAGTATTGCTTTCAATATAAAAACCAATTAAAATGTAAAAGAACACTAAAATGAAGTTTGAAACCCCATTGCACATTTCAAGGTTTAAATAAAATGTCGGGGCAGTTTATTTATTTAAAACAGGCTTGCATCGAGTTTAGAGTTTATTTCCTTTGCGATGCAAAATAAGAAACACAGAGTCTTATTCTTGTGACATTTTAAATTTGTATTCCCAAATAAATTGCAGCTAAATTAAACAATTAAAACAGTAGCTATTAAAGGGATATTTCACTTTGAAATTAAATTTTGGTATGTTTTAGCTTACCTGAAGTGCATCCAAGATGTAGGTGTCTTTGTCTCCGCAGTAGTTTCAATTTTTATATTTTTAGGTCAAACCGTTCTTGTCTGTCAGTCATGCAGGTATATATGTACTGTCTCCAAAAGCATGCAAAGATGTCTCTAATAGCATGCAGAGAAAAGTCCAAATTAAAAAATGTCCCATCTTAAGTGCACATTGATGGCCTAAGGCACGAAACAAGCGGTTTGTATAACAGTATTTATATCGTTTTTATCTCTTTTACACAACCACATCCAAGTGATCTGTTAACTTAGTCTGCGCAAGCGCCGTAGAGCGCCGGAAGGCTCCGGAAGTGATCTCTCGCGCGTGTACGTCACTCATTGTTTACACCAGAACCTATGCACAGAACAGAAATTGTAGGTAGGACGGCTAATAGAAATGGTACTAGTTTGCGCTTATCCAGGATCTTTAAACCGATGTATAAAAATACATTTAAGTAAGCTTGCGCAAACTCATCCGGGAGACCACTTCCGGAGCTTTACGGCGCTTGCGCAACTTCCAGCTCAACTTGCTTATTCCACCATCGTTCAGCTCAACTCCGTAAGTATGCTTTGCTTATAGCCTGCTTGTAACTGCAATTGAATAATGTGAGACCCCCATTTTCGAATAGAGAAAGAAAAAAGCAGTTTTTACAAGATGAAAGTGTGAATGCGTGGACCGCAATGGTCGCTTGTTAAGCACCTGCATCAAACTTCAGAGTAGCAGCTTTACTTACTGCAAGTTCGTTGCAGCAAAACTGAAATTTGTGAGGTTTTGGTAGGTTTTATTTGTTTTTGTCAAATTTGAATGAAGTGTGTTTTAACCATAGATATAATATAGAGTAGGGCTGTCACTTTTTATTCGATATTCGACTATACATTCGAAATATATGTAATCGAACTATAAATAAACTATCCGGTTATTTTTAAAGTGACATGTAATAGCGCATTTTTACAGTCTATTGATTAGTTAACCCTTTCGCACGTACGATCACACCGGTGTGATCAGTCTTGGCTGGTCCCTGGAGCGTACGATCACACCGGTGTGATCAGTGCATCATGTGATCAACTGCTAAATTCAAACGTGCGTTGGCTGGCGCTGAGCCAGAGACAGACAAGCTCAGTGATTGTCATATATCACAACTATTCAGTGTTTTCAACCACATTGTTTATTTTAGGTTTCAGACATTTAAGAATCAGATAAGTACTAAAAAACATTTTTTTGAGTTTGTAAAATACACACTGATGTCTAAGAAAGCGGCAATAATAATCCTTTATATTATAAACATTTTACGTTTTATTCATATCAGATACACATTGTGTAAGTAGTTTTACATTTTACCCTATTCTTCTCCCAGTTCACCAGCCACTTACTTTCATGTATTTCGGGAGAAGTGGAGGAATTGACGTGTTGTAAATCCAACAGATCCGATTCTCTGACCTGTGGCACAAACTAACATGGCGCCGCCCATCGCGCATGCAGGCAGCTAAACTAACGCGATCGTTATAAAGGTGTTTATACAACAAAACACATCCACATGTACATATTTGACAATCGGAATATCAGTGTTTCATACTATAGCTAATAAATGTGTGAATATTTAGAATAAAAAAGGAAAACATTACATAAAAAAAATTACATAAAAGCAGATCATCATTCATTCAGCGCTGTGTTGTGGTTGCGCTGTGTCACGTGACAAGCAGTGACGCGTCACCATGGAAACAATAAAGTGACAGATTCGAAATAACGGTCGCCTTGAAAAACTCACGCTGGGGGGTCAAATAGAATATTTAAAACTTACGTGTGAAAGGGTTAATGCCATTTTCCCTCTCTGGCGTGCACGCGCTGCACATGTCTCTCTCTGTATATCCAGTAGCACCTCAATGCAGTACATAAGATCCAAGGGGCGGAGTTAGATCCAGATCCAAGGGGCGGAGTTGGATCCAGATCCAAGGGGCGGAGGTATATCCAGATCCGAGGGGCGGAGTTGGATTTCCTCCCACTGCATTCTGATTGGTCTACAGGTTCCTAGCGTTTCTCACAGGTTCGCGTTTGTGTCTGTGTAGAGAGGACGGTGTCGTCTTAGCGGCGATCGTTGCGACGGAAGTGAATCAATTAAAACTAACTTTAACTGGAAAATAATTTTATTAAAGAACCGCTATAAAGCCAAAACCATCTCCATTTCCTTAAATTATAAGTTTATCTCTGTAAAGCTGCTTTGAAACAACACTGTTAAAAGCGCTATATAAATGAAGATGATTTGACTTTTGACAGAAAAATAAACTTGCTGAAAACAAATCTTATTTAATGAAGTTTAAAAAGTTACAAACATTGTAGTTTGTACATTGTGTGAATGTGATTGTTTTTTTCATTTGGAAAAAGTGTTTAATTATAATCCAAAACAAAAAGATTGATTACAAATTCTTACATTTCATCTTCCCTGAAAAGCATGTAGTTCCTTGTTACATGCAAGAATAAATATCTCTTAAAAAGAAATATATTCTTTGATTGGCTGATCTTTTACCCCTCAGTAGTCCACATGCACTTTGATTTAAAATATTACATCAAATATTATAATATTAATAAGTAGGCGCGTCTACTTTTGAGTAATATTAAATCAAGTTTAAATTCAAGTAGAAAATATGTGTGCTTTTCCACTGACAACTGTAAGTGCTAAATTATAGCAGCACTAATTTTAAACTTATAAATGACTTCACAAGGGAATCTGACTTAATTTACATAACATACGAGCATCTCACTTACATAAATGCATGAACAATTCATTACCAGCACAATTAAATAGGGAAGAAAACACGTTTATTAACACACTAGGTAAAACAGACATTTTGAAAACAGTAGGGAAACTTTGAAGGCAAAACATAAGGAAAACCACATTGGGAGTACACACAGAAATGACACAAACATTACAGGGAAACCACCGGACATTCACAATTAACTATTCATCCTTTCAGGTCAGCACAGATCTGGCAGAACTCGCTGCAGAAGTCTGGGTGGGTGTCTTCACATATTATTTTAAAAAGTTCCCCCTTTCTTCCTCGACCTCCATATCCTGTGGGTTAGCAAAGAAAGCAAATATTTCAATGTTCATTATTTTTTTTTTATGTTTTAATTCATCATTGAAAGTAAAACACTCCATGGCAACAACTAACAATGCATACCTGGAGTGCAGTGTTTGCCTAACCTGGCTAGTGGGTAGCGTGGCTAACCTGGCTAAGATAGCTACCTAACTGACAGCACCACATGTTAGCTTAGCTATAAACATATGAACATACCAACAGTATTATCCAAAGCTAATTAGTTTAGGTAAATAGATAGGCCACCTCTACACGTGCGTGCTAACGTTAACGCTACCAACGACCTAACATGTCTTGGTGTTATCAAAAAGTATGGACACTGTCAAAACTTTAACATATATTTAAGTGTGATACTTAAAGACGCACACTAAATTATTAATCTATCTCGACTAAATTAGTAATCAAAATGTAGACTTACATTGATGAGAGCAAACAATGGTGATCACCGATATGCGGGTTCATCTGGTGGTGGGGCGTGGGGGCGAAGTATATATAGTGGGAGGAGTTGGATCTGGATCCAACTCCTCCCAGTGGATTTCATGTTCTGCAGTGAGGACCTTCTCTGTATATCGCATGCGCACGCTCTAGATTTGAACTAATTTGCATGCATCAGGAAGCCTATCAATATGCAGAAGATTACTGGAACTGTTAAATCTATAGATAAACTAGATTAGACCGACCGGGTTGGCACTTCAGCGTGAGAAATCGGCGTGTGAAACCAATTCAATGCGTTGGCAGCTATAATGCACAGAACGGCCAGCCTGCATGGACATGCAAAAACGAGTAGCTAGTAATCCAAGCGGAGTAGATGATGTGACAGCCATATGAGAGAGACTGTGTTCCCCAGCGCTTAACGTCTGCCCGGATACTCCGCTCTCCCTCCCCCTCCCCCCAGGGATTCCCCAAAACATTGTAGATTTGTCTCCGTATATTTTCCGTTGTGTTTCCTTTTTTGCCTCTTGAACCATATTTTTTAACCGTTTTTGAACATCTTTGAAGGATCGTGAGATAGGTGGGTTGAACTTGACACTGTTAACTCTTTCCGTTATTGTGGTCCAAGCTTTGTGTTTTTTTGCTATTGCGTTTGTAATCGTTAAATTTGTTCATTAAAGTTGATTTAGCAGCATTGTATTCCACTAATATACAAATATTTTCCACAAAGGAAAATTCAAAGAATGTATAGTGTGACGAGCCGAGCGCGTACTGTCGGCCATTTTGTTTAAATTGTTCAGTCTTATTTTTCCCACAAAGAAATGTGATTTAGACTGTCTTAATAAAGGTAGATGTGAGCTCATTTTATGCAATGGTCTTTCTTCAGTGACTTTAGTTAGTCAGACTATTTCTTAGACACAGTCTTAAGATGATGACTATGTTTATGCAACCGGCCCCAGTACTGGAAGCCAGAGGTAGGCTAATGTTATTTTATTTCAGAAAGTGCACAGTTGTATTTCCTGTGATTACTGCGTAAGTTAACCGTTTTAACTTTATACAGTCTATTGATAACTATAGAGAAGGAAAAAAACCTACTTTGGGGGTGAGGTAGGCTACTTAGCCCCAGCCATGTTAACTTTTGTGGCGCAAACACCCAAAATACTGCTTTGCCAGGAACTGCATTAATGTTGTATGGTACATTTTGAGTAAGTTTAACCTTTTAGAAAAAAACAAAGGGTCGCTTAATCTACAAAATGTGTTTTCAATAGTTTTTAGCTGTTCATCTTAAATAAGGAAGAGTTTAACTTGAAAGGCTTATGATTTGACATTAACATATAATCTACATATAATCTACATATAATATTCTATGGTGGGTAACTTTAATTTATGTTCTTGCTCTTTGTTGTTGCAGGTAAACACTAAACTCACACTCTGTACTAACTTCATGTGGAGTCAGCTTTTTCACTGTGGGCTCAGGTTTGTTTGGTGAGTAAAGTTAAAGGGGTCATGACATGTTTTTTTTATTTTTTATTATTATGTTCCCTTAGGTGCAATTATAGTATTACTATATTTTTTTTTACAAAAAACTTTTAAAATGTAGTGATTTATGACCTTTTCCCACCCCGTTTCTCATCCTCTGATTCAGACAGTCTGTTTTGGGGGTGTTTCCCCTTTTGGGGGTGTTTCCCCTTTTTGTTAACGCCCACTGTTATGATTGGCTAACGTCAGTGCCTATGCATCAATTATTAACGCCCCCAGCCAGAATATTTGCGGATTCGGCGTATTTAAAAAGTAGTTTCAAGTTTTAAATACATTACTTACAGTTTGCGTCTTGAGCCCAGAATAGTCGGCACGGACTTATTTTTGAGCAACAGTTTTCTGGCAAAGGCAGCATCATTTTGGGATTTGTTCTCAAAACAGTCATCCTTCAAATGTATAGAACAAACGCTTAAACCAACACTGCCGTCCGTGACTGAGACGTCCGCAAAAAATAAAGTGCATCCATTTTTCCCTGACGACTGGATCTTTCGCAGCGTATTCAAAGATGTTGTTTGTCCACAGCCAGGAACAGCACATCTGCGTGGCATCGTAATTTCCCTGTACACAGACCCACTCGCACTCCGTCGACTGAACACTTGTGAGGCGCGCAGCACGCGGGCGCGACAGTGATACGAAATGAGCGTAGTTGCCTTACGCTCAAAGCGTAACTGTCTTCTGCTGGAGGCGGTCATTATGCAAACGCTGGTACGTCACTTCGTACCGTGACGTCACTTCTTACCATGGATCCAGAACGAGCTGTATTTAGAGCTTGATTAAATAAATGATTCGTTTATAATGGGGAGGAAGTCTTAAGCTATAAAACTTGCAGGACGTTTTAATGGTACAAAGACCTCTTATATACCAAAAGATCAAGGCAAATTTGGTTTCTCATTAGGGGTGGGAATCTTTTACCATCTCACGATTCAATTCCGATTCTTGAGGCCACGATTCGATTCAAAATCGATTTTCGATTCAAAAAGATTTTCGATTCAAAACGATTCGATTCGATTATCATGTAGAACACAACCGGTGAAGACAAAAAAACATCTATATTTCTCAGTCAGACACAGTAATTTAAAGAATAACAAGTTATGAAAATAAAGTGCTTCTTTCAAAATGAATAATAGTCCTACCCCTAAGCTACCTGGCGATGAAGCAGCGATAGACCGAGGTTTTTCTTTTTTTCTTTTTTGCCCTCTCGGAGTTGGCAGGGAGTTTCGTGAAGCACTGCAGTGTGCGTTGGTCTGCAGCTGGCGGCTGACTGTACGTTCACACCGCCGCCGACTTGAGCTGCAAAAAAGCTATGGCCGCTTGGACCAAAACAAGGAGGCTTGTCAAAAAGTACGGGGAATCTTGTGGACGCTTTGGCCGCTCTGACGTAGCAGCATTCACAATGAAATGTAAACAGAAAAAACAAGCAATGCATTCGGCAGTTTAGGATATCGCACAAGATTTGTCAACACAGAAAACGTTTCATCACTGGAGAGTTTTTTTCCCGACACCATCGTATTAATTGATTTTGATTAATATGCGCGGCCGGAGAGAGAGAGAGCAGACAGCGCTCGGGTGAGTGCGCGCGCGCGGCCGGCTCTCTCTCTCTGCTCGTTCTTATATATGCCCTGTCAAGCGCGCCCTGTTAAACTGACAGGACTTAAAACACATGAAAATGGTAGGAACGAAAGATCTCCCTCTCATCCATTTGCTTCCTTTTTGTTTTAGTGATTTACCGCTCACGTCCCGTATAGGCTAGTTACAAAAATGGAGGCGAACAGCCAGCTGATTTTATTTATTTATTAAATCGATTCTTGGACATTTCAGATCGATTCTGAATCGTTGCAAATGAGAATCTAGATTCTTCTGTGAATCGATTTTTTTGGCACACCCCTATTTCTCATGTCATGACCCCTTTAATGTTTAAAATTTTTTGCCTCACAGGGCAGGGTTCTGTAGTAGTTTATCAGAATGTCATTCTAAAATATTGAATTGCATTTTGCAACCATTTTTTGAGAGAGTGCCAGTAGTTTTTACAATTTGTGCAACCTACAAATTTGACTTTTTTGTTGTTTATTTCATTTTTAAAAACAGGAGGGAGTGTAGGGCTGGACGATTTTGGCTATAATCATAATCGCGATTAATCAAACAAGTTACCTCGATTACGATTATTTAAAAAAATCTTTCTCAAATGTCACTGGCAAGGCTTATACTGTAAATATGTTCATGGTTATTTTTTCTAATGAAAGAGTGCATAATCTTTGTGATTCTAAAATAAGGAAACAACACACAGATAGCTATTAATGCTTATTTATTAAATATTTCAAACAACTGGATCAACGCATACAATGCTTGAAATAAAAACGTAATTTGTTTATGTAAAAAGAAAGTTTCCTAAAAATGAAACTTTTAAAAATAGTTATTTTTGTAAACAAAATAAATTATTGTAAATATTGCCATCTTAAAAGTGAAATATAACTTGTATCTCTTGTAAACAAAATAAATTATTGTAAATTGCCATCTTAAAAGTAGAAAATAACTTGCATCTCTTGTAAACAAATGTTAACACCATGAGCAAAAGCAGGGCTTGGACAAGGTACCTCTGATAGGGCTGTCACTTTTGAGAAAAATCTAATTGGAACGGATGTCGGATAGCAATGCATTCGAATTAGGGGTGTGACGATACGCGTAGGCCTGTCACAATAACACATTTTGCTGGATGATTAATTGTCCAAGAAATTATTGCGATAAACGATAATATTGTCGTTCTGAGACCATTTTCATCTAATATAATGATAATGGCATAATAATGCAGGTACACCTTTTCAAAGATCTATAAACTTTTATTTCTTAAGAATATTTAAGGGATTTAATGAAAAAATTACTTGAGTAGCAAGTTACTTTAGAAATATAAACAAATAAAAAAACTTAATTAATTAATTAATTTTGAAGTCCTAAGGCCGTGTGTCCACCAAAGCCTTTTTAGCCATCTGAAAACGCTAGGCGCTCTGCTGAAAACGCTAGGCGCTCTGCTGAAAACGCCTATCTGTGGACGCTTGAGACCGTTTTGACAGCGCTGCGTTTTTTCAGTTGAGACTCTTTGTTGCTATGATACAAAATACAGAAGGTTTTGGGTCATTCTATGAAAATGGTGGCTTTTTGAACAGACAACTTTTTAAAAATGTAATTCTTTTTTTTATACCAAAACCTATAGTCAGATAATAGTCAACCTCTTAACATTATAAATCAACTTAAATGACAGCTTAATGTATTTTTATATTTTTACTACATTACATTAAAAAATGCTTGTGCTGCTTTTTTGTCACTGGTGTTACCTATATTTTAGATGACAATTCAGGCTTCCCAGAATGTAATTTGACTATTTAATTTGCATACATAATCATATAAAGAAAAAGTTAATGTAATATTAAGAAATTATCTTAATTAGTAATAATTTACTTTAAACAGGCATGTGTAAAGTTCTATTGTGTGACATTTTTCTATTTCTACCATTGTGTTTTTTGTTGTAACATTAGAAATAATTGAGGTTGAGTGATCAAAATTGAATGATCATATCCTTAAAATGCTTACTAATGAATGCAGCAACAGTTAGGTAGATACAAAAACCATATTCTATGAAACTGGGCAACTCTGATGCCAGAAAAACAATATGCCATGCGGTAACACCAGTGACGTAATGTAACACCAGTGACATATCTGTCAAAAGGAAAGCAATTTTATGTGTTTACAATATTAAAACAGTAATGAAATGCTAACAAGTCTTTATTAATATAATTGTTGAGGCTTTTATGAAACCTTATGTTGAGAAAAAATTTAGTGGTGTTATTGATTGTCACTGGTGTTATCATCATGTCACTGGTGTTACCAGCAGCAACAGTAACACCAGTGACGATAACACCAGTGACAAATCTGCAGACAAAATGGCATATCTAAGATGGCGGCCACAGTAGCTCAAACCACACTTCTTAAATTGTAAATTAATCACTTAATCATGCAATTTGAAAAATTATATTAATAAAATTTCCTTTCCCCTTACTATAAACTGTAGAACACCAGTGACACCTCTTAAGTCCTCGCATGAAATTAGCAAATTATTTATCAAATTGCTAAGAGATGAAGAGAGAGTTCACACTCACAATGTGCTTTTCAAAACAGCCACGCCAACAATGAGCCTTTGACCCAGGAAGAAGTTGGCAAGGATGTTGAATTTTTTTCAAAGTGGTGTTTTTTTTAAATTGTAACACCAGTGACATGAAATTGAGGGACAGGTATTCCCTGTAAATTATTTATAATATTTAGTTTATATTTTAGTTTTTTAAGTAGTCCATTAAATAACTATACTACTTCCCTTTGTATTATGACATTTAAAGGGGGAGAAAAATACATTATTTAACTCAAAATATGTCACTAAACCACGACTCCTGACCCGAGGGACAAGCCAATTTCATGGTGCTAACCGTGTTCTACAATATATATAAAAAATAGTTTGCAATATAACTGTCTTACAAATGTTTTATTAACAATAAAACACTTCAATTAAAACAAAAAACATATATTTTGTGTCATTATCTGACACTTTTAAGTGTTTTTCCTGGTGATTGAGGCCGGGACAGGAAAGCCACCATTTTCGTAGAATGACCCAATTGACAGTTGGTCGGTGTGGTATTTGTCCTGCCCCTCCTCCACAGTAATTGGTCAGTTGGGTAAAAAGTGACAGTGATGAGCGCTGCGTTTAACCCAAAGTTGAACATTCTTCAACTCCGAGCGACCTGCTAAAAGTGCCGAGCGCTCGACGCTTCAGCATTTTTAAAACGCTCAGCGCATCACTACGCTCATGGCGTTTCAAAAACGCGGCACTCCCATTGGAATCAATTTAAAAAACACGCCAGCCGCGTGAAAAACGCTTTGGTGGACACACGGCCTAAGTATGCCAATAAGTAATTATTAATTGAAATATGTTATTTTTGTCCACTGTAATTTATTATAAGGAAAACAAATCAAACAAACCTATGTATTATGTCCACTGGTGGTCAATTGATGATGAAGTGTTTTTACCTTTGCATTCAAATTAAACAACTATCTGTAACTTGGAACAGCTTTGTGTTAAAATGCAGTCATATGCTTTTGTTTTATTCTCTAAGGAAGACATTGATGCTGGTCGGGAATGTGTCATCATAGGACTCTGCATTTACCTAAATGAAGATCCTGATGATCTTGTCCAGGAGTATGTGGTGAGTGTATAGTGAAGTAATAGTATAACATTGTTAGGCCCAGACCTCCCCTTTCTCTGCTTTACCCGCCCAGAGAATATTTCCCGTCCATGAGAAAATGAGCTAGGAAGTAGGAACGCGTGCGCACGATTTTAGTTTGTCCACGAGAGATATCATGGCTTTTGAGCGAGCGAAGCATAATAATTGCTCAATAATTGGATGTACAAATGAACACTGAAGCCTTTTTTTAGTTCCTTCATCCAACCAAGAACCAGTGGATAAATTAAATTTTCTCTGGAAATGCGCCGACACAACTCCCCAAAGTTTTGCATGTCTGCGGCAAACATTTTACCGACGACTGTTTCCTCAACTTGGGCCAATACAGAGCTGGCCTCGATGAACGTCTGAAAATGTCACAGGTCGGGGGGCCAACTAAGGTCTACACCCTCCCCTTTAACTAGTACCACTGAGGAGCAGACCAGAAACCAGCAGACAACGAGGTAAAAGTTGAACAGACTTTATTTTACTTAAAACAATTTGAAAATCCTAAATGAAAACTTCTCCTTCTTCCTCAGTATCCGGTGGGCGATGGGGGAATGGCCCCCAACCCAACTGCGTGCGTACCTCGAGTGCAAAGGGGATGTGCACTGGCCAGCAGGTAAGGACTCCAGGTACGGTTGGCTCTTCCCCGTAGGGCAGTTGCAGAGGGCTTACGGCTGTGAGAGGGGCGTCGACTGGACAGCAGGTAAGGACTCCAGGTACAGTTGGCTCTTCCCAGTATAACGGTGCAGAGGGGCGTCGACTGGACAGCAGGTAAGGACTCCAGGTACGGGTGGCTCTTCCTCGTAGAACAGTTGCAGAGGGCTTACGGCTGCGAAAGGGCGTCGACTGGACAGCAGGTAAGGACCCCAGGTACGGTTGGCTCTTCCACGTAGAACAGGTGCAGAGGACTTACGGCTGTGAAAGGGCGTCGACTGGACAGCAGGTAAGGTCTCCAGGTACGGATGGCTCTTCCATGTATAACGGTGCAGAGGGCTTACGACTGTGAGAGGGGCGTCGACTGGACAGCAGGTAAGGGCCCCAGATACGGGTGGCTCTTCCCCGTAGGACAGTTGCAGAGGGCTTACGGCTGTGAGAGGGGCGTCGACTGGACAGCAGGTAAGGACTCCAGGTACGGGTGGCTCTTCCCCGTAGAACAGTTGCAGAGGGCTCATGGCTGCGAGAGGGCGTCGACTGGACAGCAGGTAAGGACCCCAGGTACGGTTGGCTCTTCCACGTAGAACAATTGCAGAGGGCTTAGCATTCACAGCTACTTAATCACTTCCTTAGAGAACCCCAGACTGTAACACAAAGCAGGACGGATGGGCGCGTGATAGAACTCTGTAAATTATACATGCAACCACTTAACTTCACTTCAAATACACATGGTGGGGCACAGCATTTCCACAGCATTTCCACGGCCCACCTCCTTCCCCGGTCTTGTATGCGAGGGGTCCGCTAAACTCCCGAGGGGAAATCCCGCCGATGGAACGCGGCTAGAAGGAAGTGCACTGTTTCGCTCAGAACGATGGGGCTGTAAGGAGAGAGGATTTGGCGACAATGATCACGTGTCACAACAACTATCTTCAAAACCAGGCGGCTGGGCTCCTCTTCTATTCAACTTTTCTCATATACAATACATTGGGGTGTAAGTCAACATTCAAATACAGCCAGTGAGAGGTTTGTACTTATCTTCACCCAGGTGGGTAGACTCAGTGCTACGTGGTATGGATATCGCCCTCAACCTCTCTGTTCTTCGCCTCCCAGTTCTTCCACAGAGCAGTCTCGCCAGCCGTTTCAATCCACAAAAAAATCTCCCGGTTCACCTCGACAGGAATAAGACAATCACAGCCACGACCCAACACAAGAGAGAACAACCAACGACCCACTCTCTTCTTCCCGCTTTGTTTTTGTCCCCCTTGAGGCTCCGTGTCCCAATCACCAAACAGCCGCTTAATTCGCCGCACCTGCTGTCACTTCACCATCAGCGGCTGCTGTTGCTATGGCAGCGACGCACCCGAGGCTGGCTTGGTGTTCGCTTGAAATCGCTCCGGGTGGGAACGTCTCTCTGCGGCTTTTTCGTTTTGCCTCTGTTTCGTCACCTTGTGACAAATACATCGATCGAGCTACCAAGCAACACTTTCTGATGTGTAATTGTTCAAGTTCAGACAGGTAATCTTTCTCTCAAAATCATTCAATACTGTTTATGCATCAGTAAGTCAAGCCAGTGACTAAAATATCAACTTCACATCGTTTCTTTTAGTAGGATGAAAATAATCTTATTTAAAGCAGCACCAGGTAACTTTTCAACCTTCATAATATATTTCCAAGTCTCTTGTGATGGTACATCGACTTACAATAGGTTGAATGACCCGTCTGCCATAGCCTGACGGGGTCTGTAGCGTTTTTAATCATACTTTTAAACTTCGGGTTTCGGGTAGTAACCGGCGAACAAAGAGAACTACAAAATTCGACTGCTTTACGGCATATACGTCACTTCCACCACCACCCCCACTTCCTTAAAGTCGGACGTGCACGCCAAATGTTGTAGTCATGGCTGAAGCAGCTCAGAAAAACAAGAAACCAAAGGTTTTATCGGAGCAAAGCAAGAAGAGAAAAAGAGAAAGTGATCGCGTTAAAGGCAGAACGAGGATCAATATTGGGGCAGCGTTTTCTCGCTGGCGTGAGCTGAAGGAGGAGGAGGGGTGCCCGACCGATGCGGACTTGACTGTCATGCTTTTGGACTAGTAAGTATATTGTTTGCTACTTTAAGTTATGTCTTTGTTTTTTTTTTTTGTCTGCCTGACTATGTTACGGAAGCTATCTTATCCTCCGTTTATCTTCATGAATCAAGTAATAGATGATATGATAGTAGAGTTATTATCAATTATCAATCTGGTAGCTAGTAAACGATATTCTAGTTTTTTATGGTTAGCTATCGCTAGCATTCTCGTTCTGATTTGAACTTTGCAATTGATGAAATGTAAATAGCAAATGTTTGACCTAAAGAGTGTAGTCTACTCAACATGTAACGTTACAAAGAAAGGAGGAAGATTATTAATATTATCATTGTGTTCATAGCTTCTCATTTGTTACATGTGTAAAGTTACTTTGTTGTGTTATTTCCGATTATTTATAAGCTACAGAGGCAAACAGGATTCTTGTCTCAATTTTTTCGGATGACGAATTTCAACCCTCATGTTGTTCTTGTGCAATACTTCTGTGTGGTTAGATTCTACAAACATGAAGGGTTGTTGTGTTCAGTGCATGACTAAGTTACCTCAACAAAAGTCGAACTCAAATGTGTTGCTTGTTCTGAATAATCAGCAAAGTAATTCCCCTTTGATGTGATTTTTGTCTTCTCACTTTCCTGCTCATCACTAGCAACTAGACAACACTGCTGAGTGTAACCAAACAGACGTGTGTCTTGTAGAATGCAAATTCATGTACATTCAGAATGAATAGCCATAGTCTAGACACTAGCTCACTTCTGCTAGGACAAGCACCTAGTTTTGGAAATCATCATCTGATTTAGCATGTAAACTTCATTCATCTTCAAGTTACAATTATATAATGTTTATGTGTTGCTGTAATATTGAATTAGACAAATACATTCTCTGTTGTTTCCCTAAAGCTTTCAAAAACAGCAAATAACATCTACTCCCCACAAACTATCCTGTGAACCTCCACAGCCTGTGGTCTCCAGTATTACGGAGGAGTCGGACTATGATAGGTATTGCATGTTTTACTTGGCCATCAATTTTTGTGTAGCCTTTTTATTTTGTTCTCAAGTCCGATTTTCTGTTTTATTTCAGGGGTGAATTTCCCATTGAACGGGTACACATCTTTGAAGAATGTGTTAGGGAAGAAGAGGTCACTATATTAGAGGCCAGGGGAGTTTTTATAGCAGAAGGCTATATTCCTTGGAGTTGGTGGTGTGAGCCTCTGTTTTGAAGTCTAGTATCTCTTGCGCACTTTCTTTCAAAACTTGCATACTGTCGCACAAGTCACATACTAGTCGTGTTTTACTTGGTTAAAATTAAGCACATGAAAAGGTATCAAGCCATGCCCTCACCCTTGTCTTCTTACACGTCATGTCTCCATTGCAAACTGAAACAGTTTGAGGAGTGTTGAGCACTGTAGGCCAGTGCTGCCTGTCACCAACAACAGTGAAACAGTTAATGCTCTGTGCCGCCATAGTTTATCTGAGGCAGTGACTGAATGTTGTTTGCTTAAACTAATGTGGACAGAATGCACATTTACTTTTTCCAAGTATATATACTTATCTATACTATGATTATCTACCTCTATTTTACTGCAGCATGCAATCTCTAGATCTTGTAGAGGAAGAAGAGCAGCATGACTCTCCAGATGAGGATGCATTAAATGACCCAAGAAACAGCGTGTAAGTCTGTCTAATGACTCTTGTTTTTATTTTGTTATTGATTTGTCTTTTGCATTTATGCTTAAGTGTGTTTATGTACAGTATTGAAATGGATGAGAGCTGGAAAAACCCAAGATTCTGTGAGGATGGGGACAGCTCTGATGAGGAATATATTCCTTTTCTTCAACTACGGTATGTGATATTCACTAGCTTCATTTCATGCACAATTAGTATATTGTAGGGTTGTACTTGTAGTAGTAGTTTCCACTATCCAAAAATGTAAGACCTTTTCATATCTTGCCTTTTTATGCAGAGTTGGTGGTGCAGCTTCAAAGGTCGGTAATATTGAGCAGCTTCCAGAAATATCAATGGACGAGACCGTGCATGATGTAGATGTTCCCAACTCCACCGACGACCAGATGACCGATGTGCCAGACCATTTTAAAGTTGAAAAAGAAGATGACTTGGTTGGAAAGAAGGCCTGCATTGCCTACCTTGACAACCTGAAGATGCTTGCATAATTTATGCAATTTCCAATGAAAGCATGCACCTACTCTAATCAAATTACTGGGGCAAAATGCCCAGGAAGACCACCATTTCAGGTTGAAATGAAGCCTCGAGGAACTGGTCTTGTCATGGAATGGGTAAGCAAACAGTATTTGCTTTCGTTGTGCGTATGTGTGTACTACACTCAATAGTTGTGTGATAGAGGAGAAGCAGTGACTGACTCTGGGAAGAAATCTAACTCTGATTTGAGTAGCATAGCTATTTCAGTAATCAAAATGTTTATCGCTTCACTGGAGTTACAAATAAAAGTTTTTTGTTTAATAATCAAGAACTTTCAGTTATTTATAGGTTAGTTTGGTCTCATGTAGTAGTGTTTGAGTTAGAAAATTGCTTTGCTTTTCTTATGTGTTTTTATTTTATTTTATATATTTTACTTACTGATTTTAGCTATGCCCCTTTGGACACGTGCTCTGGAAATGGAATTCACAGCCTCTTTTGAAATATGGCATGCAAAGGGGGGGACTTCATGCTATCCACAAATATCCTGTTATCTGGGAACAACTACAGGAAAGTGGCATTACTCTTCAAATTCATGGAACTAGGGATGGTTGAAGAGTCTAAATTTTTCAAAATCCAGGATACATACTGCATTGAACCAGTTGATGAGTTCTGGCAGAAAATCCGAGCTGACGTTCTGACCCGTTTGCGTGTAAAGGACAAGGTGGTTGTTCTTGGTAAGACATTGCTTTGATACTTTTATCACCTATGATTGTCATGTCTGTGGTTTGCTAATTCTTATCAAGAGCATGTTGTGATATCTTTTGTAATGGTTTATTTTTTTCATTAGGTGATGGCAGAATGGATTCTCCAGGTGTGTCTGTGTGTCTCTGTGGGTGTGTCTCTCTGTGTCTGTCTGTCTGTCTGGGGAAGACGGAGAGAGAAATAATATGATTTGCACAGTTTACATATTTACCTCTATGCTCTACATTCTGTAGGCCACTGTGCACAGTATTGCACCTACACAACAATAGAGCAGGAATCTAGAGACATCGTGCACATTGTCTCTCTGGATAAGCGGGAAACAAACAGAAACTCGACAATTATGGAGAAGGAGTGTTTTGTCCGAACAATGGACACACTATTGCCGGAGATCCATATATCGGAAGTGGTGACCGATGCACACCCTCAAATTTCTGCTTTGCTGAGTAAGGAAATTGTCCATAATGTTGAAATAGTGGATTTTCATATATGTATATAAATATAAATATAAATGAATATGTTTGAATATATTTATTTTTAATTCTAAAGACTTCTTTTTCCACAGAACCAGATGGCAAATACCAGCAATGGGGTCTACATCATTCCCTAGATATTTGGCACGCCGCGAAGAATTTAGGGAAGAAGCTGTGACGGCTAAGCAATGTTTTTATGAGTGATTGGTTAGTAACTGGATTTCAACCTTTTACATATCTTGTTGAAAAGCAGCAACATATTTATGGTGACTGTCTTACGCTGGCACATCGTGTTTTCAGGCTGGTGTGATGAAGGACCAGTCCGAAATTTTGCCATGGATCAGTGACATTGTAAACCATTTCTGGTATTGTGCTAAGCAAGCATCTTCTGTAGAGGAATTTAAGGTATGTTTTTGGGAAGTTAATCCATCCATCCATCCATCTTCTTCCGCTTATCCGGGGCCGGGTCGCGGGGGCAGCAGTCTAAGCAGAGATGCCCAGACTTCCCTTTCCCTAGCCACTTCCTCTAGCTCTTCCGGGGGGACACCGAGGCGTTCCCAGGCCAGCCGAGAGACATAGTCTCTCCAGCGTGTCCTAGGTCTTCCCCGTGGTCTCCTCCCGGTGGGACGTGCCTGGAACACCTTCCAGGGAAGGCGTCCAGGAGGCATCCGGAACAGATGCCCGAGCCACCTCAGCTGACCCCTCTCGATGTGGAGGAGCAGCGGCTCTACTCTGAGCTCCTCCCGAGTGACCGAGCTCCTCACCCTATCTCTAAGGGATCGCCCAGCCACCCTGCGGAGAAAGCTCATTTCGGCCGCCTGTATCCGGGATCTTGTCCTTTCGGTCATGACCCAAAGCTCATGACCATAGGTGAGAGTAGGAACGTAGATTGACCGGTAAATCGAGAGCTTCGCCTTGCGGCTCAGCTCCTTCTTCACCACGACAGACCGGTACATCGACCGCATTACTGCTGAAGCTGCACCGATCCGTCTGTCAATCTCCCGTTCCATCCTTCCCTCACTCGTGAACAAGACCCCAAGATACTTGAACTCCTCCACTTGAGGCAGGAACTCTCCACCAACCTGAAGTAGGCAAGCCACCTTTTTCCGACTGAGGACCATGGCCTCGGATTTGGAGGTGCTGATTCTCATCCCAGCCGCTTCACACTCGGCTGCAAACCGTCCCAGTGCATGCTGAAGGTCCTGGTCTGATGGGGCCAACACGACAACATCATCTGCAAAGAGCAGAGACGAAATCGTGTTGTTCCCAAACCAGACACCCTCCGGCCCCTGGCTGCGCCTAGAAATTCTGTCCATAAAAATTATGAACAGAACCGGCGACAAAGGGCAGCCCTGCCGGAGTCCAACATGCACCGGGAAGAAGTCTGACTTACTGCCGGCAATGCGAACCAAGCTCCTGCTTCGATCGTACAGGGACCGGACAGCCCTTAGCAAAGGACCCCGGACCCCATACTCCCGGAGCACCCTCCACAGGCCGCCACGAGGGACACAGTCGAATGCCTTCTCCAAATCCACAAAGCACATGTGGATTGGTTGGGCAAACTCCCATGAACCCTCCAGCACCCTGTAGAGGGTATAGAGCTGGTCCAGTGTTCCACGGCCCGGACGAAAACCGCACTGTTCCTCCTGAATCCGAGGTTCTACTATCGGCCGTATTCTCCTCTCCAGTACCCTGGCATAGACTTTCCCGGGGAGGCTGAGAAGTGTGATCCCCCTGTAGTTGGAACACACCCTCCGGTCCCCCTTCTTAAAAAGAGGGACCACCACCCCGGTCTGCCATCCCAGAGGCACTGTCCCCGACTGCCACGCGATGCTGCAGAGGCGTGTCAGCCAAGACAGCCCCGCAACATCCAGAGACTTGAGGTACTCAGGGCGGATCTCATCCACCCCCGGTGCCTTGCCACCGAGGAGTTTTTTGACTACCCCGGTGACTTCAGCTTGGGTGATGGACGAGTCCACCTCTGAGACCTCAGCCTCTGCTTCCTCCATGGAAGACGTGACAGCAGGATTGAGGAGATCCTCGAAGTATTCCTTCCACCGTCCGACAACATCCCCAGTCGAGGTCAACAGCTGCCCACCTCCACTGTAAACAGCGTTGGTGGGGCACTGCTTCCCTCTCCTGAGTCGCCGGACGGTTTGCCAGAATCTCTTCGAGGCCAGCCGATAGTCCTTTTCCATGGCCTCACCGAACTCCTCCCAGGCCCGAGTTTTTGCCTCCACAACCACCCGGGCTGCAGTTCGCTTGGCCTGCCGGTACCCGTCAGCTGCCTCAGGAGTCCCACAAGCCAACCAGGCCAGATAGGACTCCTTCTTCAGCTTGACGGCATCCCTTACTTCCGGTGTCCACCACCGGGTTCGGGGATTGCCGCCTCGACAGGCACCGGAGACCTTACGGCCACAGCTCCGAGCGGCCGCTTCGACAATGGAGGTGGAGAACATGGTCCACTCGGACTCAATATCTCCAGCCTCCCTCGGGATCCGGTCGAAGCTCCGCCGGAGGTGGGAGTTGAAGATCTCTCTGACAGGAGACTCGGCCAAACGTTCCCAGCAGACCCTTACAGTACGCTTGGGTCTGCCAAGTCTGTCCAGCTTCCTCTTCCGCCATCGGATCCAACTCACCACCAGGTGGTGATCAGTTGACAGCTCCGCCCCTCTCTTTACCCGAGTGTCCAAGACATACGGCCGCAGGTCAGATGAAACGACCACAAAGTCGATCATCGACCTACGGCCTAGGGTGTCCTGGTGCCACGTGTACTGATGGACACCCTTATGCTTGAACATGGTGTTCGTTATGGACAAACTGTGACTAGCACAGAAGTCCAATAACTGAACACCGCTCGGGTTCAGATCAGGGGGGCCGTTCATCCCAATCACGCCCCTCCAGGTAACACTGTCGTTGCCCACGTGGGCGTTGAAGTCCCCCAGTAGAACGACGGAGTCCCCAGTCGGAGCACTTTCCAGCACCCCTCCCAGAGACTCCAAGAAGGCCGGGTACTCTGCACTGCCGTTTGGCCCGTAGGCACACACAACAGTGAGAGACCTATCCCCAACCCGTAGGCGCAGGGAAACGACCCTCTCGTTCACCGGGGTAAACTCCAACACATGGGGGCTGAGCTGGGGGGCTATAAGCAAACCCACACCAGCCCGCCGCCTCTCACCATGGGCAACTCCAGAGTGGTGAAGAGTCCATCCTCTCTCAAGGAGTGTGGTTCCAGAGCCTAAGCCGTGCGTAGAGGTGATTCCAACTATCTCTAGTTGGAACCTCTCAACCTCACGCACGATCTCAGGCTCCTTCCCCACCAGCGAGGTGACGTTCCACGTCCCTAGAGCTAGTTTCCGTGTCCAGGGGTCGGGTTGTCGAGGCCCCCGCCTTCGACTGCCGCCCGATCCTCTAAGCACCGGCCCCTTACGGCCCCTCCTGCAGGTGGTGAGCCCACGGGAAGGCGGCCCCACGTCGCTCCTTCGGGCTGAGCCCGGCCGGACCCCGTGGGGGTAGGCCCGGCCACCAGGCGCTCGCATACGAGCCCCAACCCCGGGCCTGGCTCCAGGGTGGGACCCCGGCTGCGCCATACCGGGCGACGTCACGGTCCTCGATGTATTTTTCTTCATAAAGGGGTTTTGAACCGCTCTTAGTCTGACCCGTCGCCTAGGACCTGTTTGCCTTGGGAGACCCTACCAGGGGCATATAGCCCCGGACAACATAGCTCCTAGGGTCATTCGGGTACTCAAACCCCTCCACCACGTTAAGGTGGCAGTTCAAGGAGGGGGGGAAGTTAATCGATCCTGTAAAAAAAAAATTGGTTTGCTGGGTGTACAGAAGGCAAGAGAGATTGTTTCTATTTCTGCAGCAAAAGTGGCATGCTGTTATACACCATGTTCGCAACCAGCACACCTGGGCTACTGGATCGTGTGAGCATGAACCACTTGGCGATGGTACCCAGGAAAAAACGTGGATAGAACAAGGTATTTCTAATTGAGTTTTGTGTGTTGCTCTGTATGTACCATTGTCCTTCTCATAATATGATGTTGTGTGATTACAGGCTCAGCAGCTCACCAAGCATTAGTAGCCATCATCCTAGACAAGCGTTGGTTGAAGAATGTCAAGAAGTTCATCAACTTCAGGTATGTACATTACCTTTAGTGTACACTAATAACAGTGACTTACAAGAAAGTTATCCTAAATGGTGCTACTATAGCCTACTTCAATAATTAAAATAAAACAAAACCTGTTCTTTGCAGATCAGTATGCTTAGTAGCATGTTAGTTAGTAACAAAGCAAAAGTAACAAGTGTATGTTTTTTCTCCCACAATACAGGACTACATCTGATCTGGAAAACTTTCAAAATCACATACTCATGTATGCAGGGAAGAGGTTTTCCTACAAGCCAGCAGTGTATCGCGCACGGACTACACTTGCAGCAATAGACTACAACTGTCACAATCATCGGCTCCCTTCAAGAAACAGAGATGGACACAAGATGTAAGTATTTATAATCCAGCAGCAGTATGAGCACCATTTTCTCTAGTACATTAGAAATTGTTGCACCAATTAGATTAAAAAAGGTTAGAGAGAAAACTAAAGCACCATGGTACAACAGTGCTACGCATGTTATCAAGAGAGAAACTCGTAACTTAGAGCGCAAATGGAAACAAACTAATTTAGAGGTCTTTAGAATTGCGTGGAAAGACAGTATGTCACGTTATAAAAAGGCCCTAAAAGCAGCCAGGGCTGAGCATCTCCGCAAACTAATAGAAAACAACCAAAATAATCCAAGGTTTTTATTTAGCACCGTGGCTAGACTAACAAATAAACAGACATCACCTGACCAAAATATTCCGTTACATTTTAGTAGTAATGATTTCATGAATTTCTTCTCTAAGAAAATAGAAAGCATCAGAAATACAATTGTAAATGTACAATCTTTGACAGCGTCTTATGATTCAGCCTCAATTATCGCCCCTCAAGAACAACTACAGCGCTTTACAACTATAGGACAGGAAGAGCTAAATAAACTTATCACTGCATCTAAACCAACAACATGTTTATTAGATCAAATACCCACTAAACTACTGAAAGAAGTGTTACCTGTAGTGGAAGAGCCTCTTCTCAATATTATTAACTCGTCTCTATCTTTAGGTCACGTTCCAAAAACGTTCAAGCTGGCAGTTATAAAACCTCTTATTAAGAAACCACAATTAGATCCAAATAACCTAGCAAATTACAGACCCATTTCAAATCTTCCATTTATTTCTAAAATACTAGAGAAAGTTGTGTCCGCTCAACTGTGCTCTTTCTTGCAAGAAAACGATATCTATGAAAAATTTCAGTCTGGATTCAGGCCACATCATAGCACAGAAACTGCACTCGTTAAAATTACAAATTATTTACTTTTAGTTTCTGACCAAGGCTGTATCTCAATACTAGTTTTACTCGATCTTAGTGCTGCGTTCGACACTATAGATCAGAGGTACTCAACAGGCGGCCCGCGGGCCGCATCCGGCCCATCGGCATTAATTTTATGGCCCGCGTCATGCAAAAGATGAATGCACTTTTTTTTCTTTTTCTTTTTTCTTTTTTTTTTAGCTCAAACGTGCGAATATTAGACAGTGTGACTCATATGTAGCCTATGCTTTGGATAATCCGTGGGTCGATTAATACAAAATAACATTCATGTTTAATGGGACTTTATAGCTACTTGATATCTCCGAAATGTACCATAACTTGCTAAGCGCAACAAATAGCGAAACAAGCGGTAAAGCTGTCAGGCAACTTTTGTGTGCGCCACGCAGAGCTCGTACATTCAGAGCTGCGCACCTTCACTTGCGTAATTTAAATATCAGACTTGAATTATTTATAGCTCATAACTTAGAAAAAATAAAAATTAAATAAAATAAGCTGTGTTACTATATGACGAATGATAAGACAGCTATACAGCGCGCAAGGACTGAATTGAGCTCTCTTTAGCGTGGACAAATACACAACATTATGTCTAAATGTCCGTTTTGGAGAGTATTCACGTAAACACAGTCAGTTATGTTTTTACAGAACAATGTGGGCGTAGGTTTAGGGGGGGACGCTAGGTACTAGTCCCAATCAATATTTTAAAATGACAAAATTGTCCCCACCAATATTTACTCCTTTTTCCTGCATAGAGAATTACGAGGCGGCCGCCTCCGTCAATTTTGGTGCCGCCTCCGGCTCTCGACAAAACTCGGACAGACAGTCACATGCTCAGATACACTTTTTCCACCGTGGCGGTTATGTTGGGTTCCTGTGTCCATTCTGTCCTGTGTCCATCAAACATATTACATGCGCGATGCGCTTCATGAGGCACAAGCACGCGGTCTCTTGCTTTCTCTTCCTCTCTGCCGTGCACGCGCTACACGGTTTGGAGCACAGTCTCTGTCTCGCAGGCGCGCTCGCTATAGATTCCGGGAGATTTTAACTCATTCGCGGGCATCAGTGAGCCGCTATCAATATGCGCGGGAGACTCCCGGTATGTCTGTATTTCTATACTGAAATAATACCGGCATTATAATTATTGATTTTCATTAGGCAATCTTTTTTGTGCCCCCTCAGCTCTTGGTGCCCTACGCACAGCGCGTGATGCGCGTGGTGGGAGCGGTGGCGCTGAGCATACATTTAATACAATTAGGGGGAAAATGCCCTTTATAAAGGTAAAAAATATATATTCTGATAAGATTGTTTTCCAATAGTGACGTAATGAAACATTGACAATTTCAGTTTGAAGGGAGTAAAGCCTCGGTTTAGGCTATTAAAGAAATGTAATTTTGCCAAAAGAAGACCTTTTATTTTAAATAAATGTTATTTTTAAATCTCCCTACTACAGTGTGACATTTTACCATATGATCATGCTTAAAGGGATAGTTCACTTTAAAATTCAAATTCTGTCATCATTTACTCACCCTCAAGTTGTTTCAAACCTGTATTAATTTATTTCTTCTGCTGAAAACAAAGAAAGATATTTTGAAGAATGTCAGTAACCAAACAGTAGTCTGTACCCATTGACTTCCATAGTATTTATTTTTCCTACTATGGAAGTCAATGGGTACAGACTACTGTTTGGACAGGACAGTCGATCGCCAATAGCAGGATTGGGCACCCCCGCACTAGGCTACTATAATGACGCTGGCTTGTAAACGTGAGCATCGCGATCGTTTCTCGTTTGAAAAAAAAAACATGAAATTATATTCATATGACATACTGAAATATATGCCACTGTACCTGGGATGAAGACATTTCACACGCGACGCAAGCAGAGCACCTGCATGTGAACTCCTCCTACAGTGTTCTGGGCTATCATGGTTGTCAACAAATGCACGTGCATGTATGACAGAGTTTACGACAGTAGTAGAGGACAATACTGTTTCCCAACTGTAGGGGGACCCCGAGAGCAAAAGTTACCTGGTGTTACTTTAAATTGTGAATAAATTATATACAGAAAGCGATCAAAGAACAATCTTTCCACACAGCCTGAGTTTATCTGGACACTTGCCAAACTCGTTATGAAATCAATGACGCACGTTACACTGCACAACGAAGCTCTTACTGTATTTACATCATCATGTTTGCATTGGTGAAAGCATTTGAGAGAGTGCAGAAACTGCGTTGCCATGATAAGATCTTCATTCTCGCGATCAACAACAGACTGTTATCTGCACAATGCTCACCACGGCAACATTTTATGTGATGGGAATAGATCTAAATACTTTAAAAACTTCTGACGATTTGTTAATCTCGATAGCTGTAATAGTAAAAACGTATAATAGCTGTAATAGTAAAAGTATGAGAGAGTTTCACATGTAATACGTAGCTATTTCATATGCAAGCATGTCAGCCAATCACAGCAGTGGCAGGTTACACTGGATCTCACAGCAGACACGCCCCTTCAAACAGAGCGTTCAAATTAGAGGCTGAAATCAGGCTAGCCTTTTATTTCTAAATTATGACAATTTTTTTATCTAAAAAAACATACTAACATTATAAGGACAACCCAGTAAACATGATAAAATAATAAAATAACCCCATGTCATGGGACCTTTAAGGTACTTAACTGTCTCTGTAATAACAAATGTACTGTAATTTCAGATAATCAAAACATTAGTGTGTCTGCTGTTTCTTTATGCAAAAAGTAATGTTGGAAGTAATTTTGTGTAGTTTAAAAGATGCTCTATGTCCTAATGTCCCTATGTCTGAGTTTAAATAATTGTGTCCTTTTCACCAGAAAATGTCTGAGACCCATTTCTTCAGTGCCATAGAGATGACGACAGTGGGGATCTATGTTGTGAAAGAAACTGCCAACAGCGAACCCTCTGACTTCGGAATAGTCATGGAGGGTGTGGTGGCATTTCGTGATCTTGAAAATGTAGCCCTTGCGTCTGCGATGTTGTTTGGACTCTTTTATGCCTTAAACATGCAGTACCCTACAAAGCTCCGCTACACTTTTGAGGTAATTCAAAAGATAATCATGGAGGTGGATGCAGGTGAACTGTCAGGAAAAGCTCAAAGCTTGAAAACTAAGCTCCACCAGTGTATGGCGTTATTTTCCTGTCAAATGTCGAGAGCGCATTATTGTAGCGCGAAAGTACATTAATATAATGTGCGAGCGCGAATCTCTCTGCTCGCGCACGGAATATAATGTACCGAGCGCGAATCTCTCTGCTCGCGCGCGGAATATAATGTACCGAGCGCGAATCTCTCTGCTCGCGCGCGGGAACTGAGCGCGCTCTCAGATATACGCTGCTCTTGTAAGAATTTTCTCTGGGCTCGCTCAGAGAATATGCCTGCACTTAAAACCTGTTCAGTGCCATCGCGAATCTCTCCTCTTCGCTTAAAGTAAGCGTGTATGTGCTCAGACTGTGACTCGTGCGTTCGCGCATGCCTAAGTACTCTTCTCTTCCATTTCTTTCTCTTTGCTCTTGGCATAAACGCTGTCAAAACGGCAACAACCAATCAGAAATAGGCTTCAACGACTGACCAATGAAAACGCGACATCGTACATGGAATCTTATTGGTTGACATTGAACCGCAGTTCAATCAAGACGAGCCGAGATGGATCCGCCGAATCGACGAGTTTTATTTGTTTTGATGTTAAATATGTCAAATGTATCTTAAATGTCTGGGAAGAGGGCGATTGGATTATTTTACATATAAATGACCTAGACTGTCTATCTGCACAATATGTTTTGTAAAAATTGGTACTCCAGACAAGTTATCTGAAAGGAAATGTTACAGGCCTGGATTTCCCGAAACCTTCTTTAAATTATTATACCTTAAGCTAAAGCTATATCTAACGTTAATACGTGTTTCCCGAAACGTTCTTATTTAATTATAACTTCTGTAAGTCATTCGTTAGTAAGGTTGGTCTGGACCACTCTTAGCTATAGGCTACCTTATCACTGTGATATATATACGAATATAATTCTGAAGCTGTAACACACCCAGTGTTCAATTAGGATTATGGCAAAGAATAAATGCAAAGATTCACTGCTAAATTCAAATGTGCTTTTGCACTGAACCAGAGACAAAGGCGCTCAACTCTTGTCATATTTCATACACATATAAAAAAATTTCTATTCTACTAGTAGTAGGCTACGTGGTGGTGGGGTACTTACGTTAGTTACTTACATTCTTATATGTATATGTATAAATATATTCCTTTGTGTTCAACAGATCAAAGAAATTCATACTGGTTTGAAATTACTTGAGTGGGAGTAAATTATGACTTTACTCATTTTAATTTTGGGTTTAATTTTCATTTTTCCCTTTAAGCAACAATAAGGTATAGTTCGGGCAACACGTCTAGAAAAGGTAGCCTATCTTCATATACCTTTAGAGTCTTATCTTAGATTCCCCCTAAATATTTGTTCAGATTTGAATTTAGCAGTTGATCTCGCTACGTACTTAATGGTTAATAACTGAGACAATATGTTAATTATCAGACGTAAAATATTATTTTTGCCTTTTGGAATCGGCTTTCAAATCTATTTGGCTCAAAAATCTCACTTTCAATGGGCATGGCACCTGTAGTGTGAACAATGTTGACAGTCTAGGTCATTTATAGGCCTATGTAAAATAATCCAATCGCCCTCTTCCCAGACATTTCTAAGATACATTTGACATATTTAACATCAAAACAAACTCGTCGATTCGGCGGATCCATCTTGGCTCGTCTTGATTGAACTGCGGTTCAATGTCAACCAATAAGATTCCATGTACGATGTCGCGTTTTCATTGGTCAGTCGTTGAAGCCTATTTCTGATTGGTTGTTGCCGTTTTGACAGCGTTTATGCCAAGAGCAAAGAGAAAGAAATGGAAGAGAAGAGTACTTAGGCATGCGCGAACGCACGAGTCACAGTCTGAGCACATACACGCTTACTTTAAGCGAAGAGGAGAGATTCGCGATGGCACTGAACAGGTTTTAAGTGCAGGCATATTCTCTGAGCGAGCCCAGAGAAAATTCTTACAAGAGCAGCGTATATCTGAGAGCGCGCGCCCAGTTCCCGCGCGCGAGCAGAGAGATTCGCGCTCGGTACATTATATTCCGCGCGCGAGCAGAGAGATTCGCGCTCGGTACATTATATTCCGTGCGCGAGCAGAGAGATTCGCGCTCGCACATTATATTAATGTACTTTCGCGCTACAATAATGCGCTCTCGACATTTGACAGGAAAATAACGCCATACCAGTGAAGAGACCTCATTGTTCTTGAGTGATATCTTCCAGTGATCCAGTGAAGTCCAGTGATATTTTTATTTTACAGTTGTGATTACTTCACAGTACAAGGAACATTTGCATTTTACCTTTCCATGTGTTAATGTGTTGAAACATAATACATACATGTAGTTCAAAAAACATATCTTCCCATTGCACATTTGGAATGAATTGTTTTATAAATGCAGTTTGCAGTTACAATTTATATTCCTTGAGTGAGTGGTGTCGCAGCCTGGTTTTGTTATCACCAATCCAGTGATATTCAAGTGCAGTACACCCCAGGATGCAGTGTTGCAGCCTGGTTTTGAAACCACCAGGTCCATGTTTTACAGTCTTGATAACTGTACAGTACACCAGGCACATTAGGATTTTAACATTCCATTGTTTTGCTCTGTTAATATAGCATTGTTCCAAAACCTTAAGCTTCCCACAGTACATTTTAAGGTGTTTTCTTTTTTTTTATAGGTGCATATGCATTTTGAAAAAGCTCTGGCATGTTTTAGCCAAACTAAGCTAACACACTGATGGTAAAGAAGCACATTATTCTTACATTGATTAGACCATTTGTTCTTAGATACAATATGCAGTACACACCAAGTTTTACAGTTAATATCTTACATTGTTAACAAATCTTGACATCCCCATTGTACATTATGGTGAACTTTTAATTTAGGAAAACATTGTTTTCTAGCCATACCTGTGCAGTACATTCATTTGTTGAATAAAATGTCAGAATAGAACAGGCTTATAGTTTTGAATGAATAATTGTTGATCATTTTAAATTTCTTTACTAATTTGTTTGTGAAGTCATCCAGGTAATGGTTATCCTAGAAATGTTGAAATCAATGGCAACTGGACTGACTAGGATTTCTTGAAGACGTTTCACTTCTCATCCAGGACCAAGAGGCTTCTTCAGTTGTGGCTGAATGACAGTTGTTCAGTCAGAAATGAGCCTCTCAAATGAGAAGCAAAACCCCTTCAAGATATCTTAACCAGTCCAGTTGCCCTTGATTTCCTTGCCACTTTCCTTGGTTAACTGTAATTTATTTTATTAATACATATAGATTTAGAACATATAAATTACAATTTAACCATGTAAAAAGAATATTGAAAACAAATTCCATAACACATTCCATTAACTTTATCAATATAAAGTACTTGTGTTGATTGAACATGAATAGTTTGTGTTGATTGGACATGAATAGTTTGTGTTGATTGAACACAATTGAATTGTGTGAAACCAATGTCCACTATTCAATTGAGTAAATCCAATGAATTATTTTTTTCAGTGTTAATTGCTTCTATTGTTCTCATTTGTAAATCACTTTGGATAAAAGTGTATGCTAAATGAATAAATGTAAATGTAGCCTTAAAATAATAATTTTTGGCATGTTTTTTGGAATAAAATGTTATTAAAATCAGGCTATGAATAATATGTACAAATCCCTCTGTAAATTGTCATGAGTCTGGTTTCGTTCCTCTTTCTCTCTCTCACACACACTCACACCTTATTTGCTCATTGTTGTATTACACTCTCTCTCTTCATCCACCTGTTAGTAATTGCAATCAGCGCTCATGCTGATTCGCTTTGACACCTGTTTCCACTTTGCTCTAAGTGTTCACTCTTTATTTGGTGTTTGTTCTGGGGGCTGTTCCATAAAAGCCGCTTAGAAAAGCGGGGATTGAAGTCCAAAACGCGACTTGAATAAACCTAACAAATAAGTTGGGGCTAAAGCGGTTTCATAAAAGGTAATTCAAGTTCACGCAATCCCACTAATTTGATCCAGGTTTATCTAGTCTAGATAACTGCGTGTGCACGCGTTTCTTAAGCAGCCCTGGAGGTCGATCATAGATCAAATCGATCCACCATCAAACTGCATATATTTTGTGCTGTTTTATGCGTTTGAGACATGGTGTTTGCAAAACTTACATTTCACAGGAATATTCTCCATCTGAAAATCTTAGAAAGTCGTGCAAATAGTTCCATTTTGCTGTAAACTTCACATTGAACGAGCGCTGCTGCGCGCATGCGCGCCAAATCGGAGCGCAATAATTCTGACTAATATACATTTTGCTTTGAAAATTAATAGGCTATGCGATATTTTATAACACCAGAAATATCTTCTAATTATAATAATTTATCTTTAGGATGTTGGATCAGTTGCAGTGAACTTATATCTCATTAAACTCATATATTTTATACTTATAATAAAACAATTGAACAGACGTAGGCCTAATTCAGGGAAGAAATTTTTAAGAAACCAAATATAATAAAGATACAAAATATAGTTTTGAGTTTAGGACCTAAGCTACTTAAAAAAGATGACTTATACTTATTTAATTAGAATGCTGAGAATTACAGCTTTTAAAGCAATCTTTTTTTTTTTTTTTGGAGAAAGCAAGAATGTTTGGTTAGATTTAGTTTATACAGTGCATTATGGAGAGGATAACATGAAATTAAGAGCAAAAGTATACATTTTGTACTTCACATTTTGAAGATATGTGCAACTCTAAAATCAAAGAATATTCCATAAAATAAAGGAATACATATTAGCCTATAACTAAATAACCTTCCCTCCCTTAATTCTAGTTATTTGTTATTTTATTTATTTACTTTTTTAATATTTAAATAATATTACTTTAATAACTTATTATGAATTATGTGTCATTATAAGAGTTTGATATAAATATGTGAATGTTTTATTTTTTCCATTTTTTTTCATATGTAAAAGTGTCTAACTATGTACTTAATGGTTGTTGTTCTAATAGTTTTTAGGTGTTGGTGGGTATTATCACAAAATAAAAAAGTAGAAGGAAAAATAAGATTTATCGGGGGGAAATATTATGTCTTTAAAGGAACTAACCATTTGTATAATTGTGTTAAATGTATTTGAATTGAAAGACATAATAAAGTACATAAAAAAAATATATATATATATGCTAAAATATTGGTTGTTGGACATTAGATGTGCCTTAGAATTTTAAACCATACAATTTAGTGTATTTTTAGGATAATAACTGTAAAGGGACTATTGTAATGGGGTAAATCAAGTGTAGGTTAATACAATTACTAAGCTCAGATTCATCTTACCAGTTTAAATGTATACTGTGCTTTTGTAATTATTTCTTTTAAATGTTGTGTTTCATAAATTTTTAAAACTATCTAATTAAATCACAAAACATTCAGCCAGTAAGAAAAGTAAACCTGTAGGATATATATATATATGTATATTTATCATTGTAGCCTTAAGTTGATTTTCTTTACTGTATATTTATTTTTGGACTTATAGTGGTTAATAAAGTCAAATAATGGTATGAGAGATTGTCAGTAATTGTGTTCCTATTGGTCAGTGTTAGAGGATCTGTGTAACAACTGAGGCTTAGCCTGACAGTTAGCCTGCCCTGGACCAGGCTAGTTTCCCAGCATAAGTTGTCAGGGTAACTGAGTTTGAACTATTTTAAGTTTGCTTTATGAAACAGAATCAACCGACAATAAGTCTGACTAACCAAAATAAGTCTGGCTTATACTCTAATCTTGGTTTATGGAACAGCCCCCTGGTAGATTCTTTGTTGGATTACTGATACATGTCACACGTTTCGTCTGCAGCAACATCTTGTCTGTATTAAGAGATACTCACGAGTTCTTGTCTTGTTTATCTGGAACAGTCTAGCATCAAGGTATTTGTTGTTTTCTGTTGCTGTTGTCGCTGATTGTGATCCACTGCAGCTCCCTCTCCCTGTCTGAGTTATCTACTCCTGAGCTTGAGGTCCGCTTCGAGGGAGTCCTTCTCTGTTACTCATCGAGACAGGCGTCTGATCTTCTTTTCTAGTTACTATTTTCCAGTGCTGTGAACTTTATCGACGGACTGCCTTTGTTATTTATTATTTCATTAAAGACTGTTATTCCTGTCATCTCTGCTTTGGATCCTTCATTCATCGCGTGACAGAATAATCCGACCAACATGGATCCAGCAGATGAGATGTCAGCGGTTGAGATCCAGGGAGCTATGCTTGGCAGACATGAGGAGGAACTGGCCGTCGCTCATCAGGCTGTTACGAGTCTTTCTGCTCAAGTTTCTGATTTGTCTGCCCGATTACTTCACCTTCACCAGGAGTCTGCCGTGTCTCACAACCGTCAGCAGCCCGCAGAGCCACGGATCAACAATCCACCCTGTTATGCTGGTGTGGCTACGGAGTGCAGAGCTTTTCTCATTCAATGTGAGGTTGTCTTTTCTCTTCAGCCCCAGACGTATGCAGAGGATCGGGCTCGCATTGCTTATGTTCTCTCTCTCCTCACGGGACGAGCACGCGAGTGGGGAACGTCGGTTTGGGAGGCACAATCTGCATGTTGCAACAAGTTCAGTTCTTTTAAGGATGACATGAGTAAGGTCTTTGATAGATCTGTTTTCGGCAGTGAGGCTTCACGTCTTCTTACTGTGCAGTTACTGTTACGTCAAGGCAGAAGATCTGTGGAATAATCCTGTTCTAGTCGCTCGCTTTTTGGAGGGATTAAATTTAGACTTTAAGGAGGAGATTTACGCACAGGGATCACCGACTCAGCTCAATCAGCTCATTGATCTGGCCATCCGCTTGGACAAGTGTTTCGAGCAGAGGCGATGAGTTCGCACCCCCTATTCCACTTCATGCGACTCCTTTTCTGCTGTCTCATCCGCTCATATCCAGTCTGATGCTGAGCCCATGCAGCTGGGGAGTGTGCGCAACTCTCCGGAGGAACGGCAGCGGCGAATAATTAACAGTCTTTGCCTTTACTGTGGTACGGCTGGTCACTTTGCTTCCTCCTGCAGTTTAACCCTCTGGGGACCAAGGTGTTTTTGGGGTCCTTGGGATGTTTTGAAATGCCCTGACATTTGTGCTTTTTTCAGTTATTTATAAACATGTTAATGGCAAAGGTGTAAATTCACTCTATATAGCACAAACGGGGCTACCATAATATGTGAGCAACATGCATGCACATGTTTGTATTTTTGAGAGAATAATGTTTATGCATGGTTATTCAAAAAATTAAAGTGTCTGAAATTACACCACAAAACACATAGTACATATATTTTAACAATACTTATGAGTAATGGATGTTGTCGCCTAGAGTTTTTCCTTCAAAATGATCTGAAAATCATCCTGACTAATCATTCACATTTTTAGTACATAGTCATACCTGGAAACAAATCTTGTTCAAATAGGCTATATGAGCCATTCTACAGATGGAAACTTTTCTCTCTTTTTTTTCACAATTTTGTTTATACATGCAAATTGTATAATATCCAAGGTAAACATTTCTAGTAATTGTGCAGTTAATTCTCATACTGTATTTTTAGAAAGTTTTGGAATACATCCTCTGCCCAAATGTGTCACTAATAAAAAACAATAATAAATAATTTAATGAGAAGGCTTATATTGACCTATAAAGATCTACCTTGTAAATATATTTTTTGCTATTTTATTAAAAAGTGTTCACATGTAAATAAACAATTACAATTTTAACATTATTTCAAGTGTAATCTTTCTTTCTTTTTTAAGTATCATACATTTTCAAAAATTAAGGATTCATTAGTTTGATATAATCTAACGTTACATTGGAACGAACACTATAACATCTTAGTTGATGAGTTTAGTTTTGACAAAACATACTGTATATTTAACATATGAGCAGAAACTGGCTAACAAAAGCTTATTTGATGTCTATTTTACAGTAAAAACTTTATAGTCTATCCAAAACTAGTCACAACTAGTCACAACAGTGCGCATATTTGCCGTTCATTCATCACACACAGAAACGCGATTCATAAAGTCTTTTGCGGTTTACAGACATTATTCCATATCGTGATTAGAACAAAGCATATAAGAATAAAAAACGTACTACTAATCTGGATCCATTGCTCTTCGAAGTGAAACCAGCACTTCTGAGGTCAATTTCCCAGGATTATTCCTCACAGCCTCGCAAGATGACACATTCATCTTGCACATTCACATTCATCTGATTAAACTTGATGTGTTTTATCGAGCTGATGTGGCCGGTTTGCATGTATTGCCTCAGATCATTTGCGTTTGAATAGCGCGCGCTCTCCGTGGGCGTGGTCACATTAAAAGATAACTAGCTATAATGAGCTGAAATGAGAACTCGCTCTTTTTATATAGATTACATAAACAGAGAATATTTGTTTTAGTTTTGAATTAGATAATTTAAAAGTACACACTTAAATGATTATAAAGATATACTGCTCATGCCTGGGTGAATAGTATTCGCTGAGTTTTGTTTAAGTTTATAGACGTGCTCCAAAAAAAAGTTCACGGAGACGGAGAGGCGGAAAGCACACCCTGTTTATTTTCTTTATTTTACAAAAGCACAATGTTTTATTTCGATTGTAAGTGGACACATACATTTAACAGCTTATTTTTTCATATTTCTTAAGTCTGTATGACCAAAAATGACGGAGTATTTAAAGTCTATTTTGCTGCTATGTAAAAAAAACAAGCAAAACGCGCACGCACGTTTGCCGACCCCAGAGGGTTAAGCCAGCCTCCTGAAAGTCTTCTTAGAAAGAGACTAACTACCATGGACTAGAGAGGTCGGGGACTGAGCTACATGGTGGCCTGATAAGGTCAACCGCTGCTGGGGACTCGCCTATCAGGGAGTTGATAGCAAGTCTATTCTGCTACAACATACACTGTTGGGAACCATACTAATTTAACATAACTATTGGGCCCACCCACAAGAGGCCTAATAAGGCTAGCTACCTGGTCGCGGCCATAATGCATGTCCCACAATGTTGGCCTGTTAAGTCCTACTAGCCATCAGTGAGTCTACTGCCAGAACTACTAAGACCAACCACCTGAGGTAAGCTGGCCTAAAGAGCCCTCTTGATACCTAACCATGCAGCCTTCGTTGGCAGAAAAGCTGTTTATAAAGTGCCTACAGCATCCTGGGCCCTCATTTATCAACAGTGCGTAGAAAAGGTTCTATATTTTGTCCAACGAATGAAATTTAGAATGTGCCTAAGTACAAGAAAATCCGCATTTATCAAACGTGCGCACGCAGTTCTTACGCACATGAGTAAGCAATCATTGTTGATAAATACCACTGTGCGTAAGTACCATGCTCGTTCACATTCATGGTCATTAGCATTCGGAAATGCCTCCAATTAACCATATATGGTGACAACACTTCCCTTTAAAAATTACGTGATTGTGTTTTTTCCTCACTGCAATAATGGCAAAGAGAGCAAAGAAGAGGAACTTCACAAACACAGAATTAGAGATACTTGTAAATGAAGTTGAATCCAACCAACAGATATTGTTTAGTTCATTCACTGCAAGAGGAATTACAAATAAAAGAAAAAAAAGCTGCATGGGAGAATGTCACCAATGCAGTTAATTCCGTTGTGTCTGAGGAAAAAAATGGTTTGATATTAAAGTATTGGCTAAAAAACGTGTCACAGCACACAGACGAGAAATGTCCGCAACTGGAGGAGGACAGACAACAACGGAACTTTCCCCATTGGACAATCGCATAGCCTGCATCATCGGAGACACGGCTCTGTCCGGGATTACTAAGGACGGTGACACTGATGCTCTTGCGACAGAACAAACCGGGCCATCTAACACCCAAAGTGAAGGTAAAATAAACCAACTGGAATAGGATATTGTGTTTGCATACATTTTATTTCAATTTGTAAACTTTTAATGAAATCAATCATAGGATAAACTCAATTAAATTAATGTCCTTGAGGAGCCGGGCCCATCCATTGCCCCTTCCATGCGCCGTGCGCCAAGAGTGCTGAGTGAGGCGGTGCTACAAAATCAAGAGGAAACAATAAAATCCATTAATGACCTAAAGGATCAACTGAGCAACATAACGAATGTATCGATTCAAATCAACGAGTTTCTGAAACAGATTGCCTCTTGCGCAAATACAATTGCTAATAAACCATAAACCGCTGACTAATGTGATTTCAGTTATTTGTTTCCACGAAGCTGCAAAACACAAAATGAAATCGCTGTAATGTTTCTGCACTCGACCAATGGCCACTTACCTAAAATGTCTGTATGATCCTCTGTCTTGTCTGAATGCCAGCGGCATTAGGAGGTGGCAGGGGCACTGCATCGGGCATAGGGCCGTCTGGTCTTGGGGGTTCCTGCAGAGGGATGCCCTGTCTGATGGCCAAGTTGTGTAGCACACTGCAAGCCATGATGATTTTGCATGCTTTTTCTGGCTGATACTGCAGTGTCCCTCCCGTGCTTGACAGGCACAGCCATCGTCCTTTCAGCAGGCCTATTGCGCGCTCAACTGTGCTCCTTGAGCGCGCATGGGCACTGTTGTACGCCTGTTCCTGCTCTGTCCTCGGGTTGGTTAGGGGGGTCATTAGCCATGGCTTTAGCGGGTAACCTTGATCACCTAATGATGAAATAGTTTTAAGTAATTTTACATAGCCCCACAATAGCATTTTAAACATGTTGTAGCCTTAAATTCACCAATGAGCCAGCCATCCTCAACAGCGCCTTCTTGGAGACGCACACCCACAGAGCTATTCTGCAGAACGAACGAGTCGTGTGTTCCTCCAGGCCACCGCGCAACGACGTTTAATAACAACAAATTTGCATCACAAATTATTTGCACGTTAACAGAATGAAACCCTTTTCTATTTACATAATTAAATTCGTTGGTTGATGGTGCTTTTATGGCGATGTGGGTGTAGTCTATAGCTCCAATTATGTTTGGGAATCTAGCAATGGCATGAAAGTCCCGTTTTATTGCGGCTTGTTGAGGATTTCGATAAGGGAACTGGATGTAGGTAGGGGCCAAGGAAATAATTGCATCCAACACTGCCGGCATGATCCTACTCACTGATGGCTGGGATATACCACATATGTCTCCAACCTCATGCTGAAATGTGCCAGTAGCTAAAAATCCAAGGGTGGACAGGAGTTGGATGTGCACGGGAATGGCTTTCGTGCGATTTGTTTCTCTCTCCAACACTGGTCCTAAATCACGACACAAATCCAGCAGTACATTTTTGGGAAAGCGGTACCTACTTAGAAGCCACTCTGTGCTCTCGCCAAGCAGATCAGCGCGATCTTGGAAAACGCGCTCTCTGCGGAGCGCATTGTTTGCCAAGTCTTCCAATAACGCAAGATAAGCCATTGCACTGAGAAAAATATATTTCACATCTGTCTTTTATAGGGTTTGACATCAATTAAGCATCGTGTTTAAAACTAGACAAATTATAAATTGAGTGTTTTAAAGGAAACACAGGACATATGTGGATTGCTTAATGCTTACTGTGACACTCTTAAATGCTTTTTATGTGTAGTGTCGCTATTCTACCACTAGATTATCTGCGTAAGCATGCTCAGAGGTGTGCTTATATTTACACACATTTCTACGTATAAGTACAACTTGGTGAATCCCACACTTTGCGTGAAATTGTTCAAACGCACTCACTACGCACAAATCTGTCCGTACACACCATTGATAAATGAGGGCCCAGGTACCTAATCACATTGCCAAAGACAGTGTACTCAGCAACAAAGCAATACCCTTTAAGCAAGGGTACAACATATGCCACTCTGCCTTAGTGGAGGGCCCAGATTGAGGGGCCTACCATCTACTCAAACTTAGTCCCGGTCATGTTGGAAGTTACCGAGCTGGGGACTATTTTCAGGTGCTTCGTCATATCATTACGCCTGCTGCACCCATGGTACGGCCGCACAGTTCCTTGATTCTTACGCCGGAATGAGAGTAGTTCCTAGCCATATAGGCTTGGAAAATCGCAACTTTTCATTTTCCGTCGATCTTAGTACACGGTTTAACTACAGACGAGTCAAGTTTTAAATAGGAAAAATATTGAAACTCATTGGTCATTTTGAAAGAAATGCTACTGGACTCATCAGAATCAATGATCTATGCTAAGCTATGTTAAAAGTGGTACCGTCAGAACCGGAGTTCAGCTGAATGGATACGAAAACGGTAAAACTCAACTGTTTAACTCTGGGGGAGTTGTAAAATGAGCCTATTTCCAAAAAAAAGTGGAGTATGCCTTTAAGGTTACCTCCGTCCGTCTACTTCCCCTGCTGCTTCCAGCTTCTTTTTTTGTGGCGAAGGAGGATGGACTCTTACGGCCCTGTATAGATTACCGTGCACCAATGTTAATTTCGTTGACTAAATATTTTCGTCATTATTTTCGTCACGAATATATTTTTGCGGACGAAAGCGAAACGAAAACTAAAAAAGAAGTTACTGATGGAGACTAAAACTATGACTAGATTGATTGACATTATCGTTAACGAATAAAGGACTAGACGAAAATAGACTGTGACGAAAATCCAATCAGCTGACGGGAGAGATGCGAGGAATAAATTAAATAACCAATCGGCTAAACGGAACAGGCGAGACTGCATGAAAAGAGAACCAATCAGAGCCTGTCATATTGAGACGTGAAGCGAATGTTTTCAGTCTTTGACCGAGCTCCCGGGAAGACGGCATTCGAAGAGACGATGTCTAAAAGAGCGACAAAATGTCCACAGCCGGGAGAAAAAGAAGGGGAGACTTGTGGGCACACTTCACGTTTGACGACGAACAAAACAAAACAAAGTGTAAAGCATGCGGAGCGGTCATTCGTGGCAAGAACACAACCAATTTGAAAAGACATTTACAGACGAGCCACCCGGACATTTTCTGAAAGGTAAATTCACAACGATGTTCTTTTGTTTATTGAGCTAAACAAAATTGGAAGACTGCAGTGCTTAGATGTTGTAGCATTAAATATTACGAACTGAAAAGTACTGTAAAATAGCCCCTTCTTCAAGTTAGATGAGAGCACCATATGAATATGTAAAATTATGCTATACATTTGATTAATACTAATGTTTAGTATATTTCATAATGTTCTACTTGTTGACAATATCACAAATATTTCTAGATTAGTCATGTGAAACGTGACTGTTCACATCCTATCATTATACATACTAATCTAGCAATATTGTGGTATTTAAAACATACAATATTGCTAGACAAAGGAATACCTTATACAATCTTGTTACTTTTTTTATCCACCTAGCTGCCAACTTATTAAATATTTACTTTTTTCACTCTTTTATTTGCGTTTAGTGCTTTCATATTTACTGCTTGTGCAAATAAAGTGATTGCAATGAATAAATAATATAAACGTATTTAAACTATTTTCCTTTTTTATGTCACAGCTACAGAAGTCTCCTGATGAAGGCGGTGAACCAAGCACAAAAAAGGCAAAACTATCCAATCAAAACATTGCAGAAGCACTGTTAGGTACTACAAAGTACAAAGCAATGCCATAGAACAGCAAGTAAAAGAGGAGGCTATAGCAAAATGGATTGGACGTTCAGGGTTACCACTCACTACAGTAGAAGATAAGGACTTTATTCTCATGATAGAATCATTTGATAAGAAGCTGACAGTGCCAAAGAAAACAAAGATAAGCAATCTGATTGAAAAACAATGAGGAAGAAATTACAAAGTTTAAGAAACGACTGTGTGGTGCTCGTAAAGTGTCAATTGAAATTGACCTATGGACTAAAAAGGGACTGACTGCATCATTCCTTGGCATAAGTTGTTGCTTTTTTTGTGTTGATAAAAACAATCCAGAACACATCCTGCTCACTCTTGAACAAGTTGCCCATCCACACACTGCCCAGTCCATTAAGGCCTGCGTGGATAAGTGCATGCAGGAATGGGGCATTTCAAATGACAAAATTGTGACTGTAATAACGGACAATGGTAGCAATATGGTAGCAGCATTTAAACACAGTACTCAAGAAGAAGAAGAAGAGGCTAGCTTAGATGAAGAGGAGTCCCTCCGAGGTGAAAGTGATTCAGAGGAGGAGATTGAAGACCATCGGTAAGCCACTTTTATTCATAATTTTAACTATTATTCATAGTTAATGTATTACCTCATTTACCTGATATGTATTTACTTTCTTTTTGGTAGCTATCAAAACATGGAGATGGGTATGGAACGGATGCCATGTGTGGTTCAGATGCTGCAGCTTGTGGTCCACATGCTAAACAAGGAGGCGAGTGTGAAGCGAATCCTTGACAAAGCACGATCAATTGTGAAGCTCTTTCGCAAGTCATCTGTTGCAACACAGAAGATTTTTAAGTGTGGCCTAATTGTTGTGAATGATTGTCCCACGCGCTGGTCAAGTACATATAACATGATTGCACGACTCCTCAAAGTTAAAGATCCTCTTTGCGAAATAGCGAATGAGATGGGGTGGGACAACTTACTCTCTAGTGAGTGGCAGAAGCTCAGCTCATTGTATGAACTCATGTTGCCTTTTGCCGAACACACACAGACTCTTCAGAGTGACACGATGTCTCTGTCACTGATCGTCCCTGCCCTCTTAGATTTGCATAGCCACCTTACTGATTTTGAAGAAAACACAAATCATCGGGATTTGGCCACTCTAGCACGAAAAATGAAAGTAAATTTGAACCAGCGCTTTGCCTGGGTATTGGATCCATCAGATGAAAAGTTATCTCCATGGAGAGAACCAAGTGCACTTGTTGCAGCTGCTTTCTTTCTCAACCCTACTGTGTGTGATACTCTTCTTGATGTGGCTGATGACAGTGTTCAGGAACTTTTTAAGCAGGCAGAGGGGTATGTGGTCCAGTGCACTCAGAGTCAAGAGACTCACCCTGATGATGATGTGGAGGAACTGAATGGACTAGAGCCTGACCCTGGACCACCATCCTCCTCCTCAAGGAAGCCAGTCTTCAGATTTCTGTCCAAATGCCGTGCAAAGCCTAAACCAAAGTCCTCCACATGTAGCATCAGGCAGCAACTAAGCAAGTACAAGGAGGAGCTCTCACAGCCAATTACTTGTGATTCAGGAGTCCAGTTTTGGCTTGGGAAATGTGACACATTTTATCACAGCTTGAAACCATTAGCATTAGATCTGTTAGCAATGCCAGCTTCGCAAGCTTTTGCAGAAAAAGTTTTCAGTGTTACAGGTGACCTAACCAGGGGAAAGCGTAACAGAGCAAAAGTCACTTTAGCACGAAGTGCTTTCTTGAAAATGAATAGAGGTAAATAAGTGTTAGTATTCTGTGGTTGAATTGTCAGCATTGTGGTAGGAAGAAAAAAATGTCGTTCAGTGCACTTTAGATTCAAATTAAAGATGTTTGCACTTATTGTTCAGCTCAGCTGCAGCTTTAAGGTCCTGGACCTAACTTTATTTTTATTTTATTGATGGTGAATTGGCAGCTAGTTATTGTTTACATTACCATGTCCATGACAGTGTTTGTTGCTGCATAAAAGCTTTTGAATTGAAATAAAGACACAGTTGTGTTGAAATAAAGTTACATTTGTGTTTTATATATTTTGGTTAAGTTTGTTTTCTATACCAGCAGTAAAAAAATTGTCTAGTAAATCTGTTATTGATTAATACTGTTATTTATTAATACCAAGCAATTTTAGTCGACTAAAATACCAAGCAATTTTAGTCGACTAAAATAAGACTAAAATTAAAACAAATCAGATGACTAAAACTTGACTAAAGCTAAAAAGAATTATAGTCAAAAGACTAAGACTAAAACTAAATTAAAATTTCTTGTCAAAATTAACACTGTCGTGCACTCAGCCGGATCACTGTCAAATTCCATTACCCCCTTCCTCTCGTCCCCGCTGTGCTAGAACATGTCCGTGGTGCCACTGTTTTCTCCAAGTTAGACCTCCGCAGCACGTACAACCTCATCCGGATACGTGAGGGGGACGAATGGAAGACGGCCTTGGTGACTCCTATTGGGCACTACATGTACCTCGTCATGCCATATGGATCAGCCATCAGTCCTCCGTATTCCAGGACTTCATGCATGAGGTACTCCGGGAGTTCCTCCACAAGTCTGTCTTGGTCTATATAGATGATATCCTGATTTACTCCTGGAATATGGCCGAACATCATCACCACGTTGTGGAAGTTCTGAAACGCCTGAGGGATTTCCAGTTGTTCCTGAAGGCAGATAAGTGCTCTTTCCACCAACCCTCAGTGCAGTTCCTTGGTTATCACATCGATAACAGTGGTATCCGGATGGACGAGGGGAAGGTGGATGCCATCCGCAACTGGCCCATACCTACTACCCTCAAGAAACTCCAACGATTCCTCGAATTTGCCAATTTCTACCGCCGCTTTATCCTGAACTACAGCACCATTGCCAGTACACTTACTTACCTCCTACGCCACAAGCCCAAGTCTCAGTCCTGGACACCCATTGCCACCCAAGCCTTCTAGTCTCTTAAGAAATCTTTCACTTCCGCTCCCCTCCTGGTTCATCCAGATCCAGAGAAGCCCTTCGTCGTGGAGGTCGACGCCTCGACCACAGGAGTGGGAGTGGTCCTTTCCCAGCAGCAGGGGAACCCAAGTAGACTCCATCCATGTGCCTTCTTCTCCCGCAAACTCAACCTGGCGGAAGTCAACTACGACATCGGCAACAGGGAGCTGTTAGCCGTCAAGCTGGCTCTTGAGAAGTGGAGACACTGGTTGGAGCGCGCCCAACATTCATTCGTGGAGTTGACGGATCATAAGAATCTACAGTACCTCAGAGACGCCAAGAGATTTAACCCACGACAGGCTAGATGTGCATTGTTCTTTACCTGTTTCCGCTTTACCATCTCCTACCCCCCTGGTACCAAAAATATTAAAGCGGACACTTTATCCCATCTCCATAGGCCTGAAGAGAGGACAGAAGAGCCAGAACATATCCTGCCTGAGAATCTTTTTGTAAGTCCCATCACCTTGTCTGAGGAGACCCTTCCCTCCTCCAATGTCTCCACCAACACCAGGTTTGCTCTAAATCACCCGGACATGGCGCACTCCTCTCATTCACACTTCCCACACGTCGCTGGGCACTGGCCACCCAGGGGTCAATGAGAGCCTCTCGCTGCTAAAAGAAAGCTTCTGGTGGCCTAACACGGCAGCGGACGTCAGAAGGTACGTGAGAGGTTGCAAGAAATGCGCCATCTCGAAGAGCCCTCGTCATCTTCCATCCGGTAAACTTCATCCTCTGCCCGTTCCCAACAGACCCTGGTCACACCTAGGAGTCGATTTCATAACGCACTTACCTGCTTCCGATAACTGTATCTGCATTCTAATAAACATCGACAGATTCTCCAAGTCAATTCCCCTGAAAGGACTTCCCACTGCCATGCAGACTGCCGAGATGTTCAACCATGTTTTCAGAATTTACGGAATTTCCGAGGTCATTGTGTCAGATAGAGGGCCTCGATTCATCTCCAAGGTATGGAGGGGCGTTCTTCTCTCTCCTAGGTGTGAACGTCAGCCTCTCTTCAGGTTACCATCCGCAGTCGAACGGGCAGACGGAACGGAAGATACAGGAGATCGGACGTTTTCTCCTTACCTTCTGTTACGGCCACCAGAACTCTTGGAAACAGTTCCTGGGTTGGGCCTCCCTGCGGCAACCTACCACTGGTATCACTCCCTTCCAGTGCGTGCTCGGTTACCAACCCCCACTGTTCCCCTGGTCTGGGGAACCATCGGATGTTCCTGCTGTCGACTACTGGTTCCGAGAGAGCGAGAGGGTCTGGGACTCTGCTCACCACGAGCTGCAACTGGCACTGCGCAGACGTAGAATGACAGCAGACCTCCGACGCTCCTACGTACCAGCCAGGTCAGAAGGTCTGGCTGTCCACCAGGGACATCAGGTTACGTCTGCCTTGCCGAAAGCTGAGTCCCAGGTTCATTGGCCCATTCACCATCGTGAAGCAGATCAACCCTGTCACTTATCAACTCCAATTACCACCACAGTACAGTACAATTCATCCTACCTTCCACATCTCCATATTGAAACCTCATCATCCCTCTGTTTCCATTTCCACAGAGCCTGGCGCAGCCGCAGAACCCCCCTTCCACTCATCCTAGAGGACAGTGCCACCTACCAGGTTCACGATATATTGGACTCCCGGCGCCGTGGTGGTCTACTAGAGTACCTCGTGGACTGGAAGGGCTACGGTCCTGAGGAACGCTGCTCAATCAGTTCCACCCCACTCATCCGGAGAGACCCGCACCCCGGGGTAGAGTCCGACCACCACAACGTCGGGGTCCACGGCCCGCTCTTGAGGGCCGTGGAGGGGGGGGGTAATGTCACAACCACGCCAGACCCCAGCCTCACACAATCACAGCGCACTCCCTCTCCTGATTACTGATCACACACACCTGCACTTCATCAGTCCTGCAATCACCTCCAGCACTTAAGCCCCACTCTCAGTCATTGTCCGGTATCATTTGCATCAAGACGCTAACACTGTGCTTACCTCTAGGACTCTAACTATTTACCTGTTTCATTGTGATCTCTCCAATTCTACCTCGTTGTTCCTCGTCTCCATTGTGTCCTCCTGAGTCCGCTCCATTCCTGTGTGTCTCCATCCGATCTCCACGATCACTCATCTGGTTGTTCAAAATAAACTCTCATTACTCGCATCCGTGTGTCTGTCCCTTCTGTCTTGTAACACTTGTAACACGTGGATTCACCTGACGCCAAATATCCACTAACCCATTATCTTCACTCATCATATGAATTGCTGCTCTGTCTTTAGGATGTGGTTACCCACTAAATTTACTTTTGTCTATAAAAGCATCCCAGACTTTATTCAAATCTCCAGCCAGGATTATTTGACCATCCATTTCCCCAAAAGTCTTAATAAAAAAAAAAACTAGGATCCTTATATTTGGTGCGTTGATGTTACATAACACCACTGCAACACCGTTTATCCGGGCCTGTAAACAGACCATTCTCCCCTCACAGTCTTCGGCCTCACCAGACAGAATAACATTTAGTTTTGTGTTCACTATTATAGCAACGCCATTCCGCTTGCTGGAAAAAGAACTATGAAATGTCCAACCCACCCGTATTTCAATTTTAGAGCCTCTTCCCCTTTGAAATGTGTTTCCTGGATAAATATCCACTTTATTATGTTTCAAATAAGTCATAACTTTCCCTCTTTTTATAGGATTCCCACAGCATTTTATGTTCCAAGACATGCATGTTATATTATTCCCTACCATAGTACATTATGTAATATCAAAAAAAAGAAAAGGGGGGATACCAAAGCTACTTTTGTGTATGTAGATCTATATAGACATTGTAACCTAACAAGTATAGTAGCTAATTATTAATGGTTAACTTTTTTCATGAACGATTTACCAAAAACAAAACAAACACGATTAAGTAACATAAAATGCTCCCTTAAAACGAGAACTGGGAGCTCTGACCGGTCTCTTGTCTTTAAACCAAAACATGAAAACAAAAAAACATTTGCGGTCATAATATATATATATATATATATATATATATATATATATATATATATATATATATATATATATATAATAGGTATTGAGTATCAGATCTGATTTGTGTCCATGCCGCTCTTTCATTTTCTGGAATATCAGCATTGGTTTCTATGGCAAAAACAGCAACATGGAGGGGTTTGCAATACAGATGTTGTCTTATTAACATCATGTCAATGTGTAGCTGGACTACTGCGCCTTCTGCGGCAGGAATGTAGGAGGCTGGTATGCGTGGCTTTATTCTGTGCAGTTGTACGTAGCTCATAGCCAATCGTTTCAATTATACCAGATGACGTATGTAGAGCGACAGAAATTCGACGAGGAAGAAGCCGATGGGTCTTAGATTTATGTGTACACGATGGCGTTCAACGACTATTGCCGTTTGTGCAAGGCAAACATGAGTATAGAAGGTAAATCTGCAGTGCACATGTTGATATAAACAAACTGCTTCGGTGTGTCGCATAGACGTTGTCATCGTCTTGCTGCTCCCTCCCCGTTCTGTGATTGGTCCCCTCGCTGAGGCGAAAATCTAGTTCATGGAATCCAGGCTGCCTAGCAGTGTGAATAAAATCGTGTTGCGCGCAAGGCAGCATGGGGAAACCAAGGCTATTTTGGCCACACATGGCATTCAATAACAACAACAAAAATTAACATTTTGGCATTTAGTTTTTGTGGTGTATAAAGATGTTGAAAGTTGAAATTCTCTTTTGCTGGTGATCAATGCAAAGGATATTATCTTTCAGTGTCACATGACTGTAGTAATAATATGATGTCTTTAACTTAATTATGCATAGGTATACTAAATATAGTAACAAATAAGTATTGTTCATTTCATAAAATTTTATTATGCGAGATGCATCCAGAGCACATGACCTTCTGTAGCATGTACAATCTATACAATAGAGTGAAACAGTGTATACCTGTTTTTCAGCAGCCTTGGATCCGGAAGTATTTTTCCTATTTGTTTGCTTTATGAGCACCCATTCAAAAATGGACAGTATATTATAAAATTATTGACTAGGCATTTTATAGTTTTGAAATAGTTTGTAAGGTAGGGTTTATACATTAGAGAACATTTTCAATGTAAAAAAAAAAATCCCTATAGTTACAGCTCTTTTGCACAGCAGAAATTGTCAGTGAAATTGTCAGTGTGAAAGCGCAATGCGAGTCTGATGTTACAGAGATGCTCTCACTGCACACACAGGCAGGTGCAGCATGTGTAAAACAGGCTTACTGTAATCCCCACATCATCCAGTCATTAATTATTGATTTTGCATTTAATTTAAAAGTCAGATTGACCCTAAGTCATAGAGATTCCTAACGTTTAATAATTTATGCGGGCCATTCGAAGGTAATAATAATATTGTTGATTAATATATGTTGTGCAGCTTGGTATACCTGATTCCTTTCCTCCTTTCTTTTTGAATGTATGGCATACTGGGAACTGTGGAGAAGTTCATAACAAATGTGAGGTCTTTCCTAGGGTTATGACACTTTTCATCAATGTTTAATTGTCAGTTAAACTGGATTGCTGTTGGAGCTGTGGCTTAGCAGTTAGTCTAAAGGAGATTCAGGCTGTTCTAATGTGTGATAGAGAGATATTACCAGAGTAGTGGGATGAAAGAATGGGTGGGTGATGTACATGCTTACAACGCATAGACTGTAAGAACTTTTGCAGTGACATAAGTTCACGGCTGACCCACACACGCACGCACGCGCGCACGCACACGCACACGCACACACACACACACACACACACACACTCACACACAAAGGTTATGTCACTTATTAGTCATGATATTTGCTACCAAATTACATTCCAGAATGAATGTACCCAGCAATAGGCACTAGTATGTGGATATTGAGCTCTAAATGAGCTTTTTGTTGTTAATATCAATAAATGTTAACATTTATTTAATTTATTCAGATCTTTCTTTACAAGCATTTACTTATGCATTATTTCACTCTGTCCAGCATTTTCTTTCCTGTGCTGCTGTGGACTGTGGCATGGGATATCACAACCTTACAATGCAGCAACTTTTGATATCCATCAAGCTCTAATTTACTCCCTGTGTATCCGCTGCTTTGCATGAGCCGTCAGTTGGTGGTGGTAAGAGGATACAATAAGAGTGTGTCCAAGGCGGCTCATGAAGGGCACAGCAATCCATCACTTGAACACATGATGGATCATTCTAGCATCTGCGATGAATAGAAATGCAAGGCTGAAAACACACTGAGGCAATATGAGAAGAAATATACTTTACATCCATTTAATCATCCCATAGTCTGTAAGGCGAGGCAAGCACTGAGGTACAGGTTCTAGCAAACGTTCACATTCCTCTTTTCTCTGACATTCTACTTCCTGCTGTACCAGCTTAGATTGATTTTATTGGAAAGGGCTCCATACCAGTTTCAGCTGGAGCTTTTTTTTTCATCAAAAGTGAAGAAGCATATATAATTTCTCAATGGCACAATATATACTCTGATCTATGTCTTCAGTGCAGGCACGTGCACAGGTTGGGGTCAACTTGTGCAGAGCACATGCCCTTTTTGCCCTTACACTCCGAAGTGTTTTTTTTTTTTTTTTTTACCAATGCTATTGGTCACCCTTTACGTCTGTCTGTCTGTTTTACAAATATTTAGCCAGTGAAAGTTCAGTCAGTAAGCTGATAACTCCGCCCCCTCTATATTCACTGAATCAACTGAAGTTCCACAGCAGACGCACAGCAGACAGCAGCTGAAGTTGCGAAGGGTAGAAGGGTAAAGAAATATCTTGTTATTTGAATAAGTACTACTAAACACTATATGTCTATAAAGGCTTATATTTTATTTATTTGATGTCTGACTGAGGCATGTGTGACGTTGCCTGAGAGAGAGAGGTCTAGGCTAGCATTTGCCATCTAGTCACTGCCAAATTACATAGCCTACACTTAAATACCCTGTGCATACAGTAGCATTTCATCTTAAATGTGATTTTGGCCAGAAAAACTGAGTGCCTATATAACTTAGCTACAATAAACTAGTTTGTAACATGTTGATGAAAATGTAATGTGATGCCGGCGGGTGCCGGCGCCGTTTTAATGACGGACAAAATGCACATTTGTACACATTCACTGGTCAAAAACGATATATTGATGCTAAGTAAGACAACAACATATATTTCGTTTTTACCATCGGAAAATCAATTTAATTTATTAACATTTAGGCTAATCATGTTATGGTAATAATATTAAATTATGGTTAATTCAAGGCTGTTAATATGCACGCATTCGCTATCTAGCTATTTTATTTATTTATAGTATTCTCTCATTGTTACGCCTTCCTGTTTTCCCCCTGCTGGCTCTGCTACACAGTGCAGGTGTTAGTTGGGCAACAGGTGTATTTAATATCTAATTAATGAGTGTCAGTATAAAGAGCAGTGCACTTTTGAGTGAGGTCTCTCACTTTTCTCCCACCTTTTCATTTAATACCCATTTTGTTATATATATATTTTCTCTCTTATCGTTTTGGTTAGTGTCAGATGTTGTTTGTTTATTTAATAACCACACGCGCGTTTTTCCCCTAGACGTCGGTTTTCTTTTCTTTGTTTAATAACTGTTTGCTTTGTTTGACAATAAATCTTATTATCGTTTAAGCATTTGTTGTTGGCCTCTTTTTGTGTTACGGTATGGGAGCCAGCCGTAACACTCATCCTCAAGTATAACATAGTTGTAGTAGTAACTAAAAAAAAACATTACAGAAGATCGAAATTTTTAGATTTTATCATGCAGAATGTAATTCATGATTTAATTAATTCCAAGGCTTAATTTATTTGATCCAAAATACAGCAAAAACAGTAATATTGTGAAATATTTTTACAATTTAAAATAATTGTTTTCTATTTGAATATATTTTAAAATTTAATTTATTTCTGTGATCAAAGCTGAGTTTTCAGCATCATTACTTCAGTTCAGTACTCTTCAGTGTCACATGCAACTGTACTTTTCTCACTATTTTATCATTTTTGTTGGCTTATTTTAGGGTAAGTGTAGTGAATAAGAGACCTTCAAGAGACCAACATCCCAACACAGTGCTGATCCTCCACAGTATCACATTTTTGCCAGGTAGGCAGATACATGTTGGATATGCTGTAGTAACGGTATGGCTATAGTTTCTTATAATCTGGAATTGAGTTGGACATAATTATTTAAATTATATTTCAAAATAGTTTTGTCAAAAATACTTGACTCCTTGCTCTACCTTTCCCTCTTCTCAATGTCATACATAATCATGTTAACCAAATAATACAAATTAGCTTATAAAACCAAACAGAATAGCTAAAAAATATTTTATTGAACTTTATGGGCCCTATCTTGCACCCAGCGCAATTGACTTTGTACATCGACGCATGTATCATTCCTATTTTGCACCCGCGCACAGCGGACTTTTCCCTCCACAGACTCACGTCGGTAAATTAATGAATGAACTTGCGCTCGCGGGGGTGGTTCAGCGCAAAGAGGAGGCGTGTTCTGGCGCAAAACTCCCCTGGTGCTATTTTCCAGTTTTAGAAAGCAATTGCGCCACTGACCAGGAAAAAAACAGTCTAAAGACAGTGGCGTATTGCGCGTTAGTGATATGGTATTTTAAGGGCGCGTGCTTGGCCATAATGTAGTGTGTTAACGCGCATCCACTTTGATTCTCTAATATAAACAGACGCAGCAGTTTTCATTTTTGCAAATCATACATTATTACAAGGAAAAATATTACCACACGAGGGAAATCATTGTTGTGTCAGTGAAGATGTGGAAAAAGATCTATCTAGATTTAAAAAAAAACATCTAGATTAGGCTACACATTTACCCAAATTATACGCCTGTTTAACCGAAGCTAATTTGGGTGGGTTTCTCCCATCATCCCCAATGTCACTTCTCTGTGTTTTACGGTCCTGACGAGAACGTTGGCCTCCTCGGCTGTGAACCACTCCTGGCGTGCGCTGGCAAATTCGCCGTTATAATAGCAATCCGCCATGGAACAAGCGCGCCGGCTCTTAAAGGGAATGTGAGAGGACGCTTTGATTGGTTTATTTCACGTTACGCCCAAACCACACCTATGAATAATGAAGCTACTTCAGACCAACCCCTTTTAGATTTGCGCCAGGAGCAATAGTCATTTATCCCGCTGGGAAAATAGCAACAGCGCCGGGATCCGCCCACAAAGTTACTTGCGCTTTGACACTTGCGTTTCAGATCGTTAAAACAGGGCCCTATGTTTGCAAAGCTCTCTCTCTCTCTCTCTCTCTCTCTCTCTATATATATATATATATATATATATATATACTTATTTTCTCAGACATAAAGTTCAATAAAAAATATTTTTTTAGCTATTCTGTTTGGTTTTATAAGCTAATTTGTATTATTTGGTTAACATGTTTATGTATGAGTCAAGTATTTTTGACATATATATAAACGCAATTTAAAAAAAGAGGGAGTACACAGGAGCACTTCACAAACACAGGACCCTACAAATAATACTGACAAAAAAAAAACTATTTTTTTGTAGTTACATGAATTTTGATTACTTGGTTGTTGCAGTGCAATGCCTCGTAAAGAGAGAAATAAGAGAAAGAAGGAGAGGGAGCGACAGCAGGCAGCCAAGGGTAGCAGCTCACTCACTTCATGGATCAGACCAGTTTGTAGCAGGGAAGAAGAAAAGGAAGGAAGTAGTAAATCAGATGTAGAGAGAGAAGTGATAGATGATGTGCAAGAATTTGCTGGTGAACAAGATACAGGAGCCCCTGCAGGAGAGTTAACAGAAGGAGATGCAAGAGAAGAAAGCCAGTATGGAACTACTAGTGTAGATCAGGAGAATGTGATGGAGAACGGTGCAGGAGAGTTACCTCCAGACGAAACAAGAGAAGAAAGCTAGTATGGAACTGCTAGTGTAGATCAGGAGAATGTGATGGAGACCGGTGCAGGAGAGTTACCTCCAGACGAAACAAGAGAAGAAAGTCAGTATGGAACTGCTGCAAATAAAGAGGATGTAATTGCAAAACTAGTGGTTTTGAATTGTCCTACAGATCCTGCCCACATGCAGACATTTAATATTAATTATTGTGACAGATATATTGAAATGTGTGAGAAAGTCGGACCTTGCCAGCCTGTCATGACATTCCCAAAAAACACAGATGGACGTTCTTTCCAGAGAAGATGGTACACGGATCGCCCATGGTTGGAGTATTTACCCAAAAATGATGCCATGTTCTGTTTTAGCTGTCGCATTTTTCTAAGAGAAGAAAAATTCAAGAACAAAATGGCCTGGAAGACAGTAGGCATTGATACATGGAGTGCCACTGGAAAAATGAAAGAGCATGCCAGCACAGAGGCCCATATGATGAGTATGGTGAGATGAAACATATACTCCAAAAAAGCTCTACAAGCTGCTTTTGATACATCGGATATTCAGTGGAGAGCAACACGAGAGAGAGAAAGACAAAGGAACAGGGAAATCCTAACGTGTTTGATTGATATTACCTTGTATCTGGCACGACAGGGGCAAGCTTTTAGAGGAGATGATGAGTCGAACTCAAGTGCAAACCAAGGCAACTTTCTTGAACTTGTCAAAACATTGGCCGTGTATGATAGTGTCACGGGTGACAAAATGCGGGGAAAAATGCCCTTTTTTTTCTTCTATGTTCCCCGAGGGGATTAGTTTGGTGTAACACCAAAGTTTTGAGTTTTCCGGAGGTTGGAGTTCAGTCTTTCTGGTCAGTCTTGGTGTGTCTCTCTCTGGAGTGAAGTTGTCTTGGGGTAGAAGATCTTCTGTTTGGGTGCTTACGTTGGAAGTTGTAAACGGGGAAAATTTGTGTGGACGTTCGGGTGGAAATCTACTGGATGGAACTGCTGCTTGGATCTGCGCTGTGAAGAGGAAGAGAGAGAGAGAGATAAGTGGATTAATTACATAATTGAATCAGTTGCAAAGCTTGAAGAAAGGACAGTGAATGTGCAATTGACCATTGAGGAAGGGCTCTGTTTCAGAGTACATTGGAGGAGAACTGAGAGTTGCATATTCCCACTGAACTGCGTGGATGGATTGAGGCTTCTGATCGGCCCTACTGTGTGAGTGATTTGTAGTTTGTTTGCCTTACCTGATACACGCCGAATTAATGCTGTGGATTTGTAGTTAACACGAGTGTGTGTTATGCTGAGAAGAGTCTCCCAATACATGCTTTCATCTTTGGAACTGATCTCCTTGTCTCCATCTGAACCCCAGAATGATACAACTGAACTGGTGAAGTAATGCTCTGTATTATCCTCTTTTCCGCTGAGTATTGGAGTAACGTAATGCCTCATTGAAGTCTCATGTTAACTCTCTCTCTCTCGCTGAAATTACAAGTCTGGGGAGGAACCGTACCGCCGTGGAAAAGTCTGAACTGTTATACTTACCGGCTGAGCTCCGAAGCTGTACGACATTATTGGTAAAGCTGCCTACTAAATCTCTCGCTAATGTCCGGTGGAAGTGGTTGTTGTCGAGTGAAGAATCCCGAAGTCTGCAGCACTGCTGTGAAGTGCTGTTCCGTTTTACTTCTGTCTTGATAAGAGAATCTGAGATTAAGAGAAGAATACATTACCCGTTACTTACCGTCTGAGTCCTGCAGATGTGCAGCAATGCTGTGAAAGTAAACTTTTAGAGTCCCTGTCTCACCATTGTGTCCCGACGACTTATCTGATACTGAGAAGAATATATTACCCGTTACTTACCGTCTGAGTCCTGCAGATGTGCAGCAATGCTGTGAAAGTAAGCTTTTAGAGTCCCTGTCTCACCATTGTGTCCCGACGACGTATTTGATACTGAGAAGAATACATTATCCGTTACTTACCGTCTGAGTCCTGCAGATGTGCAGCAATGCTGTGAAAGTAAGCTTTTAGAGTCCCTGTCTCACCATTGTGTTCCGACGACGTATCTGATACTGAGAAGAATACATTACCCGTTACTTACCGTCTGAGTCCTGCAGATGTGCAGCAATGCTGTGAAAGTAAGCTTTTAGAGTCCCTGTCTCACCATTGTGTCCCGACGACGTATCTGATACTGAGAAGAATACATTACCCGTTACTTACCGTCTGAGTCCTGCAGATGTGCAGCAATGCTGTGAAATTAAGCTTTTAGAGTCCCTGTCTCACCATTGTGTTCTGACGACGTATCTGATACTGAGAAGAATACATTAACCGTTACTTACCGTCTGAGTCTTGCAGATGTGCAGCAATGCTGTAAAAGTAAGCTTTTAGAGTCCCCTATCTCACCATTGTGCCCCGAAGACATTGAAGGATCGATCCAGCGGCTACTCCGGTCCGATAGCCCTAGGAAAGAAGAGCTTCTTATTCTTTCCTCAAGTTGATTGTCGTTTAATAAAAATTGTTACTTTGAACTCAAATACTTGCCTCCTCATCTGTCCATCTGTTGCGTGCCTGTGGTGTCGGCTCCTCACGGTGGTGTCTGGAGTCAGGGGCGGCCGGTCCTCCGAGTCCGTCCCGGCCTGCACCGGTGACAATAGCGTAATGAAGCTGCTTTTGGATGCCATCCAGGAAAAACAAGCCTCCATGAAAAGACCCTAAGTGTCCCTTCTCTCAAACAGGAGCCTGAATTACATTTATAACGTCCTTAGGTACCTTCATTAGGAGGGAAATACAGAATTACATAAAAGATGCTCAAATCTTCTCCATCCTTCTGGATGAGACCACAGATGTCTCTAACAAAGAGCAAGTTTCCTTTGTAGTTCGCTATGTAAGTGACATGGAAATTAAGGAGCGTTTTCTCCAGGTGTTGAGTCCACAACAGGAAAAGAGTTGGAAAATGTTGTCATCTCTCTCCTTCAGGAAAATGGACTTGACTTGAAGAACATCAGGGGCCAAGGATATAATGGGGCTGCAAACATGAGTGGAATGTACAAAGGTCTACAATCCCGGATACGTACACACAATGAAAAGGCTCTTTATGTTCATTGCCAGGCACACTGCTTGAATCTGGTCCTGGTTGAGAGTGCAAAGTCAAATGTTCACTTTGTGACATTTTTCTCCTTGGTGGAGAAACTGTATGTTTTCTGCACCGGCTCCACAAAGAGGCATGCAGCATTTTTTAAATGCCAGCAGTCCTTGTATCCTGGGGCCTGATGTATAAATGTTGCGTACGCACAACATGGGCATAGAAATATGTGTACGCATTTTTCCACGCACATGTCAGGATTTATAAAAAATAAACTTGGCGTAAATATGTGCGCACCGTAAGGATGCTCTTGACCGTGCGTATGCACTCTTTTAGAAGAGTATGTGTTTTGGCGACACCAACTGGCCCAAATAGCAATAACTATTTAACCCCCTGGGGTCTGAGGGGTTTTTGGGGCCCTTGAGAGGTTTTGACATGCCCTGACATTTGTGCTTATTTCAGCTACGTACAACATACCTTTGGCCAACACATAATTATGCTGTATTGCAGCACAAACTCTGCTACAATAATATGTGAGCAAAATGGAAGTTACATGTTTGCATTTTATAGAAAAAAAATATTATGCGTGGTTAGTAAGTTTTGGGAAAAAATGTGTCACTGCAATGAGCTCATAGAACTCATACTGAATAGTTTGGCACAATACTTTTGAGTTACCATTCTTGTAGGCTAGAATGTTTACTACAAAATGATGTGAAAATCATTCTGATCACTCTTTCACAAAACAACAATATAATGATTTAAACTTTGCAAGTTAGTTTTTGTGCCAGTACTGCTTTATGCGTAGGGGTGTTGATGTCCATGAATATGAATGAGGGGAGACAATAGACACTCCCCCATCCATGGCTAATGCCCCCATCAAGTGCTGTGAGGCAGAGAGGAGAATCTGAGAATGAGAGGACATTCAAAGGTTTTGTTTTTTAATCTGTTTTTATTGTAATTCCTCTATGTGGAGGAACTAAATGTTGTGCCTCACAAGACCACAGTGCTACCTAACATATATAAACATATAGTACCAGTCAAACGTTTGAACACATTACCATTTTTAATATTTTTAATATTTTTGGAAGAAGGCTGCATTTATTTGATAAAAAATACAGAAACAACAGTAATATTGTGAAATATTATTACAATTTAAAATAATGATTTTCTATTTTAATATACTTTAAAATATTATTTATTTGATCAAAGCTGAATTTTCAGCATCCTTACTCCAGTCTTCAGTGTCACATGATCCTTCAGAAATCATTCTAATATCATGATTTGATAATCAGGTATTATCAATGTTGGAAAAACAGTTATTATTATTATTATTAAAAAGAAAAGCATTTATTCAAAATAGAAATCTTTCCTAACAATATAACTTAACACATCCTTTAAAAAAAAGAAAGAAAGGTAGTGTATACTGTTACAAACAGACTCATGGGCGAATGTGAGTAAACAGAGGTCACTTGCGGTCCAGTTTCCCAGGCAGGAATCACGCAGTCTGTGCAACCATGTCAACATCAGTCTCGGTTTTCCATGACAGGGTGGACTTGGACCTGTTGCTTGTTTGCCAGGGCTCTCTTCGGGACCGGTGCTTGGACATGTTCATTGTCACATCTGTTGATAACACAATCAAAGAAACTGTATTATTATCGCTATCAATCACTATGGCCATGGATTAAGAAAAAGACAACCGATTTTGTAATTTCACACAAGAATAGGTAGGCCCTACTTGTATATTATGACGAGTATATTATGTATATTGTAAACACAATTACATTTCATCAGTAAAATATTACGTCTGTGCACTTACCATCATTCTCGATTGAGAACTGAACGACACCTGCGTGTCCCTCTGCTGGAGAAGGAGAGTGTGATGCAAACACATTCGTAAAAAAATAAAAACAACTGTGTTAGCATACATTATCCAAAGATGGGCGATTAATGGGTATGGACGCACAATGCATGTAGTCTATATATCTGTTGATGGGCCATAGGACGGAGAAATATCTATTTATGGGCCATAGATGCGTCACCGCGAGCTGTTGATGGCCATTATCTGCGCACGCATTTACAGCATTTCAAACATTTACACCTGCATTCACAATCATCTGTGGCAATATTTTAGCGTGTCATAGGCTAACCAAAACCGAACATTTATATATAAAAATATAAAATCTAGTATTTAGACAGTAGGCTATCACATTTTACCGGAGGCTGAAATATATTTGCACGAAATCATATTTACACCTAAGCAGATATTCGCAAAAGTCAGTATTTTTAGCATGATAATCAGTGTCATAAGCTAATCAAAACGGATTGAAATATAATACAAATATGTTTAGAGAGTAATATCACATTGAAACACGACCATATACGAATGTTAGGGATATTGTAAGGCAATCCTTCCTGTAAGATGTCAAAAGCTAACCAAAACTAAGCAAAATATAGTCTGAAAATTCACATGAGTTCTATATAATCAGAAAATAATTATATAAACACTAAACAACTTACTCGAACTTGTATTCTCTGTGGGATCAATTCGCTCTTAAAAATGCAGCCGTTCTCCGTCTGAGATGCAACAGTTTCTCTGAGGAAAAGGTGAATTCTTCCTCGCTGTTCATAATCATCTGGAGGACGACTTTACCGGAGAAGCGTGCCATCCTCAAAACGCGATGAACTATCCGTGAATCTGACGAGAAACTGCGTGTTTCATGGTATTGATCGGAGGGCGTGTGCGATGCGTATATTTATTTTTTATAGTTTATTTTTCTTTATTTGGCGAAAGACACAACACTTTGTTTTTACTGTGAGTATACACAAAAAAAAATAGAAACTTAACTGGATCGAATGATGTAAAACACTTAAATGTAAGATCAAAACCAACAAAGTATTTTGAATCTCTTTTGCACTGATAAGAAAAAAAGCGAGCAGATCACGCCGGCGTGATTGCCGACCCCAGGGGGTTAAAATGAAAAACTGCTAAATTATCCTATTACATCACCCAATAAATCAAATTGCATCAACTTAAATTATCATTATAAGCATTCTTAACCAGGTGTAAATACTATTTTTTTGTAATGAATGGGCTATAAAAAGGTATGTGCGTATATAACATATCATCATAATGGATGCTCTAGCGCTGTTAGAAGACCTTGCTAATGACACTCTAGCGTGTTTTCAGAGACCGTGAAGATTTCCTTGCTCATGATGATGATTGGCTCATGAGCCGATTTCGATTCCCAAGAGCCATCCTCTTGGAATTGTGTTCTGAATTACGGCCAGTATTGGAAAGACCCTCGCGGAGAAACCATGCGCTGTGTTCCTGTACAAGTATTGACCACATTAGGCCACTTGGCCACTGGTACTTTCCAGCAAGAGTTGGCAGACCGATCGGGTATGTCGCAGTCATCCCTGAGCCGTGTCATGCCATATGTATGGGATGCCATAGTGGGGATGGCACCCCGATACATCCGTTTTCCTTACACGCAAGCTGAACAGGCCAACATCAAAATGCAATTTGCAGCAATCGCCGGTTTTCCCAATGTAATCGGTGCTATTGACTGCACTCATGTTGCAATAAAGGCACCATCTGAGAATGAATTTGCTTTTGTTAACCGAAAACATTTTCATTCTTTGAACGTGCAGATCATATGTGATGCGCATATGTCTAACAAAGGTAGTTGCGAGATGGCCTGGGTCAACTCATGATTCCTACATTTTGTCCAACAGCAGTGTAGGGAACAGACTGCAAACAGGAGCTGTGCGTGATGGATGGCTTCTTGGTAAGTCGGCAGGAATGCGCATGTAATTCACCTTTGGCTAAGCCCCGCCCCCCTTAGTTACTGTTGCTACCTCCGACAACTTAATCTGGGCTCTGGTTTGGTATCAACATGGCTTATGCTGTGACAGCTCTTCCTGCTGGAATTTTATCAAACTTTTATAAAGCAGCAAATAAAGTGTCCGATAGAAGTAGGCAAAAGGGGCTGCAGTATGCGTTCGAAGGCTATATTCAAGACATACAGGTGAAACGCAAGCAACAACAAGGCATCCAAAGAGAGGCAAAAGCATAACGGTCACAGTTAAAAAAATTAACCAGCACATATCCTAATTGAGATGGAGGCTGTGACTAACAATATCAAAGAGCAACACTGTTCATGCAAAGCTGGGTAGATCTATTCACTTCTATAATCGCTATTACAAAGCAAACGGACTACGCGAGTATAAAGTTGTATTTATTAGCAGCATGTGCTAGCGTATCAACAATTAGGGTAGAGAACTGAAATCATAACCTAAACAGCATAAAACTGCCCCAGGCACAACGTTTAACCATATTTTTGATAAAACTACGACGGTAATAGCCTGCCGAGACCAAAAATATGAGACGCCTGTGTTAAAGTCAATGGAGCGCTGTGAAAAAGTGTCGGACCTCTGTGGGAGCTCGTTCTTGGCTGTGCTGTGATTGGTCAATCTACATTCTAGGGCGTGGCTTAGCCAAAGGCGAATTGTAATTGAGTAATGATGCAAATGTGTTTAAAGCATACCTTTAAAAAAATATAAATTTTAGGTATAATTATAATCTCCAATGATAAACAAACCCACACTTATTTGAATTTTTTTTTTTTTAAACAAACAATTTCACATTAATCAATGCAAATTTTCAGGAAAAAAAAACATGTTTTATAGCATTTAAAAATTAAGTGAAATGTTATATTGAATCAATATTGCCCTGGAAAAAACAAAAAGCTATCTGTAGGCTCTTTTACAAGCATGTACTTTCTTTAAAGTATTCTTATAATATTGTTTATAATTGTTACCTCTGCCTAGCACTTGAAATTTTATATTAATTGTCCCATTGTATTTACATTCATTGTTTTGTTATATTTTCTTTAAAAAAAATTGTAAATGTTTTACCTCTCAGGAGACGGTGGTTATCCCCTTAGAACGTGGCTGCTAACTCCACTAACTAGACCCCAAACCGAACAAGAACGGCGTTATAACGAGAAGCATTGCCGGACGCGTTCAGTGGTCGAACGCACTATTGGTCTGCTAAAAGGTCGCTGAAGGTGCTTGGATAGGTCTGGTGGCACAGTATTGTACACAGAGGTGTCAAAAGTATTCACATTCATTACTCAAGTAGAAGTACAGATACTAGGGTTTAAAATGACTTCTGTAGGAGTTGGAGTATCAACGCAAGCTATTTACTCAAGTAAAAGTGTAAAAGTACTGGTTTCAAAACTACTTAAACTATAAAAGTAAAAGTAATGTAAGGGAAAAAATGCCATTAATGACAAAAGCTTAGACCGCGCCAAAGGGGCCAATAGTGTACTATCCCACCTCCTCAAAAAAAAAAAAAAAAAATTCTAAGGCCATAATGACTATAATGGGTTTCACTTTATTTGGATGGTCCCTTTAACACATTCTGTTGTCTATAAGTAACATTGCCCCTTCATGTCTACTAACTATCATTAGAGTGTTAGTAGAGCATTAGTAGACTGGTAGGGTTAGGGTTAGTTGACATGTAGTTGCAAAGTTACTTATAGTCAGTAGAGTGTCTGTTGGAGGAGCATCACAATAAAGAGTTTGCAGATATTAAGCAGACGGTCTACTAATACTCTAATGAGAGTTAGTTGACATGTATTTGCACAGTTACTTATAGTTAACAGAATGTTCAAAAGGGACCATCAAAATAAAGTGTTACCCTATAATGTTATATATATTAAAATGTTAATGTTGAAAAATTTGTGAGGCACTAGGCTACTTGTTTCAGCCGCATATAAGGATTTTGGATATTGCCATCTTTGTGGGGATATTTTGACACTATAGCCTAATGGTTGCCACACACACTCTCTCTCTCCTCTCTCTCACTCTCTCACACACGCGCTCTCTCTCTCTCTTTCTTCTTCTTCTTCTCTCACACACACTCTCTCTTTCTCTCTCTCTCTCTATCTTCTTCTTCTTCTCTCACACACACTCTCTCTCTCTCACACACACGCACGCACGCACTAACGCTTATGTTTGCCACTTATCCCGCGATTGTCATACAGTAGGCAATATTGTAAAAACGGCTGTCCCCAAATCAATATTTGACGCAAATCAGTACAAATCAGTATTCTTGAGCACAAAACTGTTGATTAATTTCTCCCTCGCTTACCGCATCTACAGTACAGTAGGTTTCCTTCAGAGGAGTTTTGCCGCTTCGCACAAGCAAATGTAACTACAGCGCGCCGCGCGGACAGCCTCTCACAAGTTAGAAAGAAAACACAAAGCCAATCAGTTTGTGTGGTCAGGAGGCGGGACTCAGATCTATTGTGTAATTGGCAATTTTTTTGAACGACGACAAGCCGGAATGAAAACAAGCAGAAATTAAATAGGAGTAATGAGGCTATTTTTAAAATGTAAGGAGTAGAAAGTACAGATAATTGCGTGAAAATGTAAGGAGTAGAAGTAAAAAGTCGGCTGAAAAATAATTACTCCAGTAAAGTAAAGATACCCAAAATTTCTACTTAAGTAATGTAACAAAGTATTTGTACAGTTTTGCCGCATTGTGGTGGCTTGCGCAGTGTTGCACAACATTGCTCAAAAGAATGGTATACCTGTTCCATCGAACGCCCATACTGAAGATAATGAACCCGACCCTGGCCCTCCTAATGCAGTGTATAGTGCTATGGCAATATAGCGGCGTATAAATGTAATGTAAATTCAAACTTTTTATTTCTGACAAAATTGTTTTTATTTCTTTCAGTTCGGAACACACCGCATTAACAGCATGAACCATGTGACGCTGGGTCTGCATGACTTCCTCCGTCAGTACACCCACCTGGATTGCGCACAGGATGGGGTTGCTTGGGCATTTGATGATGGCGGCACACTGGACGTTGGTGGAGGCACACAAGATGCCGGTGGTGGCACACAGGATGGTGGTGGAGGCACACAGGATGGCGGCGGCGGTGGCACGTAGGATCTAAGCCTACATCCCTTGTCTACCCCACTTGGACCACTCACCGGGCTTGAAGGCATTCCAGGATTAACTGTTTACATTTACATTTAGCAGACGCTTTTATCCAAAGCAACTTACAACTGAGGACTACAGCAAGCGAGTCATCGTGAAGAGGCAAAAATAACGCAAGAAGTGCTCAAAATACAAAGTTCAGGCATTGCTCAGAGTAGCATAGGCCAAACAAGGGAGGATTAAAGGAAGATTTTTTTTATTTTTTATGTCAAGTGCTCACGGAAGAGATGGGTTTTCAGTTGTCTTTTGAATGTAGTTTGGCACTGTTCCTTTATTCATTAAAAACGTTTAATTAAATAAAGGTTGTATTGCATATCTGTAAATGTGATGAAATAAAATGTGCACTTGATGACTTGCTTTTGTCTTTTTAGCATATGAATAAACAGGAAAATTGACTATTTTAATAAACGTATATCTTAAGGGCAGCTGCATCTATTGCTAGATTTGTCACTTGGATATTTTAGGACTTTCCACTTCCACGGAATTTGAATTGGTTGATTTAAATTATCCACAATAAAAAAGCAGAATTTTAAACAGACAAAAACTTATATAATGTGTAGATAAATCAATTACTTACCATCGTCACCGCAAATCACATGCGTATCACCTTGGAATTCTGGAAGAACTCCACTTAATCCTGTTTCCCCTATAATCGCACCCACCCTTGCATCAAAGGCTGAGAGGTCAGTGATTCCTTGATCACCACCAGTTGTTACGACACTGCGCCTGTGTGCACATATTCTTTTTTTTATGACTACTTTTAAGTCAGACCATTTTTTTTTTGTCTCTTGGACTGTGCGAGGCACCGAGGTAACAGCATTGACTGCTTCTGTTACTTGCTCCGATTCTAATATCTTTCTTTGAAATGCCCGCAGAGAGCCCACCAAATAAAACTTTTTTTCGGCCCTCCACCTCAGACATCAGTACCTCCATCTCGCAGTCGGTGAAGTTTCTTTTTTTTTGCTTTTCGTTTCTGTTCTTCCATTTTTAGCCAAACAGATCAATGACAATTATCGGCCGTATTAATATGCAGGGAGATCATACATATTCAAAATAGGCGGTCTTAACCTCCAAATAGGGTTATTTCGGGAGGAGATTGGGGTAAGCTATAAGCACGTGCACCTGCGCACAATATTCAGATAATTGTGATTTATAAAGTGAACCTTGCGCAAATTCTGCCTTATGTGCGTTCGCACACTTTAAGGATGAAATCTAAAAAGTTTTATACATGAGGCCCCTGGTCAGCGTGTTGTTGAGCTGCAGAAGTTGTCTGACACTCGGTGGGGCTGCCGAGAAAGATCCCTGACAGCCCTCAATAAAGTTCTGAAAGCTTTAATCAAGCTGCTGACAGACATCATTGAGTCAGACCCTCCTGACACAGCTGCTGGAGATGCAAAGATGTACCTGAAGGTTATCGACTTTGAATTCCTTGTTTGCTTAGAAATCACCACTCCAGTGTTCCAGGTTCTGGAGTGGCCTCTGATGCTCTGCAACAAAAAGATCTGGATCTCTCCACTGCCTACACAGTAACTGATGGTGTGCTGGACACAGTTAAGAATCTGAGATCTGAGCAGGAATTTAAAACTATATTCCAGAAGATTTAATTTGTATTTTATTAAATACAGAAATTTTATAAATGTCAACCTCAAACTTGTCAATGTAAAAAACTTGCATAAAACACTTTAAAACTATACACAATTGATTTGAACTATTTACATAAATTAGTTTGTAAGATACACTCATTTTTATAAACTTTGCGTTGTGGACTCAAAACAAAAAAAGGGGGAAAAAATACCATGTAAAATATTTTATTACACTACTCTATTATACACTACAATTTAGTAGTAAAAAAAAACCTGTAACCTGTAAACCTGTACATTATCAGACCTAAACATGCAGAAAGACTGTGATTACACTTCCTGTCCAGAATAACGCAGAGGGGCACTCGGCATGCCTCGCATGTCCTGGGACGGATCTATTCCTTCAAGAAAGTCAGCTTCGTCCCTACTAGAAACTGAATCTGGAGCCGATGAGCAGACAGAGAGTTCATCATCATCGGACGCAATTAGTATAGCCAAAACCTCCGCGTCCGAATACTTGAGTCGTGCAGACATAACGTTACTCGCGCGCGCGTGTGTGTGTGAATGTGCTTGCATTTGTAAAAGTGTTTTTGTATTTATGTGTAAAGGAATAAGAAATGATAAAATTAAGCAATGGTAAAAAGACAATAACGAAAGTAAAACACAGAGAAACATACAGCAAATAGGAGTCAAATGACGCAGCTTGTGACGTCATAACATGTGACAAATCTTGGGGTCATAGTGCACAGAACGTGATTACGTCAATGAGCCATCGGAAGACGTAAATCAATCGCAGATCTATAGAACATGTGTGCAAAAACGTGCAATGCATTTTAGTGGGGTTTTTTTTTTAAACGCATATTACGCAATTTGTACAGACTCATTAGAGGGTGAAAACCCAGGAGCATGTTGGAGGCTTGATCTGAACATGTAACATCTCTGGTTTTGTATGCAAAAAGAATTATTGAGCTAGCCATTTGGTTTCAGTTTCTATAGGCTCTTAAACAGACACACGCAAACGGGAGCGCCGACGCTCCCGTCGGTCTTAAACGGTTAAGAACCAACTCCGAAGCCTCTGCTCAGAGGACAGACTCCTTACTTACTTCTCCTCATAGCCATAGAGAGGGACATCCCAGTGGATCACAGTGAAGTCATAAACATCTTCAAGCACATGGCTCACAGAAGGTTGCTGTTGTAATTAGGTTTAACCCTCTGGGGTCGGCAATCACACCGGTGTGATTTGCGCGATTTTTTTTACATACCAGCTAAATAAACTTAAAATACTCCGTCATATATGGTCATACAGACTTAAAGGACAAGTTCGGTATTTTACACTTAAAGCCCTGTTTACAGATCGTATCTGATGAAATAGAACGGTTAAGATTAAACTTTGGACACATGCTCCTGTCCCGAGAATTTTAGGTTTATTTAGCTTTCCCCCCCACCCCCACAATGGTTGTCTATGTGCACTGGCAGATTCCTTCCTAAAACACATTAAACTTTCGTTTACAAAGACGTGAAACTCACCGAGTGGTCAGGGGTGTTCACTGATATGATCCCAAAAAAAATCGCTGAAAAAGATGCTTTCCAACAGGTTTTATCGTAGTGTTTGTCCACCTCCATTGACTTGTATTGAATGTGCTGTGTGAGGTACGATATTCCTCCGCCGCTTCTTCTTCTGCTTCTTCTGTGTATTCAATGAAATGCCAGCGGTTTGCTTGCAATTGGCAAAGGTGCATTATCGCCACCAACTGGTGTCTATTATTCAAGCTCTCAACGGAAGAATCTGGGTGTGACGCGTTTGGCAAAATAGGTCCGCAAAAGCTAAATAAACCTAAAATTCTCGGGACAGGAGCATGTGTCCAAATTTTAATCTTAACCGTTCTATTTCATCAGATACGGTCTGTAAACAGGGCTTTAAGTGTAAAATACCGAACTTGTCCTTTAATAAATATGAAAAAAGAATCTGTGAGATGTCTACTTTTGTATGTGTCCACTTACAATCAAAACAAAACGTTGTACTTTTGTAAAATAAAGAAATTAAACAGGGTGTGCTTTCTGCCTCTCGGTCTCGTGAACTTTTTTTTTCTTGAGGACATAAATGTCTCTAAACATAAACAAAACTCAGCGAATACTTGTCACACATTTATGAGCTCTATATCTTTATATACATTTAAGTGTGTAGTTTTAAATTATCTGATTCAAAACGAAAACAAATGTTCTCTGTTTAAGTAATTTGTATAAAACCAACAATATATCCAGTTTCTCAAACCCTTGCTCATTAGTTTTAATGTGACCACACCCACACGCGCAAAATATATTGATATGCAAAATCTTCCACGCGTGCACGCAAACGCGCTCATTACCCGAACTTCATCAGTCCTCTGCTGTCGTCGAGTTTGGAAGACACGCTGAGATTATTGGATTTACATCAGAAGAAGAAGAACGCAATTTGAAGACAAGAAAGATTTTAAGGTAAGAAATAATTCTGAATTATATTAGTTAGTATTGTTGCATAAACTTCACATTGCAGTCAAACTGTTGCTCGATGCTTCAGTGAATGTTCTCAGTCGCGCTGTGTTTGAAATAGAGGATGGATACCCGAGCCCACATCAGCGCGGCATTGAACATTTTACATTTAAAACAGCTTATTATGTAGGTAGCCAATGTGCCTGATGCTTTCACTTGATGCAAACGTTTGTTTTTGTGATTAAAATATATGTAAAATATTACCATAATGTGATGAGTCTCCTGTTGTTCCTGCTGTGGTAGACCGGTGGGTGTGGCTAGGAGACCCATCAGGACAAGAATGTACACCTGTGCGGGTCATCGGGAGTGTGATGTTCACCTGTATATAAGCTTTGAGAATGTCGGGGTGTGTGGGCGTTGTGAGACTTGTTTGCGCTTGGTTTATGTTTTGTTTGTTTGTTTGTTTATGTTCTCCTTTGCATTTACTTTGAGCTTGGTTCTTTGTTAGAAATTGTTAGTTATTGAGTTTTCGTTTTACATATTTTTCTACTTATGTTAATAAATATTTAGTTGCAACCTCACCAATCTTTATGTCCTCCACTTATTTGTCACGGCTTTGAGCCGGTCGTGACAAATATGGGGGCTCGTCCAGAGAAATTTGCGCGTTTATCCGGGTTTGTTTAGTGTGATATATTTGGAGATTCATTATTTGTTTAAATGGTTTATTTCGTTAAATTTAATTGGTTAGAAGTACGTTTCTCGATAATATTCGTTAAGTAAAAATTTGTGGAGGGTTTTACTGGTTGGTTTGGTTGTTTTGGCTGGTTGTTTTACGGAGTTTTTGGTAAGTATTGGCTACTGTTTGTATATTTGAATAGATAATTGTTTTGGATTAGGCTTTTCCCTGTGTAGGTGTAGCGGGATATCCTTAACAGGATGATCCGATTTTTATTATTTTTGTATGGTGAAAGCGGTTAGAGTATTTGTCTTGGGAACACGTCCGTGTTTGTAGTAGTGACTCGTAAATTGGTTGCTACTGCAAACACTGGTTTACAGTAGGGGTGTGCAAAAAAATCGATTCACGTTTGAATCGCGATTCAAGCTTTGCCGATTCAGAATCGATTCATAGAATTCCAAAAATCGATTCATATATATATATATATATAATTTTTTTTGCCGTGTTAATATTGTCCTGAAATGAGTTTAGCTCAGCATTCCTATAGATGGCGCTGCGTCGAATTCACACTGACGCATGCACACGCTTGTTATAACAAAAGAAAAATTGCAGCAAAAGTCATTCGGCGCAAACAATGGCAAACCTCACAGAAAGAATTATTCAACCTGCTCCATCCTCACTGAAGGTGATAATTTGGGCGCATTTCGGCTTTTATAACCTCGAGGGAAAGACGGAACTTGATAGGACTCGTGCTATATGCCGGCTTTGCAAAGCAAAAGTTAAGTATTTTGGAAACACCACAAACGTGAGAAATCACATGGTACGCCATCACCCAGAGATTAAAATTAAAGACGCGGACGAACAACAACCTGTAACTAATTTGCCTGTGTGTTCCTCAGAGTCGGAGGTGCAAGCATTCAGTGTGTGTGTGTGTGTGTGTGTGTGTGTGTGTGTGTGTGTGTTCCTCAGAGTCGGAGGCACAAGCATTCAGTAAGTGTGTGTGTGTGTGTGTGTGTGTGTTCCTCAGAGTCGGAGGCTCAGGCGTTCAGTAAGTGCGTGTGTTTGTGTTCCTCAGAGTCGGAGGCGCAGGCGTTCAGTAAGTGCGTGTGTTTGTGTTCCTCAGAGTCGGAGGCGCAGGCGTTCAGTAAGTGTGTGTGTGTGTGTGTTCCTCAGAGTCGGAGGCGCAGGCGTTCAGTAAGTGTGTGTGTGTGTCAGTTTTTATTTTTGCATGAAGACAAAGTAAAGTAATATCAAACTACATTGAGTTTTTTGTTTCTTTTCTTTAACATTGTGTCTACTACAATCAATCACATAGGAAAAATTAAACTACATTTACATACTGTGAATCGTTTTTTTGAATCGAGAATCGTTTTGAATCGAAAATCGATTTCGAATCGAATCTTGAGCCTAAAAATCGGAATCGAATCGAATCGTGACATTTTCTGAATCGTGCACCCCTAGTTTACAGTGTATAAAAACCCGCTGCAAGTAACTGTATGAAGAATAGGGATGAGTTTAGGTAGCTTTAAATATTAGTTAGAGGGAATTGCTTATTCCAACTTCTGTCTCTAAAATATTTTTTGAAAGTTTAGTAGCCATACGTTTGTCATAATGACCTCAAACGTTCAGGAATTTGTTGATGCGCCGTCCGAAACCTTGTTAAATGATTTAACCAAGGATCAACTATTAGAACTCGCAGAATACTACGAAATTAATCTAATGAGTCAAGATAAACGTTTAAAGGACCAGGTTAAAACCTTGATAAAGACAGAGTTAACTGAACGTGGCATTCTAGGGTCTCAATCTTCAGAAGACGCGTTAACTTTTGTCAATGCGACATCAACACAGTCTCATTTAACATTTGACAACAAAAGCAATTGTTGATCATTCAAACCGAGATGAAAGAAAAGCTGTTAGACGTGCAAAATCGTATTGAATTTTCTAAAATCCAATTGCAACAACAACAAGTTGAACTTGAACGTTATCGTTTAGATTTAATACGAGACGGTAAACTATCTTTAACTGGAGAGTCGGAACATGATTCAGGTTCGTGCAAGTTTGATATGGTGAGAAATATGAGGTTGATTCCAAAATTTGATGAGGACGAGGTTGAACGTTTCTTTGTATTGTTTGAACGTGTTGCGGATGCACGACGTTGGCCAGATAAAGAGCGAACACTTATGCTGCAATCTGTATTTACAGGCAGAGCCCAAGAAGTGTACTCTTCTCTTAGTCTAGACTCTAGAGGATGCTTCTGATTATCAATCTGTAAAAGCAGCAGTTTTGCGCGCTTATGAACTGGTTCCAGAGGCCTATAGACAAAGATTTAGGTCCTGGAAGAAAAGTGAAAAGAAGACGTATGTTGAATTTGTACACGATATTTCAGTCTATTTTAATCGTTGGTGTGTATCTTCTGATGTAAAAACACTTGACGATTTAAAAGATTTAATGGTGCTTGAACAATTCAAGAGTTCCATTTCAGATCGTATTGCAACCTACATTAGCGAACGTAAACCTGACACTGCGTATGAGGCGGCCGTCATGGCTGATGAGTTTTCGTTATCTCATAAAATTGTTTTTGGTTACAAATCTGGTGAAGAAAATGTAAAAAAAGGATTGTGGCAAAATTTTAGCAAGTTTTCTAGGTTTATGCATGATTCATCCAACATACAGTTGCAGAGGTCTATTGAAGAAAAAGACAGAGCAAACATGTGTAATTATTGTCATGAGTTTGGTCACTGGAAGAACGAATGCTTGTTATTGAAAGCAAACACTGACAATTCTAAAGTGAAATCTAAATCTTTCTCTCCTGTAAAGTCGGTGGCTTTGGCTGTGACTGCTTCTATGGTGAAAAATTTCTCGCCATGTGTTTCGCCGTTTAATCCTTTCGTTACAAAAGGTTCTGTTAGAATGGTAGATCCCACACAAACCGTACCAGTAAATATTCTAAGTGATACAGGATCAGCAGAAGCCTTTGTGTTAGAGTCTGCGTTGCCTTTTTCACCTGATTCTTACACTGGGAGTAATGTGCTGATTAAGGGCATTGGCTTGAATGTTATGTCTGTTCCACTTCATAAAATTATTTTGCAATCTGTGTTGGTCCAGGGAGAAGTGGAAGTGGCTGTTTGTTCCAGCTTACCTTTGGAAGGAATACAGGTAATTCTGGGGAAAGACTTGGCTGGTGATCGTGTTTGGCAGAATGATTCACCACATCTAGTGGTTACACCATGCCCGATAATCTTGAATCCAGATCGTGATGAGAGTGTGACTTGTCCGTCAAATGTGTTACCCTCTTGTGTGATAACACGATCTATAAGTAAATCACAACCATAAAACGAAATAATTTAAAAACATAACAGAACAATTACTAAAGAAAAATAGAACTTCTGTTCAAAAAATCATGGAACTGTTAAAACAGATATAAAGTGAATAGAGATAATGTAGATTAACAACAATAGAAAAACAATATAGACCATTCTCTTATTGATTGTGAACTAATTTCTGCAGAGACCAGTCCAAGAAATTCACTAATCAAAGGTTTTAGTCCTCCTTTGTGAACAATGTGACATAGGGTTGTATTTTGGTTTTTGCTGAGACTGCTGTGACATGGTCACACAGGTCATCATATTTCTCCCAGGCAAAAGAGTTTCTTCTGCAGTAAGCCACGTAATGTCCAAGAGATTCCCTTGTTGGTCCTGGAATGAATGCAACAACCCCTCGCAAAGTGAACAGCTGATTGTCCAGCTCCATGTCGACAGGGATTTCAGACAGTGGATGGTTAGGATCCACACTTGTTTCTATACACAGTAGTTGTCCAGGGGCCTGTTTCAGAAAGGAGGTTAAGTGAAAACTCTGAGTATGTTAACCCTGAAATGAGGGAAACTCTGGGTTTTCCGTTTCAGAATGGGAGGTATATCAAACCCGAGAAAGCAGAGTAAGTCAAGCCCGTTTCTGAAAGAGAGGTAACTTATACTCAGAGTCAGTTACCATGGCAACTTACTCTGTGAACCTAACCTGGTCGGGAGCAGGTTTTCTTCAGTAAACCCAGAGTTTCTTGCGGTCTCCTCCCCTTTTTAAAGAGGAAGCGGTGTTTAAACACCTCATTCATTCTTTCTGTACATTTATTCATTGCTGTTTTTACTGTTGTTTTTTCACAATTTTTTTATAAGATGAATATAACTCCTTAACTGGCAACTGAAAATACAGTAGATTAGAGTTACATCATGTAGTTCTAAACAAATTCTACAGAATTAAACTGTGGCATTTACTGAAAATCACTGCAGTGTGTTCATCTGTGCACCAGAAGTTGATGGACCCTGGGGGGTATATATTATAAGTATATTATATTAATAATGTTATTATTAATAATGTTATATTACTAAACATTATATTAATAATATTATATTCATATTTAACATTACCTCTGGCCTCTCTGTGGCAGCAGAAACTGTTTCTTCATCCCCATCATCCTGTGAAGATGAGCATTTGGTTGAGAACACTTTATAATAGCCCTAATATTTATCATAATTTCTGATGTGTTGAGTAGGCTACTTGCAACTGCCTGGGGTTCTGTTGGGACAGGAGGCTCCAAAAGACAGATATTAGATATTATTATCAGAATTTGTTGGGACTAGGGCTGCACGTTTTCAAGTTTTTCATTAACCGTTAACCGGGGCCCTTAGCGGTTAATACTCGGTTAACCAGTAAATGCGTCTCTATAGCACGCAATATGTTTATCGTGCAATTTATACGCGAAAATTAGTTTTTACGTGCATGTGATACGTAGTTTTCGCGTGCATTTCATACGCACTTCATTGCGTGTAATACACACGCTCCCACACCACTAATTCTACCCAAACGTATAATACACACGCACCCCACACCGCTAATTCTACCCAAACGTATAATACACACGCACCCCACACCACTACTAAACCTACCCTAACCAACCCATGCATATCCTATGCACGTAAAAACTAATTTTCGCTTATAATAAATTACACGATAAACACACTGCGTGCTATAGAGACGCATAGTGTGATCGGGTTGCAGCACCATAGTGTGCGCGCCGCAACCCCGAGATACAGACACACGAGAACGGGGTAGTTCATTTTTAACACCTTTAATAACTGGTTGGACCACATTTCAAACAAAATTAATTTATAGAAAAAAAACGCAGTGGTAAGGACAGAGCAGTTATTATTATATGAGTGAGGTTTCGCCTGCAGTCATTTATGAAAATAAATCAGACGGAATCAAAGGATGAGGCGATAAACCTGCGCTCTGCGTTTGAAGCCCACACACACATACGCGCGCGCTGTTACATGTGCCGCTCCAGATGCTGGAGTTTGGATGGTCCAGTAAAGATAACAGCAAGGGCAAAACATCGAGAAGAGTTTCCAGCTAGTGAACTTACACGCATCTCGAACGAACCCAAGTGTGAGTTACACCTGAGTATCACTGTATACTTCACTACACAGGTGTAATTACATCAGCTATTTTCAGATGTGGCTCGTCCAATCAGATCTTAGCACAGTTTAGTAGCGGCAAAATGCAAAATGTTTCACTCGGTTACGCAATTTTTAACGGTTAATCGGTTAACCATGGACACCCCTAGTTGGGACCAACGAAAAACCCAACCCAAAGTAAAATAAATGAAAATATCAAAAATACCCTATATAAAAAATAACATGTCAAATGTTTGTAAAGTCAGGTAACCTACACCCATGATATGCTCAAGCCTTACCTGATTGAATTATGTTTATATATTTCATTTTCAGCTGTTGCCACGTTCTTTTAATGCCTGCAGGATTGCACCTATAGCCTACATGTAAATTAAAATTAGGTAGAATAACTGTTCTTCCAGTTTCACCTGATATTATAACAGTTGGGTAAGTTACTCTAAAATAGTTATTAATTACTACTACAAATGACATCTTCAACAGTGTAATTAGATTAATGTAATAATTACTATCTTTAGAAAGTATTGGTCTACTTATTATTAATTACTAAGTTCCATATCAACCTCAACCACTTGAACAATACAACGAGGAGAGACATGAAACTGCACTTCTAAAGCTTTCAAATTAACAATGTACAAATGCATGAATTATTCTTGAATTGACCAAAGTGTGTAGAGGGAGAAGGTTACATTCAAGATATACCTTTTAAAAATGTATGTTAAATCCACTATTGTTTTATACAGAATTGTTCTATAGTCTATGCAGTAGGCTATTTAATGTAATTATAATACATCAGATTTTATTTTAAATTACAGAAGAATTCAGAGTTATCCCTTTAATTAAATTACAATATTTAGATTACTTGGTAATTAATTACACCCAACACTGTATAACAGTAATTCCTCTTTTTGTCTGGCACTGTTGCCATGGTGACTCATAATATCTGCGCTCCATTGATAATGGCTTTTTATAGTTGTGGTGCACGCGCTTAACTCCGAGTCAGTCAACTTAGAGTTGATTGAACTAACTAATTTCAGCTGATCTGAAACTGAAAACTCAGAGTTTCCCATCTCAGGGTAAGTCAACTCAGAGTTCAAGTTTTAACTCAGAGTTGGTTGAACCTCCTTATTGAAACAGGCCCCTGGTATGCATCTGTGTGTGACAGAGCCATTGCAGAGGAATTTCATTGATGGATCATCCTTAATTTTCCAGCTATCTGGACACTCTTGGGGTGATTTCAGTGGCTTCAGACACTTGGACCTGTTGAGGTGTAGCCCATCTTCCAGTGCTGCTTGGAGGCTTTTCAGTCCATCAGTTTGTAGAATATTTACGTTGACTGGTAGGAGATAGATGGTCCTTGAAGATTTTGGATTTCGGCTGCAGTATAGAGAAGAGCACTCAGCTGTAAGTGTTGCACTTGGCATTTGTTTCATTGTTTATGCGATAATGTTAGCAACATTGCAATCCGCATTGACCTGCCTCACACCTGATTTTAGGTGAACACACTGAAATGTATCCAACAGCATTTTTGCCCTCTTTGCGTAAGCATCTTTTCCAACTCCGTTTGTGACTATGGTCTTTACCAAATCAAACATTTCAGTTTTTGAGTGCTCTTTGCTGAGATAATGACAGAATGATCCACTGTCACAGAATGCAGAGCAAAGGCACTGGCAAAAGGAATCAAAGGCACAGGTATTATTTACACTTACGAGCATTTTGTCAACCAATATGGGCTTTTTAGCCTGGTAGTTGCCATTTTTCAAGACATTAATTTTTGTCTTTTTTCTTTTCAGGTCTATGTCTGCATGCAACCACTCAGAGCAAGGGGTCAGGTAGGACAGTCGCTTTTTTGGAGGAACACCGAGGCCTTTACAGTTTTCAACAGGGTCTTCCTCCACTGATTGTTGCTTAACCTCTGTTTCCTGCTCACTATGGACAGTTTTTGTCTTCGGTTTCTTTGTCTCAATGTGTTCTGTCTTCACTGGTGCAGAGGAAAGCCTCATGTTTCCCTCAAGAAACTCAAGGTGGCGTATGACAAAACGGTCAATCCGGATGGGGAGGCTTTCATGTTTGAAAAGACCATGTTTTATGTTTTTAAATTCAGCCTCAACATTTGCGGAGCTTGCTGTGTTGTGTACGCTTTTGAAGTGTGGAACCATCACAGCTGTCCAAAGAGGTAGGTAGCATGCCATTCTTACTATATTTGGGACAAGCTCTGGAAGGAAATGAAGATTGTCTCTGTCACCATGATGTGCTGCAATCATCTTACTTTCTTCACAGATTTCTGTAACCCATATTTTCAGATCTGTGTGGAGTGTCTCCTCGACTCCGGTCACCTCTGTTAATTGGTCATCTTCAGTGACACATGGCAAGACCCCCTCTGCAAATCGTCTCTTCAATTGTGCTTTGCATGTTTCCGAGACAACAGGTAAACCTTTGTCATCGTTTCCTTCTGATTGACTGAAGGCAACAACTGCAATTGAATGAATGAGCTCCCTTGCATCTTCCAGTGTATCAGACTGTAAAAGTTGTGCCATGGCTCGTAGATAGAATTCTCTAACTCTGCTTCCTCTTTGTCTTAGGCATTCCCACCGGCTAATGAGCTTGATGCAGTGTGTTTTTTTCACAAGCCTCTCATAACGTTTCCTCTCTCAGATACTGTGGTATTGAACTTGTGAAACAGCCCTCCTGTGGAGGAGATGTAAATTGTCTGTTACTCAAAAGAGAAGCATTCTGGATCTATACCCTGGACACTTTAGCTCCAAAAGGGTTGAATGAAGATTTTGACCTGAGGCCATTTCTGTAACAATTTCTGTAATTTTCTGTAAATAACTGTTGTAATTGTCTAAGATTGTAAGGGTTGAGGTTCTGTCTTGCTGACTTGATATATGATAGATGTTACACACCTTTGCGGTTTTCCTTATGTATTTATACTCTTGCTCATCTATCACTACTGCCTACAGTGGTAGAGACATTTTTTTAAAATTCTAGACGATGTTTTAAGCACTGCATGCCTTCTCTTAGCCATTTAATGTATTTCTAGGGTATCTCTAATGTATTTCTAATATGTTTCTAATATATTTTTGATATGTTTCTAATATATTTCTAATATATTTTTTCCCTAATATATTTTCGTATTACAAATGTTGGTAAATAATTTTCCTGTTTTCTAGATGTAATTGCTTTTTCACTTGATTGGTCATGTGACTAATCATGGTCGTATGTGATCATGTGATCATGTAGGGCTGTATATATGGAGGTGTGTCTCCCCACTTGTTTCATGTCTGATGAAGGGCTTGGGCCCGAAACGTTACATGCGGTGAGCAATCATTAAAATTTGCTTAGGAGCACTTTCTGGTGTGCGGACTCATTGTTTATCCTTGATGCAGTGTGCAACATCAACTCTGATGAAGCAAGGTGGTAGCTTTGAGTCTTCCGGCTTCCTTGCCAGCACTCCAAAGCACTCATTGATGTAAGTTTTCAGGTCTGGGTAAGGAGTGAAGGCCTTAACCAGTGCTCCAAGCAAAGCCAAGGAGAAATCACAGACCGCCTCTTTGGGCACAGCAGCACCTGCTCGTTGCCATTCCGTGAGCCAGTTGGCAATATAATTGATGGTGTGGCTCTCTGATAGCATTTGCATTACTGGAATATGATCTCCCTGTGAACACAAAACTCCTTGATACAGGAAGACATGTCCAGAATTGCCACAGGGTCTTCTCAGTCTTTTCACAACTGTACCTGTTGCATCAAAACTCACAAATGAGCCAGAGTACTTGGATTTCATTTGATACACTTGCATCTGAGATGGGGTCCAGTAATGGCAAAAAAACCTATCAAGGCCTATGTCATGAATGCTTCTATTGTGGGGTACACTGTATTTTAGTAGATGCAATGACATGATTGGGTCTTTGTCTCCGAGCTCTTTGTCACCCATCTCTTGTTTGACTTTTCTTAATGTTGCCAGATTTGGCAGGTGGCTAGGCTCTGGGGCACCAACATCCATCATTTTGTAAGCCTCAGCTGCTCGCCATACATGTGCTGGTTTTCGGCCTTCCCAGAGTTCTTTAGACACGCGTGTTCTCAGATCCCCTGATAACTTCCGTTTTGCTTTGCCAGTATGGAGACTGTCATCAACATTGCGGATTATGCATTGAAGCACAACTGGTTAATTATCCACTGGCATGTTCTCTGCTTTTATAGACAATTGTGCATCACACTCTGTGCAGTGCCCAATTATGTCTATGTAGTGAGATGCATTATTTGGAAAAAATGTTGCCCTCCTGAATCTAAGAGTGCATGAGGTCTTGATGTTTTTCCATATCTCCTCATACAGGACGTGTGTCCATGCACCACGTTTCAGGATTGTTGAGTGATTTCAGTGATTTGTTTCAGTGATTTGTCATTGTAATCAACCTTTTCAGGCCAGATTTCTACCCATCTCTGATGAGAGAGACTGATCTCAAATGTGATGTCGTAGCATTGACTTTGCTGATTTGTGTCTTCCTTTGACACTGCTGAATGAAAATCTGCTGAGCTTTCTTGTGAGCTGTCACTGTTTGGACCTTGATCTTGGGTATCTGTGTCGATTTTGCATAGCTCAAGGATTTGCCATTATATTGTACCTATTTGTCTTCACAATAGTATAAAGGTTCTTTGGTGAAACTTTGTTATTCAGTTGTTTGCTTAAATCTGCCCACACCTTTTCTGTGGGAACTGCTATGTTTGTTCCTGTAATAATCTGTTCCTTTGCAGCACTGATGACATCATCACGTCCACAGGCTGGTTTCCTAGGCATCTGATCAAAACAGGAATTATTTTTAATGTAATTTTGAATAAAGTAGTTGGGCCAAATTAACTAACTCGTTACCAACAGGTTACATGCTTATTCATATACCACGGTTATATATATTACCATGGTTTGAATAAGCATGTAACCTGTTGGTAACGAGTATATATATTTATTTTATTACTTTCTTCCATGGAATTGAGATGTTGGGCAAAATGATAGGGAGTGACTTAGTCGCTTAAACTGCATATTTTTTTCCAAATCAGTTCAAGTAAATGATGGCTGAAATAAAAGCATGTGGGCTATACAACTTATGTACTATAGTCCAATTGTTCTGAGGTCATTCAATTAGATTTACCTCAGACAATCTTGTCATCCATCCTATATTGGCCGTGTTTAGATATTGCTACTTTTTTATGACTAGATAATCCGTCATTTGGTGGCTTTAAAGAACAGACTGAATTTTTAGTATTTCTGTAAAAATCTCATCTCAAAATCATTGTTTTCTGTTAATCTTTCATTCCAGTGATATGGATCACCAAGTCAATGAGTTCAGAAAAAGATTGACCAAGAATCCTTTTGTGAACTAAATCAACTAATTCATTACAAAAGAGCTCGAAAAGACAACACATTCTCCAGTTATATGAAAAATAGCAATAACTGAACTTGGCCACAGTACAGGATGGGTGACAATCTTTTCTGTGTAGTTAAATTTTAGTCTGTTCACAATGTAAAGTTAATTATATGACTTTAGATGATTAAATGGAACACATATACCACTTGTATATTGCTTTTTGTCATTTCCTCTGCATAACATCAAGCATTTATGCCATGAAATGTACATTGCTAAACATAATCTTAACTAATAACTTACTGTATTTTATGGCATAAGAATGTCATAGGTCTACTCTTATTAATGTGACCAATGGAGGATCATTTGGACATAATACATTTACCTGATTGCTTAAAATTAATAAAAAGTTTCACATCTTTGACTTGTCTGTCAAATTCTTATTTGTTAAAAATTATCCTGTAAATTATATTGACCTGCACACATGATTTTTGTACTTTTTTCAGTATTTTATCTCAGAGCACATGCTTACCTTTTTCACAGCCAGATGCCTTTTCCTGTTTTGTTTTCCCACTATGCAGTGCTTAGGGTAAACAAATGTTTTTAAGGGGGCAGAAAGACTTTAAATGTCTGTAAGCTGAAGCTGAAGTATTCAGAAAACTTAAGACAGTACACAACTTTTTTTTTTTTTTTTTTGGACAAAATTAAAGCATCAGTCACACGCAGAGTATTGACAGTCATACTGTCACAAACTGATTACATATCACAGTGCATTGGTGATTTTATAAAGTCCAAATGTCAATAGGCTATCTAGCACAAATCTAAACTAAAACGTTTCCGTATCTAAAGAAGAAAAGAGCAATGACAGCAGCGGCCCTGTGCGACTACAAACGCACCACACAGGTTTGTAGACGAGATGGATGGAGCTAGCGTGGCTTGCTTGCGTGACGTCACTACTCCAAATATTTTGTGATGTCTGAAGAATGCAATAATTTACGATGTTTCTTTCTACGGCACAAAACAGCACAAATCTAACACAAACAAAAGGCATCGTTTTGAGGCGATTTGGACGGCATGTGGTGGAGAGTGACGTCACTGTCCCGAATCCAATGTGTTATTTCTAAGGAGGGGGAAAATATATAATGGTCATCGTAACGGCACAAACCGGCACAAATCGAGCACAAACGAACGGCACAGTTTTGCAACGATTTAGACCATATGGGGTGGACAGTTATGTAACTGTACTTAAAAATATATATATATATATGTTTAAGAGGGGATCGTAGTTGCAATGTTTCTTTCAACGGCACAAACCGGCACAAATCGAGCACAAACAAACGTCACCGGTTTGGTGTGATTTAGATGAGGTGGGGTGGAGAGTGACGTCACTGCCCCGAATTATATTTGTTATTTCTAAAGGAGGGGATATAGATACAATGTTAATTTTAACGGCACAAACCGAGCACAAACGACCGAAACAGTTTTTGTACGATTTAGAAGAAATGGGGTGGAGAGTGACATCACAGCTCCCAAATTAAATGTGTTATATCTGCCAAAGGAAAATAGATACAATGTTTGTTCTAACGGCACAAACCAGCACAAACCGAGCACAAACGAACCACACCGGTTTGGAGCGATTTGAACGACATGGGGTGGAGAGTGACGTAACACAACCAAAAAAAAAAAGTTCAATATCTCAAACACCAAACCAGCACAAACGTTCGTTTTTGCGGCACAAATCAGCACAAACCAATGGCATAGTTTTGGAGATTATTTCGTTTTATGGGGTGCCAACTTCACAGAGGTCCTGAACCTAAACCTGAATCTGAGAAAGTGGTGCGTGAATCTATAGAAATCCCTTCAATTTTGACAGTGTCACGTGATGAACTGATTGAAGAACAAAAAACTGACTCTACTCTTGTTGAATTGTTTGACCGAGTTGTCTCGTATGACACAAGTGAGAATCTTTCGTCTGGGTATTAGGAAGGATTGCTCGTTCGGAAATGGATGCCACAGGGAGAGTTTGCGATTGGTAATCCTATAGTGCAAATTGTAATTCCTCAGTCTCTCCGCCAGCTAGTGTTACAGACTGCACATGATACGTCTGGTCATGTGGGAGTGAAAAAGACGTACAAGTTACTTTTGAAACGTTTCTTTTGGCCAAAATTAAAGCGTGATGTGTCTAAATACATTAAATCTTGTCACACATGCCAGCTTACTGGAAAGCCAAATCAATCTTTGAAACCTGCTCCACTTTATCCAATTCCAGCCATTAGTCAACCGTTTGAGCATCTTATTGTAGATTGTGTCGGGCCGTTGCCTAGGTCAAAAGCGGGTAGTGAATATTTGCTTACAATCATGTGCCAAGTATCTAGATATCCTGCTGCATATCCTTTACGTTCTGTAACAACAAAACTAGTCTTAAAGGCCCTGACTCCGTTTATAACGTCAACATAACCTCTCCAGTGCTTATCATCCCCAAAGTCAGGGAGCACTGGAGAGATTTCATCAAACGTTATGTCCTCCACTTATTTGTCACGGCTTTGAGCCGGTCGTGACAATAACATCTGTCTTCCAGTGTGCGGAAATTTTTTTATGTAGCCGTGACAACGAAACACATACATGCGCGTGTTATATATATATATATATATGTGTGTGTGTGTTTGTGTGTGTATTTAATACATTTTTAAAAGCAATTTTAACCAGAACAAATCTAAAATGTATTCCCAAAATCATGCAGCCCTAGTTTTTTTTTTTTTTTTTTAGGTATAGACCTGCTGACTTCAACATGAGCAGAACATGGTAAAGTGAAAAATCAAACACCTGGGAAATGACAGGTTTGCACTATGTTTCAGGAATGGCACAAATGTGTGTGACTGGTTAAGTCTCTGTCTTTAGTTCGGTGTGTTAATTAATGTGCTTTTTTTGCCATTTGCTGTGTATCTTTGTTGTGTTGTAAATAAATCTAAACAATAAAGCCATTCTTTTTAAAATCTCCTCATTCTTTGTCGAAAGTTCCCCATAGGACCTGAGAGCTCCTAATAGGGCCATTATGGGAGGGTCATTGTCTTTCTCAGGTGTGAAACAATATTCATTAGGTTGTTCACGCCTACTCGCATAAAGCTTTCTTACACAAGACATGTCTTACAAATTTATATTGTCAATATATAAATCAATATATTGTCTTATCTGAATAAGTAGTCAAGGTGATTTTCACATTATTTTGGAGCAAATATTCTAGGCTACGTGATACAATTTTCAAAAGTCTTGTGAAGAAATAATCAGTTTGGGTTTCATGACCTTATTTCGGTGACTTTTTTTTTGTTATTTTCACAAACCACGCATAAATGTTATTATCTCAAAACTACAAACTTTTACATACATGCTGCTGACATATTATTGTAGAAGAGTGTGTGCTGAATGCAGTGTAATAAGACTTTAGCCATGAAAATGTCACAAGTAACAGAAATAAGCACAAATGTTAGAGCATGTCAGAACACCTCCAGGACCCAGAAAACACCCCAGACCCCAGAGGGTTAAATGAAGAATTTGATTTTCGTCTGTTCATTAAGATTTGCTCTGGGGGGGGGGGGGGGTTATGCAGGTATCACTATATAAATTTATATTAATTTTGTTTAATTTGACTTTCACATTTAGTATGAATTATTTTTCCTTTGCCTTTGTTCTTTTGGGTGATATTGGTATTAGTTGCATTATTATTTGTATTATTATTTTAAAAAATTGTTGTTGTTGTCTGGTCACCTGTGAGAATAAAGGCATGGTGTGTTTAACTTTTAATTGTCTGACCAATAACAGCCTACGTGCTCGAAACGTTACCACCTCTGTGTGAGTCCATTACATTTTTCACATTTTTGGAGCCAAGGTGTGCCGACTTTTTTTCTCTTTTTACACATTTTCTATTCCTTAATGTATTGTACAGTACAATACAACAACAACAAAATGATTCTGCCTTATATGACTTACTATGTATCTACTACTATTATAGTATAACACATATGTATGTACAGTAAAAAAATATTTTTCTTTAAAAAATGACTGTAATTCACCAGGTTTTTTGTTCATGTTCCAAAGGTTGTATTCCTGGTGACCAGATTGACTTACTCCAGGTAAAATTTTTATGACTGTAATTCATCTAAAGGGTTTTTTCATGTTCCAATGGTTGTAGAACATTCCCAGTGACCAGACTGACTTACTTCAGGTGAATAATGACAATGCCTTCCTTAATGTACGTACAGTAAACATTTTTTTTCCATGCATCAAAGGTTGTAGTATGTTCCTAGTGATTTTCTACATGTTAATAATGCAAAATCTCACCTGTAGTAAGTCAGTCTGGTCAGTCTAGCAATGTACTACAACCATTGGAACACTGAACATATTGTACATACATGAAGGGAGGCGTTGGCAAAGTAGTAAATCAGTCATACGAAGGGCAACCTACTACCTGCTTTGGAATATTGGAAAAACACCTTTGGTGGGTTACAGAAAGTTTGAAAAAGGCAAATCATGTACTATAAGGGGGATATATTGGCAGAAGCTCAAATATAGTACGTCAGTCTGCCCACTAGGCATTTACAATAACTTTGTAAATATAATTAATTTGAATGAATGACTGAACGTTTATATTTTTGGACTGCAGATGGTCCCTTTAGCAGCCTTGACGAATATGCAGTGAATATTAAACCTAAAATTAACTTTACTGTGCTATGAATTGGGAGCATTTTCATTGTGTTGTGGCGATTTAGATATGTTTAGAACTAATGTTTAACTAATGTTGTGGCTTAATTTCGTTGTGTTGTGGCTTGATTTAATTGTGTTGTGGCTTGATTTAATTGTGTTGTGGCTTGTTCCATTGTGTTGTGGCTTGATTCTTTCCGTTGTGCTGTTGCTTTCATTGTGTTCTGGCTTGATTCTGTTGTTTTGTGAACTAATGTTTGCTTTTAAAATTGTGTTGTGTTGTGCACTACTGGGCCACCATCCATTACCCTTACCTAATGCAGCAAAACATATGTTTTCTTCAAATTCTGAATGGATTATTGCCTAGAAAGCATGCATAATAGTGCTTCCTTTTATAATTAGTAAGCTGTCACTCATTTTAATTCAATCGTAATCTCACAAGGTTCTGCTAATCGATTAAGCTGACTATACAATATATATATATATATATATATATATATATATATATATATATATATATATATATATTAGTGCTGTCAACGTTGACCCATGCGATTAATCAAAAAATATTAACGTGCAAGTATTTTTTTTTAATCGCAAATTAAAAATGTAATCAACTTTTTACGACAACTTCTTCCCGTTATTGCAGCGCGGCTTTCTTTGATGAGGGCACGGCAAACGTGAGTAATTTCCGCCAGTTTCTGTGAACGGGGTGTAATACGATGACAGAGGAGATGGTGTCCGCTCTGCTGAATGGCAAGTTTCGTTACAAAAAGCTTCCAGATGGAAGTTGATGAAACCAAAGTTGTGTGCACTTATTGCAGTGATGAATTGGCCTTCCACCGAAGCACGACAAGTTTGAAGTATCATCTCCGGGCGAAGCACATTTTGCTGATGTTAGCAAAGATGCTAACGTTAGTGCTGAGACCGGGTCAGCTAGCCGTGCTCGTCAGACGACACTGGCGGAGTGCAGCTGGGGCTTTGTCAACAAAATGTCTCAGGTTACGACTGTAACCTATGTTCCCTGAGAACAGGGAACGAGACACTGCGTCGAATGATGCTTTGGGGAACGCCTCAGGCGTGACAGGTGTCTGAAATCACTATTGAATCACGGCAATCACATTGACCGGCGACAGCCCGCGAATCATTAGCGTGAATGATTAACGCGCGACCTGCAGTATATAAGTAAACATGACAAATCACCTTATCGTCTGAAGGGACTGTTTGGTCCCTTCAGACCGAGCCTCTGGACATTTGCCTTAGGTAAGGCATCCAAACCGAGGGACTGCGAAGCTGGCAGTGAACCACTCGGCCCGTATCGCAGAGACGGGATATCCCAGAGAGTATGACTCAGCATAGTGCTTTACATCCCTTGCCAGCGAGGGGAGTTTCTCTACTCGATCCAAGGATCTACCCAGTGTTTGTGTTTCAAAACACTGAGGAGGCCTGTGACGGCCTAGGCGCTGATCTAACTGGGAGGCCTCAAGAGAGGCCTACGACCGTCTGACCAGACTCAGAGGTCCAAACACTCATAGCGACCCTCAGTGAGGGGACCCTCAGCCAGCAAACCAGGCTGTAGGCAGAGTAAGAAGTTCCGGGAGGAAACCAGTAGCAGAGGGCGAACACTTTAGTTGAGCCAGGGCACAAGCTTGCTTTCAGCAGCTGCCTAATAAGGGCAGCTGCGGGGCCTACTACCTGATAACCACAGCATGTGGGAACTCACCTTCAGGGAGGCCTGGTGAGGCCTACCACCAAATGATGGTTCCAAGGCGGCCTGCTAAGGCCAGCCAGCTAGGGACTCGCCTCAGGGAGGCCTGGTCGGGCCTACTAGCTGATAGCGAGTCAATTCTGCTACAAAGGTACACTGTTGGGAATCATACTATACCAACATAACTATTGGGTCCACCCACAGGAGGCCTAATATGGCTAGCTACCTGGTCGCGGCTTTAAAGTATGTCCAACAATGTTGGGACTCACCTCCGAGGAGGCCTGTTTAGGGCCTACTACCCATCAGTGAGTCAACTGCCCGAACCACCAAGGCCAGCCACATGAGGTGGCCTACAGCGCCCTCTAGGGGGCTGCCCATTCAGGAGGCCTGCTGAGACCTACTACCTAACGGCGCAACCTTCGTTGGCAGATAAGCTGTTTACACAGCGTCTACAGCATTCAGGTACCTAATCACATTGCCCATGGCAGTGTACCGAGCAAGAGCGCTAGCACCCTTTAAGCAAGGGGAGTACAACATACGCCACTCTGCCTCAACGGAGGCCCCAGAGTCAGGGGCCTACCATCTGTACGCATGGGCGTCACCACATAGCAATGCTCTGGCTTCAGGGGAGCGTACTTCGACCAAAAAATAAGTGAAGGCTAGAACTTTCTGCTCAACCCGAGCCATAGTGGTGCGAGGTAGGATAACACAGAACTGAAAGTGAAGGACTCAGACCTACCCTGTATCACAGGGGAATACTCTCCACCTCACCCTGAGGTTTACCAGGGTGCGGGCCTGCCAGTGGCTCTAGGGGTGACATAAAATGTATCTGTGCCCAACCTAGGGGAGTGGGGCTTGTTTGTGAGCCAACCACCTACAACCCGACGCTCGAGCAGTAGCTCAGCGAGGTGAGTGAAGCCTATACTGGCGGCCCAGATCCGTATGCTAGTTCTGCACGGCAGGGTCGGGCAGACAGACCCAGTCTCTTCATGAGGCAAAAGACGTCCTAACCCTGCTCAATAAAGACACATTATCTTTATAAACCATGCCTCTGCACCACGCTGCATTACTCTTGTCGCCCCAGAATCAGAGAAGGGGGCGGGCCTTGGCCTAACGACTCCCATAGGAGGAGGCTGTCATACAGGGATGCTAGGAACCTATATTCACAAAGTGAAGGTTCAGAGGCAGAAATGCTTAAACAGAGCGCCTCCACTATCCCTGGCACAGCCTAGGCCAGCTACAGAGGCGGCCCTGGTGAGGGCCAGCCTGTAAACATAGATCTACCTGAGGGCTCGGAGGAGCCACAGCCTTCCTAGAAAAATAGTTATTAATATTTCATCCAACTGGCTGCAGAATCACTCAGCCCACTGAAAACCCAAACAGAGCTCAAGGGGGCCATGTACTCAGGAAGGAAGTCAGACGGTCCCGCTGGGCCGGACATAAGATCTATCTGAAGCTCTAGCATCAGTCTATACTCTAAGATGAAAATCCCGTGTGAGAAAGACCAACTACTCTACCCTGAGGCGGCTAACAGCCCGAGGGCTAAAATAGTCGTTGTAGCCACCTAAAGGGGAACTTCAGGGCCCTAATATTCCAAAAATGTACCTTACCTTACATGACCCCATAGCTCTATACAGGGAACGAGGTCTGTAGACAGATACAATTTTAGTGTTAGTTGCACACACATTACTCTTAAAGAAGACCACTCAGCTCACCTGCGGCGTGCGAGGTGAAGACTCCCCAAACAGTTTGTTATGAACCTGGGGTCTACCGCCTTCACATACCTGAAAGAGGAGCTCTCATCAACCAAGCCGAGGCGGGCCATCAGAACATTGTTTTTTTCTCATTATAGGCCCAACCCCAGGCCTGGTGTAAGAAACGGCTGGGGAGTCGGGAAAAAGAGGAGAGAGCTGAGATGTAACCACCTGCTGGATCACCTCTCTCAGATCCCTCTTCTTCCTGTGGGAGTCACGCCTCTTCTGCGCCCTGCTCCGCAGTGGAGGGGGCGCACGAGAGGCGACACTAGCTCTCTGGCCCTGTCTACGGTCCTCGGATCGTGAAGGGCCAGGCTCTCCCGCCTGTCTGGGCTCGGCCCCGGATCTCAGCAGTATACAAGTCCTGAACGCCGCTGAGCGCGCCTTCGACTCCCTGAACTTTCCGACCAACGCCTCCACGGAGGTGCCAAAAAGTTCAGAGGGCGAAGCCGGTGCATCGAGGAGAACGGCCTTCTCCTTCTCCCCGATGTCAGCCAGGTTCAGCCACAGATGCCTCTACGTGGCCACCATCGCTGCCATCGAACGACCGATGGCAGCGTCGGTATGTTTAATGGCCCGGAGAGCAAGATCTGTGGTGCGGCGCAGCTTAGCCACCGCCTCAGGGGACATCCCTGCCCCCTGGTCGAGATCCTCCAGCAGGTCGGCCTGGTACGCTTGCAACACCGCCATAGTGTGCAAAGGAGCACTGGCCTGACCTGCTGCCGTGTATGCTCTGCCATTCAACCGCACTGTGGTCTTCAGCGGTTTGGATGGCAGGGCTGGAGCACTCAGTGTCGACGCCCGCCCAGACACGAGATGGTTTGCAAACGTCTCGTCAATGGGCGGCATCGACACATACCCATATTCTCCGATCCCTTCAACATCAGCGAAACTAGCCCGCTGATGTCGATGGATCCGGGCAGAATATGGATTCTTCCATGCCCTCTCGATCTCTGTATGGAGATCAGGAAGAAATGGAAGGCTCGCCTGAGCTGGTGGTCTATGGCCGGGGAGAAATCGATCATCAAGCCTGCCGCGAGCGACTTCTCCCCTGACGCGCCGCCACGGCAATTGCAACCTGTTAGTGGCGCGTTCCATTACATCCAGCAGCTCAGCATACACGGGGCAGGGTGGCTGAGAGGGTTCAGGATCCACCTGGGTGACCTCCTCCTCATCCATCACCTGCTCGTCCTGAAGAGCACCTGTTGCAGGAATAGTAGGAAAAAGGTCTTCCTCGTCATCCACCTGCAACTCACCCTCGTCATCCGCCGAATCGTCTGAGAGGTTAACACCACTCTCAAGGTGCTCGGCGAGATCCCTCTGGGAACCCCATGACGCAAGTCGCCGCTCTGCCTCAGCACGAGCGGGACCTGAGCCACGAGGTACAGATGGTGAGCCCTCCTCACTCGAGAAGAGGGCCAGACGAGAGCCGAGCGTTTTTAAAGCGAAACGCTCACAGTTTGCACAGACGGCTCCCTCGAGAACCGTCTGTGCGTGCTCTTTTCCCAGACAGAAAACACACAGTTCGTGTGTATCACCCGGTGACAAATACCTTGGGCATGGGTCTGCACATTTCTGAAAGCAACGAGCCTTGTCCGTGCGTTTCATTTTTCTTTTTCTCGTAATCCTCCAGCGATTAATCAAACAGACAGTCCCTGAAGAAGAAAAGATGATTTGTCATGTTTGCAAGGCGCCCTTATATACTGCAGGTCGCGCGTTAATCATTCACGCTAATGATTCGCGGGCTGTCGCCGGTCAATGTGATTGCCGTGATTCGATAGTGATTTCAGACACCTGTCACGCCTGAGGCGTTCCCCAAAGCGTCATTTTGCGCAGTGCGAGTTCCCTTCGAAAGGGAACGACAACTACTAAGCTAACTGCTGCAATCGCTAAATGGATCGCCGCAGACTGCAGGCCCATCAACATAGTTCAGGACCGGGGGCTTCAAGACATCATTCAGATTGCCACAGACGACCCGTCATACAAGCTACCTTCGAGGGGAACTGTCGTTACGAGAATACATGAACTGTACGACACTGAAAAAGCTACAAAAATAAAGCAGTTGGCAGAAGGTACTTTTATTGCAGTTACTGGAGACCACTGGACTTCAGTAAGTAACCACAACTACCTCGGTGTAACAGCACACCTAATCGATGACAACTGGCAGCTGCACTCATTCACTTTAGGAGTGTTAAAAACAGAAGACATTTTGCCGAAGCATGCGTTAGCTAGTTTCTCAAAGTTGCAAATGAGTGGGAGATAACCGGCAAGGTCACAACTATAGGAACAGCATATAGCAATATGTCAAGAAGTCTACCATTCAAGCATTTGCCGTGTGTGTGCAGATTCAACACAACAAAGATCCACTGAAAGCAACCCTGGAACAGCAGAAGCACAACTTAGCCATGCTAACTTCAGCTGAATATAACAGGCCGTCAAAGTTGGAAATGTTGCTGGAGCCCTGCAGGTAACGTTAATGTGATTTCTTTCAATTTTACTTATTTAGACATAACTTAAGGCATGTACCCTAAACAGATGCCATCTGAATGAAAACTAGTTATTAAGTCAATTGTGTGGTGCTGTGTTTTCACTGTAGGTACATCACTGAGCTCCTAGGTGGTGAAAAGTATGTGTCCTGCTCCGTGGTGCTGCCTGCACTTTGTCATCTCCTGAGTACGATGGAGGTGTCAGATGTTGATCCTGCATACATAGCGCGCTTCAAGGCTGCATTCACAAAAGACCTCACTTTGCGAAAGGAGAAGTCAAACATGCCATGGTTAAAGGTAGCAACCGCTCTTGATCCTCGGTTCAAGGACCTTAGGTTTAGGTCCTTGCCCAGAGCAGAGAGGGGAGAGGTGTGGCAAAAGCTGAGTGAGATGCTGAAGGACAGAGAACCTGCACCACAGACCTCAGGAGAAAAAATGGAGCCAGAGCCACTGAAGAAGAAGATGGCTCTCCTACTGATGGGATCAGAGTCAGAGTCTGATGATGATGATGATGTACTCTCCACAGATAAATATCTGGAGAGGTACAAGGCAGAACCCCGTGTCAGCATAGAAATATCAACATCACAATCAGGTGCATATGGTAAGCTGGCCCATTTTGCAAAAAGGAGGGAGGGCGTTTTCACATCTAGCTCCTAAACTCTGGAATAGCCTTCCTGATATTGTCCGAGGCTCAGACTCGCTCTCCCAGTTTAAAACTAGATTAAAGACGCATCTCTTTAGCCAAGCATTCACATAATGCATCTCATACCTTTTATACTACAGTTAAATCAGATCAAATGCATTCATATTATGAACAGCAGCTACACTAATTATTTCCCATCTGCCTTTTTTGTTGTTATAACTCAAATAGAGTTCGTCAGCTCCAGTTATGTATCCACCCTCTCATGGAGACTTCAGATGCCCCAATGCCTGTGAAGAGACGACTCGACGCCTGTGAAGAGACGACCCGACGCCGGCGATATGTTATGCCCTAAATTTATACATGATTAACTAACTGAATTTTTCTATGTGCATTTTCTGTAAAGCTGCTTTGAAACAATATGTATTGTGAAAAGCGCTATACAAATAAATTTTAATTGAATTGAATTGAAAAAAGGTATTTGGCTACACCTGCCTCAACAGTGCCATGTGAGAGACCATTCTCTTTGGCAGGTCAGCTCTATCGTCTGAAAATGTGAACAAGCCAGTCTGCCTGAGCAACTGGTTGAAAGTGTTGACTGTATGATTGGTTGACAGAAGGAATGTAGCACAGATCCACACTGTTTGAAGTGAATCTTTAACCCTTTAGAACCGAATGTGTCGTCGCCGACACAGATCAGCAAGCTGTATTCATTGTACCGTAACTCTTCAACCGTTTGCACTATCAAAACCATTCAAATAGCCCCTGACAGTAGACAACACGCGCTTTTCGGCAATATACAGCTTATTACGGTAATTGCATGTTTTCCGTCAGCAAATGACAGCAGGCTTTCTGGCAGAGCGGGAAGGAAGGATTTGAACCGAGAGATACGAAGCGCAGCAGGTTAGAGTGTTCTGGATTGCATAAAATAATAAAAGACATGAACAAATACATGGTGAAAGAAGTGGTAGACAGAAGAAGAGGGGACTGGGATGATTTTTAATGAAACTTGGAAGGCGGGTGGCCGTTACTTTTTCACGTATCTTTACATGTGGTGTATGCATGTGTATGTGTGCGTGTATGAAAAAAAGTGTCCTAAATTAAAACTGTGCAACCCAATGTCACAAAAAAGACTTGTACAGTTGTATTATACTTAATTTTTCAACTTTAAAGTGTTAGTTTCTTTCGTTCTTGATTTTTCCGTTTTTTTTCTAAATAAAAATCGGAAAATGGACTCGTTTTTTTTTATTTTTGTCTATTTAAATTCTAATTACAAACTCACCACACACAATAATGGTTAATAACTGTAATTTGTTGAAAGCTAATCTTTTCTGAATAATATGACACCTTGCACATGAAGATAGCACATTGTTTTAGAATTTTACAGTCAAAAAATCAAAATATGTGAAAAACACCCATTTTAGCTTCAGGTTCTAAAGGGTTAAAGGGATAGTTCACTTTCAAATTAAAATTCTGTCATCATTTACTCACCCTCAAGTTGTTTCAAACCTGTATTCATTTATTTCTTCTGCTGAACACAAAGAAAGATATTTTGAAGAATGTCAGTAACCAAACAGTAGTCTGTACCCATTGACTTCCATAGTATTTTTTTTTCCTTCTATGGAAGTCAATGGGTACAGACTACTGTCTGGTTACTGACATTTTTCAAAATATATTTCTTTGTGTTCAGCAGAAGAAATAAATTAATACAGGTTTGAAACAACTTGAGGGTGAGTAAATGATGACAGAATTTTTATTTGAAAGTGAACTATCCCTTTAACCAAGAATATAGAGACTGTTCACTCTGTCTCTTAAGGCGAGACACGGCAGGCAAAAACATCGGGTTTTTTTTCACTGGTCAATTTTGAGATTTTGGGCTATTTGTCTTCAATAACATGTCTTCTTTCAGACTTGTGGTGAAAAAAAGTCCAAAATACACATTTAGGTCTTTATTTTACTACACTTTGTCTATTTGCGTCTGTAGATTTCTCTGAAATTCAACAAAAGTTGGCGTTCTAAATCAACGCGCTGCTCCGCGATCTCTGTGTTCTTCCTTTAATCACGCACACGTCTGAAAAGCTCTCTCTCTTCTGTACAATGCTGTCAGATCCAAATATGGTCATTTCCTTTTAATCAGCAACCAATCGTGAAAGTAAAATGGACATTTAACCCTAAAAGCGAAATCTCATTGGCTGATGTCAATTTCTGACAACGTGATTGGTTCAGATGCATCACGTGACGCGCTCTGACATTTAGATGTGTGTTTTTGACTGTTTTTCTGCTCAGTTAAAGGCCATAAATGCTGTGTTTATAAGTTTTGATGTGATTTAGGTGGTTTGTATTGTTGTTGCTAATGATTTGATAAGATATTGTCAGTAAATAGTTGTTTCCACTAAAAAAGTATGATTTTTTACATTACAAATCTTTAAATGCCTTTTTCTCAAAATGACTTTTCTCTCATACTCCAAGTCCGAAATCTCCTCTTCAGTAGCACCTATACACACCAAACTTTCCAGTATTGTACCTAGTTATATTATGAAGACAATTACAGAGGGATTTGTAAATATATTATTCCTAGCCTGATTTATATAACATTTTATACCAAAAAACATGGCAAAAATATATTTTTTAAGGCTATTGACAGTATATTTGTCACAACACACACACAGGAGAAGGTAAGGTCCAGGCGCAGTATATTTATTAGGGTAATCCGTACTCACAAAACAGTCCAGGCAAGGGTCATAATCCACAAGGCAATCCGAAGACACAAGAACAAGAACAAGGTACAGGCAACAACAGGAACGGAAGTGTGGGGACATCTAACAAGGACTCCGTGACAAACACTGAAACTGACAGGGTATATATACACAAGTGCTAATTAAGGTGACAAGAAACAGCTGAACATAATGAACACTAAGTGACAGACAGGATCATGGGAAATGTAGTGAGAATGTGGATGACACCGTGGGGAAGAGGACATCTAGTGGACACCAGGAATACACAAACCAGACACTGTGACATAATCCCCCCTCTACGGAGCGGCTACCAGACGCTCCAAGACCCACAAAAAAACAAAAACAAAACAAGAGTCCAGGCGGGAGGTAGAATGGTGGAGGATCAGGGGGAGGGATGGAGGGCCAGGACCATGAAGGGGAACAGGAACAGGGGATGACAATCTAACCGGCGGCCGTGGCGAAGCAGACAGTCCATCGGGCGGCCAGGGCGGAGACGACAGTCCATCTGGCGGCCAGGGCGGAGACGACAGTCCATCTGGCGGCCAGGGCGGAGACGACAGTCCATCTGGCGGCCAGGGCGGAGACGACAGTCCATCTGGCGGCCAGGGCGAAGACGACAGTCCATCTGGCGGCCAGGGCGGAGACGACAGTCCATCTGGCGGCCAGGGCGGAGACGACAGTCCATCTGGCGGCCAGGGCGGAGACGACAGTCCATCTGGCGGCCAGGGCGGAGAAGACCCCTCGGGCGGCCAGGGCGGTGAAGACCCCTCGGGCGGCCAGGGCGGTGAAGACCCCTCGGGCGGCCAGGGCGGTGAAGACCCCTCGGGCGGCCAGGGCGGTGAAGACCCCTCGGGCGGCCAGGGCGGTGAAGACCCCTCGGGCGGCCAGGGCGGTGAAGACCCCTCGGGCGGCCACGGCGGAGACGACCCCTCGGGCGGCCACGGCGGTGAAGACCAAGGCGGAACAGAGACAGACCCTGGCTCAGGAACTGGAACAGGCACCACCGGCTCAGGAACTGCAACAGACACCACCGGCTCAGGAACTGCAACAGACACCACCGGCTCAGGAACTGCAACAGACACCACCGGCTCAGGAACTGCAACAGACACCACCGGCTCAGGAACTGCAACAGACACCGGCTCCACCGGCTCAGGAACCAGGGCGAGCAGCTCGGGCGGGGCCGGCAGGGCGAGCAGCTCGGGCGGGGCCGGCAGGGCGAGCAGCTCGGGCGGGGCCGGCAGGGCGAGCAGCTCGGGCGGGGCCGGCAGGGCGAGCAGCTCGGGCGGGGCCGGCAGGGCGAGCAGCTCGGGCGGGGCCGGCAGGGCGAGCAGCTCGGGCGGGGCCGGCAGGGCGAGCAGCTCGGGCGGGGCGGCAGGGATGGCAGTTACCTCCGGGCTGGTCTCTGGGTTAGCACCCACCAGACGACCCGATGAAGAGGCTCCTCTCCTTCTCCTCCTCCGTCTCCGGACCACCGAAATCCGAACAGCAGACACTGGCTCCGACTCAGGAACAGCAGACACTGGCTCCGACTCAGGAACAGCAGACACTGGCTCCGACTCAGGAACAGCAGACACTGGCTCCGACTCAGGAACAGCAGACACTGGCTCCGACTCAGGAACAGCAGACACTGGCTCCGACTCAGGAACAGCAGACACTGGCTCCGACTCAGGAACAGCAGACACTGGCTCCGACTCAGGAACAGCAGACACTGGCTCCGACTCAGGAACAGCAGACACTGGCTCCGACTCAGGAACAGCAGACACTGGCTCCGACTCAGGAACAGCAGACACTGGCTCCGACTCAGGAACAGCAGACACTGGCTCCGACTCAGGAACAGCAGACACTGGCTCCGACTCAGGAACAGCAGACACTGGCATGTCCAGGATCCGAGCCAGACGCTCCAAATAGTCCAACATACCCTTGGCGGCCCCACAAATGGGCATCTCTAGACCAGTCTCAAACTGGGCAGACGGGACGTGAACAGTCACCGACTGGGCAGTCGTGACGTGAACAGTCTCTGACTGGGCAGACGTGACGTGAACAAACTCTGGCTGGGCAAACGGGACGTGAACAAACTCTGGCTGGGCAGACGGGACGTGAACAAACTCTGGCTGGGCAGACGTGCGTTTTCCCCTTCTCCGCCCGCGATGGCGAGATGGTGGCTCTAATCCGTCCCTCACCAGTCCAGGGACGAAGGGGGGCCAAGGTGGAGGGTGGTGTTGGCCTTGATCTCGACCACCTCCTCCTCTGTGACCTCCCCGGGTCCCACGAAAAATGGCTAGGCGGGTCCCCTCAAAACAATCCCTCCTCTCCCGCTCGATGGCTGGGGAAGAGAAGTTGGAACACATACCGCTGGATCCTTGCATTGTGACGGAGTCCTTCTGTCACGACACACACACAGGAGAAGGTAAGGTCCAGGCGCAGTATATTTATTAGGGTAATCCGTACTCACAAAACAGTCCAGGCAAGGGTCATAATCCATAAGGCAATCCGAAGACACAAGAACAAGAACAAGGTACAGGCAACAACAGGAACGGAAGTGTGGGGACATCTAACAAGGACTCCGTGACAAACACTGAAACTGACAGGGTATATATACACAAGTGCTAATTAAGGTGACAAGAAACAGCTGAACATAATGAACACTAAGTGACAGACAGGATCATGGGAAATGTAGTGAGAATGTGGATGACACCGTGGGGAAGAGGACATCTAGTGGACACCAGGAATACACAAACCAGACACTGTGACAATATTCTGATTTACAGGATAACAAAAGTAGATATCCATAAATCCCTCTGTAATTTTTTTCCCATCTAATATGTGAACACAATGAAAAAAATAATTTTGAACCTGGCTTTATCCAATTCTGAGATTTCGTTTTTTTAAATATAGGCAAATTAGCGCATATTTAATTAGATAATGCCTAATTTGCATATTTAAACATTAAATTACAGAAAACTTGTAATACATTTTTTTCTCATCTTAATGTAGGTAATCAACTGGGAAAGTTTCATGGTGATATCTGCTAGTTAAAAATATTACCCTATTCACCTGTAGTGTCTCGCCTTAAAGGATTAGTTCACTTTAAAAAAAACTTTTGCTGATAATTTACTCACCCCCATGTCATCCAAGATGTCCATGTCTTTCTTTCTTCAGTCGAAAAGAAATTAAGATGTTTGATGAAAACATTTCTCCATATAATGGACTTCAATGGGCCCCAAACGATATTTCAAAGGGCTTTAAACAATACCAGACGATGAATAAGGGTCTTATCTAACGAAACATTCGGTCATTTCAAAAATAAGTAAAAAAGTTTAAGTTTTATAAGCACAAACGCTCGCATTGCTCTGTTCTGTGATGCGCGTTCGTGACGTCATGTAATACGCAATTACGTTGAAAAGGTTGCTGAGGAAAACCGTTCTGTAGGGATGTCGAGTTACTGATGTTATGAGGTGTAATATATATTATATATATATATATCATGGGTTTGCATACACAATATGAGATTTTATACACAGGAAAAAGGTTGAATATCGTAATATATATTTTCTTAAATAAGTCATTATAATACATGTAGCAACATTGACTATCGACATCTGGTCTGCCAATTGGTGAATTAAGAACACATACTTCTTTGTCTGAAAAAGACAAGACATTTTGGTGGCTCCCCATAGAACCCAGCCCAAATTCCTCACACCAAGGAATTCATGTAACTGGACACCCACGTCTCCAGAGAGACACGCACACACACACACCAAGACACCCCCCCCCCCCCCCCCCCCGTGTCTTGCACAGAGAAAAAGGACTGCTAAATAGTCACTCTTAAATGTAATAAATATATCCCTTTTGTGTTAAGATGTGTGTATAAACCATAGGAAAGCATATATATGTCCAAGTGTAACATTAATCGAACTTTAAATGTCTATACTAATGCATAATAATCAAACGTTGTATTCCTAACCGTAAACCTGATGTGTTTCATATCATTTTAAATCTTGAGACCTAACGGAGTTGAATCTCGATAATAGACTGCAATGATATGATTATTACTATATGAATCCTTTTCAGTCGTAGAGATGACTAGCCCTGGAGCTCTGTCATAAACTACACGAGACAAGACAAAGAAGAGTTTCCCGCTCTCAGATCACTGAAGGTGATTGGACAATCGTGCCAAACTAGGCGTGAACCATACATTCTTTAAAGGCCAAAGCTCCCCCAAAAATCGCTCTCTTGCTCTGCGCTTCCTGCCTTCATCACTGCTCATCATGTGACGTCTCCGATCTAAACTCCCTCACGGAGTTCCCTGCTTTTATTTTCTTTATAAAGTTTCTTTTGTGCCATTTTCAAATTCTCCTTTGGTCGTTTCCACCTACGAGTCGAACGAACGGAGCCTGAATTCCTTCAGCAACTTCACTTTCAACCAGCCTTCAAAGCTCCCGCAGAAACGTGCTCTGGCAACGAGCACGCGTCCTGCTCCAAAAACGACACGAGAGAACGCGCCTCAGACACGAGAACGCTCGCTCCCCTCAGATCCAGACATGCGCACACACGACCTTTGCAAGTATCCACTCTAACGAGTTTAATGTTTTAAGGTTCGATGCATTTTGGTTGGCTCTCAAAGGTCTGTGATTTCGTTATTCTATGATGTTTGCTGTTCTATGGTCACACGTGACCATTCTCTCTTTCTCTATCTCTCTACAATCTCAGCGCGTGCTACGGCGCGCGCCCCTCCCCAACTCTCTATAACTCTCCTCCTCTCATCATCTATTACCCGTTTGTCTTGTCTGTTTAATGTAAGTAACTGTACATAGACGTATAAAACCTATAATCACTATGTGTATTCCGTTATATTCTGTAGTTTGCATTTATTAAAACAATATATTCAACTGTTTCTGTGAAAGTGCTTGTAAAAATACGAGTCAATGAGGTTTACGAACTAAGAGCTACCGCGCTATTAACTACATTAAGTAGTTTAATTTTACAAACCCCGGAAAATTAATGTTCACGACCAGAAGGTTAATATTTCTTGGAGTTTATAATAAGGGATAACTTTGTTGAGAGATTGATGGGTTGATCTTTGATGGTTTTGCAGGACAAACACCTCTTTGATCATTACATGGATTTCCCTTAAAGGTTATCTCATACTCGAAGTTAAATTAGATTATTGATATATGAATGAGGAATTATAAGACGTTGTGATCGATTATTCATATAATCTATACATTTTCAATTTCGATAATTTAATGTAACTGTAATATGCAAATATTAATCATATTCATGATTAGTTATTAAAATTCCCTATAGATCATTTGAGTTAATTCATACGGACCAAAAGTCCGAGGCATAAACGCTACATACATTTAAAAAATGATTTTTTTTGTTATTTATAGGCCTGAGGGATGAAACGACAGAAAAAAAGGAAAACAGCAGTAAGCCACTTTTGCTTGTGGATTTTGGGATTTCGATAGTGACAATTTTGGGATTTCGTAATAAAATAAATAATATTGTTAAGGATAACACGGTGGGTCACATAAGTAGGGTTAAATATAAGAACTTAAATCAACCCTAAATGTATTCACAAAATAAATGGGCAGCAGTTTCTTCAAAAATACCATAAAATGAGGAAGTTTAATCAATATCAAGATATTTACAGATAGATTAATTAAACGTGTCGTTCAAATCTTTTAAATTGTTGCACTTGTGATAACGCGTCGTAGGTCACATGATAACGTCAACATGGCAGATGTCCGGTTCACATTCATACTTAGCGAGATTTGGCTATAAAGTACCTACTGTTTTAGCTCTTGTTAAGTAAGTACTTATTGAAATTAAGTACCTACTCATTGAGTATGCGGTTTCGAACGCAGCCCTGTTCTTTTTTTCTGTTGGAAGTACAGACGTGGCAGCTTTTTCTCTTTGTTGGGGGAGTTGCTGTGGATGTGTCTGATCTGATTTAGCATCCTCAGAGAGGCTGCTCCACTGGGAACGCTCTTCCGTCTCTCAATCTGTGGGGACACCAGAGCCTTCCCAAGCTCTTCCAGAAAGATCTGACTTCTGAAGGTCTTTCCTGCATTCCAGGCAGGATAGATTTCCGACCACAGGACGAAGGCATTCAGGGCCGACACATCTAGCATATTGGAGAACACAACCAAGGGCCAACGGTTGGATTTTCACTTACAAGTGTAAGCAGCGAAAATTAGTAAAAAAAAAATAAAAAAATTGTAAAATACCTGGTCAAGGCTGTCCACTCCACCTTTCGTCTTGTTGTAATCCAGGATTACATCCGGCTTCCTCTCTTCACTTGTGCTGACTGTGGCTTCCTTGTGTTTTTTTTTTTGGGGGGGGGGGACAGTGTGTGTGTACTGGTAAACGCAAACACTGAAGAGAATTTATCTCTGCCCTTTGTCTTCACCAGTGCAGATGGGAGCTCAGGCTTGTTCTTCCTCACGGATGACCCTTGTCATGACTTCAAATGCACCCAGAGACTTTGTAGCACGGAAAATGGCTCTCCCTTTGTCTGCATTCCTGAAGCTCCTTGTGGCCTCGTTGTGAGAACGATAAACACCGGCCAGCAATAGCAGACCAATGTAGGCCTGTAAGTCCACCTCTTTCCATGACTCCCCATACATTCTTTTCCCCTCTAAATTTGTCATGTCAATCAGTGTCTTTTGAGTTTCCTCAGGAAAAAATCATCTCAAAAGCTGACCTGATGTTCTCCACACGCGAACAGGCATATCTGGTTGGCCCAGGGGTCATCTTCACCACGTGCTCTGCAGGTGCTCTCCCTGGTGTCTGGGTAGGTGCAGTAGCAATCCAGACGAATTTCCCCATTTTAGATGCATAAGTTATTTCACCAGGATCCTCTTCCTCAGAGTCTTCCCCATCGGTGTCCTTATAATCCTGGTCAAACTCTGTCTGACAATCCGTTTCAGATCCTTGATCACCTGATGACTCCAAACCACAGTCTGGCAGGCCTCCTTCCTCCCCACTGGATTCCAGTAGAATATCCAGGGTTTCTGCTGCACTAAACCTCTTACTCATTGTGTTGCTTGCAGTGAACTGATAAAATAACTGCCTCTGCAGGTTTAGGTAGCATATGCTGCATAAACATTTTGTTTCGAAGTATCAACAAACCTTGCAGTAGCAAGTGTGCCTGCGTATGTGCGTGTGAGAGAGAGTCTGATGAGCCAGGTGGATCATATCAAAAAACATGGTCAGACATTGGCTCATTCAATTCTTTGTTTTTGTATGTGTGAGTGAGCTTTTATTTAAAAAAAAATGTTTTTGAATGCATTGTGTGTGTGCGTGTCATTGAATGCATTGTGTGTGTGTGTGTGTGTGTGTGTGAGTGTGTGTGAGAGAGAGAGAGAGAGAGAGAGAGAGAGGGTGATGAGCCAGGTGGTTGATTGGATCATTCCATTGTTTGTCATCATTGATTGGATCATTTTTGTATGTGTGAGTGAGTTTTTATATATATATATATATATATATATATATATATATATATATATATATATATATATTTAAAAAAAAGCCCAGCTCTGTCATAGGCTCATTGAATGCATTGTTTGTGTGTGTGTGTGTGTGTGTGTGTGTGTGCGTGTGTGTGTGTGTGTGTGTGTGTTTGTTTGTGTGTATAAGTGAGAGTTTTTGCCATGTTGAGAATGTTGTACAGGATCAGCCCTTCATTTGTGTGTATGTTAGATATACATTGTATTGGATTTATTGATTTTTTGTTTTACACAAAAACAACAAGAATGCTCTGAATTATAGTTTTTCGGGTGAGCAGATCTCAGCACTTGACAAAAACTTAGGCATTTTGAGCGGTGAGGGGATTCTATCTTAAACACGTCTGATTGGACATCAAGAAATCAGATATGTTTGTGATTGGCTACATTTTACATTGTTGAAAAACTATGTTGTAAATAGAAAAAACTATTTATATTAGTTTTGATGCTTTTAAGAGCACAATCACCAAATCTTTTTAAGTTTATCAGTTTATGATGAGAGTATTCGCGTTAGTGCAGAATTCAGAGTTCAGCTCGCACACTGAACAAAACTCTGGTGTTTCAGCGATTACTAGTCTTAATGCCTCTGATTGGCCATTGTATTCATAAGTGCAACAGAGTCATGTGTGATTGGTTAGTAGTGTGCAACGCTGTAAAACACGTAAAAGGTATGATGCAACATGAGCAGATCTAAATTTAATGACGCAATCGACACTTTTCATTAAACTTTAATTTTCACTTTATTACTAGATTTAGTTTAAATGTGCAGGTGCATTTTTGGCCAAAGCCCCTGTTAATTGTTGACCTTTGGCCAGGGAAGCCTTTCCAAGCCTTATACACGCTCCGCCTATGGTTATAGGGTCCACGAATGGAATAGGTTGCTATTGCTGTGTTATTGTTAATGAACTACGTGCTGCTCTCAGGGCAGGAGTACTCAGTTGACCGTTAGCAAAACCCCACCCTCGAATGGTTCTCGTCCAATCCTAGCTCAGCAACTGTAACTAAGGAGAAGGACCTCCGTCAAACATTGCAATATCAGCAAGATAGTGAAACAATGCGCCTATGGCAGTGAGGTCTGCACGGGCTTAAATCTTAAGCCCGAACCCTGCCCGTACCCGAAATAATTTAACCTGACCCGACATTACAGTTATATTTTAAGCCCGACCCGAGGTCCGTTTCTCACCTTTTTATTTTATTTTTCATATGCTGTATTTTATGGTTGCTTGCAACTATAATGATAAAATAGGCTACATGTACAAACACCGTTTCACTACGGCACTGCGGCTCCTCATCAGTCAGCAAACTAAAAAAAAAAGAGAAAAAGCACGGACTTACTAATTACGAAACCTTGATGTGGTTGAACAGGTACACAGTCACAAATTCCTCTGGAACTCAAACATTAAACTTCAAAACAAAGTTTGCGCAGTTGCACAACTATTTACACAAATATATCCTTCTCAGTGTGATGGGAGTGAATTATTGATGAATGTATTTTTGATACACATTTTAATGTTATATGATTGACTCATCGATCAAATTACTGTTGTACTATGCTCATTTCCTAACACCTGTGCATAGACTAATCAGTGACCTAGTGCCATAGGCTGGTTAAGAAAAAGGTGGAGACTGTTGCCCTTTAAGACCGTGTGCTTAAGAGACTTGAGGTGTGCGTCGTTTGGACTGTGTCTTTTACGTGCGAGTCGATATCCGGTTGAGTGTTTTAAACAGGTGCTGGCGTCTGAGAAGAAACGCTGAACAGTGATAACCAAGCGTTTTACGGCTGTGCGGGAACGAGTGAGTCGGAGTATTGTGAAGACGGCGACGCAGAGCGATCACGGGCGCAGCTGTTGGATATAAGTGAGTCGGCGATCGTTTGAAGACGGTAACAGTGGGCGGTGAACACGACGTCGACGCAGAGCAATCACGGGCGCAGCTGTTGGAGACGGAGTCAGCGGTACCGGAACGAGTGAGTCAGCGGTTGCTGTTTGGGGGAGCGAATCAACGAGCGCTGGTCGGAGACGAGTGAGGCCGCGGTTGGTGAGACGGTGATGGAGGATTGCACAACGCTGGAAATTAACTAGACTGGGTAGTGGGGATTGCTACCCAGTCATATTGTGAGTACAACCCCAGTTGAAGACCGTCTGAGGAATATTGTGTTGATCATTTTGCATCTAAATCATAATAGAGACAATTCATAATAGAGAATTCATAATAAGAGACTAAGAACTACTTTCCAGTATAACTTACAATCCATAGCTCTTGTTTTCCTCTTTGCTGTGGTGTGATCTATTTGGGGTTGCAGTGTGTACTACATAGTGTGGGTATTTGCGTGCACCAGTGAGTTGTAGTTAGCTTTTTCTTGCATTGGACTGGAGATACTGGTAGTTGTTTCTTATTCTTTTCTAGTACCTTATACATTTCTGGAACTGTGGAGACCTACATGCTGTGAGACCAACCCAGGACATTTGTTCATTCACCATAAGGACATCATACCAGACTGGGCTGAAGACTGCATTCCCTTGATAAACTGTTTTTAATATTGAGACCATTTTTTAGTCTAATAAAGTGTTTTTGTAATTCAATCTATCTGTTGAGTGTCAATACTGTCCAGCCCTCAGTGAATGATTAGCTTGGGTCCTGGGTCCCATTAAAACAACCTAGGTGGCGTAGTCGGCTACTGGTATTTAATCGGGCTTAATACAGAAGTGCTGGGTTGTGCAGAAATTATTATAAAAAGCCCCTTTAAATTATTCTTTTTTCTGCGCTACAGGGCGCAACATCTGGCGTAGTCGGCAGGATATCTGTTGAACCTGTGTGAGGGACTGAGGACGTTTTGACACTCATGTGGTAGATTGAACTAGGGTTTTGTAAAAAATGTTAATGCCAGTTTTCCCTGGGGCTCCCTGGGTTCCCAAATTTAGTGGGATGGGTGGTGATTTGAGTTATGGGGATTGGAAGGAGCAAATGCAAGGACTTTTAGAGGCTCAAGAAATGAATGAAGCAAAAAAAGTCAAGATTTTATTAGGTGCTTTGGGTGGGAATGCAAAACGAGAGATAAGTGTTTTAGCAGAGGAAGAACGTGATAAGTTGATTAAGATTTTTGACCAATTAGATGCTCTGTATGTTGGAGAAACCCCTTTGCCTGTTCTCCGGTCACAATTTTTTAGCTGCAGGCAGAAATCAGATGAGTCTTTTAAAGCTTTTGTTTTACGGTTGCGAGAACTCTTTCGTAGGTTACAGCGGCGCAGCCCAGAGGGGACCCTGGTGGAAGATCAGCTGAAGGAACAGCTATTGATGGGGATGGAAGATGGGCCGATGCAGAGAGCCTTGAAGACGTATGCCCGCCATCACGCAGAAGGGACCTTTGCTGAACTGCATCAAGAGGCGTTATTGCTGGAGGTGGAGTATGGGCACGGGAGGTATGAGACTGCATGTGCTGCCATAAGTCAGCGGGATGCACCGAATCCACGCCCATATAGACCTGACTGGAAAGCTGAGTTAAAACGTGAGATCTTGGAGGAAGTCAAGGGCCAGATTAAAGAGTTGACTCAGGAAGTGGTGAGAGAGTTGAGAAATTCAAACTGTGTAGCCCCTGTAAATCCTGCATCCTCGCAACAGCCAGCTTTTCCTCTGCCTAGGAGGAGGGAGTATCAGTCGATGAACCGCTGGGACCCTGATGGTAGACCCATTTGTCGACGCTGCCAACAACCAGGTCATATGGCCCGTCATTGTAGAGAGAACAGAGAGCCCAGACAAGCTTTAAACGAGAATGCCCTGTTGTAGAGGTCCAGACGACAGGGTTACATGCTCCAACCGATAATCAAGGGACCCACTCCTTTATTGATAACCACTCCTTTATTGCCGACTGTCCTATAGTGGATGTTGTCATTCAGAATGTTCCCTGTAAAGGCCTACTAGACACGGGGTCGCAAGTAACCTTAATGCGGCAGAGTATGCTGGAAGAGACTTTCCCTAGTTATAGATTGGGTGCTGCCCCTCTGTTGACACTGAGAGCTGCAAACGGCCTAGAAATCCCTTATGTGGGGTATGCATTATTGGACTTTGAAATAGCAGGCATCCAACTCCAAGGAAGAGGCGTTGTGATCGTGAAGGATGAATTTTCCACTAACCCCTTAATTATTGGAATGAATGTTATCTCCTCATGTTGGAATGCTCTTTTCCAGGGCTCTTCTCAGTCTTTGTCATTTCAGAACCCGACAGAACAGCAGGTGTGGAAACGGGCCATGGCAACATGTCAACGCATTGATGCTTGGACTACAGATGATGGGTTCCTGGGCTATGTGTGGCCAGCCAGTCGTCGCAGGAGATGGATTCCACCCCAGAGCGAGGTCATCGTGTGGGGCCGTGTTCGAATGGGCCGACAGAACCGCAGTTATTGTGGATTGGTGGAACCCTTGCTAGAGCCGGATGGGCTGGCCGCCGCCCGGACTGTGGCTATCGTTAAGGATGGTAGGATCCCTATCAGACTGTGTAATTTGCAGCCTTATAAAGTGTCTGTAGGCCGGTATCAGAAGCTTGGTCGGTTGTATGAAACATCAGGCGTGGATATCTATGGCCAAAGAGATCTTGATTTGACTCTGAGTACAGATGGGGTCGTCGATATTCGTGTGGTGGAAGCTGGAAGCCCTGAAGAGGAGGTAACTGTTGATGGGGTGAGTCCATTGATGCTTGGATCTGATTTAACTGACCAACAACGTCAAGTTTTTGATGCACTTATGAAAAAGTGGAGTGGAGTGTTTTCAAAGAATGAGGACGATCTAGGGTTTCATGAAACGGTCCAGCATAGGATCTACACCGGCACTGCACCTCCTGTCCGAGAAAAGTTCCGCCCCCTACCCCCAATGATGTATAAGGAGATGAAACTGCTGTTGGCAGGTATGTTGGAAAGAGGAGTAATTTCTGAGAGTAAGAGTCCATGGGCAGCCCCAATAGTCATGGTCAAGAAGAAAGATGGAAGTTGGCGCTTCTGTGTTGACTACAGAAAGTTGAATGCCATTACCCATAAGGATGCATTCCCTCTTCCCCGGATAGAAGAAACATTGACCACCTTAACTCAAGCTGAATGGTTTAGTACACTTGATTTAGCAAGCGGCTATTGGCAAGTGGGGGTGCATGTGGACGATCGCCCAAAGACTGCGTTTACAACTCCTCTGGGCCTATTTGAATTCCAACGTATGCCTTTTGGTCTGTGCAATGGACCAGCTACCTTCCAGCGATTAATGCAGCACTGTTTGAGTGACTATATTGTGGACTTTCTGTTGGTCTATTTAGATGATGTCATTGTATATTCCATGGATTTTGACACCCATCTTCATCATTTGGAGCGAGTATTCCAGCGGCTGGCACACTATGGACTAAAGTTGAGGCTGGACAAGTGTCAGTTCCTTCAGCAGCAAGTGAAATTCCTGGGGCATGTAGTGGACAAGACCGGCATCAGTCCAGATCCTGGTAAAACCGTGGCAGTACAAGAGTGGCCTGTTCCAACCACAATTCGAGAGGTGAGAGCATTCTTGGGCCTAGCTGGCTATTATAGACGGTTTATCGCTAATTTCGCTCGGCTGGCACAGCCTTTAAATGCCCTTTTAGTAGGAGTTCCAGTCAACAAGAAGTCAAATAATCATAGGATTGAGTGGACTGCGGAGTGTCAAACTGCATTTGAAAATCTAAAGATCTGTCTCACTCAGGCTCCTATTCTAGCATTTGCTGATTTCTCCCTGCCGTTCGTTCTTTATACTGATGCTAGCCACCAGGGACTGGGAGCAGTGTTATCGCAGGTCCAAGATGGGCAAGAACGTGTGATCGCCTATGCAAGCCGCAGCCTCCACCCTGCGGAACGGAATGATGCTAATTATAGCTCTTTTAAGTTGGAGTTGCTAGCTCTAAAATGGGCTATGACAGAGAAATTTAAGGACTATCTGACTGGAGCTAAATGTACTGTTGTTACAGATAATAACCCGGTGGCCCACCTGCAGACAGCGAGACTGGGAGCGGTGGAACAACGCTGGGCAGCCCAACTGGCAAACTTTGACTTCACAGTGAAATATCGAGCTGGGCGTGAAAATGCTAATGCTGATAGTCTGTCCAGGTTCCCAGTGGATCGAATGGCTCCTATGGAGGTACGACGAGTTGAGGCAACAGAAGATGCCTGTGAGCCAGTCATTGACCTCCCAGATGTTGAGGAGTGGCGGAAGAGCCAAGGTGAAGACGAGGAACTTCAGCAGGTATGGAAGTATGTGGAGTCAAGTAGTGCACCCTCGGCCATGGAGCGAGCCAATATGTCTTTGATGGTGAAACAACTCCTTCGACATAGTGCTAAGCTTGTGATGCAAGATGGTGTTTTGTATAAGAAAATGATTGACCCCAGTACCCATGAGTTGCACCTACAGATTATCTGTCCGACTTCTAGACGGGAGGAAGTATGGCGACGATACCATGATGCGTCTGCACATGCAGGAGTTTCACGGACGCTCTCCAGGGTCAGACTCCACTTTTTCTGGCCGAAGATGGAGGAGACTGTCAAGGGGTACCATCTGGGTTGTGTCGCTTGTGGCCTACAGAAAAGTAAAAATGAGAAGGCCCCCCTTAATCCAATCCTTGTATCGTTCCCCTTAGAAGTAGTGTCATTAGACTTCTTGACATTAGGCCGTCCAGCTGATTTGTGCCAAAATATTTTAGTCATTGTTGATTTGTTTACTCGTTATGCATGGGCTATCCCTACGAACGATCAAACTGCTAAGTCGACAGTCAGGGCTTTGTGGGAACAGGTCGTCCAGACTTTTGGTTGTCCTTTGAGATTCCATTCTGATATGGGCCCAAATTTTGAATCCGCAATGATGAAAGAGTTTTGCAACTTGTACGGTACAGCTAAGAGCCGAACAACCCCTTACCATCCGGCCGGGAATGGTAGAGTAGAGAGGGTAAATAAGACATTACTGGGAATGCTGCGTACTTTAGAGAGAGACAAGCAGGACAGGTGGCCAGAATTTCTCCCCGAGTTGATGCAGGCGTATAATAACACCATACATGGAGCTACAGGGTTTACACCTTCATATTTGATGTTTGGCCGTTCCTTGCGGACACCAGTAGATATGAGCCTTGGAGTAGGAATAGGACGAACGAGAAAAGATTTGACTGGGTGGGTACAAGAGCACCATAAAAAATTGAGTTGGGCTTATGCGTCAGCGAAAAGAGCCATGGATAATGCTGCAACACGATCTAAACAGACCTATGATCGTAGGGCCAAAGCTACCCCATTGTTGGCAGGTCAGCGTGTTTGGGTTCGGGACCGAAATAGGCAAGGACGTGGGAAGTTGTGCAGTTGGTGGGACCCTACGCCTTATGTTGTACTAGAGACTTTGGGAAATACTGGACTGGTGTATCGGGTGAGACCAGAACAAGGGGGAAAAGAGAGAAGTTTACATCGAAATGCCCTTAAATTGTGTTCTGCTCCTGAAAAAAGACATCTGCAACCTATAGTGCCTGAAGAGACTAGGCCACAGTTGAATCCCATGCCTTATAGCATCTGGGTTGCCTCAGAGCCTGATCATGTAAACGAAGAGAACCAAGTTAGACGTTCTGTGCGTCCGAATTTAGGGCAACGTCCTGTGCGGTATAGATGAATTTAAGTAATTGCAGGGACTGCTGATATTTTAGTGTGGGGGGATGTGATGGGAGTGAATTATTGATGAATGTATTTTTGATACACATTTTAATGTTATATGATTGACTCATCGATCAAATTACTGTTGTACTATGCTCATTTCCTAACACCTGTGCATAGACTAATCAGTGACCTAGTGCCATAGGCTGGTTAAGAAAAAGGTGGAGACTGTTGCCCTTTAAGACCGTGTGCTTAAGAGACTTGAGGTGTGCGTCGTTTGGACTGTGTCTTTTACGTGCGAGTCGATATCCGGTTGAGTGTTTTAAACAGGTGCTGGCGTCTGAGAAGAAACGCTGAACAGTGATAACCAAGCGTTTTACGGCTGTGCGGGAACGAGTGAGTCGGAGTATTGTGAAGACGGCGACGCAGAGCGATCACGGGCGCAGCTGTTGGATATAAGTGAGTCGGCGATCGTTTGAAGACGGTAACAGTGGGCGGTGAACACGACGTCGACGCAGAGCAATCACGGGCGCAGCTGTTGGAGACGGAGTCAGCGGTACCGGAACGAGTGAGTCAGCGGTTGCTGTTTGGGGGAGCGAATCAACGAGCGCTGGTCGGAGACGAGTGAGGCCGCGGTTGGTGAGACGGTGATGGAGGATTGCACAACGCTGGAAATTAACTAGACTGGGTAGTGGGGATTGCTACCCAGTCATATTGTGAGTACAACCCCAGTTGAAGACCGTCTGAGGAATATTGTGTTGATCATTTTGCATCTAAATCATAATAGAGACAATTCATAATAGAGAATTCATAATAAGAGACTAAGAACTACTTTCCAGTATAACTTACAATCCATAGCTCTTGTTTTCCTCTTTGCTGTGGTGTGATCTATTTGGGGTTGCAGTGTGTACTACATAGTGTGGGTATTTGCGTGCACCAGTGAGTTGTAGTTAGCTTTTTCTTGCATTGGACTGGAGATACTGGTAGTTGTTTCTTATTCTTTTCTAGTACCTTATACATTTCTGGAACTGTGGAGACCTACATGCTGTGAGACCAACCCAGGACATTTGTTCATTCACCATAAGGACATCATACCAGACTGGGCTGAAGACTGCATTCCCTTGATAAACTGTTTTTAATATTGAGACCATTTTTTAGTCTAATAAAGTGTTTTTGTAATTCAATCTATCTGTTGAGTGTCAATACTGTCCAGCCCTCAGTGAATGATTAGCTTGGGTCCTGGGTCCCATTAAAACAACCTAGGTGGCGTAGTCGGCTACTGGTATTTAATCGGGCTTAATACAGAAGTGCTGGGTTGTGCAGAAATTATTATAAAAAGCCCCTTTAAATTATTCTTTTTTCTGCGCTACAGGGCGCAACATCTATGAGTTATGAATGAAGAGAACAGAATCGAGAGTTGATGGTTTCAGCGCGTCCTCTGATTGCAGTGTTGTGACTGAAATAGCGCGAGAGGGAGCACATGCGCAAAACAGTTCTGTAAAATAATATATGATCAAATATTGATATATAATTTTACAAAACTGTTTTGTGCATGTGCTCCCGTGCGCTATTCTGTCTATACTTTCTTTTGTGCCCTGGAGGATATGTCTGCTGCATTATTTCAAAACCAATCACTTAATGTATGGAGCTCAACCCAGCCATGTCTATGTGTCTGGTTCTCAATTGTTTGACGGGCGTAGTAACAATAACTAAGGGGGCGTGGCTTTTGCAAACGGTCAATAGGGTAATATTTTTTCGTTAGTGTTATTGTTCTGTACAAAGTATTCAGGACATGTATGCTTGTATTTATAACTTGAATTTCGTACCTTAATTTTTTACTTTTTATTTTCCAGTTTAATGGAGAATATTTGGCCTGAAGTGATAAGGCGAAAGTTAAAGAAAGTATAGGATGCCGAGTCATTCAAGAGGACAAACCTTTTTATGGGGAGGAGACTTATTTCATCCAGGGTTACATTAAGAACTGGAAGAGGAAACAAAAAGCATCTTCAGGTCCCCTTAGTCTACTCATAAAGACTACTTTTAATTAGCATGTAAAAAGATCGACTAAAGCAAGTGTGAAAAGCAAAGGAGAACCAACAAAGACGAAAGATAATTCTTGCAAAGCTTATGTGTCATTCAAAATCATCAAAGATGGTAGTTTCACAGATGCTGTGGTCACAAAAATGCTTCAACACAACAGACATGATGTGTGCATGAAAGAAGAGGGAGTTAAAAATCACTAAAATGGCTTGATCAAGGACTGTCAATTTCAGAAACACTTTTAAAATGTGTGGACTGGCAAAGCGTTGTAGTCATATGGACAAATACAATCGGCGATATTATGTTACACCTGAAGATACTGTATATGATTAATCAAGAAGACCATTAATTCTTAGTTTTCCTGATGCGAAAGACTGCATAAGTGTGGACAAGCTAGTCACATCGGAACTGCAAGAAAACATTTGTTACTACCAGCCTTTGAGTGAAAATCTATCACTAAGAAGTGTAATGCAGACACCCTGGCAAAATATATATACTTAGAGAACATCACCATACCATGGTATTCATGGATGCTACTTACAAAAGCCATGACATCATATGATTATGCATTTTATGCACTTCAGTATTGGAAAAGCTTTCCCATTTGCTTACTTTATTATTAGCGAGGAATCAGCGGACATACTTGCTCTCTGCTTGGAAAAGCTTGCAAAACACAACCCTGGATTTCTTCCCAGGTCAGAAGTTAAAAACATTAGTAAAAAGTAAAGTTTTGGTAGTAAAGTTTGCTGATGTATTGATGTATTTATCTGTACAAACATGGCTATTGAATGGAACACTTGCATAAAGACAGCAATTCTAAACTACTTTTTTACACAAGCTGTTCATTTTTACAAACTCTACAGATGTTGAGGTATCTTAATTCCTTCTCAATTCCTCATCATGTAGGTTGATAATGATTGTCCGTGACCTTAACCCTTTGGGGACTAAGCCCTTTTTGGTCCGTTTTCTCTATTTTTACATTTGGGCTTATAAACCATATGTAATGGAGATGGAACACTATGTGTTTGGTATCTATGGATTCAGAAGACCCTAAGCTAACATAAGCATGCATGTAATGTGTTTATAAAGGAAGTATGTGTGAAAAATGTACAATAATCGAGAGAATTTCAAAACCGAAAATTAGATTTTTGTAATTTATTACTGAAAATCACACCTCACACAACAATAGTGAACAGTTTTTGAACCAAAAAAATATTTGTCAAACCCTTTGCTTGACAGCCATTTGTAATTGTTCAATCAAATGTGTTAAGAACAATGAAATAAGGAACTTTTTTTACAAACAGTCCCAGGCGTGAAAAAGCGGTCTGCTCAGAACTAAATGAGACCTGCTTGCTCTGAAGAACATGACACACTCACAACCTGGCAGATTTACTTTCCACTAACTGTTCCAGAGCTTGTTCTGCCGTACATCTTACTGCTAGCCATCATAACAGTGCTAAAACAATACAATAATAATGCTATTTAAGTTATTCTGTCTCTCTCTTATATAGATCTCTGTGCGCTCTGTAATACTCCGCTCCGTTCGCTATCTGTCTCATTCTCCGTCCACATGACGCTGTTTGTTTGTACATGTTGAAGGCTACAGAGTCCTCTGATTGGCTAGAATACGTCATGGTAACCTTCCTCTGATTGGGTAAAAAAAAAATCCTCCCAGCGGCAATTTTTCCATTGGTGGAATTTGCCTAACAACATCGATTTCATTGGCCTTTTTATGTAGTGGTATTGCGCAACAGTGAAGCGTGTGTATAATACAAACGGGATACCACTGTTTTCAGCGGAATCTGAGGAAGACGGCAAAAAAGACCGCACCTCTCTATCATTAATAGTTTTGAAGATAATCGCACATTTGTAAAAGTATGCCATTTTGGGCGGTACCGCCCAATTCGTCTCCAGAGGGTTAAAGAACTCAATGTCATAAATAGAGGTGTGCGATATATCGTTTAGACGATAATATCCAAATTGTTGTCTGGACGATATGCAAAATTGGGATATCGAATATTTCATAATTTGTACAATCCGACCCCCCAAACATGAAAAGAGCTGAAGGAAGTTAAAGTCCGCGTGAACCGGAAGTTGCAAACGACTTTTCTCAAGTGTTGTGACGCATTTCCGAGTGAAAGGGAATATTGAACAGAGGGCAGGGTTTTACTTCAGCGCTCCTCCTCTCCATCTCTCGCCCACAGCAGAGTAACGGTTTGAGGGGAGTGGCTAAGCGTTTAAACAACCCAAGTTCTCATGCCTACGTCATCAGAAAAAATAACCATTCCAGACCCGGAAGTAACTTTTCAGACTTTGATTAAAGATAACTTCGGCAAACAATTTTTTTCCGTGTATTAACTTGCACGGATTAATTGTTCACCACAAGACTAGTAATATCCGCTAACAAAGTAAATAGGGTCAATTTTGATTTCATGCCGACTTTAAAGAGAAAACAAATAACACACACTATAACCTTCTAAACTATGATATGTAGCGATTTTATGGGGTTTACTGTACTGTATGGGGTTTGTTTGACTGTATTTTATGTTTTTTTTTGTACAAAATCACGATCGTTCCTCAATTGCACGAGAGTAATTGCTGCTACTAATTTGCAATACAACTACGGAGTTCTTACCTGTGTGTTATGCCGTTTCTTTGAAGCAACAATCCAAAAACGTTAAGAGTAAAGCCGATGAACGATTAATGAAGTTTTATGTAACAAAGTTCGGGAGGAGCATGTTCAGGTAATCATCCAATCAGCACAAGAAGGAGCCAGTATACAGATGGTACTCAACCAGAATGCCTATTACCGCCGCGACAGGCACCGCGGCGAAACTACCGCGGTAAAAATAATCCAGTCGCATTTCAAAGTCATTCGCGAAATGACCGCCAGGTGGCGCAGAGGGACATTGTGCAAAACAGCAGCTATTGCCGTATTTTGAAATGTAAGCGGGGTTAATGTCAATTAACAGATGAAATAGGCTACTATATAGAACATTGTTTAGGACAGAAAAATAGAATCATAATTTAAAAATAGAGACGAGAACAATATAGCCTTTATTTCATATTGTAACCTAGACGTCGGTGGGCGACATAAGCCTATTGCCCGTTGGGAGCAGCGTGATAAAATAATAATAATAACAAAAATAACGAACAAAAATAAATTAGGTGCAAAGAAGCTGATTATTTGTTTACTACTCAACTGAGGAATGAGACGAATGATGAGCGCTTTTCTGGAAGAGATTGGATAAACCGGGCATTTTTAAATGAGTATATTCATGGCCGAGTGGTAGAACTTACGTATCGGTCATATGGATGACAGGGGTTCGAATCCCGTACAAACAAAGATTATTGTACATTTTATATTAGCCTATTAATGCATGTCATAGCCTGTTATTAATGCAGACAATCAAACAAACAAAACATTTTTTTATACAGGATAGCCTTTTTTTTGGTTCATATAGAGTTTGTAAAACATGGTTTTAATAAGGTGCGATTTGCCAGGGGGACGGGGATTTCCTTCTGGTCTAAACATCCCTGCTTCTGCTGAATTATTTTAATCCCCCCTCCCTCCACAGTAACAAATGCTATAAATTACTTCACCAATAGACCATTTAAAATATATAAAATAAAGATATGCAACAGGCACGTTTAAACGACAAACAATAAAATCAGAACCAGTTTCAGTTCATGGTTCCAGTGCCTTAATGCATGCACGGCTTTCAAAATGTCACAAAGCGTTTTGAGATTATTTTGAATGAAATATTGAAGTTTTTAATTAAGTATTTTGGCACACCACACCGAGTGGCGCTATCTATTGTTCTAAAGTCGCGTTTTATTCTGGCATGTTGAATTAGTGTTCGGCAGACGCGGCTGCGCGTTCATTTGGATTTATTTTTCTCATAACAGACAGCTAAAATAACTTAGGCCCTAATAGGCTACTCCGTAGTTTTTTAGTCATACAGATCAGAGTAGAGTAGCTAGCCTAGCCTACATCGGTCAAAACTGTAAACTTGTATTCATATTCAAACTTTTATTCAAAAGTTTATCTGTCGTCTCTGCATGTCTCCGGGAACTGCGCGTCACAAAAATGAACCGAAAGCCACTTTCCTCCGCTCAGTCACGATAAGAAATCGGCTATGTCTAAAGCTTTTAAATGTCTAAATATTTAATAAATGTTATCTGATTAGGTAATCCGTATGAAACCGAGAGGTGCAGATCTACTCAAAAGCTGTGAGCGCTTCCCAATGATGAACGGACAAGGGTGAAAATCTCGCTATAATTAAATGTAGTCTCTAGGCTAAATCGCCCTGAATTAAATTGTAAAAATAGATCAGATAATTTATTTGTCGAAATGTTGCGATATTGTTTCATTTAAGTTCATAAATATTATATAAATGTTATTTAGTTTAGCAGCAGCACAAAGCACTGTGGTTCGAGATTTATATATAAAAAAATAATAATAGCTAATTCACAAATCGCGCACCCTGGTTGTAAGGATCCAAAGATCCCTGTGGAATTTAACATTGAGTTGAACATTGTATTCATGACAACAAATGAACATGCGTTTGAACAAATTAACATGCGTTTGTATTTAGGCTTGCTTGGAAAAAGCTGCCCAAACCGAGGTAGCGTTTTATTTCTTCAATTATTGAAATAATTAAATGTTTATTAATAAACTTTTATGACAGAAATATTAGCCTGCATGTAGCCTAAATAATTAAATTATTTCATTATCAACACTTTACTAGCCTAATGCTATGTCTAGAATTATGTGTGAATTGCGACTTCTCTTTGTTTTGAGTCGGTCTCAAACTCAGATCGCCTGTGGGGGGTTGGGGGTTCAGGAGGTGTTAATGTTCCGTCTTTCATATGGAGAGTGAGCCTGATGACCAGGCAAAGGCAAAATACTTTTAAAGATAAATCTCTCGATGTGTCCAAATGTAGGCCCTTAAATTATAAATATTGTAGTTTTATGTAGGCTATTGTATTTAAAGTGGTTTCACACACACTTTCAGTTGAAGTGTTCAATCCATTTGTTTCAACTGGTTTTGTAGAATTTTACCACGTTTGAGTAGTGTGTTTGTCAACAATCTGGCATTATCTAAACATGAACTATCGACGAAACGCGTTCTTGCCAACTAAACGAATGCGATGAGCAGCAGATACAGCGCTTATTCGCGATCCACCTCGTTTTATTGTACGGTGAATTCAACCAGGCATTCTGTTTGAAGCAAGACTCAATCATGTTACAGTTTTTTTTTCGTGATTTGTCTGGATGACACACAGCGACATCAGTATTATCAGCTGTATAATGGGGTTTTACCCTGAAATCTTGTTTAATGTAGAGAGAGACCCAGCGCGCGCAGTGCAGGGAGACTAAATAAACTAAAATAAAAGAGATCCAGCGGGAGAGAGAAGCAAAGAAAATCTTAATTTATGTTGCTTTGAACTATTTTCGTTTTGTAGACTATAGCCTACTGTTTTAATTGTTTATTTAGCTGCAATTTCTTTGGCAATACAGATTTAAAATGTTGCAAGAATAAGATTCTGTTTCTTACTTAATAAACTCTAACTCGATGCAACCCTGTTTTAAATAAATAAACTGCCCCCGACACTTTATTTAAACCTTGAAATGTCCAGGATCTGTTTTTAAAAATTTCTTCCTTTGCTATGACGGGTATCAATTGTCAGTCATCTCAATTTCGTGGATGATTCACAAAACAATAATTTAGCAGATTAAAGATAGCTTCCATTTTCATTTTCTGACGCGATCGGCTGATAATCTTTCATTCATCAGTTTTGTCGTCTGTGCAGCGGCTCTACTGGAAAGTAGCAAATTTATGTTGTAATGTGCCATTGATAATTAAACAAAACGCTTGACTTCAATAAACAGTTACCTATCTAAGCATCAAGAATGGTAAAACATTTAACGCTGTCAGCCAAAGCTAGTGAGATTCGATCTCGCATCGCTTGAAGCTCCGTGAAGCTCGTGCTGTTGCGTTGTCCACTGCGCTACCGTCGGTCCGCTGATATGCCCTTGCTCTTGCAAAGCCTCATTGATGTAGCCTAATATTTTTCTATTGCAATGTTTTGTGTTGAAATGTTTTCATTATTTATTAAATGTATTAGGCCTACATTTAATTTCAGTCTTGTGATTATATGAATTCATTTAACTACATGTTTAACTTGAATTGATCTGTTTTACCACATTTCAAACACTCTCAATGAGCCGCGGCGCGGCGGCAGATTACACAATAGAGAGAATAAACTGACACTTTTCAAAGTCTGCGATTGTAGCGCCTCTTAGCGGTCAAAGCCAGCAAATACACCCCCGCAATTTTACCGCCGCGGGAACGGCGGCGGTAAAAGTCTCATTCTGGTTGAGTACCATCTGTAAATAAAGCCTTTCCTTACCTCCTGTCTCATGACTAATTTCTCAGCATTAGACTCCGCCTTCGTGCAGTCATGTCAGAGTTAGAGCTCTTCCCCTCCGACGATGAATCTTTCATCACGGAGTCATCTCCACCGCAAAACGCAGATCCAGCGACTCTTTCTTCTCCAGCAGCCAACAACTTTGAGCCTCCATCCTTAGGCAGGGGACGTCGGCCTTCCAGATCCTCTCCGCATACTCCAAGACGCCGAAGACTCCCCTCACCACCGCCAGCGAGGAACTCATCATCTTCATCATAGTCTTCCTCCGCGGCTTCCCACCTTCCAGCTCCCCCAAACATCCCTCCCATAGGGAAGTGGACAGTTAAGTGGCTAAGACAAGCCCTAATTAATTCTGATGCAAATTTCTCCCGCAGGATGAAAAAAGCAGAATTATTTGATTTATATGTCACCTTACAATCTTCTCCCCTTTCTGTTTCAGCTCAAATCCCATCGGCTCGAACGAGCAAGGCTCGCCGGGCCCCGATCGCTCGTCCCGCAGTATCTCCTTCCTCACTTGCAGCGCTGGGCCCCGCCCCCGCGCCACGTCGTCGCAGACCTTCCGCTAGCCTGGGCCGCGCCCCGGAACCAGTCACGGAAGGGCGTCAACCTGCTCCAGGTCAACTCCCCTCCCCAGCCCCTCCCATCGCGGTACCTCACACTCTAGATCCCGGCAGTTCCACTTTCTTACACGATCCCCAATAATTTTTCTTCCCTTCTACTTCTTTCAGTTTTCCTCCTTCCCAAGCGTCAGGTGCTTACCCTAACGTGAGGATGCCTCCGTTAGCCTGTCAATCGCCGGCGCATTTCCTTCCCCTTCCACACTATGCTCTTCCTATTTCTCCTCCAACTAACCCGGGGGCCGATCTCCGCGCGAGGATGCCTCCGCAAACGGCCACAGCCCCGTTTTTCCCTCCCTTTAACCCACTCCAAGTGCGTTCTCCTTTCTCTCTCTTCTCAGCCACTCCTCAACCAGCCCCTCCGAATGCAGTAGCCACAGAACCTCCTCCAGTGACAAACAACATCAGAGCCCAAATCCTCACAGGTGCAGATGTTGATCTCTCCTGTCCTTGTTTCCCCCAGCTGAGTCCAATCGCCAAGTAGACTGCGGCGACATTTCAGTCACTCTAAAAAATAACGCACAGGTTACATCGCGTTCACTGTCACTGGCCGAATTCTGTATTGCCTTCAGCCGCTATACAGAAATCATATGCTCATCTTTCCCCCATAGACGGCGCGAGCTGAATGATTATCTTTCCATCATAGCGGAGCTCGCGTTGTCTTACGGGGGAAGTCATTTTTATACGTACCACAAGCTGTTTTCCACAAAATGCGCCGTCTGCGTTTCCCAGTGGAATCAGTGTCCCTGTTGGGGAGCGTTGGACACCGATCTCCATAACCGAGTCTTCCTCGGGTGCAGAAATATCTCCTGCGCAATCTGCAGATCCACAATCCATTCCACCACGGCTTGCCCCCAAATCAATCCATCGATCCCTCGCTGCCCAGAGCAGAATGCCTAATCCACAAGTTACGTTCCGCAAGGGAAGATTTTTCAATCAGAGCACCATACTCGGCACCCGATAGACAAGTCTGTAGGAACTTCAACGAAGGGAGATGCCCAAGACAACGCTGTCGTTTTCTCCACGTCTGCGATTACTGTGGTGGCGCACACGCCCGCGTGATATGCCCAGTCAAAAAATCTGTCAATAAAAACGCTAAAAACTATCTCTCGACTCCTGTGAATGTTTTCCGCCTGGCCGAAGAATTATCACACCACCCAGATGCCAACTTCACAAATTATTTACTGACAGGTCTCAAGCAAGGCTTTAAACCAGGTGTAGAAAGCCATCCCACACAAAATATTACCTGCGCCAACCTTCAGTCCACCTTAGCCGAGCCTGGAGTAGTAAATAAGCTGATTAAAAAAGAAATTGAATCCGGTTTCATGATGGGTCCTTTTGAGGCCCCCCCGTTCGACAAATTTCGCATCCGCCCCATAGGCGTGGCTACTAGGAAATTCTCTGGGAAAAAGCGGTTGATAATCGACCTTTCAGCCCCCCATAATTCTCTGTATCCGAGCATCAATAGTCTCATCCCTCTCGAAGAGTATTCTCTCAACTATCATGATATCGAACAAGCCATAACCATGATTAAAATAGCTGGACGAGGTGCATGGCTTGCAAAAGTAGATATCTCCTCTGCTTTCAAAGTAATGCCTATCCACCCCAATTCATGGCACTTATTCGGGGTAAACTGGCAGAAAAAGTACTATTTCGCTGTGCGCTTAACTTTCGGCCGCAAAAGCAGCCCAAAAATCTTTGACACGCTCTCCGAAGCCATATGTTGGATCCTTTCCAATAATTACGCAATTCTTCATCTTCTCCACCTGCTCGACGATTTCCTAATAATTTCACCTCACGACACCATCCCCGAGGCTCACCTCCTCATAGTGAAAAAAGTTTTCGCCGAGCTAGGGATTCCGTTAGCCCAGGAGAAAACATCGGGTCCAACTACATCCATCGAGTTCCTAGGCATCAATCTGGACTGGAGTAAAATTCCAGTCCTCGCTGCCTAAGGAAAAAATCGATCGCATCATCCTAATCGCATCCAATTTTACAGACAGCACAGATTGTTCAAAACGCGAACTTCTCTCGCTGCTGGGCCACCTAAATTATGCGATGCGCATTATTCCACAGGGCCGACCCTTTATCACGCATCTCCTAGCCCTCACGTCATCCGTTCATGCGCTGGAAGATCGGATCATCCTTTCTGGCGAGTCAAAAAACGAGCTAAAATTATGGATTAATTTCCTCAATCAGTGGAACGGCTTAACTTTTTTTTACGACGACTTTATCTCTCTCCCCCTTGATATCAAACTGTTCACAGACGCAGCACCCTCGATCGGCTTCGGCGGCTATTACCAAGGACGCTGGTTCGCGTCTCCCTGGCCCCCTCAGCTCCTAGACACCCCCCAGTCTTCAGCCTCCTCTGCCCTTTTCGAGCTCTACCCAATCGTCGTCGCAGCTTCCCTATGGGGGAAAGAATGGTCAACCAAAAGCATCCAAATCCATTGCGACAACGAAGCAACCGTACACTGTATCAACAAAGGTCGTTCTCGCTCACATGCGCTCATGCCACTCCTCAGACGCCTCATATGGATCTCCGCATGCGACCAGTTCTTAATAACTGCAAAACACATCCCAGGGGCTCAAAATCAAATCGCTGACTCTCTCTCCCGTTTCTCTTTTCAGAAATTCAGGATGCTGGCGCCAGAAGCAGACCCCACTCCAACCCCAGTACCTCCTTATTCTCAGCTGATCTTCCCATAAACCATCCGCTAAAATCCCTCCTGGACACGTCCATCGAATCCATCCTCCAAGCCGTTTCTCCCAGAACCCTGCAAACATATTACACTGCATGGAAATCGTTCAAATCATTCCACCTCTCTCACAACCTGTCGTTTCCCAAATTTTCTCTTTTAACAGTTACTTCATTCATATCTCATCTTCATAGTATCAAAGGTCTTCAAGCCGGATCCATTAAAAGCTACCTAAGCGGCATTCAATTTTTCCATAAATTAATCCACGGTAAACCTACACCTGCAATAAATAACTGCCAAACGTCCCTTCTAGTTAAGGGAATCCAAAGATCCCGCCCCACGCGTCCAGATACCAGACAACCAATCACAATCGATATACTCACCAGATGCATCTCATCACTCCGTCTTGGATACCACTCCACCAACACCGCCTATACGTTAGAAGCTATGTTCATCCTAGCATTCTTCGGTTTCCTTCGCTGTTCCGAACTGACCATCACTTCCTTATTCGACCCAAATATCCATCCCACTATGTCAGACCTTCAGGTCGTAGATAATGAAACCATATCATTTTTCATTAAACAAAGCAAAACGGACAAAGATAAAAGAGGTCACTTCGTATAAATTTTCAATCTTCAAACTCCCATCCAACCGTTCCAATGCGCTTTTTAATTACCTGCAGTACAAACGTTCCACGTCCAAATCCCCACTCGACCCACTTTTTACTAACGACTCCAACCATCCAGCTACGAGATTCTGGTTCCAAAAGCATCTTAAAGCAGTCCTCATCAAATCCGGCGTCTCAGCAGAGCATTTCTCTAGCCACTCCTTCCGCATCGGAGCAGCTACCACAGCCGCACAAAAAGGTCTCTCCCAACAACAAATCAAAACCCTCGGTCGCTGGTCATCGAATGCCTTCAAAACCTATATTAGATCAAGCCGTTTCTTCATCAGAAATGCTCACCAAGCCCTAACTAATTAGTTAATTATAATTATCACCTGCTGCGCCTCATTCAGTTCCATCCGTTACACCAAACCTTCCGTTCATCTGGGCTCGCCGCTTGCACGCTCGGTTAATATTCACAGGGAACGTTTTCAATCATATGCAGACTCCCCCGTTCGCACGCAGCGATGACTCACCCGTTCGAAGGCCGGGTTCCGCCCCCCTTCCAAAACGCCGGTTGAGCCCTCCCGTTCGAATTGCAGTGAGAGTCTGCCCGTCTTAGTCGTCGCCGGACGTCCGCGCTCGTGTCGCCATGTGGGCTCCCCATTCGTCGGGACGTGAGGGGTCTTTCCCGTGCCCCAGCCCCCCCTTCGAAGCGCCGGTCGAGCCTTCCCGACCGAGTCCAGCGGGCGCCCTCCGTCCAACCTGGCGAGGCTTACCCGTCCGATGCCGTGAGCATATAAGTTCCCATCGGACGCCGCGAGAGCCCTCCTGGGTGAACGGTTAAACTCGTCCACAAATTCACGCTCGCATAATTCTTGCGTCAGCGAGCTGTCAGTTCAACTGCAGAATGGGCTTATCCGTCCGATGCCGTGAGCATCCAAGTTCCCGTCGGACATTGCGAGAGCCTTCCCAGTCAAACAGGCAAGCTCGTTCCTTGGTAAATACATACCCTTCACTTTTTGGGGGGCTAAATTCTACGCTCGCTGTCCTTCGTTTATCTGGCATTTGGGGGAGTACTCTGGGGTCGGGCCGAATTCTGAGCTCGGAGCCCCCCCCCCGGACAGCAAGCCAAATACGCATTATAATATTACATCAGATTTCATTAACATGTAAACTCGTGAAATGAAATTTTATGTAACAAAGTTCGGGAGGAGCATGTTCAGGTAATCATCCAATCAGCACAAGAAGGAGCCAGTATAAATAAAGCTTTTCCTTACCTCCTGTCTCATGACTAATTTCTCAGCATCCCACCTCCACCCCTTCACCCCACATTCGGCTGGGTCCGTTCATAGATACCTATGATCTCTAAAGTTATGGGGGGAGTACTCTGTGGTCGGGCCGAATTCTTAGCTCGGAGCCCTCCCCCCGGACAGCAAGCCAAATACGCATTATAATATTACATCAGATTTAATTAACATGTAAACTCGTGAAATGAAATAGCTGATAGAAAAGGCAACATATGCGTTGTTTGCGGAAAACTGAAGTCTGAAGTTAAAAAGTTTTTCTTAAATGTCTGTGGCGTCCTCAAGTGGCGAGTTTCGTGATTGCATCATTAGAAAATTGCGTTGCATAATGATGAGTCCAAAAGATGGAATACATTTTCCCAAGAGATCCACCGTAATAGCCTCCAAAAAGGGCTTCTTTTAACTTCTAGTAAATGGGTAGTCACATTGTTGTTAGTCTACTAATAGAAGTACTGTTTGCAAATACGGGTGTACACGTATTCGTATTGAACCGTTCGGTACGAGGCTTTCGGTTCGGTACGCATACAAACCGAACGATTCGTTGGACCATTTTTTCCTGCCGACCAAAATCTGCGCTGGCGCGACCACCATAACGTTGCACAACATCAATGGCAAACCTCTGGGCAAACGTAATAAAAGCGGAACGAAACTGCTCTATTATTTTGTGCTTCACGGACACTTTATCAGTTTGGACCATCAATGTCAGTGCAGCGCGAGCCGAATCGTGATGAAGCGACACTGTTATACACAGCGCTAAGAGATCTAGAGAAAACATTTTAATTCGCCACTGAAGTAATAACATCACTGCGAGATCTAGTGAGAAGCATTCACATTTCTCTGTTATTAACGGATCAAACGTTGAAACCAGGAGAAACATTTTGCCATGAATGAACTAGTTATAGGCTTTAAGTTCACAGATCAGCAACATTCACCATGGATTTAATATAGTAACACTAACTGTAACTATGGAAGTTTGGCAGAAATGGTAAAATGCCTTCAGGTAACGTTAGGCCTACATCACACATCTTTTTCCAGCACTTCAAAACTCAAATATTATCATATTTAAATGTTATTTTTAATATAATGATGACCAAAACATTATTTGTTCATCCTTCAAAGATGACCCCCAAAACTAAAAGTTCCAAGAAAGTTCCAAAAAAAGTTCCCAAAAAAAATTATTTTAATAAATAGGAAATTTATCTGGTATTTCTTTCTTTTTGCTGTATCGAAAACGTACATCACTGTATCGTATCGAAACAAACCGTGAATTTTGTGAACCGTATTTGCAAAGCACAAAGTTAATTTATTACGTACATATATTATACTGAAAAAGCACTGTTCTTGTATTAAAATAAATATTTAGTACAGTAACTGGGTTCATTTTTAAATCAATAATGTCTCATATCTTTATGTACTAGTAATTCTATACAATGATAGGTCAAATGCAGCAAGTCAAAAGACCAACTGGACCTTCTTTGCCTGTTTGCACACATTTCTTTGAAGGATTGCAAAAATATCGTCTGAATATCGATATCGAGATATTGGAAAAAAATATTGAGATATTTATTTTTGTCAATATCTCCCACCCCTAATCATAAGAAGAGTTTTTCCAACAGCCTAAGGTTCTCCTATGCTGGTTTCATGAACTCCCGGTAGGTTTATTACATCTTTTGTAGCCTACTGGAAAAAAAAACTGGTTTTTCGTTTTTGAAAACTCTTTACTCATCCTCATGTCATTCCAAATTAATATTTTTGTTTTCTTCTGCAGTAGAATGTTTAATTTTTTCCCCAATATAATATGGCAGTCAATAGGGTATGCCTAATGCTGTTTTTGACATTAAGTTTCTTTACATGAAAAAATACATCTTAATATCTTCAAAATGTCTATTATGTTCCACTGAAGAGATAACGTCATATAGGTTTGGAGTGACATGAGGGAAATTATTAGCCTGGGAAAACCCAGACCACTTCCGGCAAATTTAGATTTGCTCTGCAAGTGGGTCTGGCAAAGAGCCCATTGAAACCCATTTCCAATCCGTCGAAATCGCGGCACCAATCAGAAATGTTGGGGCGGGCTTTACACGATGACGACAGAGCAGAGACGGTGACGCAGATTTTGTACATTACAAAGATGGATGCCGCCGTGGAACATCACAACATCACTCGTTCGAATCAGCTATCGCGTCTGTTTCAAGCGATTTAAAATTGTCATTTTCGTATTTCGTAACACAAACAGAGAATTGCTGAGAGTCTCGAGATGTTTCTCCGTCGCTCTGCATACGTCATGTCATTCATCGCTCTGATTGGTTTTAGATCTATCCGACGTCCGTTGGTGACGCCCCTGTGGAAATGAATTGTCTATGGAGCTTTGCCAGACCCTAACTCAGTTACAACTGAGAGTGGTCTGGGTTTTTCCAGGCTAGGAAATTATAGCATAAGACACAAAATGAATTTTCAACTTTGGATAAACTACCCTTTTAAATGCGTGTAAACATAAGGTGGCATAACTTTACAATGTTGTGTCTTTTTTCTTCACAGGAAGAAGAGATAGCAGCATGTCAGCTAGAAAGTGCAAAGAGCTTGATAGCTGTCTGGGTAGTTCACATGTATTGACTTACCTCAAGAATCAGTGGATTTGTTTTGGAGATTTGTGGTCCAATTTTGGCAGGTCATTCTATCAGCATAACAGCGAAACCAACAACAAGGCAGAGAGGTCAACTATTTCATTACATTTTAAAATATAGTGTAAATAACATGATAATTCTGACAAATATTCATTAAGGATGTTCTAAATTTCTTAACTTTTGTACACAGATTTTTGATGAAGTACCAGTTTCTTAAAGGGGTCATGAACTGCATTGTTTTATTGTTTCATAACGTTTCCTGGGGCGCACTTATAATGTTATCTAGCTGGGGGCCAGGAGGAGGTGGGCAGTGACTGGCCATCACTGCCGACCCGTCAACTGGAGGGTGTTGTGGTTAAGGGTCGAAACACACCATGAAAGTTCTCCTGGCTGAAAGCTACACAGTCATGCACTTCAGTCAGTGACTGAGTTAGTAAGCATCAGTAGATGTATCCAATAGTATTTCCCCTGGGACACCAGTGACTTCCAGGAAAGGCTGGATGGCAACCAAGGAAGATTGGTGACGCTGGAAAGACAGATGACCTCCAGGAAAGACTGGCGTGGGTGGGCGAGGCTAGCAACCTCGATCACAGCACTCGCAAGAGGGCACCAACCAAAGCTACAAAACGGAATAATGAGCAATACCCCCAGGGTCTCCCGAGAGGGGGGGAGGATGAGAGACCCAACAGGACAGACACAACGGTTACGGCTACGGAAAACACAAGGATAATGAGACGGCTTACCCAAACAACGCATACAGGGGAAGTGTTGGAAATAAAGTGCCACTGCGGGAAGCTTTGCAAGAACACAAGGGGACTTAAAATACATAAATCCAAGACCCAATGTGGAGAAGGGAAAAAGCAGATGCAGCGCATAGTGGAGACACTAAGTGAGACGCAGGAGGACTCCAGTCAGGAAGCACCCCACAGCACAGGAGACCTCTTAGCACCTGCTCCATCCCAAAGCCACAGGAGGGACTCTCCTAACACTACCTCAGGCACCCAACCTATGACAGAGAAAGTGAGATGGCCCCAATCAAACAACAACACTGCATGGAACCAACTAGATGGGGACCTAGACAGAATGCTTGAGGCCGCTTTAGCAGGAACAGCCGAGAAGAAAATCGACAGTATGACAACAATCATCATCACCATGACCAGAGAGCACTTTGGCACAGAAGAGAGAAATGGTAGCAGCGGAACTCAGGTAAATCAGCCAAACAGGAGGGAAAGAGAGATCTTACGATTGAGGAGAGAGATCAAGACCCTCAATAAGCAGTTCAGAATAGCAAGTGCTGAAGTCCTTGCTTATCCCCATCACAAAAATTATTAATCAATCTATTTCTGTGGGGGAATTCCCAAATGCTTGGAAATTATCTATTGTTTCCCCTTTATTTAAATCAGGAGACAGACACATTATTTCCAATTATAGACCTATCAGCATTTTGCCAGTCATTTCTAAGGTTTTAGAAAAATGGGTGTCTCAACAGATTAGGAATCACTTGAATAATTCAGTCTTTTCCCTTCATCCATTACAATTTGGATTTAGGACAAATCACTCCACTGAGACAGCAAACTGTTTTTTTATCGAAAATATTAAATCATTGCTTGATAGGAACAAGGTTGTTGGAGCTATTTTTTTAGATCTTAGGAAAGCCTTTGACACTGTTAATCACAATATTCTACTGTCTAAACTATCTCATTTTAATTTCTCAGATAATGCTCTAAAGTGGGTAGCCTCTTATCCTTTTCAACGATCACAAGCTGTACGTATTGGCAGCTATTATTCTGAACCTCTTCAGTTGTCCACTGGAGTGCCTCAAGGGTCTATATTGGGCCCCCTTTTGTTTTGCATGTATATTAATTACTTGCCAAGTGCGTGCCCAGAAGTGAGAGTTCAAATGTATGCAGATGACACTGTTTTATATATACATGGAACAACAAAAGCAGAAGTGGCTGCCAAACTTATGAATGCTATGGTTAAAATTAGTGAATGGTTAAACCACTGTAGCCTGCAGTTAAATCTTTCCAAAACAGTTGGTATGTTTTTTAGTAAAACCACCAACTCTGCAGTCGATCCGGACATTTTTATTACTGGTGAAAAAATTCAAATTGTCTCAGAATTTAAATATCTTGGCATTATCATTGACTCCAAACTTAAGTTTAATTCTCATATTTCAAATACTGTTAAGAAAGTAAAATTTTATTTATCTAATTTTCGATATATCAGGAATTCAATGTCTACCCAAGCGGCCAAAATGTTTATGCACTCTATGATATTTTCGCATTTGAATTATTGTCTAACTACTTGGTCTCAGGCCAACCACTCCGCCTTGCTCCCAATACAGACTATATATAAACAAACGCTAAAATTTTTTGATAAGAAACCACGTCATTTTCATCATTGTAAGATTTTATCAAAATATAATTTGTTGAGTTGGGAAAACTTTGTTAAGTTCTCAAATGGCTGTTTAGCATATAAAATTCTCAATGGCCTGGGCTCCACCAACTCTTAGTGAGTTTCTGAGTTTAAGATCAGAAAACAGTCGTCTCACTAGAGGTACATTTAGAAGGGACTGTGTGATTCATTTCAGGAAAACTGCTTTTAGTCAGTCTGCTTTCTCCATTAAAGCCTCAAAAGAATGGAATGACATCCCAACGTCAGTTAGAGAAGTAAATAGTTATTATGGATTTCGTTCTTCTTTTAAAATTTGGCTTTTTAGTATGCAAATATGTCAACATTGAATGATTTTTCTCTCTTTCTTTTTTTCTCTTCTTCTCTCTGCTGATTTTAGAATTTGTAGGGTTTGTTGTATTTCTGTATAATCTATGTTTTGCTTAAATTGTTGTATTGACATTGTATTTTTAGGTTGCCTATTATACATCTGGCCTAGGACTGCAGATGAAAACTAGCCTTTTGGCTAACTCTGGCATATTTTGACTTGTCATGTTAATATGCATTGTCCTTGTAATAAACTAAACTAAAAAAAAAGAAAAAAAAGAAAGGAAGGGCATAAAAGATCTAACCAGCGGACTTCGAGGGCAGCTCCGTAGACTGAGAAGGGCAGAAAGGTCTCTGAAACTGAGGAAGGATAAGGAGGTCAAGCGGGCTCAGTTTGTTAAGGACCCATACAGGTTTACCAAAACCCTGCTGGGGGAAGCAAGATCTGGAAGACTGACCAGCCCTAAGGAAGTCGTAGAGGAGTTCCTGAAGGAGAGCCACTGTGACGCCCTCAGGAACCAAGCCTGTGATACTCACCCAAAGATCAGCAGAACTGCTGAAACTCCTGAGGAAGAGCTTGATACCAGTGCACCAACATGGAGAGAAGTCCAGGACATTGTGAAGAAGGCCCGTTCAGCATCGGCCCCAGGACCAAGCGGTATACCTTATAAAGTGTACAAGAGATGCCCAATGCTCCTCCGCAGGCTATGGAAACTATTGCGGAGGATATGGATAAAAGGTATCATTCCAGCATCCTGGAAAAAAGCAGAGGGGTGTTTTGTGCCCAAGGAAATGGACTCCTCCAACATCAGTCAGTTCTGAACCATTTCTCTCCTAAGTGTCGAATGCAAGATATTCTTTTCTATCCTGGCAAAAAGGATGACTACCTACATGGTGAAGAATAAATATGTCGATACATCAGTCCAGAAGGGCGGCATTCCAGGTTTCTCCGGGTGCTTAGAACATACAGGCATCCTCAATCAGCTTATCCGGGAGGCCAAGGAGAAGAAAGGAAACCTAACGGTTGTCTGGCTCGACTTGGCTAACGCGTACGGTTCAATCCCGCATGGTCTCATCAATACAGCTATGGAACACTACCATATCCCCCATCACACCAGGGGTTTAATTACCAGCTACTTCAGAGGATTCAAACTACGGTTCAGAACTGCCCACTTCACAACCCAGTGGCAAGTCCTGGAAAAGGGAATTGTGACAGGCTGCACCATCTCCCCCATCCTATTTGTCATGGGTATGAACCTGCTCATTACAGCTGCAGGAAAGGAATCCAAAGGGCCATTAATGGAGTCTGGCACCCGCCAACCTCCAATAAGAGGCTTTATGGATGACTTTACTTTAACAACTTCAACCCATGTGCAGGCAAGATGGATTCTGAAGGCTCTTGATGATGTGGCAACATGGGCTCGGATGAAGTTTAAACCAAGGAAATCAAGAAGTATGGTAATCAGAAGTGGGAAAGTGACCAGCAAGTTCCAGTTGCAAGTACAGGGTGAGACAATACCATCAATTGAGGAAAACCCAATTAAGTGCCTAGGGAAATGGTACGATGCATCTCTGACCGACAGATGCAACGTTTCCAGGACCGAGAAACAGGCAGACGCGTGGCTGAGCAAGATTGAGGGGTCAGGACTGCCAGGGAAGTTTAAAGCATGGCTCTTCCAGCACGGTCTGCTACCACGACTCATGTGGCTACTGACAATCTATGAAGTACCTTTGAGAGCAGTGGAAGGAATCGAGAGGCGAGTGAACAAACATCTTCGCAAGTGGCTCGGAATCCCGCCAAGCTTCACGTCAATAGGGCTATACACCAGGTCTGGTCAGGTACAGCTACCCCTATCATCAGTGGTGGAAGAGTTCAAGGTGGCAAAGTGTCGGGTTGTGATGATGTACCAAGACTCCGCTGATGAAAAAGTCAGAAGAGCAGGTGTCACTACAAGATCAGGACGCAAATGGGCGGCTGAAACATCAGTGGCACAAGCTGAAAGTGCATTGAAGCTGAAGGACATCATTGGGAACCCATGCGTAGGGAGGCAAGGTCTTGGATCCACCCACTTCCAGCAGTGGGGAAAAGCAGACCCAAGGCAGAGAAGGGGTATGATTCAAGCCGAGGTCCGCCACCTGGAGGAAGAAAGGCGCAGGTCTAGGGCCGTTGAACTTGGAACACAAGGTGCCTGGACAAAGTGGGACCTGCCGAAGCGGAAGATCACGTGGCCTGAGATCTGGAGACTGGAGCCCTTTCGTATCTCCTTCCTGCTCCGTTCAGTGTACGACACCCTTCCATCACCAACAAACCTCCACAGATGGGGAATGAGGGAAGACCCATTGTGTAGGCTATGCGGAGGGAGGGGAACAATGGCGCACATACTGGCAGGATGCAAAACAGCTCTTAGCCAAGGAAGATACAGGTGGCGCCACGACAAGGTTCTCGGTGCACTGGCGGACATCTTGGAGCAGGAGAGGCAGAAAAAGCGTAAGACTAGTACAAGGCCGGCAACAGTCATTCAGTTCATCAGAGAAGGGGAAAAACCATCAGCCCACAAGAAGAACAAAAAGAGCCTCTTGCAAGCAGCACAATCCTAGGAGATGAGGGTGGACTTGGCAAGGAAACTAGTCTTCCCCCAGGTTGTGCAAACATCACTGAGACTGGACATGGTCTTATGGTCTGAGGAGGCAAGGAAAATAATCCTGATTGAACTGACGGTCCCGTGGGAAGATGGGTGCGAGGAGGCCTATGAACGGAAAGCCACCAAGTATCAGGACCTCGTTGAGCAGTGCAGGGCCAAAGGGTGGCAGACCTGGCTATTCCCGGTTGAGGTCGGGTGTAGGGGAAGGGAGAGGAAGGCAGCTGTCCGTAGGTTGGGTGAGGCAGCAGAAAGAGCGTCTTGCTGGCTCTGGAGTAGGAGGGAGGAATCTAGCTGGGGGCCAGGAGGTGGGCAGTGACTGGCCATCACTGCCGACCCGCCAACTGGAGGGTGTTGTGGTTAAGGGTCGAAACACCCCATGAAAGTTGGACACCACCTGACGACATCTTCTCCTGGCTGAAAGCTACACAGTCATGCACTTCAGTCAGTGACTGAGTTAGTAAGCATCAGTAGATGTATCCAATAGTTAGTATGATCATGCTTTTTTTATCTTGCCAGCCATTTCTACGTATAATAATATTAAACCATTTGTCTGTGATGTATTTTTGCTATTCGCAAAAATACATCACACGCACAACACGACAGCCCTGCTTAATGAGTGACGATGGACGACAGAACTAAACATTCAAACGTAGCCTGGTTACGCTTTAGATCTGTGATATTAGTCTGATTTTATTTTAGATTTCGACTTCCAAAGATTATAAAAATAATATATTGAGGAAAAACCATTAAAAACTATAGCTGCATTCTGTCTAGCGAACTTAACGACAAAATCAGCCAGATCGGTGATTATTGTAACATGCAGTCTAGCTACTGTTGCTAAATTGCGGGACGCATTTAATAATAAAAGGAGCTATTAAAAGCACAAAAATCTGCGCAAGAGATGCTGTTCCCAAGGCGGAGCGCTCCGAAACAGACCGAGACGAAACAAGCAAATTATACTTTGGGTTTCATGTGCGCATCTAAACTTTAAAATGTACACAAAAATATGTCAACATGACCAGCTTGGAGATTCACTTAGGCCCCGTTTACACGTCCATTTTTTGAAAATATTACTGCGCCAATGAAGATATTACTGCGCCAAGTCGAAGTGCTCCCAAGCACTTGCTATGGTATTCCGCCATACAATATAGTTATCCATTTTACATGCTTAGAAAAACGCAACGTTTTGTTTTGTGTCACCGTCCTAGGTCGAGTTACACTAGTAACTGTATTTAAATAGGGAAAATGTGGAGGTGTTTGGTAGCTTCTCTGCTTGGCCCCTATTGAATGAACTGGGCTAAGCTAAGTGCTAAAAAAGTTTCGCCGCAAGACAGAGCGATTTAGTGCATGCACTGAGACGAGAGAGGTATGTATCAACTCGTCTTAGTTAAAGGGGTGGTAAAGTATGATTTCACTTTTATAACTTTAGTTAGTGTGAAATGTTGCTGTTTGAGCATAAACAACATCTGCAAAGTTACAACGCTCAAAGTTCAAAGCAAAGGGAGATATTTGCTTTTAAAGAAATCGTTTTTAAAGACTACAACAAACGGCTGGTAGAGACTACACAACATTCCTCCAGGTTTAGTGACATCAGCAAGTCTAAAATGTACATAAACCCCGCCCCCAGGAACACGCAGTCCATGTTGAGAAGAGGAAAAGTTATAAGAGTACATTTGTGAGTCAGCTCAAACTTTAGCATCCATCTTTTTACTCTGTGCATCTCACAAAAGTTCCTATACGAGCGATTTATAGATTACCATGACAGAATATCCTAATTGAAGATACTCCACATCAGCAACATTCATCAACTAACCTTTCAGAGACGTCCTGTTGCTTCTACATGTCGTCACCTCTTCTTGAGTCTCTCCATCTTTGTCTGACTCCGTTTTGACATTAAAGGCAGAACAGTTTCTGTCATTTTAGTGTGTCTGCGTGAGGTAATCGCAGCTGCTAACACACATGAGCTCTTGAAACCCCGCCCTCTGTGCAGCTCATTTGCATTTAAAGGGCCAGGCACAAAACGGTGCGTTTTTGCAAATCCTCAAAAAGTGACACTTTTAACATGCTTTATAAAAATATCTGTGGGGTATTTTGTGCTAAAACTTCACACACACACTCTGGGGACATCAGATATGTATTTTACATCTTGTGAAAATGGCATTTTACCACCCCTTTAAGGGAATAACATAGTTTAATATGAAAAAACTGTGGAGAATCCCTTTAAAGGGGAAGCAGTGGCCCTGTCCCAAATGGCACCCAAAACACTCGCAGTTCCTCTGAGTACACACTTTCGTGACGTTTTGACTGTCAGGAAGAAGTCTGCTGCGGAGCTTGCGTCAGTGCAGGCTCGGCAAAAGTGCGCATCAAGGGTGCAAATCGACCGCAAAGTGGGCGCTCGCGAGCACCCTTCTGATAGCTAAAATGACAAATGGGACACCCTATGGTCTCACGGACTTAACGGGGAGCCATTGTAAGTCCACAAGACCGAAAGTGCATATGAAGTGTGCCATTTGGGACAGGGCGAGTCTAATAAACATGCTTAACCTTTTACAGTTTTGGAAGTGTTTGTGTTATATTTCTTTTTTATATATGAAGTCTTTTTTTGTGCTTATTCTATTATAGGCTACTGCGCTTTTTCCTCCCAAAAAAAAATACTTTAAAAGATAGGCTACAAGTAAATGTCGTTTTTTACAAAAATCAGGAAATTATTTATTATTTTGAAAAATTAAGTTTAAACACAATGCAATGCATCCTGCAGTCCCGTTTAGTCAGTTGAACCCGCTATGAATCATGGGAAATAGAATGGGCGAAGAATAAGGAAGATAACATGAAAACTCCATCTCATCTCCTCCAAGTTCAAAATCGTCCGACATCGTTGTTGTACCTTTTAACTTCCTTTTTTTGTAAACGGCGTTTGACTTTGTTTGCACATTCAACTTGTAAACATTGACTCCCGCCTACGTCAAGCGTGACCTTTTCAGCGTAATTGTGTATTACATGACGTCACGAACGTGCATCACAGAACAGAGCAAGGCGAGCATTTGTGCTTATACAACTTAAACTTTTTTATTTATTTTTTAAATGAGCAATCGTTTCGCTAGATAAGACCCTTATTCATCATCTGGTATCGTTTAAAGCCCTTTGAAGCGGCACTGACCCGTTTGGGGCCCATTGAAGTCCATTATATGGAGAAATGTTTTCATCAAAAACCTTAATTTCTTTTCGACTGAAGAAATAAAGACATGGGGGTGAGTAAATTATCAGCAAAAGTTTTTTAAAAAGTGAACTAATCCTTTAATTTAGTTGTATACATACATTTTACCATATAGGCTAGCTGGGTTTTACATGATTATTTTGGTGGTGGTATCCTAAAATAAATTGTCACGTGTTTATCTTTCTTCTTCTCACCGCTTCCTGATGGTTTAGATGATAATTACTTGAGTCGCCTCCTGTCGTTTTAAAGAATAGTACAACGGCGAGCGCGTCAAGTATAAACGCCTTGACCATTTGCAGAGGTGCGCGCGCTATCTGCGGAGACTCGCGCTGCGGAGCCAGGCGAAAGTATAAACAAGGCTTAATACTCCGCTCCGTTCGCTCTCTGTCTCATTCATCTCAACTTGACGCTGTTTGTTTGTACATGTTGAAGGCTACAGAGTCCTCTGATTAGCTAGAATACGTCATGGTAACCTTCCTCTGATTGGGTAAAAAAAAAAAAAATCCTACCAGCAGCAATTTTTCCATTGGTGGAATCTGCCTTACAACATCGATTTCATTGGCCTTTTTATGCAGTGGTATTGACCAACAGCGAAGTGTGTATATAATACAAACTGGATATCACTGTTTTCAGCGGAATCTGTGGAAGACGGCAAAAAAACCGCACCTCTCTATCATTAATAGTTTTTAAGATAATTGCACATTTGTAAAAGTATGTCATTTTGGGCGGTACCACCCAATTCGTCCCCAGAGGGTTAAACACATTACACAAATACACATTTAGCGGTTTGAGAAGATGATGCTAATTCCCAGCCACCATTCAAGATGGCCATAAGTGCACAGTGGTTACTGTAACTCTTTCTTCTGGACTAAGCTCCAGATTTAAGTACTCTAACCTTTCACACATGAAAAAAAGAGTCTGGCATCAAGACAAATCGAACTATGTATGTTGCTGTTTTAATTATATCTTTATCCTGATAATAATTGTGTCATTCTTTTTTATGGTTACAATGCTGCAGGGCAGCTCCTAGAAAAAAAACCTCTCACTTTGTCTCTATAGTTCTGTCTTTCCCCTGTCCCGCCCCCCACTCTGTCTCTGCAGTTAGCCAGGATGTCTTGTGCAATGAGTGTGAAAGGAGCCCAGATTTAACAGTTGCGGTCCAGTGAAACCACTTCATTTCAGGACCTGCCGCTCCCATCTGCCTCCCTCTTGTCCTGGAATTTGTCTCCGTGCCTCAGAGAGAGCCACAATTGTTATGAAACATATCATGCATCAAGATCAGAGGCTGTTATCCCCCAGAAGCTCTATGTTTCAATGACATTTCTGAGTAGCTCACAGCACTGCTCCTTATGTGCACCACAAGAAAACCTAGTATGATTTATCTAGAGGGAGAGATGAACTCTGACTTTTCAGGTCCTGTACACCAACAAACAAGGGCAGGCCTTATCTCTGTGCCCAGTTAAAGGAATCGAGATTTAGGGCATTGAGGTCAGAGATCTCCACCAGGAACCTGGGCCTAAAGACTTGATAAGCTCAATGGCTCTGACTAAGATACACTTTCAAACAACAATAGCTCATTAATCACTGTTAGGTCCCCCAGCTGGCCACCAAAGGAGAGTTCCTGTTCACAGTTCCATGGGAAAGTGCTGTGCTTTACACAGCACTTAAAAAGAGATGTTTTAAGAAGCAGGCTCAGAAAGGAAGGCCGTGGGAGTCTTGATTTTGTGTGATATTGGTTCTAAAGTCCAAATGGGATACAAATATGCATATGCAACAAAACAAAAGGTTAAATGCTAATTTGACATGTCAGAATTAAAACCCAATTTTAGAACAATGCATAGAGTCACTCTCCCAGGTGAGCTGGAACATTTATTCATAAATAAATAGCATCACACGAGCGGGAGCACTGACAGTGATAGTCTATTTCTGATTTTATTATTGTTTGAACTAGACTGTGTTTTAATGCATAGACTGTAAAAAAATATCGACGTAGTGTCCGTGAAGTCACCCGTAGGTTTTTGAAGAGCATTTTTGAAGCCTACAGTGGGCGGAGCCGACCATCGCCATCTTGGCCTCGCGTCACCGCTCGTCACTCCCGGATAACAGAATATGGGCAAAGAGGCGGAGCTGAGGAGCCTGGCTATCTGAAACCACGCCCACCTAGCTCGACGTTATCGAGTTAGCTCAGGCTTGGGAGCTAATGCTATATGGCACTCACAGTACCAAGTCTGTGACTACACAGGGCCTCGCGCTAAAGTGACATCCATCCATCCATCTTCTTCCACTTATCCGGGGCCGGGTCGCGGGGGCAGCAGTCTAAGCAGAGATGCCCAGACTTCCCTCTCCCTAGCCACTTCCTCTAGCTCTTCCGGGGGGACACCGAGGCGTTCCCAGGCCAGCCGGGAGACATAGAGAGAGAGAGGAGGCGTGTTCCGGCGCAAAAGTTCCCTGGTGCTATTTTCCAGTTTTAAAAAGCAATTCCGCCACTGACCAGGAAAAACCCAGTCTAAAGACAGTGGCGCGTTGTGCGCTAGTCATATGGTATTTTAAGGGCGCGTGCTTGGCCATAATGTAGCGTGTTAACGCGCATACACTTTGATTCTCTAATATAAACAGACGCAGCAGTTTTCATTTTTGCAAATCATACATTATTACAAGGACGAATATTAACACAAAAGGGAAATCATTGTTGTGTCCGTGAAGATGTGAAAAAAAAATCTATCTAGATAAAAACAAAACAAAAACTAGATTAGGCTACACATTTACCCAAATTATACGCCGGTTTAACCCTCTGGGGTCGGCAAACGCGCGGGCGCGTTTTGCTCGTTTTTTTTTTACATAGCAGCAAAATAGACCTAAAATACTCCGTCAGTTTTGGTCATACAGCCTTAAGAAATATGAAAAAATAAGCTGTTAAATGTCTACTTTTTTATGTGTCAATTTACAATCGAAATAAAACATTGTGCTTTTGTAAAATAAAGAAAGTAAACAGGGAGTGCTTTATGCCTCTCCGTCTCCGTGAACTTTTTTTCTGAAGCACGTCTCTAAACTCAAACAAAACTCAGCGAATACTTATTCACTCAGACATGAGATATATATCTCTATAATCATTTAAGTGTGTAGTTTTAAATGATCTAATTCAAAACTAAAATAAATAGTCTCTGTTTATATAATCTATATATAAAGAGCACGAGATCAGCCGTTCTCATTATCGTTCTGGCAAGCTCATTACTCTGCTAATGTGACACACCCATGGAGAGCGCGCGCTATTGAAACACAGATAATCTGAGGCAACACATGCAAACCAGTCACCGCCCACAACAGCTGGAAAACACACTCGCTGTGAGGAATAATAATATCGTGATAATCCTGGAAATTTTACCTCAAACGTGCTGGAATAGCCTCACAATGGATCCAGCTGCAGATCATCAGTAAGTGCTTTGTTCTAATCGCGATATGAAATGGTGTCTGTAAACAGCAAAAGACTGTTTAAATTTGAATCGCGTTTCTGTGTTTGAATGAATGAACGGCACATATGCATGTTGTTGTTTAGCTACTACAGCTCGCGCGTGTCTGTGTGAATGAATATCGCTTTTAGCAAACTATCTATATTGCCTACTGAGATGAGTAAAAATCGACTGAATACGTTGAAATAAAATGTCTTTGTATAAGCAAAATATTAAACTGCAAATTAACTGTCATGGTTCTGGGCTCTTTCTGTTCCTCTACCTCCCTCTACTGGTCTTTTTGTTACACTCACATTAGTTCCACCGCATCAGCTGAACCACATTATCTCCTCTCATCTACTTTGATTAGGGCTCACCTGCTCTCTATATCGTTAATCATCTTTGCTACATAGGTCCCCTTTTCTCCCTGCTCTTCGTCAGATTCTTGATGTTTATACCCCGAGAATACACGCACCTCTCGTGTCCTTGTCCTGTCGTGTCCTGTTGTGAGTGTGTTCTACCACCTGTGATCTCATCTACGTTGATAACCTGTTACGTTTGCTCTGCACTGTGTACAGCTTCGCTTACGAGATCGGGTTCGGCTGCATCATCTCCGCTCTGAGGCGCTGACGAGGACGGTGGGCTGTGAACGCCAATACCCACGCTCCTCCCGCTAGTTTGCAAGGAGACCTGAAGAGCAGACTTTATTTCCTCAAAGACTGTTTAAGTTTTATTCTTACTGTGCCTGCCAGAGCGGCTACCTTTCTGTTTATATATTACCTGATTAAAGTGACCATTTCATTTCATCTCGCAATTGGGTCCTCATCTCCTTCTCCACTCCATCACATTAACATTTATGCCCTAATATATATTATAAAAGACAATATGTTACAAACGAAATATGAAAGACAACATTTCGTTTTGGATAGATTATAAAGTTTTTACTGCCACATCAAAACCTAATTTACAAGGTGCAAACAAAATCTTAAAAGGTCAATATAAGCCTTCTCTTTAAATTATTTTTGTGTTTTATTAGTGACACATTTGGGGAGAGGATAGCCTACATATGGCAAAACTTTCTGAAAATACGAATGAGAATTAACTGCACAATTACTAGAAATGTTTACCTTGGATATTATACAATTTGCAAGAATACAAAGTTTGTGGCAAAATACACTTTTTTTTCAAGATGTTTCCAACTCTGAACCAATTCTGTAGTAATATATATATATATATGTGTGTGTGTGTGTGTGTGTGTGTGTGTGTGTATGTATGTGTGTGTATGTATGTATATGTGTGTGTGTGTGTGTGTGTGTGTGTGTGTGTGTGTGTGTATGTATATGTATGTGTGTGTATGTATGTATATATGTGTGTGTGTTGTCTTGACACACTCAGTGAAAGACTCATTAGTATGCAGCATTAGCAGGTCTTTGTCTTCTTTGTTTTTGGGGTCCTTGAGATGTTTTGACATGCCCTGATATTTGTATTTTTTTCAGTTGCTTATAAATATATTAATGGCAAAGGTGTAATTACACTCTTTTTAGCACGAACATGGCTATCATAATATGTGAGCAACATGCATGTACATGTTTGCATTTTTGAGAGAATATTATTAATGCGTGGTTATTCAAAAAACTCAAACTCAAATTTTCTGATATAAGACCACAAACGACCAACTTCACATATTCCCACAATACTTTTGACTAATGGATGTTGTCGGTTAAAGTGTTTACTTCAAAATGATCTGAAAATCATCCAGGCTAATCGTTCACATTAAACAATAGATTGATTTAAATTTTGTAAGACACTTTTTGTTTGGAAAGGCAATATGCAGGTGAGCGTGAATGATCCAACAAGGTCATGAATAATGTCTAATTCACACCTGAAGACAAAGACCTGCTAATGCTGCATACTAATGAGCATTTCATTCAGGTGTCACTGAGCCACAAGAAAGAATGCAAAGAGAACACACACACATACACACACACACACACACACACACACACACACACATATATACATACACACACACATATATACATACACACATACACGCATACATACATACATACATACATACATACATATATATAACTACAGAATTGGTTCAGAGTTGGAAACATCTTGAAAAAAGTGTATTTTTCCACAAACTGTGTAGGCCTATGCTTGCAAATTTTATAATATCCAAGGTAAACATTTCTAGTAATTGTGCGGTTAATTCTCATTCGTATTTTCAGAAAGTTTTGGATGTAGGCTATCCTCTCCCCAAATTTGTCACTAATAAAACAAAAATAATTTAAAGAGAAGGCTTATATTGATTTTAAGATTTTGTTTGTACCTTGTAAATTAGGTTTTGATGTGGCAGTAAAAACTTTATAATCTATCCAAAACGAAATGTTGTCTTTCTACATATGTCTACATATTCTATATATGTAGAAAGACATATGTCTTTCTACATATGTCTTTCTACATATTATGTCTTTCTACATAATATGTTGCTTATACAAAGACATTTTATTTCAATGTATTCAGTGGATTTTTACTCATCTCAGTAGGCAATATAGATAGTTTGCTAAAAGCTAAATTCATTCACACACAGACACGCGCGAGCTGTAGTAGCTAAACAACAACATGCGCGTTCATTCATTCAAACACAGAAACGCGATTCAAATTTAAACAGTCTTTTGCGGTTTACAGACACCATTTCACATCGCGATTAGAACAAAGCACTTACTGATGATCTGCAGGATCCGTTGTTAGGCTACTCCAGCACGTTTGAGGTAAAATTTCCAGGATTATCACGATATTATTATTCCTCACAGCGAGTGTGTTACCAGCTGTTGTGGGCGTTGACTGGTTTGCATGTGTTGCTCCAGATAATCTGTGTTTGAATAGCGCACGCTCTCCATGGGCGTGTCACATTAGCAGAGTAATGAGGTGCCAGAACGATAATTAGAACGGCTGATCTCTCGCTCTTTATATATAGATTACATAAACAGAGAATATTTGTTTTAGTTTTGAATTAGATAATTTAAAACTACACACTTAAATGATTATAGATATATATAGCTCATGTCTGAGTGAATAGTATTTGCTGAGTTTTGTTTAAGTTTAGAGACGTGCTTCAGAAAAAAAGTTCACGGAGACGGAGAGGCAGAAAGCACACCCTGTATATTTTCTTTATTTTACAAAAGCACAATGTTTTATTTCGATTGTAAGTGGACACATAAAAAAGTACACATTTAACAGCTTATTTTTTTCATATTTCTTAAGTCTGTATGACCAAAACTGACGGAGTATTTTAGGTCTATTTTGCTGCTATGTAAAAAAAACCGAGCAAAACGCGCCCACGCGTTTGCCGACCTCAGAGGGTTAAAAGACATAGCTACAAGTGAGACTGTATCATGATTCTGTACAGCTATTCTGCTAGTTGAAAATGTATTATGCAGTAACTTACAATATTACTCTGTGTGTGACCATGATTTATGTGCATACATGTCAGTTACTCTTTGATTACAGTCTATGGTCCGTCAGCACGCCATCGCTCGTCAAGTTTGTAGAGAGCTTTATTAATCAGTCCATTGTAGCAATACTGACTTTGAGTATAAATTGGGGAAATTAGCACTCAAATGGGAAATTAAATATTCATGGTTTTGATGAATATTATTTGTATACGCTCTAAAATGGTTCCAAATATGGGCTTATACCGTTTTGACCATATGAATATGTATCAGGATCACTCCGGACAATATGCATACAGAGAAAAGGAATGATCTTAATCAGTCGTACTTGGAAATACAACTTTTAACCATTAATGCGTATAACATACAATATTAACCTCAACACTTCGATCCGTCTAGCTTTTGGCAAGCAAAATTACATCCATATGGCCATTAATGGAGATAACTTACCCCCCACGAGATTAGATCGGGAATATTTAAACTATGCAATGTTTAAAAGTGTGGTAGAGCGTTTTTAAAAGGTAGCATAGAAGATCTGATTTTCAGGGACTTCAGATCTTATGGATTCATAAACACATGTGAACTCAGGCAAAGATTAAATGAAGTTTAATAAAAGACACTTTGAAATACATATACGATCAAAAGTGTATCTTTAACAATATGCATAAACAAGACAAAGGATGATAAAACGATTACGTAGCGTGTATATATAGTACCACGATATTAACCAAGGGATGGAGAGAGAGAGAGAGAGAGAGAGTGAGATATGAGAGAGAGAGAGAGAGAGAGAGAGAGAGAGAGAGAGAGAGAGAGAGAGAGAGAGAGAGAGAGAGAGAGAGAGAGATTACACAGTTTAAGGAATACTTTCAATAATCAAGAGACCGGAGGATTCTCAGACAACCTTCACTAGCTTTGTTTCAGAGACCAGATTGGGAATTAGCCTACTGTGTTTGTCGTTGGAAAGTCGTCTGGTGCTCGCGCTGTTTCTTTGAAGCCTCGCGGGTTTCCGGGTTGCGTCACGTGGTTGTTTTGACGCAGGGTGGAGGCGCTAAGCTTTCGCTCGTTAAAACGCTGGATCAAGGAAGTAGCTTTAAAACTTGTATAAAAATAAAGACTTAGTCTTAGAAACGGAAAGTAAACGGAGAGCAAGGCTCTCTTGAAGCGGAGTTAAAGCTAAGAGTTAGGGAGACTAGCTGTTTAGACTAGAATCAGAGACTAGAGTGGTAAACTAGAATTGAAGAGCGGAAGACGAAGAGATGAACTTCTTGGCTCGTCTCCAAAATATGAATGAAACCGGAGCACGCCCATTCTGGGCCTGGGAGCCAATCACGAGTGGGGATTCTGTGGCGCCAAGAATCCCTTTGTCTGTATGGCACGCCTATTCAGCGCGTGGGGAGAGGTTAGAGTTTATCCTGACATTATTCTACACATCGGTAAATGTTTAATAATGCATAATAGGTTGTTTCTCAAAACAGATTCGAATTCGTCTAATTTCCTGATTTACAATCATACCAAATTTGCTATCGTGTAGATAATGTTAAAGCGAACTATATTGATTTTTGAGTATTACGCGCATCTATTGGTCGTTTTCAATCCAGTAAACGTGCGTTCTTCTTCAAATTCTGCATACATGTTAACCGTATTTTCAAACAGATTGTTGCATTTTCACAAAAGCGTTTTTCTTCACTTTTAGAGTTCTCTGCGTGTGTTTCTGTTCTTCACCCCCCACCGTGTGTGTGTGCGTGTGGGACGAAGGGGCGCGCAGTTGGCCTGTTGACCTACAGGGGTGTAAACATATGTCTGTGTGTGTGTGCGTGCGGTTTTATAACAATACATGAAGGGAACTTTCACTACGGGGAGTCCCTGTGAAAGAACCCAGACGCGGTGTGTGCGTCTTCACCTGACGATAAATTAAATTAAAACTCCGGGGTATCTCACCTTATCTTTCAGCGAATCAACTAAAAGCTTTCAGCACGCATTTAATGTCTCTGACAAAAAGGGAGAAGGCACTTTAGAATGCATTAAATCACAAAGTCTGTGTTTTGTCTAAGTTTTAGCAAAATGTCAAGAAACCTCTTAGCCATGCAATAAGTCAACAAAATAGAAACATGTATGCTTTATCTATCAACATCTGGCAATGGTGCTACACCATTTTAAATTCTGATTTTGGACGCATCTCAAATGGGTTAAACCATTGGTTCTCAAAGTGCGGCCCTGGCGGCCCGCGATAACATCTGATAATATTTGTAAAACTGTACATTGCTTTGAAAAAAATTTTTTTCGTTTAGTGGTGTTTAGCGGCATCTATAGGCATAAGCGGTAATTACGACCGATCGCACTTGACCTCACTCCCAGAAGGCATCAACGGAACGGTTGTCTGTAACGTTAGATGGAGATGATGCAGCGAGAGCCAGGGCGGGAGCACTTTGATGGCCATCAACAAATCCAAGCTGAGATCCAGGCTGACAGATTGCCATCTACATGCTGTCCTTCGTATCACAACGACGGAGATGGAGCCGGACATCAGAGGAATCGTGGCCAACCGAAAACAGCACCACAAATCCCATTGCAATTTAACCCTTTCACACGTAAGTTTAAAATATTCTAACTGACCCCCCAGCGTGAGTTTTTCAAGGCGACCGTTATTTAGAACCTGTCACTTTATCGTTTCCATGGTGACGCGTCATTGCTTGTCACGTGACACAGCGCAAACACAACACAGCACTGAATGAATGATGATCTGCTTTTATGTAATTTTCTCTTTTTGGTTCAAAATATTCAAAAATATGTTAGATGTAGCATGAAACACAGATATTCCGATTGTCAAATATGTGCATGTGGATGTGTTTGGTTGTTTAAACACTTTTATAACGATCGCGTTAGTTGAGCTGTATGCGCGATGGGCGGCGCCATGTTAGTTTGTGCCACAGGTCTGTTGGATTTACAACACGTCAATTCATCCACTTCTCACGAAATACATGAAAGTAAGTGGCAGGTTAACTGGGAGAAGAATAGGGTGACATGTAAAGCTACTTACACATTGTGTATCTGATATGAATAAAACGTGTCGTCTTATTATAATGAAAAGGATTATTATTGCCGCTTCCATAGACATCTGTGTGTATTTTACAAACTCAAATTCATTGGTTTGCTAGTACTTATGTGATTTGAAATGCCTGAAACCTAAAATAAACATTATGTGGTTGAAAACACTGAATAGTTATGATATATGACAAGCACTGAGCACGTCCGTCTCTGGCTCAGCGCCAGCCAACGCGCCAAAGCACATTTGAATTTAGCAGTTGATCACGTGATGCGCTGACCGTTCTAATCACACCGGTGTGATCGTACGCTCCAGGGACCAGCCAAGACTGATCACACCGGTGTGATCGTACGTGCGAAAGGGTTAAAAGGGTATGTTGACCAAGTAATCAATATTCAGTGTGATTTAATGACAAGCTTATTAATAGCCTCGTTTCCATTACCTTCAAATTTTTATCTAATTTCTGGTCATACAGAAAATATTAATACATTATTCGCAACTACTTTTATTTATGTGAACTCATAATAACAATAAAACGTTGTGCTTTTGTCAAATAAAATAAAACAATGTTTAAAAAAGTGTCAAAAAGTCATAAACAAAAATCTGAAAATTCGTCGATATTTACTTTTTTTGCGCAGCAGTTGGTGTTTCAAATTCAAATGTTGGTGTTCAAAAAGACGTTTTGAGAAGTGTCTCGTTTCAAAAAGACAACCATTCATTTTTCGTTTTTCAATTACGGATTAAAATAGATAGATAGGCTAATAATAGGGCAAAACATTTGCGCAAATCTGTAATAATGGAAACGCGACTGACAGGCAATGATATGATGATATGCATGATGATGATGACTTGTTTGGTAAGCTTCTATTTTAAAAGTTTCTCTCTTTCTGTTTTTCTGTGGTGCTTTGGTAGCTGGAATTGCCCCTGAATAAGGCCTATGCTGATAAGAAGCAAGGCACACTGAGACTGTTTGTTCTAAATAAGTTTGTACTTGAAATGGACTGCACACAGGACTGTTATATCCAAAATTTGTCTGTTGAGGGAAGAGAACCCTAGGGATTTTGTTTGAATTGCAATTTTTCTCAAGATTTTCACAAGTTTTGCCAGGTTTAGCCTCAGTTATAAATTAAAATGTATTTATTGCAATAAATTTAAACTGTAGAGATGCAACCTGGTCATTAAAATTATTTCAAATGGGATTTTCTCTTCAGTTTTCTTTTTCTCCCACGCCCCTTTGGCGGCCCTCAGTTCAATGTTGGGTTCCTAAATTGGCCCTCACCTATCAAAACTTTGAGAACCCCTGGGTTAAACCATAGATATTACCTATGAAGTTTAAGTAAATGCGGTAGAAATCCGCGCTCATTCAAGGATGTGCATTTATTGCATGGACAGAGAAAGCACAGACACCTGCAGGATTCCATCTGACGTTACATAAGCATGTTATAATTTGTTCCAGAGCAATGGTACCGCAGAACGAGTGTAGCCTCTATATCAGGGGTTCTCAAAGTTTTGATAGGTGAGGGCCAATTTAGGAACCCAACATTGAACTGAGGGCCGCCAAAGGGGCGGGGGAGAAAAAGAAAGAAAAAACTGAAGAGAAAATCCCATTTGAAATAATTTTAATGACCAGGTTGCATATCTACAGTTTAAATTTACTGCAATAAACACATTTTAATTTATAACTGAGGCTAAACCTGGCAAAACTTGTGAAAATCTTGAGAAAAATTGCAATTCAAACAAAATCCCTAGTGTTCTCTACCCTCAACAGACAAATTTTGGATATAACAGTCCTGTGTGCAGTCCATTTCAAGTACGAGAGAGAGAGAGAGAGAGAGAGAGAGAGAGAGAGAGAGAGAGAGAGAGCGCAGAGAGAGAACAGAGAGACAGACAGACAGAGAGAGAGAGAGGGAGAGAGAGAGAGAGAGAGAGAGAGAGAGAGAGAGAAAACAGAGAGACAGACAGAGAGAGAGAGAGAAACTTTTAAAATAGAAGCTTACCAAACAAGTCATCATCATCATGCATATCATCATATCATTGCCTGTCATGGTGCGTTCACACCGGACGCGAATAGCGCGTCAGGCGCGAGTCATTTCAATGTTAAGTCAATGCAAAGACGCGTTACGCGCGTAAAACGCGTGTAACGCGTCTTTGCATTGACTTAACATTGAAATCACTCGCGCCTGACGCGCTATTCGCGTCCGGTGTGTGGGTGCAGTCAGTCGCGTTTCCATAGATTTGCGCAAATGTTTTGCCCTATTATTAGCCTATCTATCTATTTTAATCCGTAATTGAAAAATGAACGGTTGTTGTCTTTTTGAAACGAAACACTTCTCAAAACGTCTTTTTGAACACCAAAATTTTAATTTGAAACACCAACTGTTGCGCAAAAAAAGTAAATATCGACGAATTTTCAGATTTTTGTTTATGACTTTTTGACACTTTTTTAAACATTGTTGTATTTTATTTGACAAAAGCACAACGTTTTATTGTTATTATGAGTTCACATAAATAAAAGTAGTTGCGAATAATGTATTATTATTTTATGTATGATCAGAAATTAGATAAAAAAATTAAGGTAATGGAAACGAGGCTATTAATAAGCTTGTCATTAAATCACACTGAATATTGATTACTTGGTCAACATACCCTTTTAAATTGCAATGGGATTTGAATTGCAATGGGATTTGTGGTGCTGTTTTCGGTTGGCCACGATTCCTCTGATGTTCCTCTGTTGCAATTACCTTCTTGCAGATCAGGCAAACGACTTTATCCGACCCGTAAGGTCCGACAAAGTAATCGTTTGTCCATTTATCTTGAAACTGCCTTTTCTCCTCGCTAACATGACGTTTTTTTCTCGAAGGGCCAGGCTCCCGCCCTGGCTCTCGCTCCATCATATCCATCTAACCTTACAGACAACCGTTCCGTTGATGCCTTCTGGGAGTGAGAGGTCAAGTGCGATCGGTCGTAATTACCGCTTATGCCTATAGATGCCGCTAAACACCACTAAACGAAAAAATATTTTTTCAAAGCAATGTACAGTTTTAACAGTTTTACAAATGTTATCAGATGTTATCGCGGGCCGCCAGAAAGCCGCACTTTGAGAACCAATGCTCTATATCTATAGACGTTTTTAAATCTGAAAACTCCAAAAAGCAACAAAATTGTCAGACATCCATTAGTGCATGTTCACAGAGGAAAACAACTGAAATACAGCGCTGGTTGTTCTCTCGAGCGATACTCGACGACAACGACGGAATCCAAAGACGTGGGCGAATCAATGGGTTTATTAAATTGTATGAAATAATCCTGAAAAAAGCATAAACACGGCAGAGATGGCAAGTTCAGCAGCTGGAATTTGCTGAGGTGAAGTGACGGCTAACAGCAGACAAACGGCTAGCATTGACAACAGCGGCAATCTACCTGTCACTCAAGTGGCCACGCCCTTAATTATGCAGAACTTCAAGGCTTAATATAATTTAAACGGATGAGTTATAAAAAAATTCACCACCCTCACACCTTTTCATGAAGGGCAAAATTAGCTGTATAGACCAAAGAAACTTTTTGCTCCAGGCTGTAAACATGTTTTTTTTTTCTGTTGTAAAGTTGGGCATTTTAACATGGGGGAGATACAGATTTGACTCACTTCTGCAGCCAGCCTCAAGCAACGAATTGTTCAATTCAAGTCGGTGAATTGCCGTTTAATTCACTTCCGTGTTGTTTTCAAGAGAGAGACAGGGAGGTTGCCGCTTGGTTTAATGTCAACAGATGGTCATTAGCACAGAATAAACCCTTCTGGCTGATATTTTATGCATCAATGACCTGATAATCCTGTCAAATATTATTTAGCAATAATGATAAAATGACTTTATACACTATCCCTTACATAAATGCATGCACACATAACATTTGTATATTGATGGTAATACTGATATACTCAACAGCACATTGGATGATGCAAGGTTTGCAGAAATCGTCTTCATATCATGGTTGATTTTAGCATTTTGATTTGTTAGCATTAGTTATGGGGAATCAAATATCAGATTTGTCTAGTAAAATTAACAACTGTCAGCAATACTGTTATTTGTAATTTTGATAACAATAACATAAACATCAGCATGTCACAGGAATACTAATCACTCTTCAGTTTCAACAAAACTGAAAGGTTATGGTATTTAGCTTATTTTTATGTCACAAACAATTTCATGTCACACAAACAAGTCAATCTATCTGATGCTACAGTTTGGACTGAACAGAATTTGTATTGCAGATGCACTTTAACTGGACAAACACAACTGGAAAATATCCATCAATATGCAATGTGAGATCTCCACACCTTCATACTATTTTTTTTTTATAGCTTTTGGAGGTTATTTTCCCCCTCACCGTACTATAGAAGAGTGCATAGATTTCGATTTTGCTTGTTATTGTTCTTCAGAAAGAAGTGTGTATGTGACATGATCTTATAAATTTGGCCACACAGGTGGATTCTTTGGCCTGAGGTTAAAGATTATGACTTTCCAGTGCAGTCTCTGGGTTGCATTCATTAAAGTCAGTCTTGTTGACAAGAGGGGCTAGAGCTATACTGTATAGATTTCATTCTATTCTGAATTGTAAAACAGCAGCAGCTGATTGACTACTGCACTGCAGCAATGTGTGACCAGGGACAGTTTTGTTTTTGTTTTAACTTAATGAATATTACATGAACTGGAACTAATTCCCAACAGGCAGGCAAATAACATCCTAATTCTGCGTAGAACACAAAGCAGTGCTTGAGGTCTATTGTCTCCCAAATTTCTGAAATGTGGATTGGGATCAGTGGCATGCAGTGGTGTTGTTGTGACAAGAGTGTTGTGAACTGTGTTTTCAATATAGGTGGGTGTATGTTCTTCCTCCACGGGGCTCCGGTAAGAAGTGTGAAAAAATCAATAATTACAATGCCGATATTATTTCAGTGTAGAAATGCAGACATCCCAAGTCTCCTGGAAGTTCCAGGAGTCTCCCGCATATTGATAGCGGCTCACTGATGCCTGAGAATTAGTTAAAATCTCTCGGAATCTAGAGCGAGCACGCCCAGAGACTGTGCTCCAAACCGCGTAGCGCGTGCATGGCAGAGAGGGAGAGAGCGCGCACGTGTGCCTAATGAAGCGCATGTAATATCATTCCCCTATTTTCTTTTATTGGATGTAGGTATAGTCAGATAACAATATTTAACAATGTATACATATATTTTTCATTTGATTGGTTCAACCACCCGCCACCTGCCCGAATTTAATAAAAATAGAATTTGTCACGTCATCCGCCCGATCCGCGGTCTATCCGCGGAGTCCGCGGCTGTAACCGTCAACTGCGCATCTCTAATACAGACCTTCTCCAGATCCTACAGGTTTCGGGGCTGTCGCTGGTCAATACGGACTTTCAGCCACCTTCATAGATTTTCTATTGGGTTCAGGTCTCGAGACTGTCTAGGCCACTCCAGGACCTTGAGATTCTTCTTACGGAGCCACTGCCCTGGCTGTGTGTTTCGGGTTGTTGTCATGCTGGAAGACCCAGCCACGACCCATCTTCAATGCTCTTACTGAGGTTGTTGGCCAAGATCTTGCAATACATGGCCCCATCCATCCTCCCCTCAATACGGTGCAGTCGTCCTGTCCCCTTTGCAGAAAAGCACCCCCAAATAATGATGTTTCCACCTCCATGCTTCACGGTTGGGATGTTGTTCTTGGGGTTGTACTCATCCTTCTTCTTCCTCCAAACACCGCGAGTGGAGTTTAGACCAAAAAGCTCTATTTTTGTCTCACCAGACCACATGACCTTCTCCCATTCCTCCTCTGGATCATCCAGATGGTCATTGGCAAACTTCACACGGGCCTGGACTTGAGTAGGGGGACCTTGCGTGCGCTGCAGGATTTTAATCCATGACGGCGTAGTGTGTTAATGGTTTTCTTTGAGACTGTGGTCCCAGCTCTCTTCAGGTCAATGACCAGGTCCTGCCATGTAGTTCTGTGCTGATCCCTCACCTTCCTCATGATCATTGATGCCCCACGAGGTGAGATCTTGCATGGTGCCCCAGACCGAGGGAGATTGACCGTCATCTTGAACTTTTTCCATTTTATAATAATTGCGCCAGCAGTTGTTGCCTTCTCACCAAGCTGCTTGCCTATTGTCCTGAAACCCATCCCAGCCTTGTGCAGGTCTACAATTTTATACCTGATGTCCTTACACAGCTCTCTGGTCTTGGCCATTGTGGAGAGGTTGGAGTCTGTTTGATTGAGTGTGTGGACATGTGATTTTTAGACAGGTAACAAGTTTAAACAGGTGCAGTTAATACAGGTAATGAGTGGAGAATAGGAGGGCTTCTTAAAGAAAAACGAACAGGTCTGTGACAGCCAGAATTCTTACTGATTGGAAGGTGATTGGCCTGTTTTTCGTATGTCGCTAACTCACTTAGCTGAATTTGATTGTTGGCGATTTGGCATGATCTTGGATTGTTTGGTTCTTCGACGCTCATCCTGGACTTGCTGTCATAGCAACAGGCTTACACTGGACTGCTCGCGAGCAGGCTTATTTCATGTTAACAGGATTAGATCCCGGCTTTATAAGCGGAGGTGATACGGGAAGTCTTTCGCAGCCATGTCTTGTCCGTTTTTACGACAGGAATCTGTTGCTGAAGGTGACAGAATAATTCGAAGAGCTTTTCTAATTAATCACGTTTTGCGAGATAGACAGGATCCTTTAGCGCAGCGCGATAATCTTTCTTGTGAGCAGGGATGTAGTGGAGACTAAACGCACGTAAACGCCGTTTGCGCACCTCCCAAAATTCTGAAATAGCGTTTACCCACCTCCAAAGAGCGTTTATCCACCTATAAATTGCGTTTATCCACCTCTAAATAGCCTATAGTTCCTAAGCCATTTTAAATGTCATTTTAGTTTCATATTGTTCATTATTAGTTTCATAGGTTGTTAAATCTAAGACAAAGTCTTTCATATTGCGCTGCATTACTGTCAGTAGCCGTGTTTCTATTACCCTTCAAATTGCGCAAATTGAGAATTGAAAATACGCACAATGGAAACACGTCAATTTCGCAAAAACTCTTGTTTATCGCAAAAAAGTTTTTACGCTCACATGAGGAGGTTTTTCAGGCAATTCGAAAAAGGAATATTTTGCAAAACTGCAATGGAAACAGTTTTTGCGCATTTACAGTCACCTGACTTGGAAGACGAGGTGTGTTTGGGGTCCGTGTACGCAAAAATAAATAAATAAATAATTATCATCATTATTATAATATTTACTAGGCTACATATTTAGAAGACGCTTTTATCCAAAAAAGGAACAAAGCAATTCGTCATTCATAATACGGATTAGACAATAATAATACAGGACTAAGATTATCACAAATAAACACAAGATTTTGACGCATATCCCAGGGTTTGTGGAGCGGAGTGTGGAACGCGCACTGCATGGCACGGAGGCGCGGGCACGAACACTTTTCCTATCCCATCAACAGTGAAACAATTTATAATACTCTATAATTTCTGGTCATACAGAAAATAATAATACATTATTCGTAACTACTTTTAATTGTGTAGACACTCACAATAACAAAAAAACGTTGTGCTTTTGTAAAATAATATAAAACAATCAGGCGCGCATGATCTTCGTGAACTGGAGCGCGAGAACTGAAACAAAATATAGCCTAGCTTGAAATGTCAAATAACAAATTAAAAATCGAAAGCTAATACATTCTGATTATGTAATCCGTATGAAAGGTGCATTTCTCTCTAAAGGCGCATCCGCTTAACAGCGAAGATGGAGATATGTTTTTAGCCGACACTGATTTAGAAAACAATAGTTTATTAATAAACAATTAAAATGCCTCGTAATTTTTTCAGACACATTTATTATCATTAGCCTATCACCTTTCTGCAGGCTGTGGTTCCAGAGACATAGGCCTATATATGGCTCTTCTCATTCAGCACTGCGGGAAAAATATAATTTCCAGGCTCTAATTTTGTCTTAGAAAAATCAACAACAAAAAAATCCATATTAATTTGTGAATATTTTAAATGTTTAATAAAGGGGCAATAAGTCATAAACAAAAATTTGTCTATATGTATTTTTTTGCACACCATTTGGTGTAGCCTACAGTTCAAATTAAAATTTTGTTGTTCAACTTTGCGCTTTAAAAATACAACAAGCGTTTTCGTTTCGCACAAGTGCATTGCATTGGAAGCCCTGGATATAAGCCTCCCTCTCTATCTCTCTTAAAGGAACACTTCACCCATTTGCATTAGACTTTGTATCTTTAGAAACCTAGTCACATTTTCGAATGGTCAAGGTTTATTCCCTTATTTTCCCATGAGATGGGAGAAATAAGGATTTAAGTGTTGCACTTCCTGCTTTTTATGACGCAAAAATCGTCATTTTGCGTCATAAAAAGCAGGAAGTCCAATTTCTTTGAATACGGGTAAGACTACAAACACTAGCTCATCATTTATCCAGTAGAATGCGCTGTTCCGCATGTTTTCAACCCGCCCATAGAGGGGGGATCTCACTCACAGAATGTACATATAGTGTCAGACATCTTTTATTGGAAGCTAAGCTAACAGTTTCTTATTCTGTGGAGAAAGCTGAGTAGTAGCGGTTACCATCCTCTTTTTCCCGGACATGTCCGGCCGTCGAGATCATCCAAAATGTCCGGGATTTGGCTTTTGCTTTCCGCAGTCACCAATCATTGTTTACATGCACACCTTTTGTTTCAATCTAACTGAATTCATTCCGATTGGTGAATCTGAATGTAGTGTTTACATGAACGCTAAACAAGTGATCGGTTGATGTGCGTTTTAACATTGCTAAGAAAATTCCCGCTCCTCCGTGAGAGATACAAGACCGATGCGTCTCACAGGCGCCGCTCAACCGTAATCACGCCACCGGCCTCACGTCGTTCTCCCGCGGCCGTCAGTCTCGTTCCTGCTCGTTACAGTAAACATGATGAATGGCGACTGTAGAACGCAAAAGCCGAATCCTGGACATTTTGGGCGACATCAAAATACCGGGCTGACTCACGGAGACTCACTAGTAGCATAGCCTTGTTTACTGCGATCTCTTACCGGTAGGCGTGGCCTCCTAGGGCAGCGAAGCAAGTGCATTCTGGGAGTTGTTGTCTTTCATCCCCATAAGCCAAAATACATTTTCTGGCTTTTCTCAGTCTAGAAGGCTCCAAATTGAAAAATAATTTCACATTTCTTCTACATAAATGACCCATTTTAAATACACATTCATCTTTCCAGAGGTGAAGTATCCCTTTAAATTTTTTTGTTCTCTCTGTTTTGTCATTTAGTAAACTTTATAGATTTCAACCATATTATTCCGTCTTGAGTCTCTTTAACAAGAACTTAGATTAATGTATGAATTGAATAGTGATTGTGTGACCTATGATGAGGGAACAACCAGTGATACCCTTGGTAGTACCATCAAATGATAGCCTAAAGTGATGTCATCAGGATACACATACACCGGTAGGCAGTGGCCCACCTTACCGGGTGACCACGATGTGGTTCACCAGAATTTATAGTTTACCCACCTCTTTTTTTACCACTACACCTCTGCTCGTGAGGGTGTCATATACATCATTAATTTGTTGGAACCACACGTTAAATGTTCGACTTGTCGGAGTCGGGCTTTAACAATGGCACAAAGTTTTATATCAAGATCACTGTATTACATACATTTATTCTGAGCCTAACAAATCTGCATTTTTCCAGGTGCTTACGACGGGATCCTGCTTGGTGACAGGGGCTATGCCTGCAGGCAGTATTTCATGACGTCATTCCCAGACCAAAACCCCGGACCACAAACCCGTTTCAATGCAGCTCTAGCCAGGACAAGGGCATGCATTGAAATGACCTTCGGGCAACTAAAGGAAAGATTTCAGTGTCTAAAGGGTCTGAGGGTTGCACATGACAGGGCCTGTGACATTATTGTTGCATGTGCCATCCTCCACAATATTGCCACCATCAGAAAGGAGAGGACTCCTGTGGTGGAGGTGCAGCCTGATGATGACCTCCAGCCAGTGCACTTGGACCAACCTAGTGGCAGAGCTGCACGGGACATAATTGTGGAACAATTTTTTTTTTTTTCAAACAAAAACCTTCATTTAATTTATAATAGAAGACAAGACAACATGCTTAGTTCCTTGAGTTTTATTTCAATTATTCTTTGTAAAGAAAGCCAGTGATGCTAAAAATTACTCTGAATGATACTAAATAAGTTACTAAATAACTTATTGAATATTGTTATCATTACTTTTTACATCATTACAATTAGCCTAAAGTACTAAATGATTTAAATGTATTTTTAACATTGTTGTATTTAAGGACTGGTATTTGTATGAGTGTTATGTGCTGAACAATATTAAAATGTGTCATTGGAATTATTTATTTTATTTGTACTATTTATTTTATTTAACTATTTATTATAGTTGGCTTTTATTTATTTCATGCATTTGCACTTGTTTAATTTAAATTAATTTAAAGTATTAAAGACAAACCATAATTGTTTTGGAAACAATTGATGGATTTATAGGTGTTTTGAAAAAAAAAAAGAATGGATTTATAGCGTTTTGAAAAATAAATAAATTAACTTTGAATTTATCATCAACAATATTGTTGTTTGATTTAATAATCATTGTTCAACATGTTCAGACTGAGCCACACACCCATTTTAACAGGATAAATTGAATATTCACAAAATGTGTGGCTCTAGGTAAAAAAATGTAATGTTCCTGAAAACTATTGAAATGGATTTAAAGCGTTTTGGAAAAGAGCTCCTCAAATGCACCATTATATTAAAAGTGCAAGACCCTTGTGGAAATTAAATGTGGAACTGTGACAAGATTATTGACAGGGCAGTTTAAATGGTTACAGGATGCACATAACTAAGCGGCGAAGCGGTCCGTTAACCCCCTGGGGTCTGAGGGGTTTTTGGGGCCCTTGAGAGGTTTTGACATGCCCTGACATTTGTGCTTATTTCAGCTACTTACAACATCCCTTTGGCCAACACATAATTATGCTGTATTGCAGCACAAACTCTGCTACAATAATATGTGAGCAAAATGGAAGTTCCATGTTTGCATTTTATAGAAAAAAAATATTATGCGTGGTTAGTAAGTTTTGGGAAAAAATGTATCACTGCAATGAGCCCATATAACTCTTACTGAATAGTTTGGCACAAGACTTTTGAGTTACCATTCTTGTAGGCTAGAATGTTTACTACAAAATTATGTGAAAATCATTCTGATCACTCTTTCACAAAACAACAATATAATGATTTAAACTTTGCAAGTCAGTTTTTGTGCCAGCACTGCTTTATGCGTAGGGGTGTTGATGGCCATGAATATGAATGAGGGGAGACAATAGACACTCCCCCATCAATGGCTAATGCCCCCATCAAGGTGCTGTGAGGCAGAGAGGAGAATCTGAGAATGAGAGGACATTCAAAGGTTTTGTTTTTTAATCTGTTTTTATTGTAATTCCTCTATGTGGAGGAACTAAATGTTGTGCCTCACAAGACCACAGTGCTACCTAACATATATAAACATATAGTACCAGTCAAACGTTTGGACACATTACCATTTTTAATATTTTTAATATTTTTGGAAGAAGGCTGCATTTATTTGATAAAAAATACAGAAACAACAGTAATATTGTGAAATATTATTACAATTTAAAATAATGATTTTCTATTTTAATATACTTTAAAATATTATTTATTTGATCAAAGCTGAATTTTCAGCATCCTTACTCCAGTCTTCAGTGTCACATGATCCTTCAGAAATCATTCTAATATCATGATTTGATAATCAGGTATTATCAATGTTGGAAAAACAGTTATTATTATTATTATTATTATTAAAAAGAAAAGCATTTATTCAAAATAGAAATCTTTCCTAACAATTTAACTTAACACATCCTTTAAAAAAAAGAAAGAAAGGTAGTGTATACTGTTACAGACTCATGGGCGAATGTGAGTAAACAGAGGTCACTTGCGGTCCAGTTTCCCAGGCAGGAATCACGCAGTCTGTGCAACCATGTCAACATCAGTCTCGGTTTTCCATGACAGGGTGGACTTGGACCTGTTGCTTGTTTGCCAGGGCTCTCTTCGGGACCGGTGCTTGGACATGTTCATTGTCACATCTGTTGATAACACAATCAAAGAAACTGTATTATTATCGCTATCAATCACTATGGCCATGGATTAAGAAAAAGACAACCGATTTTGTAATTTCACACAAGAATAGGTAGGCCCTACTTGTATATTATGACGAGTATATTATGTATATTGTAAACACAATTACATTTCATCAGTAAAATATTACGTCTGTGCACTTACCATCATTCTCGATTGAGAACTGAACGACACCTCTGCTGTGCTGGAGAAGGAGAGCGTGATGCAGACACATTCCTAAAAAAATAAAAACAACTGTGTTAGCATACATTATCCAAAGATGGGCGATTAATGGGTATGGACGCACAATGCATGTAGTCTATATATCTGTTAATGGGCCATATGACGGAGAAATATCTATTTATGGGCCATAGATCGCGAGCTGTTGATGGCCATTATCTGCGCACGCATTTAGAGCATGTCAAACATTTACACCTGCATTCACAATCATCTGTGGCAATATTTTAGCGTGTGTCATAGGCTAACCAAAACCGAACATTTATATATAAAAATATAATGTCTAGTATTTAGACAGTACCACATTTTACCGGAGGGTGAAATATATTTGCACGAAATCATATTTACACCTAAGCAGATATTCGCAAAATTCAGTATTTTTAGCATGATAATCAGTGTCATAAGCTAATCAAAACGGATTGAAATATAATACAAATATCTTTAGAGAGTAATATCACATTGAAACACGACCATATACGAATGTTAGGGATATTGTAAGGCAATCTTTCCTGTAATATGTCAAAAGCTAACCAAAACTAAGCAAAATATAGTCTGAAAATTCACATCAGTTCTATATAATCAGAAAAGAATTATATAAACACTAAACAACTTACTCGAACTTGTATCCTCTGTGGGATCAATTCGCTCTTGAAAATGCAGCCGTTCTCCGTCTGAGATGCAACCGTTTCTCTGAGGAAAAGGTGAATTCTTCCTCGCTGTCCATAATCATCTGGAGGACGACTTTACCGGAGAAGCGTGCCATCCTCAAAACGCGATGAACTATCCGTGAATCTGACGAGAAACTGCGTGTTTTCATCATGGCATTGATCGGAGGGCGTGTGCGATGCGTATAGATCACCTCAACTATTAGCATGTGAATAGCGCCGGGGGGCGTGGCGGCATCAGCTCATTAAAAATAATGAAGAGAGAACGAAAAACTGCGCCTCTCCTTGGTTTCAAACGGATTACATAAACTAAGAATATGTGTTTTTTAATATAAATTACTTCATTTAAAAGAAGAGAATTCTAGCTTCATAAAGACAAATGTCTCGTTCCTGAGTGACAAGTATTCGCTGAGTTACAGTTCATTTTCGGACGCGTTTCAGAATGGACTTCCCTGACAGAGAGAAGGCAGAACTCGCATCATGTTTATTTTTCTTTATTTGGCGAAAGACACAACACTTTGTTTTTATTGTGAGTATACACAAAAAAAATAGAAACTTAACTGGATCGAATGATGTAAAACACTTAAATGTAAGATCAAAACCAACAAAGTATTTTGAATCTCTTTTGCACTGATAAGAAAAAAAGCGAGCAGATCACGCCGGCGTGATTACCGACCCCAAGGGGTTAAAGATGACGAAGTAGTTTGTCCCAAAGCTTGCATTCTCTTCTGCTACACACTGAAAGTACACACTTTTAGGGAGTAGTACTGTATATGTAAGTGAATTAGGACACAGTATTGAATTGGGTGTGTTCGATGAGGGAGACATACAAAATGTACAGTGGTGGGCGGCTCCAAAACGGGGCTGGGAACCACTGCAGCAGACTACAGACCAGCAGGATTCTTTAAATACGGTTATTTTTCAAAGTTTGATTAGTGATGGAGCTAAACTCTACAGGACAGTGGTCGGATTTGAAGAACACTGTTATACAATACTGTGAACTGCCCTGGCTGTTGGCTAATCTACTGTAGGCTGTCCCATTATGTCTGAGGATAAACAAGAAACATGTGAGTTAAGCCCAAAAACATTCTAACAAGTTGTACATTTACAAAAACAATCTTAGAATCACAATCATGACTCTTTTACACATTTGTATTTAATCATTATATCTGGTTATTGTGATATTAATTGAAATAGTCTTATGTATTAGTATTTACTAAATATAATAAGTTGTTGGCAAGCCTAGGAAGGTGTGCCAAGGGATAAACATTTCAAGTGATAGCAAGGACTATTGAATAACTATGTATCTGTCACAGGTCGGGATGGGCCAAGCTAGACTGCACCCACCCCTGAACCAGGACCACCTTGAGGAGCGTGTCAGAGGCAGAGATAAAAGAAATACGTTTATTTGAAGTTAAAAGCAATTTGAAAATCCTAACTAAAATCTTCTCTCCCTTCTTCTTCCCAGGAGTCCAGGCGACACCGTGACCAGTAGTGGACGGGTGTGTATCACACAGGCGAGTAGGTGGGTCGGGGCTCAGCTCCTTCTGGCGCCGGTGCCAGACTCACAGTGGTAAGTATTGGACAGGTGAGTATCACAGGTGAGTAGGTGGGCGGGGCTCACTTCCTTCTGGCGCTGGTGACAAGCTCACAGTGGTAAGTAGTGGACAGGTAGGTATCACAGGCGAGTAGGTGGGTCGGGGCTCCCCTCTTTCTGGCGCTGGTGCCAGACTCACAGTGGTAAGTAGTGGACAGGTAGGGATCACAGGCGAGTAGGTGGGTCGGGGCTCACCTCTATCTGGCGCTGGTGCCCAGCTCACGGTGGTAAGTAATGGACAGGTGGGTCTCACAGACTCCGGTCACAGGCTGAGTAGAGCTTTCCCTGGAACAGACAGAATCAAAACTTCCCACAAAGATGAACGGTTCTCACATGGATTGCAGAAGACAGATACTTCGTGCCATACAGGTAGCCTTCGGGGCGGCGGCAGACTCAAGGTCACAAGCTGAACGGGGCTTTCGCTGGGGCAGACAGAATCAAAGCTTCACGCAGAAGTAAACAGTTCTCATATGTGTTGCAGGGGACAGACACTTCACACTATACAGGTGGGCTTCAAGCCGCAGCAGACCCAAAGTTATAAGCTGAGCGGGGCCTCCGCTAGGACAGACAGAATCAAACTTCAAGCAGCAGTAAACAGTTCTCACAGGTGTGGCAGGGACAGACACTTCACGCGATGCAGGTGGGCTTCGGGGCTGCAGCAAACTCGAGGTCACCAGGTTGAACAGAGCTACGTTTAAGCCAGACGAATCAACACTTTAAGCAGAGGTAAACAGTTTAACTCACGGAGGTCGTCCCTTCTGATATTCCTCAGATAGAGCCGATCGACATTGTTAAGCTCTAGTTACAGACAGTAGACCAGCATGACATATGGGGAGTGCATGGCGAATAAAAGCTAAATCTTCCACACAACACACGGCAATCCAACTCCAAACATGCAACGTGAGGGGAAACGTCAATTTAGGCACGGCAAATCCACTTCCCAAGGTGCAAATAAGGCCAACACTCACCCTGGGATCTCTATCTGAAGAGCGATGGTCGTCAAGGTTGAAAAGGGTGTTCCAGATATTTCCTCACAGACACGGGCAGAATTCACATCACCGCTTCCAATGCGGAGGGAGGAGGTCAGCTCTCGGTACTGAATCAGTGCACTCCACTAAGTGATACTCGTAGAACGTAATCCAAACACTCCAAACCACATCCAGTCCAGTGTCAAAAACATGCATTTAAGAGACTCAGTTTGTCAATTACTTATCTCACTCTCTTCCAGCCCAGACGGTGTGTTTTACTTTCCCTCCACTGTCATCGAATTCCCTTAAGCAACACTTCTTCCTGCATACAACGATCCTTCAACAGCAACACTCAAATAGAACGACTTCTCAACAGGGGAGAACCACACCAACAATCTCTTTCTCCTCGCTTTTATATCCTTCTCAATACCCATGTGACCTCATCACGGATCTGGATTAATCCTCCCCACCTGATGTCGATTCCTCATCACGGTCGGCAAGGCAACCGGTACACATTGGCACGAGGGGGCCGTGTCTCCTTGTTATTGTCCCGGAGGGAACACAAATCCCAGCGAAACTTAGTTCCGCTCCCTTGTTCGTCACACCGTGACATATCTGCATGATGAATTATCCCTAATAGTAGTCATTCCTCTTATCAAAAAAGGTTACACTATGGCCCTTAATGCAAAATGTTTGACAACAACAACAATACCTCTTGCCATTGCCAGAGGATGACAGTGCTTCTTTTTACTCTTTTTGTGGGGTTTCTTCATTTTGGAGAACGAAGTGGATGAAAGCGAGGAACTGGAGGTGGACCTGAAGGTGGAGGTGGAGCTGGAGTTGGAATCATCTGAATCCCGGGATTTGTTCTTTTTTGACTTTCCTGCCCCCCAGAAAAACATCACATTATAAAATCAACTTTTTGTGTGAACTGGGTCTCATTTTTATTCAAGTGCCTTCACACCATAAATTAGCCTCAACTGCCAGCCAAACAAAAATAAATGTTACTGTGGATGTTACATTAGCATCTGCTCCTGACAAAGAACTAAAGCTGCATGCAACATTTGTTTAGTTTGAACAAGTTTATGAAATTAAATGGGAAATCATTTTCCTTGATATTTTGACATTGACTTTGCAAAAATGTTTTATTTTAAAATCAGCCCCATCCTTTTGTCGCAACGGAATTCTAATTTTCATTCCGTTTCAATCTTAACAGACCTCACCCAGCCATAGTCACCAACCTGTTCTTGCCCTCAACTTTTTCTTCAAAATGTCAATTTCCTCATGCATTTTCTTAATTTTTTTCCGCAGTCTTTTATTTTTCTGCAGCAACTTCAGGGAGCTGGTTTTATCTACAATCAAAAAAATATTCATTGTAGAGTTAAGGCATTTTATTTATTAAGCTCTTAGATGTTTAACCAAAGCGCTACATAAAGATTTCAATAAGAGATAAAAAATTATAATAAAAAAGTTGTTTGACAATAACATTTTAACAGAAGATAAAAAAGCATGATGTTAAAAACAATCTACTAAAATAAAATCAGTGACATTGTCTGATAATAAAAATGAACTTGAAAAATGATTGATAATAAAAGAAGCAATGTATGGGTAGGACCTAAAGTGTGTTCCTGTTTCTTTGTACCAGTAAAATAACTAAGTAACATATATCTATATTTCTAAATATCAATTGAGGAATGGTTACATTCTCAGAATCAAGACAGAATACAATGGGGGGGGAAAACTCTTACCACTGGACAGAACCATCTCATCACACTGTACACTCTCCTCGCTGGACACATTATCTTGATCTAGCATTATCTGGTCTTCTCCATGCTTCTCTGCTTCTTTGGCAGCTTGTAGATCTTGTGTCACATTTTTTGGGCTCTCTACAGTCTCTTCATCCATGTTTTTTATATAATTTTTCCCTCTTTTGCTCGCCATAGTGGACCTGAGTCAGAATAGTGATCCACACAGCATATGATATAAACCACATCATTACAACTTTTTTGGCTATAGTATTTAATATTAAAAAGGTGAATCTACTTTATTTTTATTAAAAGTAAGTCAAGTGTATGTATATCTATCTATCTATCTATCTATCTATCTATCTATCTATCGAGAGACAGAGAGAGAGAGAGACTGACCATATACTGTAAAGGTTCTGACACTATTGTATAGTTCATAGTAACGCAGTCAAATGAGATAATCAATCAATAATCCTATACATAATTTAATACATCTCACCTCATTCTCTAAATATGTAGGCTATACCAACAAAACACTTATACCATACCTACTACAGTATCTCGGCTCGTGCTCGTACCCGTTTTGCAGGCGTCTCCAGGATTAGAATCGAGCGATTCGATTTTTGTTTTTGTTTTAAATAGAGAACGTTACTAGGGTCACGTGGTAATGTGGTTGCCATATAAAAATAAACCACGCAGGATCAGGTACGCGGCTAGGCGCGGGATTTCAAATATGGTGTCTTTACCTATGCGACTGCTCGAAAAAAATGACAAGATAAAGCTTATTAAAAGGATGCAGCGAAATAAATTATTGGCCAAAATAATGAGATGTGGACACTGCAGAAGAAAAATGAAGTTAGTGAAAGACAACCGAAAAGATGGATATACCTGGTGATTGGGTTGGGGAAAAAAGGAGAGTGATTTATTTAAATTTGTTAAATTACAGATTACTTTAGTACCATTAATCTTATACTTTCTTTCTTTTCTTTTTTTTTAAACAGGGTGTGCTATCACAAACAGAACCACATCCAAAGGAAAAAAAAATCGATCAGGACCAGTTCGATTTTTTTCAGGATCCCATAAAGACCTTCATCAATGGTTGATGTTTATTTACAGGTAATTTTCAAGTTTAATTAAATTTATTGGCCGGAAAATTGTTTTACGGCCAAATGTGATTTTAAAGTCAAAATGCAATATTGCACATTGTACTGGCTCGCGGAATTATTGTGTACGTTTCGTTTTTATATTGTAATATGTTATATAGATGGTTGTAAAAGTGCATATTTTATATCCCTTACCTTTTTGGATGAGCATCTGTTGTAAACGAAGAAAAAAAAGTAAAACTGTAGCAACAGTTGTAAAGCATAGAAATTTCAAAATAAGAGTCCCTGTGAATTGCTTTATGATTATGCTTAGTTTTTTGTTTTGTTTTTTTCACTGGATATTCTTTTGGTTACACAATAAGCTGTATCTGTGGCTTCTCCCTGAGCCACCCCATCACAGGAAAATAACATTATTTAACACATTCAATTTATAGGTGTACTATCAACAAAATAATCTATTTGTTGTGTTTCTTTAAACACAATTTTATACTAGCAAAATACAATATGATCAACCTCTAATTAGTATACTGATGTTTTAGTACATAAACCAAGTTTAATATGTAAATATAGAATAAACCATGTCTTGAGATACTTGCCGTTACCCTGTTTTGCAGTTGAATGTGTGCCCCAACCATAGGCTTAAATTGATGAAACTGCATAAACACTTCACTTTGGAACTTTTAAAAATAATATCTAAAAGGTATTTTATATATTTGCAAGCATGACAGAAATATATAACATGCCTCATAATTTAGTTTTTTAAAAGTTTAATTTAAAAGTACCATTGACTTTTTTCAGTCATTTTATTATTGTTAATTAAAATATACATTTAGGAATAAAGAAATCTCTTGACATTACTTGCAACTTTAAGTATTTTGCTTTTATATAAAAGATGAGACAGTAACATTATTAGGGCTGTGCGATATTGAAGAAAAATGCGATATGCGATAACTCATTAAATAATGCGATATTCGATATGCGATACGATAATGCTTAAAGTGTGTAAAATAAACTTAAATTAACTTTAAATATATTTAAAATGATATACATGTGTTTCACATTATTTTTATGACAAGAAAACATCCTTATAACTTGTGAAAGTGAACATCAGTGTTTTACTGTAGCATAAGAAGTGTTATTTTAACATCTGTGTAAACCTCAGGGCTTCAGGTTATCCTACATTAGCTTTATTTAATAAAAGATACTGAATCATAAAATGTAAAAATAAAACATTGCTTAGTTTTCACTGTATGAATTAAATATATCCTGATACTTATTAAAGCTACAAAACTTTGTCTTTTGTTCATGACCCCAGTAATTGCAAGCTGTTGCGATATGCATATCGCGATATATACATTTGCGATATTTCGATAATTTTGATATATTGCGCAGCCCTAAACATTATATACGGTTAGTTAAAAAAATCCCCTGGAAATAATTTTCATTGGGAAAATGTCACAGAAACATTAATTTCTGACATTGGTAAGGCTTTAAACTTTGTAAATACTATGTGGTTGTTTTATAGGTTTTCTCAAAGATTGAGATTATGGCAGATTGACAGGATGGAAGATGGAGTGGCATCAAGTTCAACAACACTCTCAAAAATGACCAAAAAGCTCAGAAAGGTAAACTTAAGTTTTAGTTTTGGTTTTGGTTCTGTTCTGTCATACTGTAAGTTCCCATTTTGTTGAATACAACTCTGGTTTGCATCCTGGGCTTGTTGAAAAATTAGTAAACAAATCAAGTTTAGAATACATATGCTTGAAACTAAATCTGGTGTAATAGTTTGCTTTTTATGCTTAATGATGGTTTTTAATTAAAAGGTGTGCACAAAGGCATTGAGTAGAATGAAAAGAAAGCACCAGTTCAAAATTGGAGGGCAATCAAGACATCGTTTCGTTGTAATTGATGAGTCAAAATTCACCCATAAAAGAAAGGTACTCAAAAAAAAAAAATGTCCAGCTCAAATCTAGTTAGTAAATAGTAATTACTAGTAATTTAGCATTAGCAGAACTGCATTTGGTTAACCAAGACATATCTTGTACATATTATGTACATATCTTAATTTGTGTATTTCTTATAGTATAACCGTGGACGGTATGGTGGTACTTGGGCAAGACATGGATGGGTGTTTGGTCTGTTAGAGGTACACCACTGTACCCGAAGGCCTGTTCTCAAGCTGGTCCCTTCACGAGCACGCAGAACTCTGATCCCAATCATTAAACGGCATGTTCGAAGAGGTTCAACAATTTACAGCGATTCCTGGCGAGCATATGTACAGTCCCTCACTACACAAGGATATCATCACTATCCAGTGAACCACAAAAACAACTTTGTGGATCCACAGACTGGCAGTCACACTCAACACATTGAGAGATACTGGCAAACAATTAAAGGACAAGTGTGGAGATTAAGGGGGAACCGTACTGAGAAAATGCTGAAGAGCCACTTGAAGTTTATTGAATGGACATATTGGCTAGGAAAGAAAAACAACAAAGGCATCTTTGGAAGACTCATTCACGACATAAGTAAAAAATACAGAGTGTGAGTTCATTCACACAGAATAAATTCAAAAATACACTTTAGAGTGTATAATATACTATAGATTTCATTTATAAAAGATGTATTAATTATCATGAATGTTTGTGAAACATGGTACACTTTAGCAGACAATTATATGTTGTATTTCCTGTAAAGGTCTGTCACCTTTGAGTTTTTGAGGGGGGAAATAAATTTACAATTTGACTTCAATTTGTTAATGTCACCTTTTGTGTGCAGGCAGGTGGATGGAAAGGGTAACACATCACATTAATTTAACTCTACACTATTGAGTTAAAATACAGTATTCTGTAATTGTAATGTAATTAGGAAACTACTACATGTATTTATGCTGTGAACTAGTGAGTTAATCAAAATTCTTTCACACTCAGAGATGGACTACTTTTCTAAGAATTTTTATCTGAAGACTGTCATATACATCTGGGATGGCATGAGGGTAAGTAAATGAAGAGACGTCTTTATTTTTTTGGTGGTGTAATTTAATTGTTACTTACTTGTCTTTCTGTGAATAGTGATGGCCATCTTTGAAGAGTCTCTTTTACCGATCTCAACAATTTATTTTCTTCTCAAGGAAAAAGAGGAATCTATGTGCTTTGATATCAGGGTGGAACTTGGATGACATTTCTTCATTTCCTCCACAAGTTGTAAGCGTTTAGATTCCATGCTGTAGTCATCCTCACCAGTAGGATAATTGGGAAGAAAATGGATTTCAAATCGTTTAGGCCTTTTAACACTTCTCAAAGGATCTTGGCTTTCTCTTTTCCCTACGTTTATAAGAACATCTGTGCATCCAGCTCGTCGTAGCTTTGTTCTGTAATTTCCCATTTTAAACTTGAGGCTGTTCTTCCAGCCGTTCCATCCAGTGGATGAATCTGGTTCAGTTAGGCATGGATGTTTTTTGACTAGTGAAGATGTAACATCATTGAAATCGTCATCACAGGGATATGCTTTTAGATTCAGCAAGTTTTTCAAGAATTTCGTGCTTCATGTCCCTGTGACCGATCACGGAAAGTAGGGACATTTTGAGTTGTACTGGGGTATTTTGAGTTATTCACAGATTCTGAAACTGTAGTCTCCAAGCTTTCCAACGATGTGTAACACATGGAAATCTGATAATATTTGGAGAAGTTGTGGCCATTTGAAGGTAGGCACTCAAAAAAGTTCAAAGTGGAGAAATCTGCCTCTAAAGATTGTGCAGTTCTCACCTCTCTCTGCTGCTGGGAGTGACAATAGGACTCATTTACATCTCATTTAGATAAGCCATACCCCCTGTAAAGCTGTTAAGCACAGAGGGGAAAATGTGCCATCAAAGAAAAAAGAAAAAGTTTGCAAACAGGTAATATATAAATAAATGTCTCTTAGCATCTACCAATAAAACTGTATAGGCAACTCTATTGATATCAGATAGAGCCGGCTAGAGCGCTGCATAATAAGTAGCCACGCTGTAGGGCTGAGCGATATGGACCAAAAGTCATATCCCGATATATTTAGGCTGAATATCGATATATGATATATGTGACCCGTCACGGAAAGTAAGGACACAAGTCGGCAGCACAACTTTTGAGCAAAATGAGAAAGAAGCGTGTTTTTTTTTTCAAAACTGGTGATTTTCGCTTTTTTGCAGAATCTGTTAGTTGAGATCACGAAGAAGCCTCTCCATGTTTTAGATATCAATATTGGTATATTTAAAATCGTACATTTTTAGGTTGAAATCGGCTTGTTTTGTGAGATTCTAGCTCGCAGTAGGGGCGTGTCATTGTCTGTGTGTATTTCCATACTGGATAAGCCGGCTTTTGTTTCTTTTGTTATTGCCCCCGCCCTCCAAGGGAACAGCGTGGTAGGACTGGGCGATATAATATCGATATAAAAAATATATTGATATATTTTTTAAATGGGATATGGAATTAGACCATATCGCATCGATATAGTTCAAAGTTGCGCTGTGATCCTTGCTGCAAGCAAGCTGCTGCGTGCTTTTGTAGCAGTCTGTGTCTCAACAGCCCAGTGTACAACGCGACAAATACTCACATTAAATGTTTACGCAGAGGAACAGGACACTGCAGTTCTCAAAAGTTCATTATTTGCATGTGCTTTAAAGCCTTGCCGGTTAAACATGTCATTCGCTGCTGAAGCGCTGTTCTAATGTGCTTTTCTGCACGCAAACAGCCGACGCGCGCATGCACTAAAAGCCTGTCTAACAGCGCCTGGATACTGGACTAAGTTATCTTTCGAGTCTTTTTGAGCTAATACTGTCAAATACACTCAAGGTTTACATAAAGAAAGTTGGTTATGTCTAAATTGAGATAAATCTGCGTGTCATATTATGCGTACATATTAGACGCGTTGCTTTCAGGTCTTAAAGAGACAGTAGCCCTAATAGTAAACATGCAGCCGCTTGTCCTTAAAGGGATTGTTCACCCAAAAATATTTTTTTTTTTATTCTTTACTCACTCTAATGTTGTTCCAAACCTGTATTTATTTATTTCTTGTGCTGAACACAAAAGAAGATATTTGGAAGAATGTGGGTAACCAGACAGTTGCTGGTCCCCATTGACTTCCATAGGAAATAAATATAGAAGTCACTGGGGAACATCAACTGTTTGGTTACCCACATTCTTCCAAATAACTTCAACAGAAGAAAGAAACATATTCAGGTTTAAAATAACTTGAGAGAGTAAATGATGACAATTAACTAAACATTTGGGGAGAACTATCCATTTAATGTTAATAAAACAACATGTGCTTTACAGCTTTACAGGGGGAGCTTTACAGGGGGTATGGCTTATCTAAATGATATGTAAATGAGCCCTATTGTCACTCCCAGCAGCAGAGAGGTGAGAACTGCTCAATCTTTAGAGGCAGACACTTTGAATTTTTTTGAGTGCCTACCTTCAAATGGCCACAACTTCTCCAAATATTATCAGATTTCCATGTGTTACACATCGTTGGAAAGCTTGGAGACTACACTTTCAGAATCTGTGAATAACTCAAAATGCTCCAGAACCGACTTGTGTCCCTACTTTCCGTGACCGGTCACATATATCCTGATATTTTTTCCGCAAAGTGAGAGCAAATGTTCAGTCAAAGTCAAAGCCAAATATGGACTTCACTGTATGAATTATACATGGATTCTTATTAAAGTTACTATTAAAGTTCTCAGTCAAGAGCAGTGTGTGATTTCCTCTGCGTTTTGTTGTTTTATTAACATTAAATGGATAGTTCTCCCCAAATTTTTAATTGTCATCATTTACTCTCTCAAGTTGTTTTAAACCTGAATAAGTTTCTTTCGTCTGTTGAAGTTATTTGGAAGAATGTGGGTAACCAAACAGTTGATGTACCCCAGTGACTTCTATATTTATTTCCTATGGAAGTCAATGGGGACCAGCAACTGTCTGGTTACCCACATTCTTCAAAATATCTTCTTTTGTGTTCAGCACAAAGAAATAAATTAATACAGGTTTGGAACAACATTAGAGTGAGTAAAGAATGACAAAATGTTTATTTTTGGGTGAACAATCCCTTTAACCCTCTGGGGACCAAGAACACGTGTTTTGCTCGTGTGTTTTTTTAGCAATGCAAAATAAACTCAAAATGCTCTGTTAATTTTGATCTTTCATTTTCGTGTTATCGATCCTGTTCAGTTTCTATTTTTTTTTGTATACTCACAATAAAAATAAAGTGTTTTGCTTTTTGCCAAATAAAGAAAAATTAACATGATGCGAGTTCTGCACTCTCTCTGTCAATTAACTCCTATTTGAAACACGTTTCGAAAATGATCTGTAACTCTGCGAAAATTCAGTCAAACAGGCAAACATACCCACGGGCATAAAGCTTGAGATCGCATCTTTCAAATGAAGTAATTTATATAAAAAACAAATATTCTCAGCTTCTGTAATCTGTATGAAAAGAGAGAGATGCCAGTCGAGCTCATTACGAGCTCATTGACTTTAATTCGTTCACGCCTACTGACGGAGCACGCTATTCACAAGATAATGTGTTAAGCCATCTATGCAAAACAGGTAAACGCCCCCAAGCAAATGCTTTAAGTTTAATCATTCAGTCACCTGCGCGTTGGGAAGATGGCACGACACAATATTCTTCAACTTTTTTAAAAGGAATGGAGCTTCATCACTACCTACGCCTGCAACTCGGAGTGCGCTTAGCAACAGATTCAGAAATCAGAAAGAGTAAGTAGGCTACATATTTTACCCACTATTATTACAGATATTTTACAGATATTTTCACAAATTAATATGGAAAACATGTCGATTTTACTGGTTTTCTAAGGCCAAATTAGAACCTGGAATTGATATTTTTCCCGCAGTGCTGAATGAGAAGAGCCATTAATATTATTAATAAACTATTGTTTTCTAAGTGGCTAAAAACATCTCCATCTCCGCTGTTAAGCAGATGCGCTTTTAGAGAGAAATGCTCCTTTCATACGCATTTCATAATCAGAATGTATTAGCTTTCGATTCGAATTTGTTCGTTTTAAAGTGGACATTTCAAGCTTTAGCCTACATAGGCTATATTTTGTTTCTGTTCTCGCGCTCCAGTTCACGGAGATCATGAAAGCGTGCCTGATTGTTTTATTTTATTTTACAAAAGCACAACGCTTTCTTGTTATTGTGAGTTTACACAAATACAAGTAGTTGCGAATAATGTATTATTATTTTCTGTATGACCAGAAATGATAAGAGTAGGCTATTATCCTAGAGTAGGCTAGGAAAATGTAAGTGTTCTATTCCGCGGCTCCGTGCCATGCAGTCTAACCCGTATTATGAATGACATTTGACGAATTGCTTTGTTCCTTTTTTGGATAAAAGCGTCTCTAAATATGTAGCCTAATAAATGTTATAATAAAATAATAATAATTATTATTATTTGCGTACACGGATCCCAAACACACCGCGTCTTCTAAGTCAGGTGACTGTAAATGTGAAAAAACTTTCCATTGCAGTTTTGCGAAATATTCCTTTTTGCACAGTTGGTCGCAAGATTTGTGTGCTTTGCAAAGGACAGCTTGGTAAAAAGAAGGACACACCAAATGCCAGGCATGTAATGTTCACTTGTGTCTTCAGTTGAACATTTAGTTCATTTTTTCATTTTCATTTATATTTTTATTTAATTATTTTAAAAAAGAAATGAAAAGTAGCAGAAAGAAGATAAACTTATCTGCCCCTTATCAACATAAGTTAAATTACAATTCCAAAGAGGTGCGCTTACAACACACATCTACTTTGCAACACATATACAAAGACATAAATCAAATATCACATTTCCTGCTAAATTGATGCATTATATTTTTCTATTAGTAATGCTTTTACACTCTTCTTAAAAACAAAAAACGATGTTGAAGTTTTAATTTCACTATTTAGATTGTTCCACAGACTGACACCTTGTATTGAGACACATCTTTCCTTTAATTTTGTTCTAAACTCGGGTTTCTGAAAGACTTCAGTTCCTCTTAAATTGAATTTACTAGCTCTCTTGATGAATCTATTTAGTTCCTCCACATAGAGGAATTACAATAAAACAGATTGAAAAACAAAAAAGATTCAAAGCTCTTTGTTTAGGCTTGCCTCATGATGGGCCATTGGGGGTGTGTCTGTCACACCCTGGGTATGAATCTCATTAACATTGATGGGCCATCACCACACCCATGCATAATCCTCGGTCTTACAAAGTTTAAATCAATGTATTGTTTTATGTGAACGATTGGGCAGGATGTTTTTCAAATCATTTTGAAGCCAGAACTCGAAGCGATAGCATCCATTAGTCAAAAGTCTCCGGAACACATATTTAGTATGCGTTTTGTGGTCTATTTCAGCAACTTTCATTTTTATTTTTTTCAATAACCATGCATAAACATTATTCTCTTAAAAATACAAACATGTACATACATGTTGCTCACATATTATGGTAGCCCTGTTTGTATTATATAGAGTGAATTTACACCTTTGCCATTAACATGTTTATAGATAACTGAAAAAAGCACAAATGTCAGGGCATTTCAAAACATCCCAAGGGCCCCAAAAACACCTTGGTCCCCAGAGGGTTAAGGACAAGCAGCATCATGTTTACTATTAGGGCTACTGTCGCTTTAAGACCTGAAAGAAATGCGTCTAATATGTAGCTATGCATATGACTAGCAGATTTCTCTCAATTTTCTGGGTTTGCTTTCAGTTAAGACATAACCAACTTTCTTTATGTAAACCTTGAGTGTATTTGACAGTATTAGCTCAAAAAGACTCGAAAGATAACTTAGTCCAGTATCCAGGCTCTGTTAGACAGGCTTTTAGTGCATGTGCGCGTCGGGTGTTTGCGCTCAGATAAGCGCATGTTAGAACAGCGCATCAGCAGCGAATGACATTTTTAACCGGGAAGGCTTTAAAGCACATGCAAATAATTAACTTTTGAGAACTGCAGTGTCCTGTTCCTCTGCGTAAACATTTAATGTGAGTATTTGTCGCGTTGTACACTGGGCTGTTGAGACGCAGACTGCTTCAAAAGCAGTCAGACTGCTTGTAGCAAGGATCACAGCGCAAATTTGAACTATATCGATATATGCGATATGGTCTAATTCCATATCCCATTTAAAAAATATATCAATATATTTTTTATATCGATATATCGCCCAGCCCTACCACGCTGTTCTCTTGGAGGGCGGGGGCAATAACAAAAGAAACAAAAGCCGGCTTATCCAGTATGGAAATACACACAGACAATGACACGCCCCTACTGCGTGCTATAATATCCGAAAAACAAGCCGATTTCAACCTCAAAATGTACGCTTTTAAATATACCAATACTGATATCTAAAATATGGAGAGGCTTCTTCGTGATCTCAACTAACAGATTCGGCAAAAAAACGACAATCACCAGTTTTCATTTTGCTCGAAAGTTGTGCTGCCGACTTGTGTCCCTACTTTCCGTGATCGGTCACATATGTCTGGTCTCATGTACAGAAGGTTTCCTTGGCGCAATCGGAACTCAATATCTACAGGTAAATTGGGGACTTCAAATGTCTCTGGCCACTGAGCCTGGCGTACATGAGATGACCCTTCTTCAGAGGACAAAGATACAATGTCTGTGTCAGCTGTACTTGGTGTTGGAGATGGTACAATAGAGATCACCTTTAAGGTAGGCCTCTCAGGTAAATCTGCAATGTTTGTGAGGTTGATTAGTGCATTGTTAAAATCAGCATCTTCGTACTGAAGAGAAAACTTGTATGGAAGACCTAACTTCTCTTCAAGTTGTTCCATCAATGTGTCCAACGTTTGTGGTTTCCTATGCAGCATGATTTTCCGTATGTCATTTTCATTCACTATCACTCTAAGTATAGTTCTTGTCTCCGTTGTGTCCTGTGAACCTAACAATGAGAAAAATCTATTAACCCTCTGGAGTCTAAGGTGTTTTTGGGGTCCTTGAGATGTTTTGACATGACCTGATATTTGTATTTTTATCAGTTGCTTATAAACATTTTAATGGCAAAGGTGTAATTACACTCTATTTAGCACGAACATGACTATCATAATATGTGAGCAACATGTATGTACATGTTTGCATTTTTGAGAGAATATTATTTATGCGTGGTTATTCAAAAAACTCAAACTTAAATGTTCTGATATAAGACCACAAACGACCAACTTCACATATTCCCACAATACTTTTGACTAATGGATCTTGTCGGCTAGAGTATTTACTTCAAAATGATCTGAAAATCATCCGGGCTAATCGTTCACATTAAACAATAGATTGATTTAAATTTTGTAAGACACTTTTTGTTTGGAAAGGCAATATGCAGGGGGGGCGTGAATGATCCAACAAGGTCATGAATAATGTCCTCATTCACACCTGGAGACAAAGACCTGCTAATGCTGCATACTAATGAGCATTTCACTGAGTGTGTCACTGAGCCACACAGAATGCAAAGAATGCAAAGACAACACACACACACACACATATATATATATATATATATATACATACATACATACATCTACATATATATATACATACATACACACATCTACATAATTGGTTCAGAGTTGGAAACATCTTGAAAAAAAAGTGTATTTTTCCACAAACTGTGTAGGCCTATGCTTGCAAATTGTATAATATCCAAGGTAAAAACATTTCTAGTAATTGTGCAGTTAATTCTCATTCGTATTTTCAGAAAGTTTTGGATTATGTAGGCTATCCTCTCCCCAAATTTGTCACTTATAAAACACAAAAATAATTTAAAGAGAAGGCTTATATTGACCTTTTAAGATTTTGTTTGCACCTTGGAAATTAGGTTTTGATGTGGCAGTACAAACTTTATAATCTATCCAAAACGAAATGTTGTCTTTCATATTTCGTCTGTAACATATCGTCTTTTATAATATAGCCTATATTAGGGCATAAATGTTAATTTGCAGTTTAAAATGTTGCTTATACAAAGACATTTTATTTTAACGTATTCAGTCGATTTTTACTCATCTCAGTAGGCAATAGATATTTCATTCACACACACAGACACGCTCGAGCTGTAACGTTAGTAAACAAACGCATGCACATGCGCCGTGCATTCATTCAAACACAGAAACGCGATTCAAATTTAAACAGTCTTTTGCGGATTACAGACACCAGTTCATATCGCGATTAGAACAAAGCACTTACTGATGATCTGCAGCTGGATCCGTTGTTCGGCTACTCCAGCACGTTTGAGGTAAAATTTCCAGGATAATCACGATATTATTAGCAGAGCTATTCCTCACAGCGAGTGTGTTATCCAGCTGTTGTGGGCGTTGACTGGTTTGCATGTGTTGCTCCAGATTATCTGTGTTTGAATAGCGCGCGCTCTCGATGGGCGTGTCACATTTGTCACGTAATAAAGGAAGGAAGCACGATGCAAGTAACTCAGTTTATTTAGTACTAGTGAGAGAAAGAGTCCAGGAAGCAGGCTTAGCAGCGCAGGGACCCCGATGGTCAGATGAACACGGTGATGGTGGTGATGGTGCAGTGCGGTGAGTCCAGAAGTGATAATCCAACGAATAATCCACAAGAACACGAACAGGAAGACTGGAAGCACGAGACTCGGACACAGACTGGGGAGAACACCGGAACACCAACAAACAACGATCTGACAAAGGAGATGAGAGTGTGGTGAGTATATATACAAGATGAGATGAGCTGCAGCTGGCTGATGGGACTGATGAGTTGATGGCTGATGAGCGCTAATGATCCGACACGCCCACATAATTAGCACTCACACACACAACAACAGAACATGAGACAAGAAAGAGACATAGGATTTATGAACCGTGACAGTACCCCCCACCCTAGGAACGCCTCCTGGCGTTCCCAGACTCCCTTACCTGCCGATTGTAATCATCGATAAGGGAGTGATCCAGGATGTCTCTAGCCGGTACCCAACTTCTCTCCTCTGGACCGTAACCTTCCCAGTCCACCAAGTACTGGAATCCGCGTCCCCTCCGTCTCGAGTCCAGAACACGATTGACCGAATAAGTGGGTTCCCCATCTACGAGTCGCGGCGGGGGAGGAACCGGGACCGGCGGATTAATCCGAGCGAAAAAAACGGGCTTGATTTTGGACACATGAAAAACGGGATGAATTCTCCTGTACACTGGAGGGAGATTGAGGCGGACTGTCACTGGACTAATGATTTTAGTGACAGAGAACGGGCCAATGAATTTGGGTGCAAGCTTATTTGAAACGGAGCGGAGAGGAATGTCCTTGGTAGAAAGCCACACTTTGGAACCGACGACGTATACGGGAGGCCTACGCCGGTGGCGATCGGCTTTGGCCTTGGTGCGCGCCCCCACTTGGAGTAGAGTCTCACGGGCTCTAGTCCAAGTACGGCGACACCTCTGGACGAAGGCGTGGGCAGAGGGGACCGCGACTTCGGATTCCAGACTAGGAAAAATTGGTGGCTGGTATCCTACACTACACTCAAACGGTGATAGGCCCGTGGATGACACTGGCAACGTGTTGTGGGCGTACTCCACCATTGATAGTTGCTGACTCCAAGAGGAAGGATTCTTGGACACTAAACATCGCAATGTTCTCTCCAAATCCTGGTTGGCTCGCTCAGTTTGACCATTGCTCTGGGGATGAAATCCAGAGGACAGACTAACAGTCGCCCCCAGCAATCTACAAAACTCTCGCCAAAATTTGGACACAAATTGGGGTCCTCTGTCAGAAACCACGTCTATCGGGAGGCCATGTAGCCGAAAGACGTGGTTCACGACAATCAACGCTGTCTCCTTGGCTGAGGGTAATTTGGGCAAGGGAACAAAATGGGCCGCCTTCGAGAACCGGTCCACCACGGTCAAAACTACCGTGTTACCCTGGGAGGGTGGGAGGGCGGTGATAAAATCTAGAGCGATATGGGACCAGGGTCTCGAAGGCACCGGCAGCGGTTGAAGTAACCCCTCTGGAGGTTGGTTAGAAGTCTTACCCGTGGCACAAACTGAGCAAGCCAAGACAAAACTGTGAACATCACGAGCCATGAGAGGCCACCAGAATCGTTGCTTGACTAGAAATTTAGTGCGATTGACTCCTGGATGGCAAGCCACATTGGAACAATGTCCCCACTGGATAACGCTGGACCGTAAACCCTCCGGCACAAATAAACGATTCGGTGGACAACGGATCGGAGGCGTTACCCCTTCTAAGGCCTTCTTGACCTTCGATTCGACCTCCCATGTGAGTGTAGAGATAAATAGAGTCTCTGGTAAAATGCACTCGGGAGTAGACGGGCGTTCGGAGCGGTCAAAAATACGCGATAATGAATCGGGTTTGATGTTCTTGGAACCCGGGCGGTACGAGAGAGTAAAATCAAAACGACCGAAAAAAAGAGCCCACCGAGCCTGTCTGGAGTTAAGTCTTTTAGCAGTCCGAATGTATTCCAAGTTCTTGTGATCGGTCCAGACGATAAAAGGTACCCCCGACCCTTCTAACCAGTGGCGCCATTCCTCCAATGCTAACTTGACTGCCAATAACTCTCTGTTGCCAATGTCATAATTACGCTCAGCAGGGGATAACCGATGGGACAAAAACGCGCAAGGATGCATCTTGTCGTCTGAAGGAGAACGCTGGGATAACACTGCACCTACCCCCACCTCTGACGCATCGACCTCCACCACGAACTGACGTGAAGGATCAGGGGTTGTCAGGATGGGGGCTGAAACGAAGCAACCCTTCAGTTTGGCAAACGCAGCCTCGGCTGCGTCTGACCACCTGAACGTCGTTCTGGGGGAGGTCAAGGCGGTCAGAGGCGTGGCTAGTTGGCTGAAATTGCGAATGAAACGCCGGTAGAAATTGGCGAACCCCAGAAACCTCAGTAGGGCCTTACGGGAATCTGGACTTGGCCAATCCACCACAGCCTTGATCTTCTCAGGATCCATGCGCATTCCCTCAACCGAGACGATGTAACCTAGAAAAGGAACAGACTGTGCATGGAAAGCGCATTTCTCCGCCTTGACAAAAAGCCCATTCTCTAGCAACCTCTGAAGCACTTGTCGGACGTGTTGCACGTGTTCCTGGAGAGACGACGAAAAAATCAATATGTCATCCAGGTAGACATATATGAACTGATCAACCATGTCTCGCAACACATCATTGACAAGTGCCTGGAAGACCGCTGGGGAGTTGGAAAGGCCAAAAGGCATAACCAAGTATTCAAAGTGCCCCCTGGGGGTGTTAAAAGCGGTCTTCCATTCATCCCCCTCCCTGATGCGGACCAAATGATAAGCATTCCTTAAATCCAATTTCGTGAAGATAGATGCTCCCTGCAACCTCTCGAAGGCTGAAGACATCAACGGCAAAGGATAGGTATTCTTTACCGTGATGCTGTTCAGTCCCCGGTAGTCAATACAAGGTCGCAACGATCCATCCTTCCTCCCCACAAAAAAGAATCCCGCCCCCGCTGGAGAAGAGGAAGGGCGTATGAACCCTGCTGCTAGAGAATCAGAAATGTATTTCTCCATGGCCTCTCTCTCTGGAACAGAGAGCGAATATAACTTGCCCTTAGGCGGAGACGTACCTGACAATAACTCTATGGCACAGTCATAGGGACGATGCGGGGGAAGAGAAGCAGCCCGAGACTTACTGAACACCTCCTTCAGGTCCAGGTACTCCGCGGGCACGTTAGATAAATCCAGTGCCTCCTCCTGACAGACAGGGACAGAAACAGACGGACAAGCAGACACAAGACAAGACTCATGACAAAAATTACTCCACGCTGACACCGATTTAGACTGCCAGTCTATTTTGGGATTGTGACGGTTGAGCCAGGGGTGACCAAGGACGACGGGTGCAAGAGGAGTGTCCAGAATGTAAAAGGAGATGGTCTCGGTGTGATTGCCAGATGTGATGAGGGTGATGTCTTCGGTGGCCAGTGAAATGGTGGGAAGTTCTTGACCATTGAGGGCGTGTACTGCAATCTGGTGTGTGAGAGGTCTGAGGGGAATTTGAAACTTGAGTGCAAAAGTGTAGTCCATAAAATTACCTTCAGCCCCTGAATCCAGAAGTGCCCGACAGTCGTGAAATCGAGTTGACCATCGGAGTCTTACCGGGAGGAGAGTAGATGTCGATGAGGTCTTCTCGGCAGAGATCCCACCCGACAGTAGCCTCATACTTACCGTCGGGCTGGGCCTTTTAACGGACAGCTGTATGCGAAATGTCCCGTTCCTCCACAGTACATGCAAAGGCCCAGGGATCTCCGCCTCTCCTTCTCCTCCCGGGAAAGCCGGGCTCGACCCACCTGCATGGGTTCGTGATCGTGGACTAGGCTGACCGCTTCCCCTCCTCCTGAACGTTGTCCCCCGATTCCTCCAGAAAGACGGTTAGGCTGGCAACGTCGGTCAACACGAGACAGACGTGCGTCCACTCGCAGGGCCAGTGCAATGAGATCGTTAAGCCCGGTGGGAAGGTCCATGGCGTATATCTCCTTTTGGACGCGGTCAGCCAACCCATGCAGGAACATGTCCCACTGCGCCTCCTCGTTCCATTGGCTCTCTGCTGCAAGGGTCCGAAATTCAATTGAAAAATCCGACACGGATCTCTCACCCTGACGTAATTCCGCCAGCACTCTGGCAGCCTCTCTTCCTGCAGCAGCACGGTCGAAGACCCGTCTCATCTCGTCGGAGAGCTTCTGGAACGAGGAGCAGCATTCGTCCTGGCTCTCCCACACCGCCGTTCCCCATAGCGCCGCTCTCCCCGTCAGGAGCGTCAGTACAAACGCGACTCTGGTTTGTTCCTCCTGGAACGTCCTGGGCTGAAGAGAAAAGTGCATAGCACATCTGGTTAGAAAAGCTCGACAGTGATTGGGTTCGCCAGAATAGGCCTCAGGAACTGGTAGGCGGGGCTCCGACTGAAACGGCTGTGCTGGTGCTGGTGGGGGAATCGGCGGCGCGGGGGGCGCAGCGGGAATGTGAAGTTGTTGGATCTGCTGGGTGAGCCCAGACACCTGCGCCACTAAAGCCTGAACAGCACGAGCAGTATCGTTGAGGTTCTTCTCTTGTGAGTCCATCCTCTGTATGCTGCTACTCACAAACGCATCCAACGAACTTGAGATTCCACTTGCTGCTTCCATGGTAGGTCAGATCGTTCTGTCACGTAATAAAGGAAGGAAGCACGATGCAAGTAACTCAGTTTATTTAGTACTAGTGAGAGAAAGAGTCCAGGAAGCAGGCTTAGCAGCGCAGGGACCCCGATGGTCAGATGAACACGGTGATGGTGGTGATGGTGCAGTGCGGTGAGTCCAGAAGTGATAATCCAACGAATAATCCACAAGAACACGAACAGGAAGACTGGAAGCACGAGACTCGGACACAGACTGGGGAGAACACCGGAACACCAACAAACAACGATCTGACAAAGGAGATGAGAGTGTGGTGAGTATATATACAAGATGAGATGAGCTGCAGCTGGCTGATGGGACTGATGAGTTGATGGCTGATGAGCGCTAATGATCCGACACGCCCACATAATTAGCACTCACACACACAACAACAGAACATGAGACAAGAAAGAGACATAGGATTTATGAACCGTGACAACATTAGCGGAGTAATGAGGTGCCAGAACGATAATGAGCACAGCTGATCTCTCGCTCTTTTTATATAGATTACATAAACAGAGAATATTTGTTTTAGATTTGAATTAGATAATTTAAAACTACACACTTAAATGATTATAGAGATATATAGCTCATGTCTGAGTGAATAGTATTCGCTGAGTTTTGTTTGAGTTTAGAGAAGTGCTTCAGAAAAAAAGTTCACGGAGACGGAGAGGCATAAAGCACTCCCTGTTTACATTCTTTATTTTAAAAAAGCACAATGTTTTATTTCGATTGTAAGTGGACACATAAAAAAGTAGACATTTAACAGCTTATTTTTTCATATTTCTTAAGTCTGTATGACCAAAACCGACGGAGTATTTTAGGTCTATTTTGCTGCTATGTAAAAAAAAACGAGCAAAACGCGCCCACGCGTTTGCCGACCTCAGGGGGTTAATTGTACACTTGAGTTCTCAATAATAAAGGGATAAAAATGGAAATTCAATTATTTACTCACCCGCATGTTGTTTCAACCCAGTATTACTTTCTTTTGCTGAACATAAAAGTTGCTATTTTGAAGAACGATAGAAACCAAACACATTCAGGTTGCCATGGAAGTTATTGGGGAACTGAAACTGTTTGGTAACAAACATTGTTCAAAATATCTTTTGTGTTCAGCAAAAGGAAGTCATGCAGGGTTGAAATAACATGAGGGTGAGTAAATAACTGAATTTTCTTTTTTAGGTAGACTATCCCTTCAAATTGTAATTCCCTGTATTTTGTAGGGTGCCAGTGGAAAAGGGTCATTCAAATCAAACAGCTTAGTGACTGTCATTTCTGATACATGGCTGCACAGTTCATAGGACCGTAGATGTTCAATGTACCACGCTGTCTGTTGTTTGCATACAAACAAAATGTCAGTGTTGATGATGACTATTTTTAAAATTTGCCTAAAATCAGGCAGACATGAACTTGCACCAGCAGACAAGAACCATATCAGGACTGTAGTTGATCCCATCAATGCACACTTTAGATGTGACAAGGACAGTGCTTTGGGTAGCAAAATTCTGCTGAAGCAGGTTCAGTACACTCTCAGGAAAAGATTAAATCAGTGTAGATTTCACTTTGTCCATCTGGACAGAAGGTTTAAAAAAGGATGACGAGTCCACGTGGTATGCTATCATTCTCTGATGTCGGACTGCTAGAGTTTGTGTGACATTTTTGAAATTTTTTGTCTCACGAATTATTTGTTTGAAGAACTTGTGCTTGCCTTCAAAACGCATGGTCCAGACATCTCTAAGTGGCCCATATGTCCTTATTAGTTGTGGATAATATTCAACGTAGTGGTGTTTAGGATGCAACACGAAATGAGGAAATACTTTTAAAAGCAAACCTCTGTGCTCTGAAATTTTAGCCTCAAGAAAACCAATAGTATCATCAGTAAATCTGAAGGATGTCACCAGTTCTAGAATGTATTTCAAAAGCATTAAAATCTCCCATGTTTCATAATTTTCTGGGATGTCAAAGCCAATCATTAGTGGGAGAAGTCTTATAAGTGCCCAGTTTTCGAGGGCATTGCCACCAATCGTGCCTCTTGAGGCAAATGTATTTGGAATGACCTGAGGTTGATCAGTCTTGTCTATGAATTTGTATGGAAATTGTTTGATTGTTCTGTTCACATACTCAAGGGTGATGTACTTTTTCTTGATGAAATCGTTGAGGCACAGTGCCATTTCAATGGGTATGACACCCTCCAAGAGATCATGCATGATGTCAGGTGGAAAGCCACTGACAGAGTGAAAATGATCAAGCTCATTTAAAACACATCTGCCTTTTACACCATACTGTTTTACCAAATTTTGGTCTTTTAAAACTTCCTCAACTTCCCTGTCATGATTCTGTTTTGTCCTGGGTTCAAATCCTCCTGACAGTGCGTCTTTCTGTTGCATTTCACTCCTTTTCACCATGCAAAAGCGGGAAGGGTGTTCCACAATGAAACTCTCTTGAAATCCTGCCAAGGAATGAGCACCAAGATTGTCAGCAGATACATTGAGAACAGTTCCCTTAACACATTCCCCTAACTGCTCCAAAAAGACACCATGTTTCTCCAGAGTTTTGAGGTCTTGTACAAGAGGGTGAAGGACTTTCTCATATCCATAATGTTTTACTGCACTAGCCTTGCATAAGAGTGCCATCTGAATTGCCTGAAGAGATGATCAGTGTTTAGATGGAAGATTAGCAAGAACCCAATAGACACTGAACATCTTGTGTTTCTTTTTTGAAGTGCCAAGAGGATTGGCAATCTCAAATTCATCAGTGTACAGGGTAAGGAAAATCCTAAATTCCGCTGCCATCAAAAAATCATTGTCACGATAGTTAGTGCTGTCTTTATAAGAGTTGATCCCGTTTGCATTGTCAAAAGGAGCAAGAACTTTCTCTAAGACATCAGTTCTATTTAAAAGGACCTGTAGCATATTCAGAATTGGCACATAAGCAAATGATTGTGAGTCTTTCCCAAGTTTATATTCTGTTGGCACAACTATTGGAAACTCTTTCTGAAAATATGATGCCCTTTTACTGACTGTAGAGAGAGACTCACCAGAATCAGTCATTTTCAAGATCAAATTATTCACTGTGACAGCTTTCACGATGTCTCTCAAAACAGAATCATTATCAATGACTCCATGTTGAACTAGAATCTGTTGTATGGCATTACACAAAAGGGGCTTTGACAGAAGAAATATCTGATTCATTTGTTGAATTACTTCCTGTACTGCTGCATCAGAGATATGCAGAATGGTTTGCATCTTAAGAAAGAGCAAGCCTAAATTGCGTTCTAGTTGATTCTGCAAAAGATCCAGATTTTGAGTCTGGTCCTCAATTTCATTTTCGCCAAATTCAGGAGAATCCATTGACTCGTGGTAAAACGTATTTTGTGTAACATGTTGTGGTAATTCTGCAGCTAAATTTTGAATTTCAACTGCAATGTTGGGTTTTAACTTCCTCTGACTGCTTAATTGGTGTTCTTTACATTTGTCAGCATTAAATGTAGAATAAATTCTGCTCTCAAAATTGCAGTCATTGTATGGGCACTGAACATTTTCATTCTTTTTTAAATGCTGACGCAAGTGGGTGAAGAACTCAGATTCTGTACAAGGTTCCTTAAATTCACAGAGTAGACAGTGAAATATTAATGGAGATTCTTTTGATCCACTTGTTTGTTCTGCATCAGTACCTTGGGAATGACTTCTTGTTAAATGCACCTTCAATGCATTAAATTAATTGAATGAACACTAAGGCCCCGTTCACACCGCAAGTCTTAATGCTCAATTCTGATTTTTTGCTCAGATCCGATTTTTTGTTTGGCTGTTCACATTACCTTTTAAAATGTGGCCCATATCTGATTCCAGTGTGAACTGTTTGATGCTTCTAACTAACCCGCATGCGCAAAAGAACAATAACAATGACATCATACGCAGCACGCTGTTGTACTAAAGTTCGGGAGGTTATGGAGGAAGTAAGCATTTTCGCTTTTATTTCAAAAATTTTGTGTAATGGAAGCTGTAACATTAATGCGTTAATATTATACGCATTTTTCGCGTACATATGCACTTTATTGCGTGTATACGCACGCACTCCATACCCCTAATCCTAACCAAGGGATTTACAATGTGTAGCATATGGACGAAAAAAAATAAAAAAATTGGGGGCGTTTCAATGGTACGAGAAATTTAATTTGTGGTTGAGATACGCACTTTCATGAGTGTTTGGAGCGACAGTCACGTAAAGGGTATTCTGCTTCTCTGGTGGGTTTCCGAGTTGTGCAAAGAAAACTGGGAGCAGCTGACTGGCTCGTTTATTCTGTGAACATAATTCTCCTATAACAAGCACCCCAACTTTCTAGTCTCTTTCTAAAACGTACCTGTCTCAACATCTATATCCAGGCTGTCTGCCGAACTCCTCGGAGTTTCAGGCTCCTCTTCACCAGCTTCGTAAATATCCAGCAGCTCCAACCGCTGACAGCTGGGTTTATCGCCCATAAACACGGCTAATCACGTTGTAAAATGGGCAGGTGATGCGATCACGACCGCTTCGGTTGTTAGAATCATTTGCTTCTTTAAATTTACTTTTAAGACTCTTCACCTTCCTTTGACACTTCAGCCACGTTCTCCTGTGTCCCCGTTCCTCCATTTCGTGTGCTATTTTTTCAAAAACGGAGCGGTTACGGTAGGATAGGTCCTTCTAGTTTATCTTGAATTGAAGAATCTCCCCATATACAATTAGGTCTAACACCTCATTCTACCTCCATTGACTCACTCCATCACTGTTCTCCATACCTAGTCAAGTTTTTAATGTTACTGTCTGTGTCTGTTGTGTCTTGTGCTAACTCGCCGAAGCATAATTGTGACAAATATCGATGTAGATTGACGTAAAAGTCGCATCAAATCCGCCTTGGTTGTTCACACTGCGGACGCATTGAAAAAAAGCAAATCTGGGTCTGATTCAGGACCACATATGTATGTGGTCTAAATCTGATTTGAAAAAATCAGATCTGGGCAAGATTTGAGTGTTCACACTACCTCTGAAGAAGTCTGACCTGGTCACTTGACCCCAAAAAAATCGGATTTGGGCCATTTTTGCCTGCAGTGTGAATGGGGCCAAACAGTCTGCGTGAAGGCATGGAAATGGTGTAGTTCTGGTGTAGCTTCCATGTTTTATGCGATAATGCTTCAATAGGAGAGCTCTCTTTTCACAGGAAAAAAAAACAGTACTTACATTTCCATTGCATGTCTCATCTCACAAAACAAGCTCTGCAAATGAAGAAAATAATATTAACATAAACACTTAATATTTTTTATTTACAAATCAATAGTGTTCAAACATTTGAAGTAGGGGTGGGCAATTATGGCAAAATATGATATCACGATTCTTTATCATGTTGGTTTTAGTATTTTGCATTATAACCAAACGAATTTCCCTATTTAAAAAAAAACAAAGCCTTACAAAATAACAGACTATAAAATAGAATAGCATACATTTTAGGCCAAAATGGATGAAGATAAAAAACTTAGTCATCATTTTATCTTTGTTAATAAAAAAATAAACATTATACATTTATTCTTATTAAAGCTACTGTATTTAAATTCTTCATTCAAAACCAATGAGTGATTTTCTCTGTCTTTTGTTTTATTAACATTAAACGGATAGTTCTTCCAAAAATAACAGTTGTATCATCATGCACTCTTCTGTTGAAAATAAAAGTTATTTTGAAGAATGTGGTACAAACAAACAGTTGATGTGCCCATTGACTTCCATTGCATCTTATGGAAGTCAATGGGGACCATCAACTGTTTAGTTACCCACATTCTTCAAAATATTTTATTTTGTGTTCAGCGCAAGAAATAAATTAATACAGGTTTGGAAAAACATTCAAGTTAGTTAATGATGATTTGATTGAACTATCCCTTTAAGGACAAGGGGCAGCATGTTCACTATTAGACTGCTGTCGTCTATAGACCTGCATGCATCTAAAGTACATAAACGCATCCGATTAAAGAATTAAGTTAAGTTTACTTTAACTTTAGATATAACCAACTGTGTTCATGAGAACATTGTGTGTATTAGCGCAATAAGACGCAAAATATTAAGTCCAGTAATCAGGCGCTGCTTAACAGGCTTTTAGTGGTTGATGCGCTCAGAAAAAAAATCCCATATCAGAACAGCACGCGAATTAAATGTTTAACCAGCAAGGCTTTAAAGCACATGCAAATACTGAACGTTTGTGATTTGCAGTGTCCCGTGAGTGTCTCCTCTGTTTTAACATCTGATGTGAATGTACGTTGCGTTGTACAGTAGGCCTATAGCCAATGTTGAGACGGAGGCGCCAGAACTGCAATGTTATGTGCGCTGTAGCACGATAGGCCTACTATTATAATTCTTCAAAACAGATCGTGGAGACATTTTAATCCCACACCCCTAATTTGAAGTAATCTAAAACTTAAAATATATGAATTATAGCATTGCTATATTTCTACATAATTATTGCAACATTAAAATATAAATCAGTAAATTATAATCAGTAATTTTGTTCTTAGTCTACATACTCACAATAAAAATAAATAAAACATAAGAAGGTTCCTTGATTAAAGGCATGGACCTAACAATTAGCGACTTGCAAAGGCATGGACCTAACAATTAGCGACTTGCAAAGGCATGGACCTAACAATTAGCGACTTGCAAATGCTAGACTGCTCATTTCGATTAGCACAATCCAACACAATCCAAGAATTTGATTAAAATAACAATACATCCAATGTTCCTGTGTAACACTAGTTTATTTAATCTGATTATTACACGATCAATTATGTATAATAAGCAATTCAGACATGAAAAATAAGACATACAAGCACTCACCTTTCCATGTGCTTTTCCCATCAGTAATAATGGTATTACGTTGCAAATCGGCTCCACCTACTGGTAGAACTGCGCATGACCACTCGAACTTTTTCAAACTTAGTAAGGTCAACAAACTTATTCAAAATAAGTTGTATTCACTTAATTTTATTAGTAAGGTCATCAGTTACATTTTACATTGTGGATACAAACACGTCTTATTAAACTTCTAGTAAATTGCTTTAATCGTCAACTATGCAGATGTGGAAATAATGCGTAACTGGGTAATGGGTTCCTACACTCATAGCCTAAGTGTTTTGAAAGTAGTTCTGCTTACCGCGGACTCTACACTTTCTCATCTCTCTCTGATCCTCCTCACTATCATCATCATCACTGGAGCTGATGAATGTCCTGCTGCTGCAGAAAATATATATTTTGACATATTTTACAGCGTCTGCTTGAAGGGCCTGTATCTATTTTTCACGCTATTTCTCTGCACATTCCGTGCGTTTCATCTCTCAGACTATTTTGACAGATACACACTGACACTGCACGCTCGCTCAAAGGGGGAGGTGTTTTAAGATGTGATTGGGCCAGCCCATTGTCAATCAAGAAAACAACCAATCTGATCTTAGATCCAATAAAACAAACACTGATCTACGCGTTTCATGGGCCGGTCTGTCAGTGAAAAAAAAACTAACGCTTACTTTTTTTGACCAATGCATTACACCGGCACTAATCCAGCGCTGTCAATTAAACAAAACAAAACGAATGGTCCGCCGATGTATGAGTTTTATGGGCCGTTAAAAAAAGTAATAAAATAAGTATGAGATGTATCGGCCCAAAAAGCACGTCGGCCCACCGGGCATTTGCCCGGTATGCCCGATTACCAGTCCAGCCCTGGTGACGATTAATGAAAACTGATCGTGATCCCATGTGAAGTGATTCTCCTTGTGTCAAAAACACAGTTATTGACCAATCATAGAGCAGGGCAGAAATAGTGCTGAATAGGCCCTCTGTGAGATCCAGACTGTGTTCGTCAATACAGAAAGGTGTAAAGGCCACTACCGTTGTTTTTTTAGAAAAGCCAGATTTATGTTTTTTTTTGTTTTGTATTTTTGTAAATTCCTATATTTAAGAATGGCAACTAATTCCAGGTTTCTACAACTAAATCCGGATGCTACAACAATCAGGAGAGCAGATGATGTCAGCAATTCATCCATCTCTGGCAGCAAGTTAGGTTTAAAGTACTGCAGGGAGAAATTCTTCTCACAATATTTATTTTTTCCATGTATACCTTTCTCTAAAAATGTGTGGACAATTTGAAACAAAATTCCTTGTGTGCTCACAGCAAGCATGATGAGGGACAGAGTGTCACAGTGTCTGGTGGTTCCCTGGGTTTAACATTAGAGGTCTCAGTTTTCACGGTGTCTAGGCATTTTCACTACATTTCCCATAATCCTGTCTGTCACTGATTGTTCATTTCCTTCAGCTGTTTCTCGTCCCTTGTTTGCACTTGTGTATATATACCCTGTCTGTTTCAGTGTTTGTCACGGAGTCCTTGTTTATTGTCCCCACACTTCCGTTCCTGTTGCTGTCCGTTTCTTGTCCTTGTTCATGTCTTGTGTCTTTGGATTGCCCTATCGGATTTTGACCCTTGCCTGGACTGGTTTTGTGAGTACGGATTACCCTATTAAAGAATACTGCTTTTGGATCTTCGTGTCTCGTGTGTGTCGTGACAGAAGGACTCCGTCAATGCAAAGATCCAGCGGTATGGGGGTTCGTATCCTTTCCCCCAGAACGGGGAAGGAGAGGAGGGGAAGAGTCCAAAATTTAATGACCCTGCGACAGCAGGGCCAGACGGTGGATTGTCTGGCTCAGAAGTTTTGGACTCTCTCTAGAGGTTTGGACTATAGTGAGGCAACGTTGAAAGACTTTTTTAATGTTTGTCTCGATGATCCATTGCCTGTGTGGGAGATGAAGGGGCTGGAGATACTGGATTTTTGGGGGTTTACCAGCTATTTAATTCATCGGAGCCAGTGGGATGTATCGGAGCCTCGCCATGCCAGCGCCGCCCCTAATCCGGTGGTCCCGAGTCCGGTGGTCCCGAGTCCGGTGGTCCGGAGACGGAGGAGGAGGAGAAAGGTCGCTTCAACGACTTGTCAGGTGGCTCCTAACCCAGAGACCATCCCAGAGGTGACTGCCATCCCTGACGCGCCGGTCAGGCATGCTGCTCTGCCGGCCCCGCCCGAGCTGCTCGCCCTCCCGGCGCCACCCCAGTGCCCCAGCGGGTCTGCCGATCCAGAGACTGTTCGCAGCGCATCTGCCGATCCAGGGTCTTTGGAGAAGATGGCCGCCTTGTCTGTTGCTGTTCCTGAGCCGGTGTCTATTGCTGTTCCTGAGCCGGTGTCTGTTGCTGTTCCAGTTCCTGAGCTGGTGGTGTCTGTTGCTGTTCCAGTTCCTGAGCCGGTGGTGTCTGTGACTGTTCCTGAACCAGGGTCTGTCTCTGTTCCGCCTTGGTCTTCACCGCCGTGGCCGCCCGAGGGGTCTTCACCGTCCTGGCCACCCCATGGACTGTCTGCTTCGCCCTGGCCGCCCGATGGATTGTCTGTTTCGCCCTGGCCGTCGCTTAAGCCGTTCCCCCTTGTTCCTGTTCCCCTCCATGAACCTGGCCCCCCATCCCACCCCCTGATCCTCCACCTTTCCACCTCCCGCCTGGACTCTTGTTTTGTTTGTTTCTTGTGGTCTTGGAGCGTCTGGTAGCCGCTCCGTATAGGGGAGGTTATGTCACAGTGTCTGGTGGTTCCCTGGGTTTAACATTAGAGGTCTCAGTTTTCACGGTGTCTAGGCATTTTCACTACATTTCCCATAATCCTGTCTGTCACTGATTGTTCATTTCCTTCAGCTGTTTCTCGTCACCTTGTTTGCACTTGTGTATATATACCCTGTCTGTTTCAGTGTTTGTCACGGAGTCCTTGTTTATTGTCCCCACACTTCCGTTCCTGTTGCTGCCCGTTTCTTGTCCTTGTTCATGTCATGTGTCTTTGGATTGCCCTATCGGATTTTGACCCTTGCCTGGACTGGTTTTGTGAGTACGGATTACCCTATTAAAGAATACTGCTTTTGGATCTTCGTGTCTTGTGTGTGTGTCGTAACACAGAGTGACAGAGCTAATTATTTGTCAAGTCCAGTGACAGAGCATAGCACCACTTATGTCCTATACATTTTTATTTTGTTTCTAAAGACTCAGAATGTTCTTCAATTGCTCCCTATGAAGTAGGCTAGTTGTTTTTGTGTTAAAATAATCTGGTCTCTTTAAACCACAAAGAGAAAAGATCCCCATGCAATTTCTTGGTCTCTTTAGTTTGCCATACAGTATATATTTCATGATTTGGATCTGGAAATTCACAACTTCTGGAATTACGATGCCATTGTGAAAGCTTTCCATAAATAAAAATATGAATACAGAATGCATATTATATAACATTTTCATTGGAAGGCATTGTGTAAATGCCATAAATGCCCGTCTGTCATCTATATTGTGGATCAGCAGGAGTTTGCCCCCTTCAGTAGTTTATCTTGAGCTACAGTACTAGATTCTATTGGTGAGCCAGGTCAGGCCCCAGGGCAGGCCAGCACAGCGTTTCTTCATTAGACTGTGTGCTAACCTTGCAACAATACAGTGACATACTCGTTTTTCATCAGGCCGCTGCAGGGTTGGGCAGAGAGCATACAACAAAAAAGAGACAGAGAGAATTGTGTAAGCCAAGATATTTAACCTGTGTCTATAAATCTGAGACAGGTCTTTATTTCTATGTACTCAGAACAGAAGACTTGAGTATCAAGGAAATAAATTGGAACCAGTGCCATTAGTACATTGTACATTAGTGCATTGTATGTACACGACAGGGCCTGCTCCTGGAGGGCCATTATTCTGCAAAGTTTAGCTCAAATAAAGACATTGTAAGAAAAAATGATGTGGACGTCGAAGATCTCAAAAATGAAGTTTATTACAGCAAAGTAGTGGCAAGGTACACAGAAGCACCTTGGGTTCACCGGCGTCAAAATGAACCCAGATCATCCAAATCTCAAACCTTTTATCCTAATACAGTTTACAACTCTTAATGTAAATTAAGTTGCTCTTATTGTGACAGCTGTGGTCTGTATGTTAATGAAGTTGAGACACCCCCTTGTCTGAGAAGATTCTCTGTGTCCCATTCCCATTCTACAATTGATTACCATTTGTTCAGGATATGATCAACCCAAATGGTCAACTCTAAATGTAAATGAAATCAGAACAGCAAATGGTTTAGGTGATACAATCTATCTGAAGTGATAACATCTTTGATCTTCTGTTAGAACGGTCAAATGCTTAAGGTGACAAGCTATTTGAAGTCCCTGTAATCAAAATGGTGGTTGGTTGCCCTCTGTGATGCTATTTATTTACATATTACTGAGATTGGATGTAATTGTCTCTATATGATAATTAAGCTCTTTTAAGTGAAGGAACATTCTGATATAAATGTATATATTGGAGTGGAAGTTGGATCGGGGCAGACTATAATTTCTTACAGACCCCCCTGTGATGCTCTTGGCCCAAAAGAAGCATCAAAACCACTCCCTTTTCATATATAACACCTCCCTTTCCTGGTGGGCAGGTGCCTCAGTGGCGGCGTAGCCCTGCCTTAGGTTGTTCCCTTATGGCCATCGGAGAATCTTACCCGTCTTTGGGATCTACGCCTCCTGCACACCGAGTTATGGCTCTACTTCACTTGAGCAAAATTATCATAGTTTGTGATAATGAAATTTACTTTTTTTTTTCTTTCTTTTTTTACCGAGGTAACCAAGAACCATTATATCCACTTGGAACATTCAATATTGATCATGGAATTATCTATAATCTAACAATAATCTAATGTTTAAACAGAATACATAACATAATGCATTGGCAAATAATAAGAAAGATACATACACATACAGCCGTTTTAACGGTTACATTCCAAATTAAACCAGAATAGGCCACATCTCCATCATGCATTTGTTTAGCAAAAATCTTGTCTTTCTTCAAGGCCTTGTTGGGCTCTCACAATGTCAAATGTTCAGTGGTGTTCTCATCAGTGATGTTAGCATATTGTTTAGTTTTGATAACTCAAATAATCAACAATCAATAGACAATAGTGTGTGTGTGTGTGTGTGTGTGTTATTTTGTGTCCGTGTGTGTGTGTGTCATTTTGTGTCCATGTGTGTGTGTGTTTCATTTTGTGTCCGTGTGTGTGTCCGTGTGTGTGTCCGTGTGTGTGTCCGTGTCCGTGTCCGTGTGTGTGTGTGTGTGTGTGTGTGTGTCATTTTGTGTCCGTGTGTGTGTGTGTCATTTTGTGTCCATGTGTGTGTCATTTTTATCAGTGTGGACATCCTTTATCCACTTGTTTTCCCTCTATGTGGAGAAACTGCTGTCCGTAGTCTCTGAAACGGTTTGTTTCTGAAATCTCCTCTTGTTTCACTTCCCATTGTCCATTTTTCTTTTTTTATCTTTTTTTTTTTTTTTCTTGGACCATTCTTCTAGAAGAAGCAGGCACTGGTGTTGTTCAAGTCTGTGCCTCTTCATCAGTTCATTACATCCTAACTTTTAGGCCTGGAGTTCTGGATCTTGCAGGTCTGGATATCTCTATTCTTTTTTTTTTTCTTAAGAAAATCCCCTGGCTCCACTTCCTTCTCGTCCTTCAAACGACCAGATCACCTTTCTCCAGGAGGTTACACATTTCAGACAAACATCTTGATGCTTATATCTGAAACCATAATCAAAAGAAGAGGTTGCCCCCCTTTCCCCCACAAGCATCTTTTCACATTCAAACATCAAAATCACAGAAGTTTCATCTCGAAACATCAAACATCAGTAATGTCTCAAAAAATAATTTCAAAATTAATGTCATTTAAACAATTATTATGAATTTCAACTACATATCAACGCTAATAAAACATGCTTCATAAGGAATCACCCCCCTTTTGATAGTAGCTAAACCATTTTCTAAAATATGTTACTATCATAAAAACTCATTCTAATTTTCATCAGCATGTGCTTGTGACTGAGTCATGTTGCTCGTGCAGTGATATATTTGACAAGTTGTGAATTAACTCTTCATTATTTCCTTTCAACAGTGCTAACTGGGTTTCTAAATTGCCTATTTTCTCAAGCAAACCACGATAGCCCACTCATATGGTTTATCAACAATATTTTCTATTCCATCAAACAATCCCTGAGAACCGTGTTTAGCAATGTATTTAACAATAATTTCTTCCATTTAAAAGTTAAATCTGGCTTTACAATAACTTGTGTATTCACCACGTCTGATTTAAATGACTGCGTTATCTAGATGCTTTAAGATATTCGTTAGTCAATTTATTCCCAGATTGTATGCAAATGAACACAACCAGCACACTGAGCGAACCTTCTAAACCTAATCAAAGTCACAGTCCTTAGGACCTTAAATTTTACACAAAATCGTTTTGGGAAAAAAAAAAAAAAATTAAAAACAACACTGTCACAGTACGTCGGACACAACCGCATTACGTCGGGTTCTTGTGTTTTTTTCATTTATTTATTTATTTTCCTTAAAACAGCTTGATAAATCCCAGTACTTCGACCATAAACAAATTATATCAAAAAACTAACACTGTCACAGTACGTCGGACATAACCACACTACGTCGGGTTTTTATGTTATTTTCTTAAAACAGTCTGCTTATCATTACTTCTGGCATAAACAATATAAAAAATTAACACTGTCACAGTACGTCGGACAACCACACTACGTCGGGTTTTTATGTTATTTTCTTAAAACAGTCTGCTCATCAGTACTTCGGCCATAAACAATATAAAAAATTAACACTGTCACAGTACGTCGGACAACCACACTACGTCGGGTTTTTATGTTATTTTTTTTAAAACAGTATTGCTTATCAGTACTTCGGGTTCAAACAATATTTATAAATTTTAAAACAATGCCACAGTACGTCGGGCAAAACCACACTGCTTCGGGTTCTTTGTTTTAAACTTCACAAAGTCACGGCACATCAGACTCACTAGTCTAGCCTATGCTATAACACACAATAGTTGTGAAATAATTCTGTGACCACACTGCGTCGGGTCTATTCAATTACTTTAGAATTTCCTCAGAATCATTACAACAATCAGTTTCAAGTACGTTAGAAACCTACACATTTGTTTCAGTTACTTTAGAAACAACCAATCTAATATAACTCTGCCACCACACTACTTCGGGTTATTCAGTTACTTTAGAATCTTAACAGAATTATAAGAGACCAACACCAAGTTTCAGTTACTTTAGAAACTTTACACTTAAGCACTTTGTTTCAATTACTTTAGAAACAACAATTCCAATACAAGTTTGCCACCACACTGCTTCGGGCTTATTCAGTTACGTTAGAATCTTAAACAAAATTGTACGGAATAGGCTTAAAACTCCTCCTGCTAATACTGAATAAACCAAATTCGATCTCTTCTGTCCTTAATTTTTCTTTTCTAGATTCTTTTAAAACGAGGAATTCCTTGACAAAAACAGCATAAATGAAAGAAAACAGCTTTTTCTTACCTTTTTCTTCTTTGTTGGAAATCCGTCGACTGGGCTGGCTCGCCAATGTAAGAAAAAATGATTCCTTAGATTGGGTTCACCGGCGTCAAAATGAACCCAGATCATCCAAATCTCAAACCTTTTATCCTAATACAGTTTACAACTCTTAATGTAAATTAAGTTGCTCTTATTGTGACAGCTGTGGTCTGTATGTTAATGAAGTTGAGACACCCCCTTGTCTGAGAAGATTCTGTGTCCCATTCCCATTCTACAATTGATTACCATTTGTTCAGGATATGATCAACCCAAATGGTCAACTCTAAATGTAAATGAAATCAGAACAGCAAATGGTTTAGGTGATACAATCTATCTGAAGTGATAACATCTTTGATCTTCTGTTAGAACGGTCAAATGCTTAAGGTGACAAGCTATTTGAAGTCCCTGTAATCAAAATGGTGGTTGGTTGCCCTCTGTGATGCTATTTATTTACATATTACTGAGATTGGATGTAATTGTCTCTATATGATAATTAAGCTCTTTTAAGTGAAGGAACATTCTGATATAAATGTATATATTGGAGTGGAAGTTGGATCGGGGCAGACTATAATTTCTTACAACATCTGAACCAGCTAATCATGGTTTTCAAGATTAGTAGAAACTTCCAAGTGTGTTGGGGCAGGTTGGAGACAAAAACTCTGCAGGTCATTGGCTGTCCAAGAGCAGGATTGAATACCACTGGTGTACGTCCTCAGTAGATTTTTCTAAAATTATCATTCTTAGTTTACCAAACTGTGCGCTTGATGTTGACTGTGGTTCTCTTGCCCCATATGAAACTCAATGCGCTAGAAATCTGGGCTTTCTGTTTGATCACAACCTAAAATTTGATAAACAGATCAGTACTGTTGTAAAACCATGCTTTTCTCATCTTCGCCAACACTCTAAAGTGAAACCCTTTTTATCTTCCAAACGTTGGTTTGTGCGTTTCAACTCATCTAGACTATTCACTTTATTTTCGTGTCTCTCAGTCTTTCCTCTCCCATGTACAGCTAGTGCAAAATGCAGCTGCTAGACTCCTCACTGGAGTCAGCCCGTCTAATGGTCCAATGGCGGATTCCGATAAGTGGGTGAAGGTTACTGCGTGTTACTGTCTTTCCTTTCGCGCAACACAACAAGATTAAATTAAAAAAAAATTCAGATGTATCACCTCATTATTTCATCTGACTCCATAAATGAAAAAGGTTTTAATTATATTTGAGCATCATTAATGTCGGTACTGGGAGGTATGGACAGACGAGGTGTCGCTCATTATAATCACGGCACCAGCCTCGCTCCGTCCTCCCACGGCCCTCGACCTGCTTGTCACAGTCGCATTCACGCTTACACAATCAAAGATACTTTTGTATAGCCCCCGTGGTTTGTATACACTTAAATTTAAAGTAACGTTTACTTTAGGCAGAGGTATGGCCACTACTAAAGATACAAGTTGACTAACATTGCTTCCCTTATAATAGCTTTGGATTAGCCATGCCGTGGTTTCCCACGTACACTTATCTAAAGTAACATCAAATTAAAACAAGGTAAGACACACCCAAATTTAGGTTGGTCAAGCAGATTTCCTAAACAGAAATTCCCTTTTTGTCTTTACAAAACCAAGTACATTTGAATTAGTGCCAAATATTAGTTGTCACTAATCTGACGCAGATTTTGCGGTAACATACGAATCCGTTTAATCTACTTGGGAAAACAATTTCAGAGTAAGTCAGAATAAAATCAAATGTTTACAAGTCAGGTAAATGTATCATGCCAATTTCTCAGTTCAAAGATAATCAATACAATAACATCAAATGCACAGAGATAAAGAGTAAAAGATGTAAACCCGACATTTTAACTACAGGCCCAAAACTTTGGAACAATCTTCCTCTCTACATTAGATTAGCTCCCTCTGTTTCCACCTTCAAATCTTTTTTAAAGGCTTATTTATTCTCTTTGGCTTTCAATACTACTTGGTTTATGTATGATTATTGTTTTCTATTGTTGTGTGTTCCTTATTGGTAGTTTTATTCTGTTATGTACGGCACTTTGGTCAGCCTTGTTTGTTTTTAAATGTGCTTTATAAATAAATATTGTATTGTATTGTATTGAAAGGTGTGCTTTAAAGCCATGTAATACACAGTTCCAGTCAGTTTAATGACTGTTTGGTAATGCACTGCATTCACTAAAGCAAAAACACATACATCACTCACACAGAGATTGTAGATCGTGCTGCACACTCACATATCAATTCAGGAGCAAATAAACTAGTTAGTAATGCTTTCCCTTAACATTTATTAGTAAAATAGCTTCCCTACAGAATCGCTACATCATATTTCTCAGCAATGAGGGGGAAAGTTATTTTGAAGTAATTAAACTCACAGCCTCACTCAAAATATCTCTGTCTCGCTAATTAATTAAAATCTGTAAGTAATTTAACACGGGGATGCTTTTTCGGCATGGGACATTTCTATTGTGACAAGAACAACATTTAAAATGCGACTTGATTTTGTCCTTCGGAAATGTATGGAATCTTTGTTTGCTATTGTTGAAATCTCATGTGAGTGACAGATTGCAAAATCTGTACTTGCACTGACTTTGAATTGCAAATTCAGAGCATTTAAAATATAACTAATGTTTCAGTAATAATGTTTCAGTAATAATATCCTGATGTTGGAATTTGATTTAACTTGAACTTAAAATGTATCATTGCGATGCTCTTTAATTGGACCTTGAATGCCTTTGAATTTAATTGAAAGCATTTATTGTCATTGTATTTGCATACAACAAAATTAGGAGCGCTGCTCCTGAAGGATGTTTGAAAGACAACCATATATACACAACAAGAAATACACTCTAGACTATACAGTACAGTTACAGACTTAGTATTCACATTAACCTCTTATTTAGTGCATTTGTTTTAAGTCCTAATCATTAAAGTGTTCAAGTGGTGATATTGCACATTGACATACTGCACATTACATAAGACAGCAGTATAGACAGAAGAGAGATTGATATAAAAAAATAATAAATGTAGTTAAATAACGTGACTGGAATAGTATTTTATAGCCGACATTAAATATTTTAAAGACAGTTGCCTTTAGTGCATTTTTTTATTTAGAGTCCGGATTGCCACTGGAAAGAAGCTGTCCTTTAGTCTCATGGTCCTTGTTCTTAAGGATCTGGGGTCTCATTTATAAAGCGTGCGTACGCACAAAACGGGGCTGGAAACGTACGTACGCCAGTTCCCACGCAAAGGTTGTGATCTATAAAAAACAAACTTGACGGGAGAATGTGCGCACCTTTAAGCAAACTTTGAGCCGTGCGTACGCACATTCTGGAGACAAAGGGAATTGGCGACACCGATGGTGAGCTGGAGTTAAATGTCTTTTTGGTCACTTTTAGACAGAACATCGAAATAAAATTATACATGTACAGAAAGATAATACAAATATAATTTCACTCACCAAGCCTATCGCGTTGGGCCGTTTAGGCATATCTAACGGCAGATGAAGTAAAACTGTAAATCTTCATTATGAGTCCTAATCATAAATAGGCTACAGTGCATGTTCACAATTTCAGTTTAAATAAAATAATGATTTAAACTGTTTTACTTCTGATATAAACATTTAGATTAAATATGCCATTCTCATTAATGGAGTTAAACACTTAAACTAGCTACATGACATTTACTGAAAAGTTAAAATATAGCCTATATATAAATAGCCTATAATTATTTGTTGTGGATGCATATGCTTTTCAACACTTTTCCTTTGGCATGCTGTGTTTTAATGTTTTAAATACAGAGATAATTGCTGCCTGTGATAATAGCAGATTGTGCAAATATAATGCACAACAAGGTCTATCGGTTTCCATTACAAATATAAATCAATTAAAAACACTATTTGGTCAGTGGAAAAGATTGAGAAAAACTTTATCTGAAATGTATTTTACACTATTTGATTTATTTATTCAAAAACAAGGCAAGGATAGGCTACTAAATTATTTTTATTAATGTAAAGTGACGGCACATCCGTATTTCATATTTTCCTAATGTCTTGTACCATTAAACATGTTATCACGTCGGTGAATAATCATATGCAAATGATATGCAGATGAGGATATGCATAGTAAAACTAGGCGTTGTAAGCTCCATATATGGTTATTTCGGGGATGAGACGCATGTGCGCACAATCTTCCGCTGACTGGGATTTATAAAGTGAATCATGCACAGGTTCTGGCGTACGCACAGTTTTATAAATCTGAATATTGTTTTGCGTACGCCATTTTTGGCTTTCGGGCGCACGTACACTTTTAGTAAGGATCCTACGCACAGTTTTATAAATGAGACCCCTGTACAGTCGGCCTGAGGGCAAAAGATTAAACAAGTGGTGCTCTGGATGTGATATGTCCTTGGTGATGTTTTTGACCTTTGAGAGATAGTGGGAGTAAGCAATGCTTTCCAGGGAGAGTAGCGAACAGCCAGTGATTGTTTGGGCTGTATTAATTATGCTTTGGAGGGCTGCCTTGTCTGCTGCAGTACAACTGGAGTACCACACTGTAATACAGTACGTTAACATGCTTTCAATAGAATGGCCAGCCCTTTGTTCGGTGGAAATAAACTCAAAGTTGGTCTTCTTAATATCCGTTCACTCTCCAACAAGGGTCTCCTAATCAGTGACATTATCGACAATAGTAAGTTCGATTTTTTCTGCTTAGTTGAGACCTGGCAGCAAGAAAACGACTTCCTAGAGTTAAATCATGCATGTCCTCCTGGGTTTGTTTACACTTCGCAACCTCGTATCCTTAGACGCGGGAGAGGTCTCGCGATACTTCACAACTCTATTTATAAAACATCCCCGTTGCCTGTACAAACGTATGCCTCCTTTGAATCGGCTGCTTTACTCATCAGCGGTCCATCACCCACAGTCTTAGCAGTTATTTATTGACCTCCAAAATACTGCAATACTTTTATAAATGAACTGTCTGTATTTTTAACCCATCTGTGCACCCTATCACCTAATCTTATTATCCTGGGTGATTTTAATATTCATGTGGATAGTCCCAACAACCCACTCACAAGAGAGTTCACTTCCTGCTTAGACAGTTTTGGTCTTCAACAATACGTGAACTTTCCAACCCACTCTAAAGGCCACACTCTGGATCTTGTCTGTTGTTCAGGAGTTGTACCTCAGGACTGTGCTGCAGATGCAATACCTATAACTGATCACAAATTGCTCTCTTTTAATGTTAATGTCCCACTTTCTAAATCTAAACAACAGCGCTTGATGACATTTCGGAATATAAAAAAGATTGACACCTCAGCCTTGACTACTGCAATTACTAATCTCCCACCCAGTGATCATCTTACTTCTCCTGACAACCTGGTCACCTTTTATAACCTTGAATTACAACAGCTTCTTGACAGTTTTGCACCCCTTAAAACTCGGACAGTATCATTCACTCATTCTGCGCCCTGGTATACACCTGAACTCCACCAGCTCAAAACCAGGGGCCGGCGCCTGGAACGCCTTTACAAACGAACTGGTCTCATGATACATAAAGAACTTTATAGCGAACACATTCATCTATACAAAGATGCTCTTAATGCTGCCAAAAATGTATTTTACTCTCACTTAATTGAGACGAGAGATGGTAATACTAAAGCATTGTATTCAACTGTAAATCGTATTCTGAAACCTCCTGATGCACTCCCTGCACACCTGTACTGCACTGCTCAATGTGATAAATTTATGTCTTTCTTCAATGGAAAAACAACTTCCATCCACCAACAATTGGCCTCTTTGGCTACTCCTTACTGTAATTCACCACACAGTGTCTCAAATAACTCTCCCCTCTCGCTCCTCTCTTCTTTTAATTTGCCACCTGAAGAAGAAATTTTGCAGTTAATAAATAAATCTAATTCTTCCACATGTTTACTTGATCCTTTACCAACTCACCTGGTAAAGGCTTGCTGTTGTTCCTTATCTTCTCTTATAACTCGTATTTTACATACCTCTCTTAGCTCCGGCTTTGTTCCACCATCACTTAAAATTGCTGCCATTACCCCAGTTCTTAAGAAACTCGGTGCTGACCCAAACAACTTAGACAATTTCCGTCCCATCTCGAATCTGCTATACATCTCAAAAATTCTTGAAAAAGCAGTGGCAGCACAGGTCCATGCACACCTTAGTGACAATAACTTGTATGAGTGTTTTCAGTCAGGATTTCGTTCTCACCATAGCACTGAAACAGCATTGGTGAGAGTAACAAATTATCTGTTAATGGCTGCTGATGGTGGATTATTATCCATTCTTGTTTTACTCGACCTGAGTGCAGCTTTTGACACAATTTCACACAGTATTCTTTTAAACCGCTTATCTGACATTGGTATCACTGGTATTCCTCATGCATGGTTTCTCTTCATATCTCTCTAACCGTACACACTTCATACAATTGAAAACATTTTATTCCCAAATTTCTCCGGTTATATGTGGTGTCCCCCAAGGTTCTGTCCTAGGACCCCTATTGTTTCTAATTTACATCCTCCCACTTGGCAATATTTTTTCAAATTTTGGTATTAAATTCCACTGTTACGCCGATGATACACAGCTTTACATATCTACCAACCCTGACTCCTTCCTTCCCCCTGCCTGTCTTACCAACTGCTTGCATGAACTAAATACCTGGTTTTCTGCTAATTTCCTCAAACTAAATAGCAATAAGACTGAAATCCTTCTCATTGGAACTAATTCTACTCTCTCTAAGTCCAGCAGTTTCTCTCTATCCATCGACGGTTCATCCATTTCTCCTTCCCATCAGGTTAGGAACTTGGGGGTCATCTTCGACAGCACCCTTTCATTTCAGGCTCACATTAATAACATTTCCAGGTCTTGTTATTTTCACCTCCGTAATATTGCTTGCCTCCGTCCATTTCTCACTCCGCACAGCTCTGCTATTCTTGTTCATTCGCTTGTCACCTCCCGCTTTGATTATTGTAATTCCCTATTATCTGGTTTACCACATAAATCTCTTCATAAACTTCAGTTGATTCAAAATTCCTCAGCCCGTATCATAACCCGGACTTCATCTATGCAACATATCACTCCATTACTACACCAGCTACATTGGCTTCCTATCAAATTCCGAATTGATTTTAAAATTCTCCTCCTTACATACAAATGTCTTCATAACCTTGCTCCACCCTATCTTTCTGACCTATTACAGCTTTACACCCCTTCTAGAACTCTCCGTTCTTCTTCACTAGGTCTCCTTCATGCACCTTCTGCTCGCCTAATCACCATGGGTCACAGGGATTTTAGCCGTGTTTCTCCACATCTTTGGAATTCTCTCCCAGCCAACATCCGTAATTCAGATTCCTTAGTCCAATTTAAAATCAAACTTAAAACCCACTTATTCAGAACTGCTTATCTTCCTTGATTAATTTTGTGCACTCAAGTCTAGCACTTTTATTGCTGTTTTTATTGACATTGTGTTTATTGACATATTGTGATTGCTACTTCTCGTTGTAAGGTGACCTTGAGTGTTTTGAAAGGCGCCTCAAATAAAATGCATTATTATTATTATTAATAATAGTAGAGCAGTAAATGGACACCAGCAATTTGCAATCGAAATTATGTTTCCTGAGCACTCTAATGAAATGCAGCCTTTGCTGTGCCTTTTTGATTATTTTTGAGGTGTTATCAGACGGTTACACGATTAACATCTGGAATCAAACCTGCTGCATCACCATACAGATGCATTACAAACAAGATAGACTCTCTCTGGCACTGAACAGCATTTAGAGAAAGTAGAAATAGACAGCAATCAGAAAGGGAGTTGTTAATAAGCGTCCTCACTGATTGCTGATAACAACCAGCTGCGGGCAGCCGCTACTGTGTGTGGAAATGGAAATCAAAAACTAAGCAAAAGCAGAAAAAGGGATGGACACTATTTCATAAGTTGTGAATGGCAGTGAAGTGACGTAACTGGCGCTGGTAGGTGATAATGATAATGACAACATGACCGATGTAGTGTGTCCGAATTACATTTATACTATCCACAATCATTCTATATAGAATGTTATTTTTTAGCTTTTGTGAAGTAATTACTTATTCAAAATAAGTACCTACTCAAGAGAATATGCGATTTCGGACGTCCAAATTCAGACAATCGTGGCTGTAATATAATGATATATCAAAATGATAAATCATGTTGACAATATAGTGTCAGTCGATAGAGAGATGGTATAACACATTGAATTCTAACATATAGTTTGTTGGGAGAGTGGGTTTGCCGGATTGTTTATTAAATATAATTAATAAGTTGTGTGTCTGATTGGTCCAGCCATTACATTTCCCTCCTTTCGGGCGTTGTTGTCCCTTTTAGACAACAGCGAACAATGGCAAAAGTGCAGAATAATCAGACACGCATCCAGCATACAAGGATGGAAAAAAAATGTGGAAAGCTCCCTGGTTATTTGTGCCTCCTGGAGTAGCGGTCATCCTGAAGTCACTGCCTATGGGGCTGGTGTTTGCATGTTGTTTCAGAAATTAATTAGGGCTTGTCCCAGCAAACACAGAACATTGGCACAACGTACCCAACCTTCTAACAACGTTTTAACAACATGGCCAAAAGGTTGCTTTAACTACGTTGTGTGGTGAAGGTTGTTACAGCGTTGTCACAATGTTGACATTAAACCACCATTCAGGGCCATTGCTTAAAGTCCCTGTAAAGGCAATTCAAAAAAAAAATTCTAAACACATTATAAATGTTAGAAATGTATTGCTAAAACATATTACAAAGACTGTAAACTGCGAAGTACTGAATTGTGGAGTTAGACCGTTAAACAGTTTTTCACCATTGCTATTTTCCGGATTTTTTGGGCGGGGCTAAAACGGGGGCTCGATGACGCACTGGAGCCCTTGAGCTCCTGGACACGCCCCTACTTGATGACGCACTGGAGCCCCTGAGGCTGGCCGCTCCCTAACAATATAAATAAAGCACATTCACATCAGTTTGGCGCTCAATCGCGAGTTACTGTCAGTACTATTATTACTACAGCCTAGTTTGCTAGTTAGCTATGCCTTCATCACGGAAATGCGTACTACCTGGATGCGATCATGTACGAAACAGATCTGTGTCCTTATTTAAATTTCCTAAAAACGATCACATCAAGAAGAGGTGGATTAATTTTGTGAAGAGCCACCTTGATGGAGAGCTGAGGATCACCATCAAAACCCGTAGTGATCATTTTACACGGGATAGTTTTATAAACTTTCGTCAGAGACAACTGGGATGCTCTGATAATCCGCTGTTACTGGTGAATGTTGCCGAACCGACTATCTCCCGCCTCGGCCTTCATCCTCCCGTCGCGCCGACACCTGGTGCCATCCTCGGCAGTGCGTGCCCACCAATGAGGGTAGGCTGCCTTGTGTGCTTATGTTATAATTATAGTAGGTAGTCCACAGTACGTACTAAATTCTGCAACCCTCTAACGTGATTTTTTGTGTTTATTTATATGATCAATATGATTCCTTAGCCAAGTAATTTAAACTATTATCTGTTTACAAAGCAGTCCCTTCCGACCACAAAAGAGACCGAGTCTTTCATGCATAAAGTCACTCGAGAAGTTGGATGTCAGTCAGACAGGTTTCAGCGCAGCCGCGGACACGCCCCCAGCGTTTGAGAGCAGAGACCACTGCTCATTTTTTCAAGATTTTGATAGCTTATTTTATGTACTTGCCGGCTTTTTTTATCATTCAAATTTGGCTGGGTGGCTAATAACACATTTTTCTGTGATATGACAAACTCAGAACACATACTTAATTTTGACTTTAAGGTTGTGCCTATGGTGTCTGGACAACCACTGGACTACATATTAGGGGTGGAGCCGAACCCGAATACGGTATTCGGAAAGGCACAAATAACATATTTTTTACAAATAATTATTCCGAACAAATACTTTAAAAAATATTTGTATTCGGGAACAAGAAAAACTTTATATCAAAAAGCTGCGTTTCCTCATGAGACCGCAGTGCATGCCCGGATGAGTGAGTGAGTGACGGACACAGGCTGCTCCACACAGCAACAGAGAGGGCTCGGCTGAGCGAAAAAAAACACTTTACTGCATCACTATTTTTGTTGAATAGATTTGTGTACCTTAACTGGGTTCCTGGGGCAGTTTATAACATTCGAGAAGCGGAGTTTGATCGGGAGATTATTCCATTACGCTGCATTATTGACGTCTGCAGTCGGGTGCTCTCATGTTCACTCTGTTTACATAGCTCTGTTTTGCGCGGTAATTTAGACAATAGGCTGTTGACAGAGTAACGTTAACGTTCGGTTAAAAAGGTTAAAAATGCTTGTGTAGTTGTGTCGAATTGTATGCACGTGTGGGAGTTCTATGGTACGTTTAAGTTACTCTTGTCTTTTGTAGACAGCAAGATGTAGGCTGTAGGCTTCATAATGTTCACAATGGTATTTTATTAAGTATTGGTTTAACCATGGATGGAGGTAATGGTTATGTTATTTTCTTTTCAATGACGTTCCTTGTTTCATTGCTGGATTTATGGAAAAACATCAACCAATATTGCATATCCATAATTATTATAATGGATATAATTAAAGAATACTTACACTATAATGTAAATTAGAAATGTAACGCAAAAAATTAAATTATTTTTACGCCTATTTTGAATTTTACTCGAATACGCCTATTTTGAATTTTACTCGAATACAAATACTTTTCCCCCCTCAACAAATACAAATACAGATACAAATATCGGCTGCTTTGCACACCCCTACTACATATGTACTCGTCACTGCCCTGAAGCGCGAAAATCAGCCTTTTAAATTCCAACCACCTGTTGGGCTCATTGTGTTCTCATTCATCATCGAGCAGATACGTGAGTATTGTGTTTAATTTAGCCTCAGCTATCAAACAACCTACAACTTTAATTTAATGTGACTAATGTAGCCTCGCTCGCACTGTTTTAGTTTTTCATTTGATTTGTCTGCTATTTAGTCTCATTCGTTTCTTTGCTCCTCTGGATTTGTGGATGTTTCTCCGGTTACCGACCTTTATCGGCCGGCTTTCGACTACTGTCACACAGAACCCGGTTTTGTTCATTAAATGTTCTGACCTGCCTTTGCTTTTTATGTTTTATTTATTATACTTAAAGTACATTTGTATATTAGTTTTTTTTTTTTCACAAATTTATGACTTTTGGAAGTGCAATTTGATTAACTTATGCAGTTTTAAAAAAAACCTTCTGTCATTTTTACTCTTCAAAGTGTACACTTGCAGGTGTTGATTATAATTAGGCTAATTCACTGATAGCCCCATTCAATAATAATAAGGATAAACTATATTAAAAAGTATATAATTATCTAACAAAATGCTAAATGGGGGATATCTATAGGCATACCTAGCAGCATATAAAAAAATTATCAGAACGTCATCTCTCAGTTGCTGAATGTCACGTAACAACGTTGCTACAGCCCTGTCTTGTCTTACAATTCTACGTTGTTACAATGTTGCGAGCACGTAGACAGCGATGTTGCCATAGCAGAAATGCAACGTGCCATAGACGTTGCCACAATGGAAATGTGTTTGCTGGGGTATAGCTTGAAGAGGGTTTCAGACTGACCTAGTGCGGGTGGCAGGAGGGCAGCAGTGTTAGCCTCTGGTCTTAGTCACACGAAGTCTGAGGGTTGGTGTGTTGCTCTGCTCTTGTGGTGGTTCCATGGCAAATCGTTTTGGCTGAGGGCAAAGTGAAGTTTCATAATTTTATATATTTAGGCTATTTAACTTGAGCTATTTTTAGGCTATTTTAAGCTGACTTATGTTTGACTGAATTGTTTGCTTTATTTATTTTTATTTACTTATACTTTTATACTGGATATCAGATCATTAAAACTGACATTTAACTTTATTGTTGCCTAAAATATACATAAAAAGATACCCGGAGTAGCCAGAGCGTGCTGAGTGACGCGATCAAGAACGCCGCTGTTCCATTTGCAGAATAACCGGACTTATGTCCTCCCGTCCTCGGGAGTTTGTTCTCCTAAGTCGAACTTGGCAAGTATGAACTACCAAGTACGCAAGTCCAAAGTTTGCGTACTTGGTATTGAGAAACGGCCACAGTGTTGAAATATAGTTGGCAGTGTGACTTCTTCATGTGAACAAGTGAAACGCCCCACGGCTCCCCACTGCCCCCTAGTGTCACCCGCCAGTATACACATGTTTAAGTGATGATAACCGGCATCTATACTTAATAAATGTTAACCAACAATACATAATAGGGTCAATATCACTGTAGGGTGCCTTTTGGTGTCCTGAACATAAATAACTAATTTGCCATGATAACTTAACATACGAATGACTATGAAAGGGTGTGTTATATTAGGGTACGTTTTTTATTCATAAAAGAAGCATTACTTGGCTCTTTAGATACATTTTCAAGATTTTTTTTTTAGTTTTGTATAAGAGGATGCATGTTATTTTGCTATGTCCCAGGCACTGCTCATTAAATTTGAAAGCGAAAAATAGTAAAATCATAAAAATGTTTTTATTTATTTTCCTATTAATATTTTGTTAAATAAGATATTACTCAAATTGAGTGTATTGATCATTTTGTAATAAAAACAATATTTTTATTTAATAAAAAAGAAGAGTTTGTCCATGTCCCTTGAATGGTTGTCCACCCTGTCGTATTGCGGAATCTGCCTCTTTAAGAAAAGGCCATCCCCATTTTTTTATCTCTTCAGTGGCGGGAATTTCAACTGCTGAGGTGAGTAAGCTGCTGACTTTCCAACTGACAAATTTCCTGTATATGAGTTTGCTTACTTGTTTTGCCAAAGCTTAACATGTCCTCCCTGTCGGCATAAAATATACTAGAAGTGATTAAAGAGCACCTATTATGGAAATTTTAAATTTACCTTTCATGTAGTGTGTAACATAGATCTAAGTGAACAAAAACATCCTGAAAAGTTTGAAATATGAAAGTGCACCGGATATAAAGTTATTGTCTTTTAAAAGTAAGAGTCGACTCGGGAGTCATTTTTATGAATCGTTAGAAGACCGAAGCTTTTTCTCTGACTAGATGACGTCAACTTGTCAAGTTATTTAAATACGATACACCCACTTATTGCGTTCCAAGGCCAGCAGGGAAAACATCATGGCGACGAGACGCTGTGTTCTGAAGTGCGGCTCAAAAGCCAACTTTTTTCATCTGCCCAAGGAGGAGCATTTGAAGACTAAGTGGCTACAATTCATATATACAACTATACCACAGAAGTATAGTCCGAGGCTTGTGCTTTGTTCGCGCCGTTTTGAAGACGATTGCTTTACCAACTTAAATGCAATCAAACTTGGATTCGCGAGCCGGCTGATATTGAAGGAAGGTTCAGTTCCAAGTGTATTTGCATCAGCTTCCTCCTCCGTATCACAACCTGTAAATGTTATTAATAATTGTTGCTTTTATGTTTTATGTAGCATGCTTAATAATGATTTTGTTTGTTGTGTAAGCACCGTTTAGCTTCTAGGTCTTCAATGACAATTGTATTGATATATGTGATTGTGAAGTGTTCGTCGTTGTTTTCGGAGTTGTCTTAAAGAATAGAGTAGCCTAATACCTCGTAACGTAACTGCATAATTTTTTTTTTTTTTTTTTTTTTTACGTTATGTTTATGCATCGGGCTAATGCAAACAAAGACTGATTGTGCTTTTACAATATGAACTCTGGGCTATGCTCGCTAACATAACATTAAATTCTTTATCTTATTTTTAGTTTTTTACTACAAACTACAAAGCAGTGGACTATAATCATTATTATAACACAATTTAATTGATAAAAGCATCATTGTACTCCGTGTTAAACAATAAGTATTATCTATGTAAACACTGCTGGGTCATCTGACCAATCAACGCAGATTAGCGTCGTGCAAAGGAGGGGTTTGGAAAAATGAGTCGTTGAACGAATCATTTGGGAGTTGGTGAGCAAATCAGGTAAAAATAAATGCATATTATTGTAACGGTCACCAGCTGGAGTGCCCTTGAGAGCCACCTGAGGGCACTCCACATCAAGACTATTATCATTCACTCACAGACTACATCTCCCATCATTCTCTGCCCGGACTCATCATCACTTGTCACTGATCACATTCACCTGTACCTCATTCACTGATTGCATTTCACCTGTGTCTCATCCTGTTAGTCTGTCTATTTATACCTTGTTCATTCATTCACTCACTGCGAAGTCTTGTTTTTAGTGTCACACTGCATTTCTGAGCATTCTCCCGGTTTTCTTGGTTTTTGGATTTCTTGCCTTGTTCCCTGGATTACTCTTTTGCCTCTGACCCCTGCTTGTTTTGTGTGTTTGTTTGTACGGACTGCCTTCCTGTGTTTGACCCTGCCTGTTCTTTGGATTACCCCTTAATAAAGCTGCGTTTGGATTCTCCACCTTCGTGTCTCGGAGCAGTTCATGACAATTATATGACAACAAAAGTGTTTTTTGTCATTGCATGCATGTAAAACTGTTGTTGGGGACTCCCAAAACAACATTAGGAACATTTTAAATGTCATAATAGGTGCCCTTTAAAATACAATATTTAAAAAAAAAAAGTAAGTTTAAATATACCAAATTCTCTTCAACAACCAGACTAACCATTTAGCTAGTCACAGTTTGTTGTAAGCTAATAGAAGCTCAAAATGTCCACCCTGTCGTTGTTCCAAAATGTCCATAGCATTCATTTGTAGTTAATATTGTAATTTATAGAAATGTTATATTACATTTTATAGAAAAATCTTGCTGTTCTCAGGACATGCCTCATGCCGCACTGGCAGAAAGTGCACGGCAATACAGAAAACACCGGGCATACCTTAAGAAAGAAAGGGAGAGATGGAGGAAAGATAGAGATACAGGGAAGAAGAAAGCTATTAATGACCTCACAGAGAGAGGAAAACACTCACAAAAGAAAAAATGGAAGGAGGCAAAGAAAGCTGCCAGAGATAAAGCCAGGACAATAGTGGAGTTGCAGACTCCTCCTCCATCTCCAGAACCACTGGAGCTGGACTGTCCACCACAGCTAGGTCCCTCAAGGTTAGTATAAATGTAGTATGGAAATAATATGAAGGAATCATAACTCTAATTTATTATTTATTATTAATTTATTAATTATAGTCACCTATATAATACCTATATTATACCTACAAAATAGCTTCCCTGGTTATAGTTGAATAATTTAGTTAGGGATGAAATAAGCCTAATCAACAGTGATTGTCCTAAAAACCTGACAATAATTTATGTATTCTAGGCAACGCCTTCAAGGAGAAAGGATTCGAGAAAGAAGAAAATTATGAAAGAATTGAAAGAGTTGAAAGCAAAACTGGCAAAGGAGAAGAGAAAAGGAGAAAAATACAAAAAGAGGTACAGGAGGATGAAGAGACAAGAACCATCAGTGTCTCCTCACTCAAAAGTCAGGGAATTGGTAAGAGGCCAAAAAGTTAGGTTACCCATTATGAGAGCCCTGCTATTTTACACCACCCTGGTTGAGAATATCAGGCAAAAATACAGAAACGCAAAAACTGAGAGAGAAAGACAACTGATTGCCAGGGTGACTTCTGGAAGTATTTAAAAAAGTACAAACTCCAGAAGTACACACAAATGGTATTTGGCTACTCCAAAAAAAGAAATGCAACCCTCGGTGTGGATCTTTGTGCAACCGTGAAGAGAAAAGAGGTGCAGCTCTGGAGATCAAGAGGAAAGTGAGGTATTTTTTTTATCTCTGTGATGATGTTAGCCGTATGACACCAGGCTGCAAACAAACAATCACACGACAAAAGAAAAAAATGCAAAAAAGATTACTCACAGACACATTGAAAAATCTACACAGAAAATTTTTGTTTGAGCAACATGGCCAACTGTCATACAGCACGTTTTGCCGGTTTAGGCCATTTTGGGTTGTTACACCCACAGAGGCTGACCGGAACACATGTTTGTGCAAAACACATGAGAACACACAACTCATGGCAAATGTCCTCCACAGTCGTGGTATATTGTCTACCAAAAGTATAGAAGAAATGGCAGATTCAATCGTGTGTGATTCAAAGGGAAAGGCATGTGCTTACAGCGAGTGTAGGGAGTGCCTCCTCAATGCATATCAAACCCTTAAAGGTGCCCTAGAATGTGTTGAAATAATATTTTAATTTTGTCCCTGATATCTACATAGAGGGTATGTGGCTTAAAAAGCCATTTAAAATGTCCAGAAAAGGTTTTACAGGTCAATTTCCAACCCTATAAATTGGCCCTAGAATGAAATGGTCTGTTTTTACCTTATTTGGAAGGGTCATGAATAGTAATGAGGAGTTCTGCTCTGATTGGCTCTTTCACTGCGGGCTCATTACAAGAGCTCAGAGAGTCACAGCAAACAGGTCCGACGTGCAAATGGAGAGACTCGGTGTACAACCGTATATGTTTGAGCCGGTTTCCGACGACGATGCAGAGTTTGAGGAACAAGCGGTTGTTTGTAGAATGCAAATGGACGTTTCGGAGTGGTAAGTTTATTCATTATTTTCTGTACGAACTTCAGTCACGTGTGTGAGTGCGTGTGTGTGTGTATGTGCGTTCGTTCGTTCGTGCGTGCGTGTGTGTGTGTCTGTGTGCGTGTGTGCTTCACCTGCGCAGCGCAGTTCTGTGTAGCACCGTGTAGCAATACTGACTTTGAGTATAAATTGGGGAAATTAGCACTCAAATGGGAAATTAAGTAATCATGGTTTTGATGAATATCATTTGCATACGCTCTAAAATGGTTCCCAAATATGGGCTTATACCGTTTTGACCATATGAATATGTATCCGGATTACTCCGGACAATATTCATACAGAGAAAATGAATGATCTTAATCAGTCGTACTTGGAAACACAACTTTTAAGCACTAAGGCGTATACACATAATATTTACCTCAACACTTCGATCCGTCTAGCTCTTGGCAAGCAAGATTACATCCATATGGCCATAATGGAGATAACTTACCTCCCAAGTGATAAGATTGGAAATATTTAAACTATGCAATGTTTAAAAGTGTGGTAGAGCGTTTTTAAAAGGTAGCATAGAAGATCTGATTTTCAGGGATTTCAGATTATGGATTCATAAAACACAAATTCATACGAAGATTAAAATGAAGTTTAATAAAAGACACTTTAAAAGTACGTAGGTTACACGATCAAGAGTATAACAATATGCATAAACAAAACAAATGATTATAAAACGATTACGTAGCGTGTATATATAATAACACGATATTAACCAAGAGATGGAGAGAGAGAGAGAGAGAGAGATATGAGAGAGATGAGAGAGAGAGATTACACAGTTTAAGGAATACTTTCATTAATCAAGAGACCGGAGGATTTCTCAGACAACCTTAACTAGCTTTGTTTCAAGATCAGATTCAGAATTAGCCTACTGTGTTGTCGTTGGAAAGTCGTCTGGTGCTCGTGTTGTTTCTTTTGGAGCCTCGAGGGTTTCCGGGATGCGTCACGTGGTTGGTTTTGCGCAGAGTGGAGACGCTAAGCTTTCGCTCGTTAAAACGCTGGATCAAGGAAGTAGCTTTAAACTTGTATAAAATAAAGACTTAGTCTTAGAAACGGAAAGTAAACGGAGAGCAAGGCTCTCTTGAAGCGGAGTTAAAGCTAAGAGTTAGAGAGACTAGCCGTCTAGACTAGAATCAGAGACTAGGGTGGTAAACTAGAATAGTGGTGCAGAAGTGAGGAAGATAGAACGAACGTCTTCTTTGGCTCGTCTCCAAAATATGAATGAAACCGGAGCACGCCCATTCTGAGTCTGGGAGCCAATCACGAGTGGGGATTCTGCGGCGCCAAGAATCCCTTTGTCTGTATGGCACGCCTATTCAGCGCGTGGGAAGAGGTTAGAGTTTATCCTGACATTATTCTACACATCGGTAAATGTTTAATAATGCATAATAATTTGTTTCTCAAAACAGATTCGAATTAGTCTAATTTCCTGATTTAAAACCATACCAAATTTGCTATCGTTTAGATAATGTTAAAAAGAACTATATTGATTTTTTTGAGTATTACGCGCATCTATTGGTTGTTTTCATCCGGTGAACGCACATTCTACGTCAGATTCTGCATGCTTGTTAATCGCCGTTTCAAACAGAATGTTGCATTCTCACAAAACAACGTTTTTCTCACTTTTAGAATTCTGTGCGTGTGTTTCTGTTACTCGCCCCACTGTGTGGGTGTGTGCGAGACGAAGGGGATACGTGTGTGACCTGTTTTGACCTCATGGGTGTAAAACATATGGTCTTGTATATGTGCGTGCGGCTTATAACAATACATGAAGGGAACTTTCACTACGGGGGTCCCTGAGAAAGAACCCAGATGCGGGGTGTACGTCCTCACCCGACGATAAATTAAATTAAAACCCCAGGATACCTCACCTTATCTAAGCACAGAATCAGCTAAAAGCTTTCAGCACGCACTTAATGTCTCTGAAAAAGGGAGAAGGCACTTTGGAATGCATTAAATCACAAAGTCTTTGTTTTGTCTAAGTTTTAGCAAAATGTCAAGAAACCTCTTAGCCATGCAATAAGTCAACAAAATAGAAACATGTATGCTTTATCGATCAACATCTGGCAATGGTGCTACAACCGTATCTCTGAAAGGGCTTGGCTTATACAAATTTTGGAGGCGTACATATTAATGATCCCATCGGTTACGTCACAGTAGGTGTTATGTGGAGATTCGCCCGTTTTTCAGGGGTGTTTTTCAAAAACGAGATTTAAACAAGAAGGAGAAACAATGGTGTTTGAAACTCACTGTATGTCATGTCCATGTACTAAACTATTGTTATTTAACTATGGCAAGTTAAATTCAATTTCACATTCTAGGGCACCTTTAAACAACCTGGGGAAGAAGTGTAGTTTGTGTAGCTCAATGGACCACAGAAAGGATCCATAAAGAAGACAAATCCTCCATGATTACAGTCAAAAGAGATCTCGTAACAACCGAGTCTGACCTGGTTAGCCAATTTCAAGAAAGGCTCAGCAGATTTAAGCAACGTATTTTCAACATCAGATGGCAATACACAGCCTACAGGCAAATCAGGGAGACCCTAAAACCAGATGAGTGCATGCTGCATATTGATTTTAGTGAAAATTACTTGTGCAAATACAGCCAAGAAATTCAAGCAGTCCACTTTGGAGGATCGCACCAACAGGCAATTCTCCATACAGGGATACTTTACACTGCTGAAGACCAGTCACCTCTTGCCTTCTGCTCCATTTCTCCAAGTCGACGACATGACCCTACAGCTATTTGGGCCCACCTTGACCCAGTACTTGGTATGATAAGGCAAAGGTACCCTGAAGTTAAAAAACTTCAGTTCTTCAGTGACGGGCCAGCCACTCAATATCGGCAGAAAGGGAACTTATACCTACTTTCCACAGAACCATATAAACTAGGATTTGAAAATATCAACTGGAATTACTTTGAGGCAGGACACGGCAAGGGGACACCAGATGGTGTTGGTGGAGCATTAAAGAGATCAGCAGACAGAGCCATCAAACATGGAGAGGACATCCCCAATGCATTAATCCTTTATGAAAAACTGAAATGTACCAACTCTTCAGTGGAGTTATTTTACATAAGTGAAGATGATGTCGAATCAAAGCCAGAGGTAAGAAAAGAACCTACAATTTACAAATACCAACATATATATATACACTTATGTACTTATTCATACGTATCTGCTGAAAGAAAATTCATAGTATGTATACATACAAAATTAATAGTGGATAAAATTAACAGAGCCAGGATTCAAAGTATTACATCATACATACAACATTATTGTTAAAAAGTCATTGAATTCTCAAGTTCATTCCTCCATAACCACGATGACCCCCTGCTCCACGTGTGTCGACAGGCAAAGACAAATGGTTGAAAGCAGGTAATTTTATTCTGGTCACACACAAATCCAAATGGCCTATAAAATATTGTAATTTATGAATTAGATAAAACAGATACCTGGTTCAAATGCAATAGTATATCTATAACTCTAAAAGAAAATTAAATTCATCATATTTCGTTCTAGTAGAAGCCGGAATTATATTTAGAATATATATGTATTTTGTACGTGGTCCCCATTCTTATAAGCTAAATATAGCTTCTGGTGGAGTCCCGTTTTTACAAACAACAATAATGAATTAAAAACTACATAATTTTCCATATGTGTTGTTGTAAAATAAAAAAGGGTGAAAATTTACTTTTCAAAACTATACATAGCTGTTATACTTTATTGGTTTATAAGTATGAACACAGCTTGACCTATATCCATTGTTTTATCTTCACCAAGTAGGCCACTGTCATAAAATTGCTCAAAGTTGTTGTCCAATATTTTTTTCATCAAACTATTAGGAACACCAGTTCATTATAAGTTGGAGAAGCTGTTTACGAGCAAGAGAGTCCTGAAAGACGTGTCAAAGCTAAGCCCCCATCACCAAACGTCATCGCTGGAGGCTTTTCACTCAGTGGTCATTCGATTTGTTCCAAAAAGTGAGCCATTTCCATTCTTGGGAATGCTATGCAGGTAAATAATAATATAATAATAACAGGTAGAGTCTTTGGAAAGAGAAATTCACAAATGTCGTCACTGTGTATTACGGATGTTGGGCCTCGATATGGAACATTTTCACAAACATTGAGACCCAACATCCGTAATACACAGTGACGACATTTGTGAATTTCTCTTTCCAAAGACTCTACCTGTCAGCGATGCACTATAACGAGAACGCTGACCGTCCACAAAGGCAGGCTGATGGGAAGCCTTCATTCAAACTTTACTGGCCAAAAGGAAGAAAAGGGACATGTACAGTAAAGCCACTGAAAGAACACCCGACATTCAGTAAGTTAACTTATAAATTATTTATTATTGCACACTGATCAAACAGAGAAAATATATATAAAAATAACTTGATACATTTCAATATAAAATGCAGATGTACAATGAAAATTATTTGGACTTGTAAAACACCATATAAACAGACTTTTCAAACCTATCTGACCTTAATCTGTGAACATAAGATTTACATATACATGTGAAGCTGTACTAAAAAAAAAAAAAAAAATTAAGAGTGAATGTTGATGACAATTTATAAATGGGCTGTTTTGTTTATTAATCCAAAGAATATATTTTCTTGCCTTCAGACTATGTGGATGAGCTGATGCACCTGGTTTTGAATGTGGTGTTTCCTGACCCAGAACTTTTTTGTCAGTCAGCTCAAGCAGATACCGGTGCCAGACCCAGTCTGCTCTCAGTTTGAAGCACCAGCAAAGGAAGACGTTGTAGCCCGCTATTACCCCTTTTCCACCAAGGCAGAGCTGGTGCTGGTTCGGAGCCAGAGCCTAGTTTCAAATCGGTTCTTTGTTTTTCCACCGCCAAAGCACCAGCTCCGAACCAGTAAAACTGGTTCTTAAGTAGCACCAAATCATTGCAGGGTCTAGAACGGAGCCAAGTAAGAACCGCTTGCGTCAGGGGCTGGGGGCGGGGTTACCGTGGTCAACAAGACGAATAGAAACTTGTGACCGCCATTTTTAAATAGCAGCTAGTCGAGCTAATAGCAGCTCGATTATAATATCCGTCTATGTAAGTTACGGTGAGCTGCACGAACGCGTTGGATTCCGATGTATTTTTGCAATCCCATGAGCATCCATAGTATTGCAACGTCCGTTATTGTTGATGGCTTGTTCGAGATGCATCGGAGCGCGAGGACCGATCGGAGCTGCGGTAGTGTTTGGAGAGCATAGGACTCCTTGTGCTTTTAGATCGCTATCGCAGTGCTTTGATGTCATCTGCAAGAAGCCGATGCATCTCGAACAAGCCTGGCGTGTTTGTGTTTGGCGCTACCGCACTAGCGGTTGCTGGGCAACATGAGACGTATACAGTGACGTAAGATCTGGCTCTGTTGTGGCTCTCTAGCCGGTGGAAAGGCAAACCGGTTCTTAGTAAGCTCGTCAGTCGAACCAACTCTGAACCAGCTCTGGCTCTGGCTCTGAACCAGCACCCGGTTCTTGTTGGTGGAAAAGGGGTTAATGTGTCACGATTCAAATGAGCGGGACCCTGAAGCCTGTATATCCTCCATCTGAATCGGGGAACTCAAGGCGGATACGCAGCACCACACATGCAGGAATGACAACCCTGATCTTGTGTCCCAGATGTCCCCAGCACCAACTCACAAAGCACCTATACGATAAGTGCCTGTATTCACTGTAAATAGAATGTACAACATTAAAAAAAAATTTTTTTAATTTTGCATGTTTTGAAAAACATAATAAAGCAACTTTTTAATTTCAGTTGTTGGTTTCTTCAAATTTTACTGATTGCAAGAATTTGTGTAAATAGTACTGTGTTCTATAAACTTCTATTTACATCCAATCCAATTGTAGATTACTAGTAAAGTTGGAATTATTAGTGTAAATGCAATGATCAGACTACACAAGCATCTTAGTTTTCCTATTGTTGTGTTGAATAAGGTTGGCAATGCCAATAATCTTTATTCAATTAGTGTTAACCCTTTAGGCGGCAGAGGTTTTTTCCTAAAACGTTCGATTTTGACATCTTAATTTCAAAAGGCTATATCTTAAAAGTAATAAAAGATAGAGACTTTCTGTAAATTAGAGAAATATTAAGGATGACCCAAAGTTTATGTAGGGATTACATTTTCCCATCTAATTTGCATATTATGACGTCATATGGTGGCGGCCATCTTGGATTATAGAATTTTCATGAAAAGTCACAAGTTTAAATGATAAAATGCAGCACTTCTTTCCCCCCAATATGTCCCTCACCTTCTGTATGCTATATTGCACAATACTGAATGCTCAGGTAAATAGTAAGTAGTAAACAAACTGTGTAAATCATTACTAATAAATGGTAGAAACAAACCGAATGCATGGAGTGGTTGGCCTTTTGCTGTAGAGATTTTCCATTTACTACATACAGTAGGCACTCTGATTATATATATATATATATATATATTACATATATATATATATTATTCATATGACACACAAACACAAGTAGACAAGACCTGTTTAGTTGCCCCGTGGCACACCGCCTCTGCTCCTGCTACGAGCGCGCGGGCGCGGCCAGATCTGCCTCACGCGTGCGCCGAGTGCGCATAGCTCGGACTACTCTCATTGTCATTGCGACTCCCCACCCTGCTTCCACGTTGCCTCATAACTGTCCTATGCATACTTTGACATCGTCTAACATACCATACTAGCAAATATGTACCGGGAGAAGCGCGAGCTGCACCATTGCGCGGCAAAGATGTACCGGGAGAAGCGCGAGCTAGCGCGAGCTGCACCATTGCGCGGCAAAGATGTACCGGGAGAAGCGCGAGCTGCACCATTGCGCGGCAAAGATGTACCGGGAGAAGCGCGAGCTGCACCATTGCGCGGCAAAGATGTACCGGGAGAAGCGCGAGCTGCACCATTGCGCGGCAAAGATGTACCGGGAGAAGCGCGATCGTCATTTTCAAAAGGCAAATATTCCCCTTCAGAGTCAGAATCGGCGAATAACATTTGCAACACATCCTCACGATACAAGTTTTTATTAGCCATTTGATGATTTTCTCTCACAAATCTCACAATTTACTCAGACGCTCTGAACTGAACTGCTTCCGCATCAATGACACGAGCGCTCACTTGCTCTGTTGTTTTCTCCAATACTTTGAATAGGAACATGACGTCATTTTGGTCTTGAATCAAAGTATTACATGTCTGCCATCTAGTGGTAGGGAATACAAATGAGATATTACACCATATTAGGATCTACAGCCTGTTTTATTAAGTATGATGTCTTGTCGCAATTTTGCGACTTTGGCACTTAGAGGGTTAACAGTTGCTGAATAAAACTTGCCTTTCACTGGCTCCAATAGGCAGATGTCCATAGTCCTGCATATAAATGTTTCTTGCATTTTGAAGAGAATAGACGTTCAAACACACTGGATCTAATCCAGGATGCTGAATCATACACATAGACGGTGGGCCGAGGGGAGATTTTGTGTTTTTAAGCGATCTGTGGTGAGGGATAACCCAGTTTTTTATATGTAACCGCTACGCTTTTCAACAAAGTAAATAAAAATGGTTGCCACTCACACACTTTGTCCATTACTATAATATCGGTAACTTTCTCCAGGTTATTTTCCCGGCGAATAGAGCAAGCAGCTACGTGCGGGGTCCGACCTGCATGACGTATCTGTTGCCTTCATCCAATAGCGTGCGTGGAAAGTGTCGGTGTTGGTGGCGCGTTTGTGAACACACTGGCGCGCTTCGCGCCCAGGATTTAAGATTGTACTATTTAAGATAAGAACTATTTTACCTAATTTTGCTACATATTCAGTTTGACACAAAATGAGAATGTTGAGGCAAAGTTATCCATTTGTACGGTTTTTATTTTAAGTAACCACCTTTTGTCATACGATGTCCTGTCATTTCTTTGTTATCTTTAATAAAAACACCCTTCTGATTTAACACATTTGACATAATGGTATTGCTTGGAAACACAACGTCATGAAAAAATGAGACAGACAATACTCTTTTTCCCGCCCATGTTTACTTGGAAGAAATGGCAAAACATGAAGTGCTGTATGCATATATTTGAGGGAAGTGTCCCTTCACAAACATAAGTTGGGAGAAATTTATTAAATCAGTGTTTCTGTGGAAAGACCTTGAGGGCAGAGAAGGTATCATTGTAGAAGAGGCAGTACAGGCATACAAATTACAAAGCCAGGAATCTACAAACCAGTTAGTCAAACCAGCTAGCACTGGCTACCACAGGGAGTGCTACAGCCATTTCACAAATATCACGAAGATAAAACGAGCACAAAGGAGAAAAGAGAAGGCAGTATTAGTTGAAGAAACTGCAAAGGAAGGTTGGTATTATATTGTATAGACAGGCGGTGCAGTATTAGACATACAGTACAGGTCAAAAGTTTGGAAACATTACTATTTTTAATGTTTTTGAAAGAAGTTTCTTCTGCTCATCAAGCCTGCATTTATTTGATAAAAAATACAGATTTTTTTTTAATATTGTTATATTTACAATTTAAAATAATTGATTTTCAATTTATTAAACTTTAAATTATAATTTATTTCTGTGATGCAAAGCTGAATTTTTAGGATCATTATCACATGATCTTTTAGAAATTCTAATATGTTGATTCATTATCAAAGTTGGAAAAAGTTCTGCTGCTTAATATTTTTTCATAACATGTGATACTTTTTTAGGATACTTTGATGAATAAGAAGTACAAAAAAAAACAGTTTTTAAAATAGAAATATTTTGTAACAACAATATATACTACTGATCAGTATTTTTTTCTTTTTTTAAATAAAATCAATACTTTTATTCAGGATGTGTAAATTTGTTTTTGTTTTTTGAATAAATGCAGTTATTTTTAACCCTTTATTTGTCAAATATATTAGGCAGCAGAACTGTTTCCAACACTCACAATAAACCAGAATATTAGAATGATTTCTAAAGGATCATGTGATAGACTGGATGTCACATGTGGCACTGAAGATTGGAGTAATGATGCTGAAAATTCAGCTTAGCATCAACAGGCATAAATTATTTTTTTAAATATATTCAAATAGAAAACTATTATTTTAAATTGTAATATTTCACAATATTACTGTTTTTTATCAAATAAATGCAGGCTTGATGAGCAGAAGAAACTTTTCAAAAACATTAAAGATAGTAATGTTTCCAAACCTTTGACATGTACTGTACAGTGCAGTATGGACAGTAGTATTCAGTTAGGATAGTATGGTTTACAGTCATATTAAATATATTATATATAAGAGCAGAATAGATATACAGTATGAACAACATATACAGATATGTGCAGTGTAGTTGCTGTAACAATATAGGATAGATAGAAAAAAGAAAGAAAGATATGAAGGAAGTAAGTTAGTTTAATTGAGTCTAGGACTTCAGGGAGTTTAGATTTGAGTTTGTGATGATGTTAACATCAACAAGGCCGGACACCTGAACGCTGTGAAACTGGTTTATTACCCATGTTAAGGGAATAGGTGGAACCAATATGGAGCATAAGTTTTCCACTGCTGAAAGTTACAAACCATTTCTTTAATCAGTGATGTGAGGAAGGGTACAGAACCTAAATCTATTGTTTTGCACTTTTAGTGGTAGAGGCAGAGGCTGTTGAGGCAACTCCAGTTAAAACACGGGCTCTGAGATCTTACGCCCGTGATCTCTACACGTCCAAGCGGGCCCCACACCTGCTTCCAGTACAATGCATTATTTGCAAACATGTGAAGTACAAGGTTCAGACACACAGCAGGAAAAGGGTAAAAGAAAAGCTAATGTCACCGATGTTAGGGCAGAGGGTTATTTACCACACTCCGGAGGAGCAGACACCAGAGGACACCAAGAGGCAGACAACAAGAATGTATTTAAAAGGGAAGTTTTTATTAAGTTTAAAAGGGATAAAAGCAGGGGTGGGGATGTTCGTGGCCGTAACCTTGGTGAGATGAGGGGAGAGGGGTGCTGGTAGGTACTTTTCCCGTTCTTCAGGTAAGTATATTCCTCTCTAGGTGGGCTCGTGAGACAGACAGTGACTTTCCTTGTCGTCAGACTCGTTGAATAGGCTCGTGGGACAGACAGTGACTTTCCTCGTCGTAAGACTCGTTGAATAAGCTCGTGGGACAGACAGTGACTTTTCTCGTCGTAAGACTCGTTGCATAGGCTCGTGGGACAGGCAGCTTCCAGGTTCGGACTCGTTGGTGTGCTCGCAGAGCCACCACTCAACAGCAACTGCGTCTTTGTTTCCTTCAAGGAACAGACAATTTGACAGTGAGACAGACATTAGTAGGTGAGATAGAAACGGGGTACTTTACCAGCCTTCGCTCTCGTTCTGTGTGTGATAGAACGGCGTCGTTGGGAGAACAAATGAGACTGGACTTTCTTTGGTGGAATACAGTGCTTGTGAACTGTGGCAATAAAGGTGCGTTGAGCTTTTCTCCTCCGCACCATGCACACAATCTTAGGGACCTGGACACAGCTGAGGGGACAGATCAATTTGAAAGAATCTTCACAGTTATGGGTCAATTTCATCCATCAGAGACTCAGAGAGAACACAGTTGTTTGATCTCACCACACTTGTGCATAAATCACTCTTGTAAATCTTCACAGGTGTTTGTTTACTCTTTCGGACACTGCAAACTCACTCTATCTTCACAGCGATTAATCAACTCGTTTCTCTTCTCTTCATAGGGTGGATGATCCAAGAATGAATGGTTTTCAGAATATAGACATGGATTCAGCGATCTTCCCAGCCGTTACAGTTACTGTTCTTCACCGTCAACAGGATAACACACACTACCCACAAACACAGGTTAGTCGTACACTGGTGATGGCAAATCTTCACATGTGGTTCTCTCAGAAAGGTGAATCATAAAAGGGTGCACTTAACTTTTCCTCGGTGAATCACATGAATCCTACAGCGGGTTTCCACTCTCTGTTCTGCCAGTCACTCTCCTTCTTTCTCCGTGCAATTTTTCTCACTTACTTCGTTGCGTTGCTGTTCGTGGTTTCTTCAAAGACTCACTTAACGAGCATGCCTCGGGGGACCCAACATGAAACACCGATCAGACATCAAACCTCAGCTTTTCCGCACTTGCCGCCGCTCACTGTCGCTGCTGCAACCCACTCAAACACTCGTACCGAGCTTCACTGCTGCCAGAACATTTCTTCTTCCTGTGCTTCAAGCCCCTCTCTTTATACTCCTTTTTCCCTGGCATGTGCTTCAATGAAGCGCTAATCATTGGCTTCAGCTGGCGCTCATTATAGTCGGCGGCCATGATGGGTAAACCCAGAGCCGGCCCGGTGTTACACCGGCATTTCTCCCCCTGGCAACGAGTCGGTTGTTTTTTTGTTCCAGGTTTGTTCACCCGGTGACACTAACACAGTGTGAAACACTCCATGCCGGGAAATTAATACTCGCTGCTGAAGGGAGAAGGGATGAGTCTCTCCTTCTCCATATCCAAGACAGGGACTTGGTGGCTAGTGAAGCACGGTATCACTTCACCTGCTATCGAGATTATACCCGGTACCTGACCACACACTAAAATTAGTGAACAGAAACAAACATATATGAAAATGGATACAAATGCTTCAACTGTCAAAGCTGAATTTGCTTTTCAAAAAAACTGTGGAAGAAACAGAGGGAGTGAACATTGCAGCTTATAAGGCACACTCACTTCAGGCAAGACTTCACAAGTCTCATCCCTTCTTGAAATTCCTGAAGGCATCCACAACCTATCTTGTATATGTGGACAATCTGTCAGCTGACGAGATTGTGCATGAAGTTGCTCCTCATCTGAAGAAAGTGAAGGAGAAATTACAAGTCAAGATATTGAAAATGCCACCATCAACACGGATGATTCTCGGGTGTTTTATCATGCAGCAATGACACTTAAAGAAATAATCCAAAAGACATCAAAAAGATCCCCAAAGATTCCATGGCCTCCCACAGCAGGTGACCTCACACTGGAAAATGCCATGAGTGTAGTTCCTCACCATCTTTTTAACTTCATTGCATGGATATCAGGAATGTCATCACAACCATCAGATGAACGTGTTGATGTCACTTCAGAGGACAGCAGAAAGATAGTGTCCACTTGTCAGGACATTATTACCCTGGCAACCAAAGGACGGTGGCTCATGCCAAAACAGTGCTCACTTGCAATGGCAGTTCGGCATATGACTGGCTCTGCACAGCTTATAGGGTTGTTAAATGGTCTGGGTCACTGCTCATCCAATTCCCAGGTCCTCGAGCATGATACTGCCCTTGCTCACCTAAAAAATGGAGACAGGAGAAATATACATCCCTGAAAAAATCAGTGCTGAAGTGCCTGTGACTCTTGTCTGGGATAATAATGACTTTGGAGAGGAGACTCTTTCAGGTAAAGGGACAACACATAACACCAATGGTATAATAATTCAGAGGGCCATAAACAGTTATACAGCATCCTTACCAGACACATTACCCAGACAGAGAACACAAGAGCGGTCTGTTCATCCTCCTCCACTGAATATTTCAACATACACAAGAGGAAATCGGTCTGGTCCGCAGAATTTTGCATTAAGGATAGATTTCCAGCAGGACCAATACAGATATGCCCAAACTACCGGTAGAAGAATTGATGCTGCATTCTTTTTACTGAAAGTACCTGAGGCCCAGGGCAAAGTCCTTCCTGGATGGACAGGGTTTAATATCATGTTGAAGGAAGACACAGTACTACCATCTACACATGTTGGCTACCTACCAGTGATTGACGCCAGTCCGACTGATCTCAACACTGTCCACACCATCCTGAGCCGCTCCATTGCCATTGCTGACAGCTTGGAACAGAAAGAAGTTGTTTTAGTTATGGATCAAGCCATATATGCCAAGGCCCAAGAGATCCGTTGACAAACAAATTCTTACTCTGAGAGAATTGTAGTGAGGATGGGAGAGTTCCACACAGCAATGGCATATCTGTCATGCATAGGAAAGTTGTATGGTGATGCTGGCTTTCAGGACATCTTGATAGAGTCTGACCTGGTGGCCGCAGGCTCAATCGATGGAGTTTATGTTCTTTGATAGTTATAATCTTATTTATATTACATACAATTCTAACTAACGTTAGAGCTCTTAGCTCTCCGGTTTGAATATTGGTTAGAATATTATAATGCTGACCCTTCAACGTTATGTCAGATGTAATTGATAATTAAATATATGTCTTAAACATCAACAGGTTCATGTTTTCCTTGAGTTTTTGGCGAACGTTTGCAAAACGGTCCGAGGTACGTTAATTATCCGCCAACATACCACGGCTCTGGCTACTGCTAGTTCGCCAGCTGAAACTAACGTTACCCTACTTAAAACGACACTAACGAGACGCTTACACACGTTTGAACAACACAGTGTACAAAACAAACATTTTATATAGATATCATATTCTAATTAAATTAATACTTACAATCACACAAAGAATGTCCTTGACGATAATCAATGCGGTGCTGCTGCTCCTCGTGTCTGATAGCTAAATCAGCCGTGTAACAGCTGTTCTGAATAAGCTACATCTGATTGGTTAATAATAATCCCTGGAGTCCCTAATCCCTAATCCATGTCAGTATCTTGCCGCGCTATTGGCTCAACTGATATAGTAGGCAACCACGTTTGCCTGCATATTTACGGGTCGCGCATTATGATTTCGTGGAAAATATGCAATAAATGGGAGTGGCAACACTTTTCATATCGTTGAGAATAAAACAACCGTGCCAACTTTACAAATCCAGGTTCTCCCTCCAAGGGGATCATCCATTTCGAAAAGTAAAGCAGATACAGACCCTCGGACCACCGTCTAACATGGGAGGCGTCTGTATCTGAATCTTCCTTCTTAGAACCTGTGATGTAAAAAAATAAAATGAATAATTCCTTATATGGACTAGGAAAGATGTGACTGCTGGTAGGTGATGTATGATGTCCACCATTGGGGTCTCCCTGCAGCAGACATTTTCTCTTTCAGTGGGCATGGTGCTGCAATTTCCACAAGTGCACCTTTTCATCAAAAAGAAAAGTGTAACAAGTGTAGAAAAAAGTAGGTTACAATGCTTGTATGCAAACATTTGACCAGATGATTTTGATATATCTGTCAAATTACAAATACTGCTGGGAGTAGACAAGAGGGAGATTGTGACATTGACACTTTGATAAATAATGTCCACTACAGTGTCCACCTATCTAAAGGCTGTTTTAGAGTATATGCATGAGTCAGGATGGTATTTTAGCAAATGAGCCACTTCACTGGACATTAGTGAGTCATCTAATACACTGTGACTCACTGAAAAGTACATAAATATAGTTTAAAATCTGATACATTGTAATTATGAAATTTGCCCTCAGTGATAAACAGACAAGAAAATGATACAGCTATATTTTCATAGAATTGTATATTATATAACTATGACAACATATCATTGTATTGATTTTTTTATAGAATAGATAAGGATAGATAAATAAAACAAACAGTCAAGTAATAATAAACAAAGAAAAACATCACGTTACATGTCTGTAGATTAAAAATATTGAATGTGTAAAAAACCACAACATGAAACAAGGTAAAAACAACACATGATAGCAAACGTTGATCTCAATAACCACTGTAAGCTGATAAAAAAGGTAGACTACATCTTCGTTAAAGTAACACCAGGTAACTTTTGCTCTCGGGGTCCCCCTATTCGTGTCCCGTGAAAGAATATGAATTGTGAATATAAATATGTTTTCTAGGACTGTCGCTCAAAAAAGAGAAGAATCCCTGGAGAACCGGGACGGGTGGCATCGGGCACCCCTCCTCCTCCTTCAGCTCACGTCAGCGAGAAAACGCTAGCCCAATGTTGATCCTCGTTCTGCCTTTAATGCGATCACTTTCTCGTTTCCTCTTTTTGCTTTCCTCCGACAAAACCTTTGCTTTCTTGCTTTTCTGTGCTGCTTCGGCCATGACTATAACATTTGGCAAACAAACGCTAGTTTGGCTCGCACGTCCGATTTTAAGGAAGTGGGGGTGGTGGTGGAAGTGACGTATATGCCGTAAAGCAGTCGAATTTTGTAGTTCTCTTTGTTCGCCGGTTACTACCCGAAACCCGAAGTTTAAAAGTACGATTAAAAACGCTATAGACCCCGTCAGGCTATGGCAGACGTGTCATTCAACCTATTGTAAGTCGATGTACCATCACAAGAGACTTGGAAATATATTATTAAGGTTGAAAAGTAACCTAGTGCTGCTTTAATGTAATCTACATTAAATAAAAGGTAAACCTATGTGGGAGAAAATAGCAACAAACGTTTTAGCTCGTTACTGATGTTAATGTATGTCTCAGTCAAAATGATTGTCTTTACCATTCAGAGACATCTTGATGTAGACGTCCTTCCATCGACTCTACCTCTTCCCTTTCCACCTCTGGTTCAGAGTCTGGCTCAAACATATACCGTTGAATTCCATAGGTCGCGGACAGGTCGGGTTCATTGACAACTTGCGCCATGATGTCATTTTGGAACGGAATGCTGAAGTTACCTGCGGTGTCAACCCCCCTACTTTATGCCACCAATCAACGCGCCCCTCATTTGCATTATTAAAATGACCGTCCACGACAGCCAAAATATCGCATCAGATCTCGCGAGACAATAATGCACTCAGAAATAAGGGTCAGATGAGCTCTGTGTTTATTTATTTTCCCACTTTTCTTTTTTAGAAGGCCCTGGAAGACTATAATAGAGCGTGGGTATCCAAGGTAATACTAGGTTATGACTCCTTTAAGCAACTGTAGGAAGGCATTCGGAAATGTCAACAGATGGGCGCATCAGCACGCACGTAGCAACAAGCGCTCTTAACACAGGCGCGCATGCACGTGTTTCGTTGTCACAGCTACATAAACAAATTTCCGCACACAGGAAGACAGATGTTATGGTAATATTTTACATGTATTTTAATCACAAAAACAAACGTTTGCATCAAGTGATATATTGGCAAAATATTGGCTACCTACATAATAAGCTGATTTAAAATTTAAAATGTTCAATGCCTTATTGCGCTGATGTGGGCTTGGGTATCCATCCTCTATTTGAAACACACAGCGCGACTGACTCAAACTCACAGCGCGTGCAGAGAACATTCACTGAAGCATCGAGCAACAGTTCGACTGCAATGTGAACTTTATGCAACAATAACACTAACTAATATAATTCAGAATTATTTCTTACCTTAAAATCTTTCTTGTCTTCAAATTGCGTTCTTCTTCTGATGTAAATCCAATGTCAGCTCACAGCGTGTCTTCCAAACTCGACGACAGCAGAGGATTGATGAAGTTCGGTGCATTGTTTTTGAGGTAATGAGCGCGTTCGCGTGACGCGTGGAAGATTTGCATGTCAATATATTTTGCTTGTGTGGGTGTGGTCACATTAAAACTAATGAGCAAGCGTTAGAGAAACTGGATATCTTATTTGTTTTATACAAATTACTTAAACAGAGAATATTTGTTTTCGTTTTGAATCAGATCATTTAAAACTACACACTTAAATGTTTATAAAGATATATTATGTTTAGAGACGTGCTCAAGAAAAAAAAGTTCACGAGACGGAGAGGCAGAAAGCACACCCTGTTTAATTTCTTTATTTTACAAAAGCACAACGTTTTGTTTTGATTGTAAGTGGACACATACAAAAGTAGACATCTCACAGATTATTTTTTTCATATTTATAAAGTCTGTATGTCCATAAATGACGGAGTATTTTACGTTTATTTAGCTGCTATGTGAAATTTTTTTTTGCAAATCACGCCGGCGTGATTGCCGTCCCCAGAGGGTTAACAGCATAATATGAATATAATATGAACATATAGCAGCAGGTACTGTATATTAGGATGCTTTCACTTTAATACACAGAACTAGTATACACGTAATTTCTTTACTCACTGTTTACGTTCACAGACGTAACCGACTGTTTATTTGAATTTTTGGCAATTTTAGCATCGTAGTGTATGGGGTTCCATTTGTGCCAAAAATGAGTCGACTGCTTTGTGCTTTGTACTAAACATTTGTCCTTGTCAACAGTCATTGTCTAGTTGTTCGAAAAAATTGGTATATGTTGATGTGTGTGTTCTCCGTTTATGTCGATTTGTTCTGTCGTCCTTACTGTATTGATCCTCCTTTTTCAGAAAAATTAGTACAGATGGTACTCAACCAGAATAAGACTTTTACCGCCGCCGTTCCCGCGGCGGTAAAATTGCGGGTGTGTATTTGCTGCCTTTGACCGCTAAGAGGCGCTACAAATCGCAGACTTTGAAAAGTGTCAGTTTATTCTCTCTATTGCGTAATCTGCCGCCGAGCCGCGGCTCATTGAGAAGGATTGAAATGTGGTAACAGATGAGTGAAACATGTAGTTAAATTAATTCATATAATCACAAAACTGAAATTAAATGTAGGCCTAATACATTTAATAAATAATGAAAACATTTCAACACAAAAATTGCAATAGAAAAATATTAGGCTACATCAATGAGGCTTTGTAAGAGCAACGTGATCTCATCAGTGGACCGACGATAGCGCAGTGGACAACGCAACAGCACAAGCTTCACGGAGCTTCAAGCGATGCGAGATCGAATCTCATTAGCTTTGGCTGACAGCGTTAAATGTTTTACCATTATTGATGCTTATGTAGCAGTATTAATTAATACGTAATGTGTAACTGGCGTACTTTTGGCCAATCCCCATGTGAGGCTCCGTCCTATAAATATCACGAGTAGTCTTTCTAACGCCCTCTCTTGCTCGTCAGTGACGGAAGTTATGTTGTGCTTCCGGGTCGCTCTCTCCGTGTGCTCTGCTGAGCTAACAGATCTCCGTTTCGGGGCCCAGTTTTCCATCTCGTCAGTCAGCACATTCAATAAACGCTACTGCATTATCGGTGACGTCGGCACGCGTTGAGCTGTCTCCCTCGGGTGTAAATGAATGCTGCTTGATCGGAATGAGGCCGGTTTAGCTGGAGATCGTCGCCAGCAACACTGTTGATTCGCTAGCTGCTGTTTTGCCTTTACGGCTGTGTTGCAGACACTGTTTTGCCTTCACGACTGTTTTGCCTTCACGACTGTTTTGCCTTCACGACTGTTTTGCTTTACGGCTGTGTTGCAGACACTGTTTTGACCTGTACGGCTGTCTTTCCTGGACTGTTGGTTTCCCTGAACTACTGTTTGCATTATATATATGTATTGTACCAGCAACTGGAACAGATTGCTGTGCGCTCGTCTTGCCATTGTACTACGGGGCAATTACGCCTGCATGGTCAAAAGTATGTGCCATTTGTTTCATGTGGGCTATTGTTTTTATGATGTTTGAATATAGCTTAAGGGGTTGGGGCTTTATATTATAATCTTGCTGATTAAGGAGTTTGTTTTTGTTTTCTTTTTGTTTGTTTGTGTTAATTCCAATTTAGATCAAAAATTGTATTTATATTTTGTTTGATTTCTTTTTTTCTGATTACTGGATTTATATATCTTTAGAGATATATATAGTTTTCTTTATACTGTCCTTTTATAACCATTGCTGGTTTGGGCAGTCATTGTCTGTACTTTCTGATAAGTGGTTAGTTCCTTTCATGTAAAGATTTTGATTTTCTGTATTTTCTATTCTTTTTGGTGAATCCTGGTTAACAATACGTGTGTCCGTGCTTGTTTCATTCTTTTTTTTGTTACAGTGACTGAGAGCCGATGGTGGTATTGGTGTCTGGGTGGTAGTGTCCCCTTCCGGTGTGCTGTTGACTTTCTCGTTTTCTTTTGTGTTCACTGTGGTGTGGTTGTGTTTACTGGGGAACTTTCCCTGGGATTTCTAACTGCCTTTGACTCCTTTCTCCTCCATCGGTAAGCCTCAGCATTTATAAATTAGTTATTTTGTGTTTTTTCTGTGTTCTCTTCCCCGAGAGGTGGTTTTACAGTGTTAAATTATTGAAATAAAAGTAGTTTCTTCAAATTTGAACCCGTCTTTGGCTGTATTGTACGTGTACCTGTGTGTCCTTAATTGTATTAATATCATTTCAATAAGGGAGTAAAATCATTCTCTGGGTGAAATTCCCAGGGTGGCGTAGTCGGTGTTTTGTCTGATCTTGTTTAGAATGCCACACTTAGATAGGTAACTGTTTATTGAAGTCACGCGTTTTGTTTAATTATCAATGGCACATTACAACATAAATTTACTACTTTCCAGTAGAGCCGCTGCACAGACGACAAAACTGATGAAGGAAGATTATCAGCCGATCGCGTCAGAAAATGAAAATGACGAAGCTATCTTTAATCTGCTAAATTATTGTTTTGTGAATCATCCACGAAATTGAGATGACTAATGTAATGGGTACCGTGGCGACGGCACCCGAAAGTGACAGATTATTCTCCTGTAACACACAGGAGAGAAACGAGGAGACAGTGTGTCACGTTCAAGCTCTCTGGAGTAATTTTATTCACAATATGTGCATTAACCCTCTGGGGACGAATTGGGCGGTACCGCCCAAAAAGGCATACTTTTACAAATGTGCAATTATCTTCAAAACTATTAATGATAGAGAGGTGCGGTCTTTTTTGCCGTCTTCCTCAGATTCCGCTGAAAACAGTGGTATCCCGTTTGTATTATACACACACTTCGCTGTTGCGCAATACCACTGCATAAAAAGGCCAATGAAATCGATGTTGTTAGGCAAACTCCACCAATGGAAAAATTGCCGCTGGGAGGATTTTTTTTTTTTACCCAATCAGAAGAAGGTTACCATGACGTATTCTAGCCAATCAGAGGACTCTGTAGCCTTCAACATGTACAAACAAACAGCGTCATGTGGACGGAGAATGAGACAGATTGCGAACGGAGCGGAGTATTACAGAGCGCACAGAGATCTATATAAGAGAGAGACAGAATAACTTAAATAGCATTATTATTGTATTGTTTTAGCACTTTTATGATGGCAAGCAGTACAGGAACAAGCTCTGGAACAATTACTGCAAAGTAAATCTGCCAGGTTGTGAGTGTGTCTGTTCTTCAGAGCAAGCAGGTCTCATTTAGTTCTGAGCAGACGCTTTTTCACGCCTGGGACTGTTTGTAAAAAAAGTTCCTTATTTCATTGTTCTTAACACATTTGATTGAACAATTACAAATGGCTGTCAAGCAAAGGGTTTGACAAATATTTTTTTGGTTCAAAAACTGTTCACTATTGTTGTGTGAGGGGTGATTTTCAGTAATAAATGACAAAAATCTAATTTTCGTTTTTGAAATTCTCTCGATTATTGTACATTTTTCACTCATACTTCCTTTATAAACTCATTACATGCATGCTTATGTTAGCTTAGGGTCTTCTGAATCCATAGATACCAAACACATGGTGTTCCATCTCCATTACATATGGTTTATAAGCCCAAATGTAAAAATAGAGAAAACGGACCAAAAAGGGCTTAGTCCCCAAAGGGTTAAACAAATCTGTTTCTCAGAGTCACATTATGTTTCACATATCACATTTTCAATGTCTTCTTAACATTATAATGACTTTCAGTGTTCATGTCAATTCACAATCTGCAATAAAATAAACTTCTCAATTTCACATTCATGTTCACCGACTCTGTATTTTTATATTTCACACTATTCATCAAAAAAGAAATACAAAAACCATAGTAATACACCTCAATTACTTCTCTTAAATGACTAAACATTTATATTCACAATATTTTACCAGTATCATATTAATACGATGCTGCAAATCACTCTCAGAATTATTAATATACTTCAAATATAACTTTAAACCTTATTTACCACTTTAACACATTAACCACTATCAATTGACATTCAACACACATATATAGTACATTAAACAATACTTATTAACCTTTAAAGCTTATAGAATACCTTCACGTGCATTTGTATAAGGAAAAAAGTTTATTTTTAACTGACGCGCTCACAAACGTTAAATGTACGTTTTCAGTAGGCCGCTAATAGTAGGTACGCGACTATCTCCGCTCTCGCGGCTGCCATTTTGATTCCGCTCGACGCAACTTCGGATTTCCTCAGGCGACGTGCGGTGTTACGGAAAAAATGCTTCTGTTGGTTTGTTGATGGCGGAATTCCCGGGTTTTCATTGATAACACAACCGGAAGAACCATACATACCTTCTCGTTTTCAGTCACCTTTTTTCCTGTTGAACTACTGGCTGTGTGAGCGCGCCGAAGTGTGTTGCTCGTAAAATCGTCGCCGTTTTTGCTGAAGGTGAGTAAAAACATTCTTAAAATTGTAATAGACATTTAGTTTAATTGCTAAACTACAAGTAAACGAAATTTCAATGAATTTGAACGACGACCACGGGAGTTTTACCACCCGCAAAAATGGCAAAGAATGTGAAGCAGCTATAAAAGTTGTTTTGTTAGATGGAGCTATTCTCATTGCAGATAATGTTGCAGAAGTAGAAGACAGTTACTGAAGTGAGCCTCTGGAGGGGGCTGTAAGTTAACATTACTGCAAACTTGTTATTGTCTCAATAGTACAAAAGTATAAAATAAATAAGAACATTTGTATGCTCATGAAAATAATATATTTTGAACAGTCTGTCCAGACAAGCAGGGACATTAAGCAGGATGTAACAGTTCTGTCTAAACTCAGTCCATCATTTTTGGTGTGTATTGTGATTGTCAAAACATTTGGTTTAGTGTTTAGTGACAACCACATGGTACAATGACTTATTGGCTACTGTTTTTATTATTGCTTGACACAAATTTCACGATTTTAATTCATTTAATTCATAATTCATTCATTAATCTTGCGATTTGATTCAGATCTAAATTCAATATCGATTAATTTGGATAAATATCAAGTAGCCTAACAGTAGGCTAGATGCATGTTAATTTTTCTCAAGAAAAAAAAAAATCACAAAATTAAGTGTCTTCCACTAACACATTTTTCTGGTGTATTCAGAAACAATGCCAAAGGTCAAAAGAAAGAAAAAAAATTGTCCAGAGAAGCTAGAGCCAGGAAGGGGCCGGTTGTTTTTGGAGGAAAACTTCAGTCAGCTGCCATCTACACATGATCAACTAAAGAATGGACATCTGCTGTTACTTTATCATGTTGGCGACAAGTCTCCAGCCCAAACTGTGAAAGCTATCGAAGAAATGCTCCACTGTACACTCAATCCCCATCACATACGACATTTGGCAAAGAGAGTGCAGAAATATGAACACCACCTCACTCGTCAGTCAGACATGGACAGCTACACAAAGGTAAGCATGACCCCATATACTGTTTTGTATATAAATTGAGTACTATATTAGTATATAAATTGAGTACTATATTAGTATATAAATTGAGTACTATATTAAATCATACTTGCTGATGATTCTGGAATATGACAGTGTTATTAGCAATTCATTATAATAAAAAGAATTGCCACCATTTGATTTTTTTACAGATATGCCTTGAAGATTTTGTAAAATTCACAGCAGTCCCTGAAATGCCTGATGTTCAAGCTGATTTAGTGATGTCTGAGGATCCCAGTCCTACTACGCCTTCCACTGAGATCTCTTATCAAGCAAGAAGCCTTCCTTCCATCACTGATGTTCCCAGCCCAGCCTTAGGACCCTTTGATCTGAACAATGGTCAGCCTCCCCATGGTGTTGATATGTATGATGACCCAAGTCTGCCTTTCACTGGAGATGTTGGACCCACTGATTTGGATTACACATTACACACACCAGATGTTCAATCAACATCAAGTGAAAGTCCAACAACACCGATGAAAACAACGAAGTCCAAGGTCCCAGGCACCCCTGACACACCACTATCTATTCGTTCCTTACAGCGAAAGGGTTTGTTGACACCAAGGAAACTTAAGATGCAACAGACATTAGCTTTTGTTGCAAGACAAAGAGCTGAGATGAAGCAAAATCACTTGAACAAAGTTAAAAAATTAAGAGCTAAATTGAAGGCACCAGCACTACAAGTAAAACATCTCAGACAACTTCTAAAACGGAAAGATGCATCATTAGCAAAAAAAGACTTAAAAATTGCTGAAATTCATTCCAGATACTCCAAACTAGCCATAGTGAAGGAACTTTGTGATGTTAAAGGAAAACTAACAAAATTACAAAAAATGCACAAACGTTTAAAACACCGCAATAAAACCCGAAGGAGGACAATACGGGCACAAGAAACTAAATGACGGACAAGATGCTACCATTGCTGATTTGCAGGGCAAGCTCAGAGAAAAAAAATTATGCTATCTGCCAGCTGCAATGTGACAATATGTGGCTACAGGATACAGTTAATGATCAGCAGCGTGACTCGAAATTAAAAAAGGAGGAGAAACAGTATCCCACAGAAATGAGGATGCTTGTTTATGAAGCAATAGTAAATAATCTTCCAACAAAAAACATCCCCACTTTAATTTCTCAGTTTGCAAAACGCACTGGTGTTGATATCGGAGATGTCCCCCATAGGAGCACAGTGGAGATGATGTGCCGAGAACTTGGCACAATTTCAGATTTTCAAGTGAGAGAACAAGGATATGACATTAGGTTTTGATGCAACAACTCAGGAGGGTGTACACGTCAATTCAATACATGTTGCTTCATCTGACAAGTGCCACATTATTGCAGTTGATCCTTTGGATGGGGGAACTGCAGAGGACTATGAAGTGCACATTAATCAGTCTGTAGACAACTTAGTTGAGGTACCTTGTGCTTTTCACAAAGCTGAGAAAATAAAGGACAACGCAGTAGACTTTCCAAAGGTAAGGTCAGAAATAACTGCGTCTGTTTCAAATTATATGACAGACAGGGCAGCTGCAACCATTGAACGATTAGAGAATTCCTGGGGCAAAAAAATAATGAATTAAATTTGCCACCTACATCCACTAGAAACTACTGTTTCTGAATGTCGCAAAGCATTGAAGCAGAAGGAACCATCTAACATTGTGAAGAAGGTGTTGGGTTCAGATTGCATGGCCAATGATTTAGTGCTGGGCTTGAATAAATTCAGGTACAAAGATGCAGCTGGGGACCCAAAAGGATTTGTGCTTGCATTGTCTAATGTCAAACTGCCTCGAGGTTTGCTGCCTAGATACAGAGGAAACAGGCTCCATGTCATGTTCCTGATCTGTGAACGGCTTCATGAACACAGAGAATTCTTTGAGAAGTTTCTGAACGGACAAACTTTTTCATGCAACAGGCTCAGAGGTGCCCTCCAACATGATTTTCAAAGTCCTGTTGCAATGGTGGAAATTCAGGTGCTTGGTCTTTTGGGGAAAGTGCTGACTGGGCCTTGGATGTCGAGATTTTACAAGGGCGCAGCCTCTGAAATCAGTCACTTTGAAGGTTTAGTCATGGTAAAGGAGGTTCTAGACAGGTTGGAAGTATTTTCACAAGATCCTCAACAAATTCTCTCTGTGACGCATGATATGTTTGGTGCTGAGCTGTCCAGAAGTCCAGATCTTGAGGCTCTTCTGGTGGAACCTGTGGACAGAGATCTCTTTCTGTCAATTGTGGACTGCATTTATACATCCTTCCATCATGTCCTCACAAGGCAGTACCAGAGGTACTTTAACATGGATGTAAATGATCAGCTGAAAAAGGAGACAGAAAGTGCTCGTTTACATAACATTGATGCAGAGCAAGTGATGGGCATGTTTTCTGCTCTGAAGGACAAGGCCCCAAATGCCACCTTGTGCTTCATCTCCTGTAAGATTCGTGCTCAGAAAAATAAAGTACTGGATTACCTGGATGGATTGACATCTGAAAAAAGAGAAAAACTGATTAAAGTTGCCATAACAAATGCAAAGAAACAGAGGCAACGGAGAAGAAAGAACTGTGCTGAAATTCAAGAGGAAGTAATGAAGAGACTTGCAGCTAAACAGCAGCAAAGACTGGAAAGTGACAGGAAGAAGCTAGAGGCAAAACTGAAGAAGCCAAACATTGATTTGAGCATTGAGTTCCCTGAGATGGATGAAGACTGCAGGTTCAGTGTTGATGAAATTGTAGGGGGCAAAGTTGTGGGCAGAAGGATATGCCACATCTGGTTTGACAAGGACACAAAAAGTGAAACCATGTATTATGGACAAATTGATAAATATCTGAAGAAACAAGGAGGCACATATGTTATTGGCTATTGGCTTGAAGGACAAAATTATGAGGATGATGCCACTGATTATGAAATTTCAAAATACCAACTTGCTTCCGATTTGATTCTGAAAGATTTGACCCTGTCTTAATGAAATGTAATGTAAATGTAATCCATGAAATAGTTATGTATTGAATGATTTTGTTTTTAATCTAAAACGTGTAAATGAGTTTAGAAACCATTTGGTAAAAACAAATGAGAATAAAAATTAGCGATAGTTTATCTATATCGCAGCAATTAGTTTGTTTTGTTTCACACAAAAACCTCTAAAACAGTCATTACACAAGTTGGTACAAGTACACTGTTGTATTTCCAAATATTTTTTTTTAGTGCTGTCTAAATAAAGAGTGTTATTTGGTGTAATTGGTGTTTTTTTTATATATATATATATATTATGGTGTATCTGACTTTTCAGAAGTAGAATATGTAGAGGATATGGCAAACAGCTTATCCTAAAAAATTCAGGTTAATATCTCAAAAATTTAAAAAGTTATAGCAAAAACACATTAGAATTTTTATGATTCGGTCACACCTTTTGTTTAATTTGAATGGTAAACAAGGGACAAAATGAAGTGACAACTTTCGAGTTTCAAATGGCCAGCATTTTGTTATTCTTGAACCCATAAACATGGTCTTGGTGTCATTTTAAAGGATTTTTCAAGCTCTTTCTATTTGAACAACTAGTTTTAGCATTTAACCATGTTGAAAATTTTACTCACATACCTACTAATAGGTCGAGCTTCTCTCTCTCACTTAAATCACACTCAAAAACAACCTCTGACGAACATCACTTCTCTAAAACAATTCACTTATATTCTAAACACATTTCAGCATGGTTAAATTTAACTTTTAAGTGTTTTTATACATTTACCCACCTGTAACACACAGGAGAGAAACGAGGAGACAGTGTGTCACGTTCAAGCTCTCTGGAGTAATGAAAAACTCGCGACTCGCACAGCTTAACACCCATCGCTCGACTCTGCCCCTAACGGTCAGGAGTAGCTTTGCACACTTCTCTTGTTTTTTCAAGGAATCACATTAAAATAAAACCCTTCTGAATGTTTCTTTTTCCAAAATAACACAATAACATATTCAAAGTGAAACCAATCATTTTGAATACACCTGAAGTACAATTACAATACTTGTGTGTTCGTCACACTGACATTGATACCGGCCATAGCAAAGGAAGAAATTTTTAAAAACAGATCCTGGACATTTCAAGGTTTAAATAAAGTGTCGGGGACAGTTTATTTATTTAAAACAGGGTTGCATCGAGTTAGAGTTTATTAGAGTTTCTTAAAACAGAATCTTATTCTTGCGACATTTTAAATCTGTAGCCTATTGCCAAAGAAATTGCAGCTAAATAAACAATTAAAACAGTAGGCTAGTCTACAAAACGAAAATAGTTCAAAACAACATAAATTAAGATCATGCGTTTTTTTCTTTGCTTCTCTCTCGCGCTGGATCTCTTTTATTTTAGTTTATTTAGACTCCCTGCACTGCGCGCGCCGGGTCTCTCTCGAAATTAAACAAGATTTCAGGGTAAAACCCCATTATACAGCTGATAATACTGTAGTAGCCTATATCGCTGTCATCCATACAAATCACGAAAAAAAAACTGTAACAAATCATTGAGTCTTGCTTCAAACAGAATGCCTGGTTGAATTCACCGTAGAATAAAACGAGGTGGATCGCGAATAAAATAGCTCTGTATCTGCTGCTCATCGCATTCGTTTAGTTGGCAAGAACGCGTTTCGTCGATAGTTCATGTTTAGATAATGCCAGATTGTTGACAAACACACTACTCAAACATGTTAAAATTCTACAAAACCAGTTGAAACAAATGGATTTAACACTTCAACTGAAAGTGTGTGTGAAACCTCTTTAAATACAATACATAACACTACAATATTTATAATTTAAGGGCCTACATTTGGACACATCGAGAGATTTATCTTTAAAAGTATTTTGCCTTTGCCTGGTCATCAGGCTCACTCTGCATATGAAAGACAGAACATTTACACCTCCTGAACCCCCAACCCCCCACAGGCCATCTGAGTTTGATACCGACTTAAAACAAAGAGAAGTCGCAATTAATTAGGCTAGTAAAGTGTTGATAATGAAAGAATTTAATTATTTAGGCTAATAGGCTAATATTTCTGTCATAAAAGTTTATTAATAAACATTTAATTATTTCAATAATTGAAGAAATAAAACGCTACCTCAGTTTGGGCCAGCTTTTTCCAAGCAAACCTAAATACAAACGCATGTTCATTTGTTCAAACGCATGTTCATTTGTTGTCATGAATACAATGTTCAACTCAATGTTAAATTCCACAGGGATCTTTGGATCCTTACAACCAGGGTGCGCGATTTGTGAATTAGCTATTAGTATTTTTTATATATATAAATCTCGAACCACAGTGCTTGCTGCTGCTAAACTAAATAACATTTATATAATAATTGTGAACTTAAATGAAACAATATCGCAACATTTCGACAAATAAATTATCTGATCTGTTTTTACAATTTAATTCAGGGCGATTTAGCCTAGACTACATTTAATTATAGCCTAGAGATTTTCACCCTTGTCCGTTCCTCATTGGGAAGCGCTCACATGATAGCTAAACATGTTTGAGTAGATCCTCTGCACCTCTCGGTTTCATACGGATTACCTAATCAGATAACATTTATTAAATATTTAGACATTTAAAGGCTTTAGACATAGCCGATTTCTTATCGTGACTGAGCGGAGGAAAGTGGCTTTCGGTTCATTTTTGTGACGCGCAGTTAAGCACCTTGCTTAAAACCATGTTTTACAAACTCTTTATAGGAACAAAAAAAAAAAAAGGCTATCCTGTATAAAAAAAAGTTTTGTTTGTTTGATTGTCTGCATTAATAATAGGATATGACATGCATTAATAGGCTAATATAAAATGTACAATAATATATGTTTGTTCGGGATTCGAACCCGTGTCATCCAAATGATCGATACCGTAAGTTCTACCACTCGGCCATGAATTTGCTCACTGAGAAATGCCCGGTTTCTCCATTCGTCTCCAGAGAAGCGCTCATCATTCGTCTCATTCCTCAATAGAGTAGTAAACAAATAATCAGCTTCATTGCACCTAATTTATTTTTGTTTGTTATTTTTGTTATTATTATTATTTTATCACGCTGCTCCCAACAGGCAATAGGCTTGTCGCCCACCGAGGTCTAGGCGTAGGCTACAATATGAAATAAAGGCTATATTGTTCTCGTCTCTATTTTTAAATTATGATTCTATTTTTCTGTCCTAAACAATGTTCTATAGTAGCCTATTTCATCTGTTAATTGACATTAACCCGCTTACATTTCAAAATACGGCAATAGCTGCTGTTTTGCACAATGTCCCTCTGCGCCACCTGGCGGTCATTTTGCGAATGACTTTGAAATGCGACTGGATTATTTTTACCGCGGTAGTTTTGCCGCGGTGCCTGGCGCGGCGGTAATAGGCATTCTGGTTGAGTACCATCTGTATATGTTGATGTGTATGTTCTTTGTTTATGTCGATTTGTTCTGTTGTCCTGTCATCTTGTTCTGTTGTCCGGTCATCTTGTTCTGTCGTCCGTACTTGAACTGTAGCCCTATAGCCTACTGTCGTCCTGTTCAGTCATATTAACCCTCTGGGGTCAGCAATCGCGCCGGCGTGATTTGCACGATTTTTTTCTTTTAAAAAATTAGAGAGCTCTCTAATTGTAAATGGTAAATGTAATTGTAATTCTTACTAGTAACAATTGAAATAGAGAGCTCTTTAATTAAATTAGAGAGCTCTCTATTTAAATTGTTACTAGTAAGAATTACAATTAGAGAGCTCTCTAATTCAATTATTACTAGGAACAATTCAGTTAGAGAGCTCTACAATAGCTATTCCTACTAGTAACAATCAGTGGTGGTAACGAAGTAAAAATACTTTGTTACTTTACTTAGTTTTTTTTTTCGGGGATCTGTACTTTACTTGAGTATGTTATATTTGCATCTACTTTCACTCTTACTCCACTACAATATTAAAGACAAAGTTTACTTTTTACTTTTTCAATACATTTCCCCATGCCCGCTCCAAGTATTTATTACACTGGCTTTCCAAACCAATGAAAGAACGCGCAAGGCCACGAGGCACGAGCTCTTTGCCAGCATACGCTCACGATGCACTCAGTTCGCCATTGCGAAGTGAAAGATGACCGCTGAAACAGGTGAAGGTGCAGCTTTAACTGCCAGCAATGATCCCGAGATTCCCGACAGGGATCACCCATGGCCATATCTCAAGGATATGTTCCAATTCACTAAAGTCAAATGTCACCCTCAAATCTGAGAAAACATATTGAGGTGAGTTGACGTTAATGTTGTTACTATTGTTAGACAAGTGATTTAATATTGAAACGTGCCTTGTAAACAGCTAACACTAGTCAAGTTAGCTAACGCATATTGATAGCTAATGGTGGCTACTTGGGGTTGAACTTGTGTGTGATTAAACCATGCTGACCACATCAGTCTGCTGAAGACCTTTCCCTCCATCTGCAAGTTGTGCATCAAGTTAAACAAACCCCTTCCTGCCTCAGCAGCGTTGTGAAAGGCTGTTTAGTATGACAGGACTTTTATTTTGCCCCAGGAGAGCCAGGATGGACTCTAGCAATTTTGAAAATCAGCTTCTGCTAAAGCTGAACAGAGGTTTTTTACAACTTTGAATAGTAGCCTAATGGTGTGTTTTGAAGATGGTTCTTCCTCACTGATATTCTGAAACAGTCTTACCTTGTATATTGCACATCTTCTGTTTGATGCATCTAATGTTATGGAACATGTCTATTGCAAAGTTCAACCCTTATACTGCGGTAAGGTAGCCTGGGAAGCCAGACTTACATCAAGATGTTTAGTCTGGCAACTCTCCATAGACGTGGCTTAATCCGAGGGGCGGGATAAACGTTTGTCTCTCAAAATCCCTCTGCACGCAATAGGATAGCGCTACAACCAATCAGAGCAACGAAGAAGGTGAAACTTTTTCTGTATCCAGTCGGCAAAACTCCAAACACATCTTCCTTTTTTTTAAATGACTTAAGTGCTCTTTCCTTAACTTCAAGTCTTCCAGAGTCGCGGCCAAAGCCGATTCGAAAGACCACTGTTCTCCATCCGCAGCCGCCATTCTTTGTTTTCAAGTGGCAGCTGTCGCAACTCTGTCGTCATATGTTAAGCCCGTCCCCGCCTACTCTATACACGACGTGATTGGCCTGACCCAATTTAGTTTTTTGCAGCTAGAAGGTCTATGGAGAGTTGCTAGACTGCCCTGGCTGCAAAATACATTTTGCTGCCGCTAGGGTGCGTCTAGATTTCTAGGCTACCGTTAAGGTGCTTCATTGTCTCTTATGATTGCAAATCTAACAAATTCTTAATTGCAGTATCTAATCTTATCATTTGTTCAATTAAAACATTGCATATCACTCCCAAAACAATTGATTTGCTTAATTATTGATATTTACAGTTAATTTGAATATTTACTTTTTACTTTCGGTACTTAAGTAAGTTTTAAATGGGATACTTTTGTACTTTTACTCAAGTGATGTTTGAATTTTTTATTTAGGTTTATATATAGTTTTACTTGAGTACTTTTACCACCACTGGTAACAATTGAATTAGAGAGCTCACTATTCAGTGCCATCTCAGTATAATAATCGTGCCTCATTTTTATTCAGCTGGCAGGTATAAATAGGCAGGCGGGAAAAATTGGCGCATATTATCAAAATGGACGAAGTACAAGGTGGCGACGGAACACAGCAGGCTGCATTATCTGCATTTGATCGCGTTTTAACCCTCTGGGGACCAAGGTGTTTTTGGGGTTCTTGAGATGTTTTGACATGACCTAATATTTGTATTTTTTTCAGTTGCTTATAAACATATTAATGGCAAAGGTGTAGTTACACTATATTTAGCACGAACATGGCTATCATAATATGTGAGCAACATGTATGTACATGTTTGCATTTTAGAGAGAATATTATTTATGCGTGGTTTTTCAAAAAACTCAAACTTAAATTTTCTGATATAAGACCACAAACGACCAACTTCACATATAGGCCGGGAGCCAGGTCCACTCCTCAGGATGTTTTTTGCTACCTTTTTTTCACTATTATTATTTTTCACTCCCGGCCTAATATTCCCACAATACTTTTGACTAATGGGGGTTGTCGGCTAGAGTGTTTACTTCAAAATGATCTGAAAATCATCCGGGCTAATCGTTCACATTAAACAATAGATTGATTTAAATTTTGTAAGACACTTTTTGTTTGGAAAGGCAATATGCAGGTGGGCGTGAATGATCCAACAAGGTCATGAATAATGTCCTAATTCACACCTGAGAAGACAAAGACCTGCTAATGCTGCATACTCTAATGAGTAGTGGTGTCAACAATAATCGATTCGGCGATGCATCGCAATGCGGGATATGCACGATTCAGCATCGATGCGGCAAAGTGCCATAAATCGATTATGTCACTGTTTATTTTCTGGCCTTGAGTTGGACAATAAAGTTACGTCCGTGGGCATAACAGCAACAACAATCAAGACGGCTGAGGCGGAGGAAGATGACCGCGATAGACGGGTAATTAAAAACGCACCCAAAGCTTGGAAAAGCGGACATCTGGGCACATTTCGGATTCTACGAAGTTAATGGGAAACTTAACAAGACGAGGCTGAACACAGGAGCGCAACTTCGCGGCTGAGACACGAATAGACTATTAACATAAAGCTTTTACTCTTAAACACAAAAGGCACGTCCATTTGAATAAAAAAAATTATATTTATTAAACCAGATCAAGAGCAAAAACGAAATAAAGTGCATAACTGAAAAATAAAGCATATATAGGCTCAAAACTAATACAAACAGTGGGCACTGCGCATTGGGCTCCAATAATTTTTTTCTGTCTTCTAAAAAAAAAAATGCTGCCACACTGCCGATGTCTTTGTTGACATGGTAGAAGAGGACTGACTATGAATTAAACGGTCTCTCAATTAAATAAATAATATTCAGCAAACCTTCTAGTAGCCTACTTTCTTCAATCTGTCTCTCTTCTCCAGTGGGTTGGGCTAATCCAAAAGAAGTGAAAACAAGGGGGGTGTTCTGAAGACGGACTGTTATCTGTGAAACAGGGGTGCTCTGAAAACACCCCCATTAGCAATTAGTGCTTTCCACCTGATGAAATGAACGCGCAAAACGAATGAAGTGAACGCGGCAAAACTGATGAAATGAACGCGCAAAACGAATGAAATGAACGCGGCAAAACTGATGAACTGAACGCGGCAAAACTGATGAAATGAACGCGGCAAAACTGATGAAATGAACGCGGCAAAACTGATGAAATGAACGCGGCAAAACTGATGAAATGAACGCGGCAAAACTGATGAAATGAACGCGGCAAAAAAATCGACCAATCAGAATTTTGGTCAAGCCAGAACGTATCGACCAACAAACGACTAATCGACTGGGAGATTACAGCCCTAGAAAGCAGTGATTTATGTTTTCTTTTTCAGGTTTGAAAATGCCATATCCAATACCCTGTACCATTCAATTTTATTTTGTTTAATGACATTTATGTCAAAGATACAGGAGAGTGATAATACACACATAGCAGCCAATAAAATCTGTTGTTCAATATATGACTGCTTGTACTGCCTCATGACTGATGAAAAATGGGCCTTGTTGTGTGCAGTAAAATTTTGATGCATCGCAATGCATCATAGAATCGAATTGAATCGAATCGTTACCTGGTGAATCGTAATCAAATCGAATTGTGAGGGCAGTGCCAATGCACACCCCTACTAATGAGCCTTTCATTCAGGTGTCACTGAACACACACACACACGCATATATTTACATATATTTATATATATTACTACAGAATTGGTTCAGAGTTGGAAACATCTTGAAAAAAGTGTATTTTTCCACAAACTGTGTATGCTTGCAAATTGTATGATATCCAAGGTAAACATTTCTAGTAATTGTGCAGTTAATTCTCATTCGTATTTTCAGAAAGTTTTGGATGTAGGCTATCCTCTCCCCAAATTTGTCACTAATAAAACACAAAAATAATTTAAAGAGAAGGCTTATATTGACCTTTTAAAGCTACACTGTGTAACTTTTTTAGTTTATTCTTGGCTAAAAACACTTAGTTCTTTCAAACATATATGTGCTCATTAATGTATATTTACTTCGTTCAAGTAATAAAGTATTCTCGTGAGTGTATAATATGCCATTTAAAATACATACGGGTGAGGGGTTCGAATGTCGGATGGTCATATACCTTTTCACCGCTAGATGGGGGTAAAAATCATACAGTGTAGCTTTAATCTAAATTGGAGTCTATCTGAATTTAATCAATATATTAGCCAGAGTTACCCACAAGTAAGCCTAAATTTGGTAGGCTTTGAGTTGGCCAGGGCAGACAGATGCAAGAAACTCCAAAAAGGTCAAGTTGCCTCTGTTAGGGAGCTGAAGGTTGCCATTGGAAAAAGTAGACTGTATATCATACCTTTGGCTGAGGTATATCAGGTATGTTGGTACTGTAGTCTTTTCATTTGCTCCTATGAACGGTCCAATATTGGCAATGTTTCTTTAGGAATTGGAATCTGATGACATTGCATCTTCAGAACAAATTGAAGAAACAAGATAACACGCATGCATCACTAGGTAACTAAAAGAAGTTTATTTATAATTAATAAGCAGTTGACAAGGTAATTTTGAATAACATGAGTTATTTAAAAAAGTGAAGTACTCCTTTCTAAACTGAATTTATTTTTAGAACATTGAGGAACATAGGGCTATGTGCGAGCAACAGGATATTGAATACAACGCATCATTATTGGCAGACAGAGAAAAGGTATGTTTTTACATGGTACATTCAAATAAATTAATTTAAAGGAACGCATTTTCAACTAAATTTCCTACATTAGGAAATGAGACAGCTACATTTACAGGCTCTGGAAGAAAGACGCCTAAAGGTAACCGTTTCCTTAAACTTTGTAATTCAGTCTTAAACTTTAATTCTTAAACCTGTCAAATATAATAATTGATTTGTTAAAGGCAATTGCCGAAAGACGACAGAGGATGGTATTGTTCCCAGAGCCTTCTGATGGTGTGCCTCTTCGGTTAAAATTCCCAAATTGACTTATGAAAACCAGAAAATGAATGATGTCGGAATCAATTTATGTAATGTGTCATATGATGTTTTGTTTATGGTACTTAAACATCTCTGCAAAATTCACCAATCTGACTTTGAAATTAAAGGATAATTGCGGTATTTAACACCTTGAGTACATATTGTAGTTTGTTTTGGATGAACAAGAGTGGTGGACAACATTTTTTTGACAATGGTTCCTCTCTCGAGTTTTTGACTATAATAGAATTGGCCATGGACCCATTTAACATTGGAGTCAATGGGCATGTCCGAAAATGTCATCAAAACAACCTTTAACATTAGTTTTCAAAACTGTGCAACTCACCGAGTGATTAGTGATGTTAGTTGATGTTCCAGAAACAAAAAGTGTTGCGAAATACAGTTTCTGTCGTGTTTTATTCGTCATTTTGTAAAATCCCATTGAATTCTTTTGAAGGACTGAGTGCTCGTTAATATAAATGCGCTACCGGAAACGGAAAGGGGGCTGTTTACATTTGGTCGATGTAGTCCCTCTTATATACTGTCTATGATGTAGTCTTTTTGCTCGCTTCCGTTTCTCATAAGGCTAGCGAGCAGAGCAACTGTGCTCCGGGAGAGTAAGCGAAATAAACAAACAAAACCTTCATTAATTGTTACTTGTAATATGAAGTTGAACTCGACTGTGACCGTGAGTGTCCCGCGAGACATAAACATCGGTTATCGCCATCAAGTGGTCGGGAGTGTGCTAACGCTTCAGATTCAAATATTGAGCGGAAGTTACACAGTTGTGAAGTGTCTGAAAAAATAGTTCCACTATAGCAAAATAAACGGATTGGAATCATATATTGCGACGATATATTGTTTATAATCATCAACGAACACCACTAACCACTCAGTGAGTTTAACAGTTTTGTAAACGTATTGGCTGTATTAATGACATTTTCGGACATGCCCATTGACTCCAATGTTAAATGGGTCCATGGCCAATTCTATTATAGTCAAAAACTCAAGAGAGGAACCATTGTCAAAAAAATGTTGTCCACCACTCGTTCATCCAAAACAAACTACAATATAGACTCAAGGTGTTAAATACCGGAATTATCCTTTAACGTTCCTGCTGTACAATGTCCACTTACACCAGAGCAACTTACTGCACTGAAGGACACAGTGGATCCTAGGTCACCATCACAATCCTATGGAATAGATATTTACATGGCTGCAGTGCAGTTTTGCCAAGCATTTGAGCAATGACACATTAACTGCTGAAACAATTTGAATTTATTTAGTGGATAATTGAACCACAAGATTACATTACATGAATTAAAAAAACAGGAAATTATCTGTTGGCAAAAGAAGTACAATTAAAAAAATATATATAACTACCATCAAATAATGGCATGTTTCTTTATGTCAGTATTAAATAAAAAATAAAGTAATTGCAAAACCGGGTCATCTCAGTTTGGATGGTGGCCCTCTGCTAAACAGGGTGCTGCTGAACAGGGTGCTGCTGAACAGGGTGCTGCCTATGGAGGCGGAATCATGAATTACTTTTAAAGTAATTTCAATATAACCATGCATGCACAAATTTATTTATATAACAGGGTTGTAGTATCTCACAAACTACCCTTAACGCAATAAATAAATAAAAAATAAAAAAACCTGGCATTTTCCTGACTGGAACCAGCTGTACTGCCAGACGTCAGCAATGACAACAAGTGCCTGGCTGACCTTACAACTTCACTGTCCTGTAAACACAGTTTAAGCAGAATAATTTTTATCGCGTTCATTATTGGTTTAACGGTCCACTGCTTTTAGCTAGTTCAGGGCGCAGGGTAATAATGGTAGTCTTTGAACACGACGGTCTGTGACAACTATTTGTTGCAGTTCGGAGTGTGAATTAGCCATTAAATGTCTTACAATAAGCCTACATAATGCAATTGTCCTTTCAATATTAAAGTCTTCTCTACACTACTGACTGATGACTGACTCAGTAATAAAGACTGTCTTTGCCGCCATCTAACATTACAGGCGAAATATTTTAACTTCTGCTGCTGCTCACAGCCAGGGACCATTTTTTTCCAGCGGAAGGTTGGCTTTTGGTGATTTACTTCATGAAAGTTGCACTAATACATTTTATTTTTACTTGAATGTGACTATTGAGTGGTAATCGCTTTAGAAAAGCAATAAGGTACTCAAGGCTAGTGCTGTCTCGCGAATAAGTCACGTCTGAAGGGGTTGCAAGCACTCCGGTTCGCGTCGTATTCACGATACAGCACACCCTCTTGTACCTTTTGCTTACATGTACGACGCAGTCTAGACCGGACGCGAACGGTGCGACGCGACCCGTGAAATCCCCAACAGCACACGGATTCCCCATCCTATTTCTGACCTAGTCCCAGCTCTTTGCAAAAGTCGCTTCGAGCACTGTGTTGCGTGGCGCCGCTAGCGTCTGTCTGTGTAACTTAGGCCTAGTAGACACGGTGGTGTTCTAATAAATTTTACACAAAATATACTTTAAAACAAACACCAGAGACCGCTTAGACAAATGTCCCACGTGCTGAGAAAGCTAACCTAACATATAAACACAAAATCATTCATGTTTAAGAATCACTTACCTCCGGGCGATTCATGACAAGAGTCAGAGAGTGGCAACCTCTTGAACCACCACCACGTTCGCACTGGAAAACTTCTGCAGTCCCCAATTGGCCAAAATGCTGTGTTCGACTTTTCTGAGATCATCTACTCTTCCCTGTGACCTACTTTCTGTAAGATCTGAATTTTTGACATTGAATTTTAGAAAACTGAATTTGAAGTTCCGAATTTCTTCATCTTGAAAACTTGAATCTGAATTTTTTTAAACTGAATATTTGCAGTATACGAATTCAGAACAAAAAAACTAGCTGTTTGAAAATACATGTCTATAAAATTCAGCCATAAAAACATTTCAATTTGTTAAATTTCAAATGTTCAATATTCGTTTAAAAAAATTCAAATTCAGAACTATTTAAACTACCACCTAAAATTCTATTTTGTTAGATTACACTTGCAAATAATTCAAATTTACACAATTCAAATTCAAATTATTTTGTCATAATATTAGCTCCATAATTTGGGGACTTGCGCAGAGGTGAAATGCAGAAAAGACAAAAGAAGAATATAGAGAAAATATTTTCTTAGTATAACAGATTTTATGTTTAGGTTTACTTATTCATATAATATTGCTTATACAGAGTCACTTACATTTGGATGTCAAAGCCTTATAAATTAAAATAAAAAAAATTAAGTTTGAGAAAATAACAGATGTATGGTGATATAGTAGGTGTAAAATGAGCTTCCTAAGTTCACCTGTTTCCTACTTCTGTCTGCAAATGTTGAAATCTTTGTAGCTTCCCATCTGTTGTAGAGGGCTTATTTTGTCGCTGCTGAAATCACAGAACAATTTTTATCAATATTTGTTTACCGATAGACACCAAAACGCATTTGAACTAGTTTCAGCCATTGATCATTTATATAGATCAGTGGTGTCAGCCAATTTTCACGCTCAATGTAAGTGACGTCACCAATTAGCAGTAGAGGTTCATGTTAAATAAATTAGCCTCCAATCAATTGCCAGTAAAATCATTTTTAAAAACTATCCACACATAAAGATGTGATTAAAAGCCCAAACTTTTATAAACAAGAGCTTAAGTAGTAGTAAATAGAGTTAGCCTAACGTTAACGTACCTCTTCTGGAAAAGGTTGAGATGCTAACGGACTTTTTCGACACCATTTCTATTAAGTAAATATTCAAAAGAAGCATGTCAATTAAAAGTAAGAGAAGTACCAAGAACAGTTGTGTGTATTATTTGTGTGATTGTATGGACTAAACTCACTTGAAAGCAGTGAAAACAACAGCTAGACAAAGATCTGCTGCCTGTCAGTTGTGGTGCCGCACCGTTTCCAATGCGTGATTTTTTTATTTTATTTTCAAAACCAGTTTAGAATCCCCCCAAAAAATCATGCGGTTCCAATGGCAAATCTGCGCTGCCACCGCTCCCGTGTTTTGAATCAAACGTGCCGCACAAGCCCTGAAAAGTGAAGCCAAAGCGTCTCGATCGCCCCCCGGTGGCTGGTCCTAGTATAGGTCATAGACCCACCTCCCCATGTTATTCAACGGCACTTGAGACTAGCTAAATAATTAAAATACACTTCAAATATAATTTTTCCAAATGTGGTTTCTGTCCACATAATTATAAGATGTAGGAGGTATGAGGTACAGAGAGTGGTAATGAGGAATAATTTGAGGGAATTAGGGGTGCAGGAATTAACATTAAAAGGATTGTTGAGCATAGGTGACAGAGCACAGGTTAGGATATTGTTAACTTTCTTAAAGGGTAACTAAACCCTAAAACAACTTTTTTTTAGTTAATGATCTGTAAGAATGGGGCTTCATAAATGCTGTTCATTGATTCGAGTACATTTATTTGACATTTGGGTATAAAGTGTTTTAATTTTAAAATACCGGTATATGGTGTAAAAACGTCTGAGTGCTGCACTCTTCAGGTTAAACGGAATCTCCTTAAGTAGGGGAAATCTGTGACGGTACTCTGTCACGCCCTTGGTGCGAGCTCACCACGCCCTTGGCAGCCCCTGGTATAAAAGCATCTGGTTCCATCAAAACCACCGTAGCGAGTGAGGAGTTGGAATTACGAGTATTGAAAACGACCAGGGTAGCGTATATTAACATCTAGTTAGCATAGCATTTATATAGTTATTTATTTTGTGTAGCCTAGGTAGTTAATTCGCATAGTTGTTAGTGTTGTTAGCATGGTTAGAAGCATAGTTAGTTAGTACTAGTAGCATAGTATTGCATCAGTTAGGATAGTGTAGATTTTTAGCTTTATTAGCTTTATCTGTGTTTAGTACAGTGGTTAGACTGGCACGTAGGTGTAGTGTTGCTGGTTGCAACAGCACTGAAGGACTGCATAACTTTCCACCAGACTTGGAAATTAGGCACCAGTGGTTGCATGCACTTGTGTGCCAAACGCTGCTCTTCCTGCATGGACTCCACCACCGCAGCGGCGTCTTGATGTGAGTGATAGGCCTATATTTGGTGTCGACAAATGCGCTGGCGTGTTTTGCTGTATATTTTTTTCACATAGCGGCAAAATATACTTAACGTAGGTTAATAGTAATAATAATCCACTCAGATACTGGCCCCATTCTCTCTTGCGTGGCTGCTTCACTAGCATCGTCGGATGTTCCATAAAAGACTCTAAGAAAAGCGGGGATTAAACTCCAAAACCGAACTGGAATAAACCTAACAAATAAGTTGGGGCTAAAGCGGTTTCATAAAAGGTAATTCAAGTTCACTCAATCTAATTTGATCCAGTTTTATCTAGTCTAGATAACTGCGTGTGCACGCGTCTCTTAAGCAGTCCTAGAGGTCGATCATAGATCAGATCGATCCACCATCAAACAGCATATATTTTGTGCTGATTTGGGGGTTTGAGACATGGTGTTTGCAAAACTTACATTTCACAGGAATATTCTCCATCTGTAAATCTTAGAAAGTCGTGCAACTATTTCCATTTTGCTGCTAAACTTCACATTGAATGAGCGCTGATGTGCTCATGCTCGCCAAATAGGAGCGCAATAATTCTGACCAATATATACATTTTGCTTGGAAAATTAATAGGCTATGCGATATTTTATACCACCAGAAATATCTTCTAATTATAATAATTTATCTTTAGCATGTTGGATAAGTTGCAGTGGACTTATAGCTCATTACACTCATATATTGTATACTTAAAATAATAATACAAATTAAAAGGAAAGAATTTAAGAAACCAAATATAATAAAGATACAAAATATAGTTTTGGGTTTAAAACTAAGCTAAGCTACTTAACAAAGATGACTTCTACTTATATTTATAAATGTATATAAATGTAAATGTATATTTATATAACAACGTTAACATAAACATTTCATATACAATTTAACATGTTTGTAGGTCTATATTGTCTCATTTATCATTGTAGCCTTATTTAAGTTGATTTTCTTTACTGTATATTTATTTTGGGACTGATAGTGGTTAATAAAGTCAAATAATGGTATGAGAGAGTGTCAGTCATTGTGTTCCTTTTGGTCAGTGTTAGAGGATCTGTGTAACAATCAAGCGGCAACCTCCCTGTCTCTCTCTTGAAACAAACACAGAAGTGAATTAAACGGCAATTCATCGACTGGCTGCTTGAGGCTGGCTGCTGAAGTGAGTCAAATCTGTGGCCCTGTTTACACGATGGGAAAACGCAGATATTTCTCTGCGTTTTGGCCTGTCATTTACACGAAAACGCCGTTTTTATCCCAGAAAACGATTATTTTTAAAAACTCCGGCCAAAGTGGAGATTTCTGAAAACGCCGGTTATATGTTGTCGTGTCAACTGGGAGAAACGGGGTTTTAGGTTCTCTCTTGTCGATTCTGAAGATTCTGATTGGCTTGCATGGCTTTATCCTTCTCCCTACACTACCGCCCATAGGTTTAGCATAGTTATAAAGGCGCTCGACGGCGTATTTATGCGGGTTGTGTGCACAATGTTATTATTGAAAACAGAGGGGGAGAAATATTCGTTTCTCTAAATACCCGGCTATGTGTAAATGTGGCCTGTATCTCCCCCATGTTAAAATGCCCAACTTTACAGCAGAAAAAAAACATGTGTACAGCCTGGTTCTCCATGTGGCTTTGGTCTATACAGCTAATTTTGCCCTTCTGAACAACTGTGAGGGGGGTGAATTTTTTTTAGAACTCATCCGTTTAGTTGATTACCGGTAATATTTAAAGTTCTGCATAATTAAGGGTGTGTCCACTTTTGAGTGACAGGTGGATGGCCGCTGATGTTACTACTAGCCATTTGTCTGCTGTTAGCCATCACTTCACCTCAGCAAATTCCAGCTGCTGAACTTGCCATCTCTGCTGTGTTTGTGCTTTTTTTCAGGATTATTTCATATAATTTAATACACCCATTACCTCGCCCATGCCTTTGGATTCCGCCGTTGTCGTCGAGTATCGTTCAAGAGAACAACCAGCGCTGTATTTCAGTTGTTTTCCTCTGTGAAAATGCGCTAATGGATGTCTGACAATTTCGTTGCTTTTTGGAGTTTTCAGATTTAAAAACGTCTATAGATATAAAGGCTACACTCGTTCTGCGGTACCGTTGCACTGGAACAGATTATAACATGCTTATGTACCTCCGTCAGATGAAATCCTGCAGGTGTCGTGCTTTCCGTCCATGCAATAAATGCACATCCTTGAATGAGCGCAGATTTCTAGCGCATTTACTTGAACTTCATAGGTAATATATCTATGGTTTGACCCATTTGAGATGCGGCCAAAATCAGAATTTAAAATGGACTGAATAATAAAGCTCTCTACGAACTTGACGAGCGATGCCGCGCTGACGGACCATAGACTGTAAAGAAGAGTGACTAATGTATGCACATAAATCACGGTCACACACACACACACACACACATACACACACACACACATACACACACACCCTCAGAGTAATATTGTAAGTTACTGCATAATACATTTCCAACTAGCAGAATAGCTGTACAGAATCACGATACACAGTCTCACTTGTAGCTATGTCTTTTAACTATTAGAATATTTCGAAGGGCAAAACCAGGACTTTTTAATTGGCATTCTGATTTTAATCATCAACTGTCACTTTTACTGTGAGTAGCATATAGCATTAGCTCCCAAGCCTGAGCTAACTCATAAGGTCGCGCTAGGTGGGCGTGGTTTCAGATAGCCAGGCTCCTCAGCTCCGCCTCTTTGCCCATATTCTGTTATCCGGGAGTGACGAGCGGTGACGCGAGGCCAAGATGGAGATGGCCGGCTCCGCCCACTTTAGGCTTAAAAAATGCTCTTCAGAAACCTACAGGCAGTGTTAGGCAGTAGCGTCGCTACAAGTAGTGACGCTACTAGTTTAACTACATTTCTCAGTAGCGTGGTGGTAACGTCGCTGTTTTCTGAATCAATTAGCTTTTCATTAGCGAAGCTCTTTTTTTGATCAAGTAGTGCGGTGGTGTCCAGCACTACACACAAGCTACATTTTCCCAAGCATTTCTAAAGTTCAAGCTCATATCGGAAATACAACTGCTAAGTATCACTGATCCTGAATCAATAAGTGACGATGAATTCTTCATGTTTTTTACGCCGGTTGGAAACCATAGGACCATATTTCATTCCCGCGATGCGGAAAACACGGACAGAATCACGGAATCCAGAATGAACAGGCGGTTTCATTTACTACACACTCAAACACTCACTGAGGCATGCATGACGCTCGCGATGTTTTCAGCCTATATGAGGACATTAATGCATGAACTTTATCTACACAGCCGCTCTGAGAGTCACTTCAGCAGCATTTTAGCTTTATTTGAGAAAAACTATCGTCATATCATAAACAAACACAGAGAAGAGACTCAAAGGTCTACACGGCAACCCCTCAAAATAAAAGGTTGGTTTAACCTTTGAAGAAAGTTTTGCTTAAATCATTACATTTTAAATCATTGGTTATTACAATGAAATTAAACCATTAAAATGGAATCAAGAAAAGAAAAACAAAAAGAAAAGAAAATTTGGTAAATTGTTTTTAAAAAATTCATAGTGCCCTATATTTTATTAATTTTAATATTTTAATATATGATTATTAAATTGTATAAGTTTCAGGGTTTCAATTAATTAGACATGCATTTTGATTACTAAAATTTAATTTAACCATTAAAATGGGAGTCCAAAAAAAATATATATATATATATATATATATATATATATATATATATATATAAAAAAAAAGAATTTGGAATGTGAAAAAAGAAATAAAAAAAAATCATAGGGCCCTACATCCAGCTTTTAGGTGCATTACCACCACATTCTGCTCCGGACATGGACATCACATACCAATCTCAATCCTTGGGCTGACCCGTGATAAATTTGCTTAATGGAAAGATGCACACACTCTCGACACCTGGTTTTGTTATAGTTTTATATATGTTTTTTCTTTTTTCTTTTTTGGTTTGGAACAGTTTGTGAATAAACAATTGAACTGATAAATTATGCCTGCCTATCTGTTTGACTGACATGATGTTTAAAACATTCCAAGATGGTGGCCGTGAGGCTTGCCTCAGTACAAGCTGTGTTCCTGTCTGTCATTTTATTATCTGCGTTACTTGTTTGTGAAGTGTCATGCTTAATCCAGTACACTCGATCGGAGCTCTTAAACCTCAGATACACTTCTCATAGTGATCTGGGTCCATCTACGTCCTTGCTGGAGAAATTACGGGAATTAAACATATCAAGCCATTCAACACCATGGCTGCCGACCAAAAAAGGCCGCTGTTCAGGAACCTTTGCCAGGTTCAGGAGTTCAGGTCCTCACCGGCCACCGCTCCCAGCCCTTTTGCTGTCAAACGTTAGATCCCTCCGGCACAAAATGGATGAACTTTAACTTATGGTACAAACCAACAAAGACTACAGTGAGTCTACAGAAAGACTCTCACTTTGACAGTGAGATTTACCTCACTGTCAAATGCAGACCATCATTTCTCCCAAGGGAGTTCGCGTCAGTAATTATGATCTGTGTGTACATTCCACCTAAAGCTAACGCTATCACCACCATAGCCGAGTTAGCCAACTACGTCTCCTCAGTGGAAAATATACACCTGGCAGTCATTGTCCTCTGGGACTTTAATCAGACTAATCTGTCGTCTGAGCTCCCCGGCTACCATCAGCAGCCCACATAGCAAAATTGGTTTGGCCCAGTGATGGGCCACGCAATCCACTTTCACTTGGCCCAAATACAGCAATGAATTACGGCACATGAGTGGACCAGGTCTTGTTGCCAGAACTCGGCCACATGTGGCCCATGGCATAGCCATATCTCAGCCAAATGTATGACTATAGCTGGCCCTATTCTGGTCCTTTTTAGGACCAAACAATTGATTATACATGTCAGCTTCAACTAAACCTTGATCAGCCACTTTATACACACCCTTGGCCCAAATGAAAAATGCCAGAAAAACAACAGTACTCTTAACAATTATTTATTGTTTCACATTTAAACAAAACAATTAGCAAAAAAATAATGCTTGAATGACAATGCTATGCTTCACACAGCTCTTTGACATTTGTTTCAGTTCATGAACAAGAGGCACTGTGCACACTTACACGTCTGATTCAGTTCATGAACAAGATGCACTGTGCACACTTACACGTCTGATTCAGTTCATGAACAAGAGGCACTGTACACAATTCTTCAACGTCTTATTCAGTTCATGAACAAGAGGCACTGTACACACTTACACATCTGATTCAGTTCATGAACAAGAGGCACTGTACACAATTCTTCAACATCTGATTCAGTTCATGAACAAGAGGCACTGTAAACACAATTCTTTAACATCTGATTCAGTTCATGAACAAAAGGCACTGTGCACACAAGTCGCAAGTGAGTTAACCTGTTGTACTCTCCTGACGCTCTTTTCTCTTCTGCCACCATCCCTATCCAGGGCCAGATATAGCCATCTCTTAATGGTGGAATCGATTTCCTTTTCTGTGGCCGCAGACGTCAAGCGGTTACGCCTAACAGCCGCTGAAACATACATGTAAACATGGTCTGAAATTAGTTTCTATATCCAAAGACAATGTGGTTAAATAAATAAATAGCTAAAGCTATAACTCCGTTTTCTTGTAACACAATACTTTGGAAAAACAAACAGAAGTATACTCCATTGTGGCGACGATTCGAGCATGTTAAAACTTTTTCTGAGGTAACTGAGGCTTAATGTCTGTGCTGTGAACCACAAATAATATATTGCCTATTTTGCATCTCAAGCGCAGGAATAACGCTTGCCACAAATTGAACGTGCTTATTGTAGCGACAATGACATCCGGCCAGCTGCTTGCCAAATTAGTGAATCGTGATTCTCGCAAACACTTCCGTCATTGTCTGAACAGACAAGAGGTTTGTTCACTGCACTGGCGTCTTAAAGTCTGCCAAACTGTCAATAGCGCATCTTTGTGACTCCCCAAGAGCCACTGCCATAGAACAGAGGAAACCCTGTTTTAAAATCGGCCTCTGGAATGTGCGCACATACGCCACACACGTAACATGACACCAACATTCCTCACACAAAGAAACACACACACCAAGATGTCTCCTTAAACGACTTATTTTAAGACATTACCAAACGTATTTGATATTTTTCTGTGTTGCCATTTATGTGTCATGACAGATTTGGGGTTGTTTACAATATTAGTATGTATTAATCAAACTTTAAATGCTTGTGTATATGTATATCTTATGCAACAGTTTTCCTGTAAGCTTTCACATGACGTGTTTGATATCATTTTAAATCTTGAGACCTAACGGAGTTGAATCTCGATAATAGACTGCAATGATATGATTATTACGATATGAATCCTTTTTTCAGTCATAGAAATGACTAATACCAAAGCTCTGTCATAAATCTACACAGCCGGGGGTATTCTCGACAAGACAAAGAAAGTTCTCCCGCTTCCGAAACACTGAAGGTGATTGGCCACTCGCGCAAAAGAAGGCGTGATCCATACATTCCTTAAAGAGCCAAACGCTCTCCCAAACTCTCTGTCCAACTCTTTCCAACGCTGCCCATCTCTCCAGCTCTTGAAGAACAGCTCTTCCTCTCTGCATCCCGGCTTCGTCATGTGAACAGTCTACTTGAACTCCACAGGAGTTCCTTCCGTTTTATTTTCTTTATCTTAGTTTTTGTTTTCATTTTCAAATTCTCCTTTGTTCACTTTCACCTAAGAGTGAAAGAACTGAGCCTGAATTATTCCCCGGCAACTTCCCTTCCAAAAGAGGCCTTCAAAAACACGAGAGAGCACGTGAACGAGAACGCGCTCTGCTCCGAGGACACACGCACACGCGTTTCCTTTCCGAATCCCAGCCACACACAAACTAACTATGCAAGTATAACTTCAATGAGTTTTCATGTTTTAAGGTTTGATTCATTGTTGGCTCTCAAAAGGTCTGTGATTTTGCTATTCTATGATTATTCGTGATCTATTCTCTCTCTCTCTCTCTATTTCTCTCTCTCTCCCGCACTCAAATCGAGCGCGCGCCCCTGCCCTCGCTCTCATTCTCTCGCATGCAAAACCTCCACACACGCTCTCCCCGTGCCCGGCGTGCGTTTCTGCTCTAAGTCGCTCTCATTCTAAATCAGAGCATTCTCTCACTCTCTCTCTCTCTCTCCACATGTCCCTCTCTCATCTGTTATTCGTTTTGTTTTGTATTGTTTAACTGTAAGTTATGTACATAGACATATAATCAGTGTATATTGTGTAGTCCGTATATTCTGTAGTTTTGCATTTATTAAAGCCATTGTACAGACTGTTTCTGGGTAAATGTTCGTAATTACGAGTCAATGAGATTTTAGATCTAAGAGCTACCAAGCTCTTATTATTACTACATTGAGTAGTTGTAATTTTATAAACACAGGAAAGTTAATATTTCTTGGAGTTTATCAGAAGAGATAACTTTATTGAGAAATTGATAGGTTTCTTATGGTCGTTTGCTGGACAAACACCTATTTGATAATTACATTAATTTCCCTTAAAAATTATCTCATAATCGATCTGAAATAAGATTATTTATATATGAATGAGGAATTATAAGACGTTGTGATTGATTATTCATATATTCATATAATCTATCTATTTTCAATTTCAACAATTTAATGTAACTGTAATTAGTTATTAAAATTCCCTATAGATCATTTGAGCTAATTCATATGGACCCAGAGTCCGAGTCATTTACATTACATTATTTAGAGAAATGCATATGAATTAGCCTACATAAGCAGCCATTTCTTTATGTTTTGAATTAAAACAAGTAAAAGTATTTCAAGCTTTCTATAGTCGCTGAGTTTCGGTTGATATATGAGGCGAGCTCCAGTTCATGCGCGCGCCGGCGCCTCCGTGTCCTGCTATTGTCTGCTATATTTGCTTCTTTTGTCTCTCTCTCTCGCACAAAAAAAACACACATTACAAATTACATCCATCTGTTAGAAAAGATCTGTCTGTATTTGTTCATCCAAGCACAAAAGGAAGCAAAAGATAACTCAATTCAGTATTTGCGTGCATCTGAGATGTGGCTGTCTGTGGCCACATTTACACATAGCCGGGTATTTAGAGAAACGAATATTTCCCCCCCTCCGTTTTCAATAATAACATCGTGCACACAACCCGCATAAATACGCCGTCGAGCGCAATCATAACTATGCCAAACCTATGGGCGGCAGTGTAGGGAGAAGGATAAAGCCATGCAAGCCAATCAGAATCCTCAGAATCGACAAGAGAGAACCTAAAACCCCGTATCTCCCAGTTGACAAGACAAAATATAACTGGCGTTTTCAGAAATCTCCACTTTGGCCGGAGTTTTTAGAAATAATCGTTTTCTGGGATAAAAACGGCGTTTTCGTGTAAATGACAGGCCAAAACGCAGGGAAATATCTGCGTTTTCCCATCGTGTAAACGGGGCTTTAGCCTGACAGTTACCCTGCCCTGGACTAGGGATGCACCGATACCAGTTTTTTCAGAACCGATCCGATCCAAAAATTCGGAGTATCGACCGATACCGATCCGATACCAGGGCAGTTTTTTTTTTTTATCAAGTAGAATTTCTATAACCCTGTGTATTGAACTGATAATCACTATTTTGTGTGTTAAACACAACCTACTTAATACAGACCACTTCATTATAAAGAAAAACAACAGATCAGAAAAATATATGATCATAATCTATGACAAAAATGCTATTATAAACTAGATTAGTGGATAATTCAGCACTAAAATTTATAAATTTTATAAAATCTGAGCATTTAGTAAAAAAAAAACATTATTTAGTGGGAACAAATAAGAGACAATAAGTGTATTACTAAATCTGGTAAAATGTTACACATTGCTCTTTGTATTGTTGTAAAATACATTCATGAATAACATTAACAAGATCAAAAAGTTTTTTTTTTTTTAAATGTAGGTTATAGGGAATGCGAAGGTGACGTCACGCCGTGTTGCATTATGGGTCCACCGCCATATTTACAGGATCGCGCCCAATCCCGCTTTACCCCGCTCTATTTGAACTTGTGTTTTGGAGGCTGTATTTGGATTTTCTGCAATATTTTTTATAAACGTCGAAATGGTTGGTCAGTGCTGCTCGATTAAGTACTGTCATAGCAGGTCACATGATCGCTCAGGGAGGAAGCTGAACAGCGCAATAAGTTTTTTCAGCTTTCCTTCTTGGAAAAAACAGCAAGGGAAGCAGGTCGAGGACCTGACGAGAAGACGCCGTATTGCGTGGGTTGCCGCAATTAGGAGGACAAACTTTACCTTTCACAACATCCCTACATCAGCGAGAGTGTGTTCCCTGCATTTTCCATCAGGTGAGTTATCTGGTCTCTAACTTTGACCTAATACAATATTTTCATTTTGCTCTCATTGTCTAAAACGTCGGTGTGTGTTGACTTCCAGAGCAGATGTTCCATTTGCAACTCCAATCACAATATCTAAGCTGTTGATTTAAAAATATATATATATTTGAAGAAGTCACACACTGTTGTATCAAGATCGCTTTAAATGAATACATTGTGTCAGCTTTTATGTTCTGGTCCAGTGTGTCTACTAACTTAACTAACATCATTATGTATTTATTTATGTATGTGTGCATATGTGTGTATATATACACACACATACATACATATATACACACAGACACACACATATACATATATACACACAGACACACACACATATATATATATATATATATGTGTGTGTTGAAAGTATATGAAGATGTCCATAATTGTATATAACTAACCTACAAAATTGCTGTATACAGGACGACCAGCATTTGAAATGCTGGACACTCATCCTGACTGGGCACCATCTTTGCTTCTGGGCCACAATGAAGTGAAAGTGACGAACACAGAGAGGTTTACACGTCGGCTAAGAAGAAACCTCAAACATCAAGTGACTAGCGAGAAAGAACAAGAAGAAAAATAAAGAAGTGTGAAGTCTGCACACTGATTTTAACTGCTTCCAAAATGGATTTATTATTAAAAAGGCAACGTTTCGACCCTCAGGTCTTCATCAGGCACAACATCAATGTAAAGTGAAATCAACTTTAAATAGACACAGGTGATCACCCTAATTGGGCACACACACACAGAAACATGTAACAAGTGCAGATCATGTGACAAATACAGATCATGTGACAAGTTCAGATACTAGGCTTGTTTGAGATGCGCCTTGCCTCGCCTGAAATGTATGCGAGAGTAGGCGGCTGCAGTGAGGGGAGGAGTGAAAAAAGCGCAGGCAGGCCGGACAGTTTTCTCTTCTCTCAGTGGATCTGACACCTGTGAGATCAAAGATGGATATCACGGGATTCACGCTCGTGCACAGTGTTGCTAATAAACTGGATGTAATTTAAGTTCTGTTGCTTTTATTTGAAAATAAATATAATGAACAAGACACCCAAAGCACTTATTTAATCCCATTCCAAATACGTGTTTATCAATATATATTTTTTCCTTTAATACAGACATGTGTTTCTATATTTTTTTAAATAAAAATAACATAGAGATCGCACTGTCAGAGAGTTTGGGAATATTCACACATAATTTATACACATGAAACATGATATCAGATATCAAACATTTTAAAAGAGAACATTGCATCATGGTTGTTTAAACCAATGAGCATCAAGCTGTGTCGTCAGCAAGTCGTTTCCCATCATGCTTTTGATCAGCGCAGTCGGTGGAGAGCAACTGCGCGCGACTGCAGAATCCGACACGTGCGCCTTGCGCTCGCGAGAGTTTTTTGACATACGTCAGCATGGCATCAGAGCCAGGCGGACTGCACTCGGACACATTTCTAACCGGCATGCATCTTGCGCTGATCACCGGTGATCGTTCTGCGCAGATTTTGCTCATCTCAAACAAGCCTAATGTGACAAGTTCAGATCATGTGACAAGTTCAGATCATGTGACCTGAAAAAAAATAAATATATATAATATATATAAATGTCAACAGATAATGTAAGTCACTATAAAAAAGGCTTAATATCAAAATCCTCATTCAACCCTGAAGGTGACAAAGTATTTAAGGTGTAGATCCAAAAACATTCCCTCTGTAATAATTTCTTCTCATAATCTCCTCCTCTTGAGGGTTTTATGACCTTTTCTATGCCGATATATTGCAAAGCGCTGACATTATGACCTACTTGTCTAAAATGAGACGCTATAGGATTACGCATATCTCCAGTCCTAATGTTGCTGCGATGTTCACTAATGCGAGTACGCAATTGTCTGGACGTTTCACCCACATATGCAAGACCACAAGGACAACGAATTAAATAGATCACATGAGTAGAAGCACAGGTAATAGTACCCCGAATCGGAATATTACGACCAGTGCGTGGATGACTAAAAGATTTACATTTGTGTCTAAAAGCACACTGGGTGCAATTACCACACCTGTAATTACCTGGAGGAAGAGTAGGAATGCATTGTTTTATACATGAAGGATATTCAGATTTTACAAGCAAGTCACGAAGATTGTTTTGACGTTTAAAAACTAATTTCGGACCATTTTTAAAGACACCTGATAATTTAGGATCACTTGAAATAATAAGCCAATGATTATTTAAAACTCTGCGAAACTCTACACCTAATGCGGAGTACTTCGTAGTACAAATGGGAGCATTAAAAAATTGCTTTTTATTATCATGCTTTGTTCGTAAAACCTGCACTTGAGATGTCTCGTTGAATTTATTTTTGGCATTTTCAATCCATTCTTTTCGGTAACCACGATTCAGAAATCTTTTTGTTAAATCAGTGGATTGTTGAGTGTAAGATTCATCTGTGCTGCAAACTCTACGCACACGCTTAAATTGACTGATAGGTAAACGCCTAATTAAAGGTCTAGGATGGAAACTATCGCCTCTTAAAATAGTATTACGATCCGTTGGTTTTCGGTACAGATCGGTATGGAGTTTCCCGTCACATATGTACACACGAACATCAAGGAAATTAATGCTAACTGGATCGCATTCCATAGTGAAATTCACATGCTCAGTCCTTGAGTTAAGATAATTCAAAAACATCGACATCTCTGCAGGTGTGGCCTTAGTGATCATAAAAATGTCATCAATATACCGTTTGTAAAGCAAAATCTTAGGAAAAAAAGAATTTGACTCATTTAAAATGAAGTCATTTTCAAAAACTCCCATATACAAGGAAGCATAATTAGGTGCCATTTTACTACCCATCGCAGTACCTTTCACTTGTAAATAAAAATCATCTTGAAAACAAAAAAAAATTTTAGTCAAGACAATATTAGTTAAATCCAATAAACATGCTGTGCTAGGTTTTTCATCCACAGATCTTTGTGTTAAGAATTGTTCTAGAGCAAGTAAGCCTTCAAGTGTGAGGGATGTTGGTATACAGGGTTCCTACACATTTTCCATTTCAAAATTCCATACTTTTCCAGACTCAAATTTCAAATCTTCTCTGTAGATTTTTAGACCATATTAAAAGTGCCCCTATTATGCTTTTTTAAATATTCCCTTTCATGCTATGTGTAATGCAGCTCTCTGCAAAGGTATGCAAAAGAAAGAGCACGCAATAAATCAAGTTATTGTTTCTCAAAAGAAAGAATCGACTTTTAACCACCTAAACCGAGTCATCAGGAATTTGAATCCCACTTCCGTGACGGCTACACGTCACTGGGTAACCAACCCGGTCACACTAAATGCGTCCCTAGCACCTATTGTGTTTATCGTGCAATTTATACGCGAGAATTCGTTTTTACGTGCATAGGACACACATGGGTAGGTTAGGGTAGGTTTAGTAGTGGTGTGGGCTTCCGACAAGCACTGTAAGTGGTAGACCAATCACAGCAGAGTAGGCTCGTGAAAAGGAGGGATTTAAAGAGACTGAATCATCAAACCTGTGTGAGAATCATGAAAAATGTGGTGATGTGCAATGTATATTATGAGAAAATGAAAGCGTTTTTTGTAGGAGATCTCCAAAGCAAAATTTGTACTTTCAGTCCCCAAAAATGGGGAATTTCGGCTAAGAAAATTTTAAGCCAGTTATTTATATATTCTGCTGTAGTGTCAGTAGACATAGGTTATATATAAAACCAGAAATTGTAATGCGCAAGCATGCAAAACAATTCACATGCACATGTGAATAGTTTCTCGAGGGCACAAAAAAGTTTATAATATACAGTACTGTGCAAAAGTCTTAGCCATGTCAGTATTTTCACCCCAAAAAGTGGATTTAAGCCGGTATCACGTCCGTGTCACTCACCTCACTTTTGGCTGGTTTTCTATCCCAGTCAAAGAGGGGATAAAAAATTACTATATCTGATTTCATGTATGTGTGAACTTGTGAATGCACAGCATTTTTTTTATTATTATTATTTTAAATTTATTAGATTTTCTATTATAGAAAACTAAACAGGGGCAATAGTCTGGAAATGCAAATATTTTTCCATACTCTGCTTTCTTTTTTCCATACTTTTGCAGACCTGGAAATAACTCAAATCAAATTCCATACTTTTCCATACTTTTCCAAACCCCGTAGGAACCCTGGGTATATAAACTCTGAACATCTAAAGTTGCAAGAAGCACATCATCAACAGAAAAGTCAACACCATATAATGATTCAATAAAATCCATAGAATCTCTTACATAAGATGACAGCATGGGTACAAATGATTTGATATAAAAATTCACATAAGAAGAAATGTTCTCAGTGAGACTACCAATACCACTCACAATAGGACGACCTTTCAAAGGGGTTTCTAGTCCTTTGTGAACCTTAAGGTGCTTTCACATCTGTAGTTCGGTTCATTTGGTCCGGACCAAGGGAGAAAAATTATACTTCGTAGCATTTTTCAGGCGTTTTGGTTCCTTTTCACACCACACTGATTGCTCTGGTCCGAATCAGTTTATGAAACGAACCAAAATGCAGTCACGTGACAACATCCACATCACTCGTTGGCCAGATGGGTCTTGAACGTATTTTCATAACTGCACTTTGATTGTCAGAATTAACGTGCGGGAAAATTCCAACAGAACTGACGGAAGTAAACAAAGAGGAGGAAAATCCGGCAGACAACACGCCGCTTTTTACTATGGAGAAATTACTTTGTGGGCTGATTGTATCCCTGGTCATAGTTTATTATATTAGTTTGTCTACACCACTTTCGGCAAACAATAACATTTGAGAATGAAGCGAGAATGCGGCTTGAAAATAATGTTTTATGCAATGCACGCAGCGAGTCACTTCAGGAGGAGGCAACGCGTGCATTAATGTTGCTAAACATTGACATAATGCACAGCGCGGCTGACTACGGCAGCTGGTTTAGTCCAAAAATGCGCAGTTATTTGGCAGTTGGGTCTGTTCGAGGTCGGATCACGTTCTCACCACAAACGAACCGCTCCAGAGTTCGTTTGAAAGCGTACCGAGACCACCTCTCCTAGGCCGGTGACACACTGGATGCGTGGGGTGAGCGTGGCGTTTCTGTTGCGTGGCGGCTGCGTGGCGGCTGCGTCGCGTTTTCTCTGTCTTTACACACCAGAACCGTGCTTGACGCGGCGCGCTGCTGCTGCTGCTGTAGGTGACAGAGGGACAGAGTAGGTGACAGAGTTTCTCCACCTCTTCAATTAACCTGCCGTCGTCTATCGTTGCAAACTCGAAGTGTAGCCTACTTGAAAGTGTCAAGTCGCGTGATTTGGATCACCCTTGTTCACATATAGGGAGAGAGTTGTGGAAGGCTATACGTCATGTTAAGCATACATACATATAAAGCCTACTGATAAAGGACACCGTCAACAGTATTGACGGCAAAATAGACTATGTTTGACAGGTGCATTTGAAAATCGATAATTATTTATTTTTTTGTTTTTTAAATTACATTTACATCTGAATTTATGTCAACCTATAGACTTTCAGACATCAAAATGTCATTAATTAATATGTATTTGTGTACAAAATGACATATAAACATATTTTCCTATTATATTTTGCATGGAAACGCTTCCAACACGCTTGCGTGTCGCGTGAAAAATAGGCGTCGGTTCTATTTCTAGCATGCACGCGTTTTCCGCGCGGCTCAAGCAAGCAGTGTGCAAGCTCTAACCTGTTAACATGGGAGCCGAAATAAAAACGGACACGCCACGCAGCTGAGACGCTTACGCCACGCATCCAGTGCGTCACCGGCCCTAGGAGGTCTCGGTACGCTTGTTTGGTCCGCTTTTGGTGCGCACCCGAGTGCGATTGCTGCATTCTCACCTGCCCAAACGAACCGCACCAATTCGGAAAACGAACTCTAGTGCGATTCAACCGAACTAAACAAGGCAGGTGTGAAAGCACCCTTAGGCAAGGTGTATATAATGGGTGTAATTGGAAAATCTACTTTGAGAAAATCATATTCATTTTTACTGAACTCACCGTTTTCAAAGTGTGACAATAATTTAGAATTAATACACGCTTTCATTTTATTAGTAGGGTCAGCAGGTAAGGCTTCATAAAAAACATGATCATTCAATTGTCTGCGAATTTCTTTTTCATAATCTGAAGCTCGTTGAAGTACAATCGCTCCACCCTTATCTGCAGGACGCACTATCACCGTATTGTCTTTGCTAAGATCAAATAAAGCATCCCTCTCCATTTTCGACAAGTTATTGTAGACTTTATATTGCCTTTTGTTCTTAAGTAAATTTTTTACATCAAATTCCACAAGCCTACAATAGGTATCCAAAGACGAATTTCTATTCTTAGGTGGAATAAAGGTAGATTTTCTTTTGAAAGGAAGACGAGCAATGGACTGTTCCATTAGATGGGAACGACTGTTCATTTGTACCAAAGAACTCCCGAAGTCTCAGGGTTCTAAAGAATTTTTGAAAATCAATCATAGTATCAAAATCATTGGTTTCAGTAGTAGGAATAAAGGAAAGCCCCTTGCTCAGAGCAGTAATACAAGGTTTTGAAAATAACTTATCTGAGAAGTTCATTAACGTATCCCCTGGTTGCTCCTTGTCATCCGTGGAGGTAGAGAGAAGCCTTTTTCGCTTGCCCCTTCTGCATCTCTTCTTGATCGGTTTAACCTTCAATCCATTCGCTGACTGTTGGGCTGAGTACGGCCTAAAAAAGTGGATCCATTTCGCCGTCGTCCAACAGGATCAGAGTCAGAATCACATGAGGTTGAAGAGGCTCAAGTTCTGTTATCACCAGGTTGTTGGCGTTTACGAAATCCAGCAGTAGCAGCCCGATTACGATGGAACACATTAGACTCTGGTTTTCCATCCTTCCAAAAATAGACCTTTCCATATTGATAGTCAGCATTGTCTCTTGCAAACTTTGTGCGTGTAGTCGCTCTGATCTCCTTAGACAACTCAGCACGTTGGCGTTCAATATCTTTTTTGAATTCTGTGAGCTTACTTTTTGTCACCATTTCACCAAGTTGAATCTCCATTTTCTTAAAATCCAGTCTTGTTGACTCAAGTTGTTTGGTAGTCTCTTTAATCACCAATGCCATCAAGTCAAATGAGCATTTGTTCAATATCTCACACCAACGGGTACAATAGTCCGGATTCTCCAGACCATATTTTTTCAGGTCACATGATCTTTATTTGTCACATGATCTGCACTTGTTACATGTTTCTGTGTGTGTGTGCCCAATTAGGGTGATCACCTGTGTCTATTTAAAGTTGATTTCACTTTACATTGATGTTGTGCCTGATGAAGACCTGAGGGTCGAAACGTTGCCTTTTTAATAATAAATCCATTTTGGAAGCAGTTAAAATCAGTGTGCGGACTTCACACTTCTTTATTTTTGTTTATATCACTTAGTTGTCCTACACCTGAGCCCAATCTGGGTGTTTGGGATGTGCACAGCAGCTTTGTGCTTTTGATTCTAAAGAACAAGAAGAAAGCATGGAGGAGGTAGCACAAGATGCAGAGGAAAATGTGGAGGAGGTACAGGTAGCACAAGATGCAGAGGACACAGCACAAAATCCTGATGCAGAGGAAAATGTGGAGGAGGTAGCACAAGATGCAGAGGACACAGCACAAAATCCTGATAACCAGAGTGCAGAGAAATATGTTCTGCAAATCTACACAAGCGTCTGCTCGAGGAAAACCGGCACCTGAAGCAAGAACTCGATGAGCTCAAAATGACAGAGCAATTTTTGAAGGATGATGATGGCAAGGTTAAATATTACACTGGACTTCCAACATATGCCATTTTTCAGGTTTTGCTGTGCCATATAAGGCCATTTCTGCCTCAGGGGAAAAGAAAGTTGACACCTTTTCAAATGATCCTTCTTACATTGATGCGTCTGAGGTTGGATCTGCCGATCCAGCACATCAGCCATCTATTTGGTGCGCACCGAGCAACTGTTAGTGCTGCATTTCACGACACATTAAATGTATTATACTCACTCTTGTCTCCACTGGTGCATTGGCCAGACAGAGAGAGTTTGTGCGTCAGTATGCCACACCAGTTTGCAGAGACTTGCAGATTTGGAAATCGTGTTGCTGCCATTGTGGACTGCTTTGAAATTTTTATAGAAAGACCATCCAATCTTCAGGCAAGAGCACAAACATTTTCAAATTACAAACAGGCATACACTGAAATACCTCATCGGCATTACTCCACAAGGAGTAATTTCTTTCATCTCCGTAGGGTAGGGTAGGGTAGGGTAGGGTGGGGTGGGCGGACAAGTGACAAACGAATAACAGAGGACAGTGGTTTTCTAGACAAGCTACTTCCAGGTGACATGGTACTGGCAGATCGAGGTTTTGACGTAAAGGAGAGTGTGGGACTGATGTGTGCTGAAGTGAAAATACCAGCATTCACAAGGGGTCGTCATCAATTGGATGCAAAGGATGTGGAGGAAACAAGATCCATTGCACATCTCAGAATCCACGTGGAGAGAGTTATTGGTCAAGTACGAAATAAATACAAAATCTTGTCCTCTAAAATTCCCATAAATATGGTTCTGCCATGTGAGGGTGAGACAGTGGTTTTCTTGGACAAAGTTGTCACGGTCTGCTGTGCTCTTACAAACATGTGTCCAAGTGTTGTGTTGTTCAGTGATAGTAGGATAGTTGATGAATGATGTAGTTGGTTTATGTTAGAGAAGATAAAGCCAGGCCAGCCACATTGCATGAATCAAATTATTTTTTAATTTTAAATTAACAATTTGCTTTAATAATTTTTATTTAAAAGTACATATTTTTACATGACTTTTTAAAATGTTTGTGAATCAAGTTTTTATATAACTGCTTAATAAATACATGAAGTGACTTATCTGTTTCTGTACTGATTGCATCCACAAAGACCCTTTAAGTACACATAAACTGGGATGGGCAAAGATACATACAACTATTTTATACCCAAATACCCTCATTTTTACATGTGTCAACAATTAACTGATGACAATAAGGCACAGTTGTATTTAACAAGTTACCCCATCTTGTGGCATTATAAAGTAATGTACAACAACATTTTTTCCCCTTACATAACCTGAAAATTTAAAGGGAATAATTCACTTCAAAATGAAAATTCTGTCATTTACTCTCCCTCAAGTTGTTTCAAACCTGGATGAATTTATTTCTTCTACTGAACACAAAGAAAGATATTTTGAAGAATGTCAGTTTTCACAAATATCACACACAACCATTCCATTACAATATTTTTTAAGAAATTTACCAGAAAATAAACAAATACAAAAGCACCTGAAAAAATAAAAATAAATAATGAGAACATGAACTTCATCACTGCATGTGCAGGAATTGTAAAATCTTTTTTCTTATTAACTCATGAAGTAGCCTAACGCAATATTTTTAATCTAATAGCTTATCTTTCCCCACACATATAAACTGTGATCATGCAATAACATTAACTTTACATTGTGATGCTGAGCTACAGTGAAATGATAGAAAATACATTATCTGTGTTAGCAATTCGCCTCATTCGCGTGAACTGGACGCGCGAATGAGGCTCGCGTCTACCGGACGCACGAATGAGGCTCGCGTCTACCGCACCGCGCTAAACACCGCAGGACCTCTAGACGCACATTGACATAACATTTAAATCACTCGCGCCAGACGCTCAAGAGTGAGTGAGTAATCATTTTTTAAATAAAATTGACTAATCAAACCATTGGTCCGTGATAAGTTTTGTGATCCGTCTCGCCACTAGTGTAGTAGCACTATGATCACTTTGAGGGGAGGATAAATTTATCCCCATCGGGGATAAAAAATAATTAAACAGAGGCAGGGATACATTGACCAGAAAGGGGAAAATCCCACGCATCCCCCCTGGCAAATCGCACCCTGAATACATCTAAAATATAGCTGTGCAATAAATCAAATCGCTATATGAGCGTGTCATTTAATTTACAGCGCAAAAATTTTTTATATACTATAAACCTGCTTGTTCTGTGTCATACAGTAGATATATACACTAGATGTCACATTGGCTATATATCTGTATATATCTATGGTTCTGTTTAATAAACCATATGTTCAACCAAAAAACCCTATCTGGTTTCATTCATTTAAGAGTCATTGTAGCTGATGATGATTATAATAATAATGATTTAATAATACCGATGATGGTTTAATACCGTGAAACCGTGATATTTACATACCGTTACAACCCTAGCTGGGAGTGCATCACCTGTTGTACATAAAGACAGAAATGTTAATCAATGACAGATCATGTAACAAATTAATTTGATTACTAAAAAGCAGAAACACCTAAATTATCTTGTTTTTATACTAACACTGGCGAACTAACTTAATGTAAATTATGTATAGTAAATTATGCATTCATTAATTTATAATCAACATAACCACATGAGTTACAAACATAAATCTGCCCACCACAAGCAAAATAAAACTGGGTTTTTAAACAATGTTGACGATTATAACAAATCCTTTTTTATTGAAATGCAACTGCTCTAACCCACTGCTTATGACTCTTTAAAATAACATAACTTTAGCTGAATATTTAGTATTTAGTTTGTTTTAATAACTTGGCCAAAAACACAAGTGCAATCTTACCTTTGCCAGTACGACTGTGCTCTCGCAGTTAACGTTAGCCGGCTTGTGAATGAGGAGGTCTTGTACCCAGCCGCTGCAAAACTGTTCATGAGCTTCAAGGGATTTATAGCTCTTAAACTCCTGCAAAGCGTACGCACTCAATCCAAAAACAAGGTAATTAATGATGTCCGGATATGTGAGCGGAGGAAGTGCGTCTGGATCCGTAATCCAGTCTTGGGCTACTAAATCATATGGATCAACTTGGTTTATCAAGGACAGTTTGTCCAAATAACGTTTTTTGGCAGTGGCATTTAGTTTCTCCCGGTAGGGTCCCTTCTCTTTTTCTTTCAACTTCTCCATTTTTTCCGTTCTTCTTCAATTTTATCTCGTTTTAGCCAAACACACCAACTATTAAATGTCATAGCAACGGCCGGCGAAAAGGTAAACAGAGATCGGTGCCTGTAAATATGGGGGCCACGTCCAATAATGCAACACTGTGTGACGTACCTTCACATTCCCTATACAGTCCAGCAAGATAAAGTAATTTTATGCGAAACCATACCTTTATCTACAGAAGTATAATAATATTAACTTTGAATCATCTTGTTGAGTTTCATGCTGTTGACTGTCGTAAAACCGAACGCGATGCGCTGTTTGATGCTGAATGGAGAATGACTGACAGCCGCAGCGGTGGGTTTACGTGAACTTGAATTTAACGACTTAAATATTAATTTCTACCTCAAATTACACTATAGAATGGGTTCTGAACACGTATAATATAGTGCATGAAAACTTTATAGTGCTTTATAACGTATTTGTGCCTTTTGTGGGGCTCAACAATGACAGAATAGTAATACGCACAATATCGGATTTGGATCGGCCTCGTCTGATCGATATCCGATCCGGCCAAAATGGAGGTATCGGAGCCGATACCGATACTGAGTATCGGATCGGCGCATCCCTACCCTGGACCAGGCTAGTTTCCAAGCATTAAGTTGCCAGGGTAACGGAGTTTGAACTATTTTAAGTTTGCTTTATGAAACAGAATCAACCAACAATAAGTCTGACTAACCAAAATAAGCCTGGCTTGTATTCTAATCTTGTTTTATGGAACAATCCTCTGGTTTGTTTAATAAGTTATGAGGATAAACAGGGATATGGGAAAGTGTGTTGGGTAATGAATCAATGTGTGTGTTATAAGATTATTATTTTCTTTCATTTCTTGTGTTTCTTTTTATGTGGAAACTAGATTGTAAGCCTATTGTCTGATTCACACTCCGGAGCAGAAGGTGGCGGTAATGCACCAAAAGCTGGTTGCCAACCGCCATTAAAAACAAAAAAGAAGAAGAAAGTGGTTTTTGTCATTGGCTGCGTTCGAAACCGCATACTCAATGAGTAGGTACTTAATTTCAATAAGTACTTACTTAACGAGCGCTAAAAGAGTAGGTACTTTATAGCCAAATCTTGTTAAGTATGAATGCGAACCGGACATCTGCCATGTTGACGTTATCATGTGACCTACGACGCGTTATCACAAGTGCAACAACTTAAAAGATTTGAACGACACGTTTAATTAATCTATCTGTAAATATCTTGATATTGATTAAACTTGCTCATTTTATGGTCTTTTAAAAGAAACTGCTGCCCATTTATTTTGTGAATAAATTTAGGGTAGTTCTTATATTAAACCCTACTTATGTGACCCACCGTTTTATCCTTAACAATATTATTTATTTTTATTACGAAATCCCCAAATTGTCATCTTTTGAATATGTTGTTCATTTCTTTATTTTATTTCCAAACATTTTCATCCACAAGCAAAAGTGGCTTACTGCTGTTTTCCTCTTTTTCTGTCGTTTCATCCCTCAGGCCTATAAATAACAAAAAATGCATTTTTTAAATGTATTATAATTACTTAAGAAAATATATATTAAGATATTCAACCTTTTTCCTCTGTATAAAATCTCATATTATGAATGCAAACATATATGATATATATACACACACACCTCATGACTACATTTTCATTCAAACAATTAATTCAAGCATTCATTAATTAAATAATTATATTTGATTTACTGACAACAATGATAAATATTAATAAATTAGTAAATGAATGAATGAAAGTCACCATCACACAATAAACAAATGCATATACAAGTCAACACATGAAACAAAGCTTTATTCAAACTACAATCATGTATGTAGACTACAGGCGCTGAACCACATCTACTGCCATCTCAACACAGCGGTTCCCCTTCTGCGGCTTTATTCTGATGAACCAGTGGACCGCTAGAGGTGAGCCGTGCCGGAGGTTGTTGCGTGATGTGTTGTGCTTCACAATCTGAGGCAATAAGGGCCGGTGGAGAGATGGAGGGTCTCGTCCATGGCACCATCTCCAGGATTCAGCTCTGTGCTCCTCATCCTCAGTGCTCACACCAGTCTGCTGACATTTCAGATCCTACAAAAATGCACAAACATAACACAAAAGCAGTCATTTTAACAGCACAATGTCATTTGATTTCAGTATTGTTTAGAAGACAAGAACGCTTTTTTTCACAAATGCCACCATCATCTTTCCTTTCAGGTCCTGCTCCACCACAACAGCTGTGCAGAAAATGCACAGAAATAGAGTATCAGAAAAGTGCTGTAATAGCTCTGTTTGAAATTACAATAATTCAAATAAACTACAACTTAATATTTAGATAGATGTTGTTAGTCATTTCTGTAGTATAATCACTCAAAGCCTTCGATGGCAGCATTCAGCTTCATGAGCCACTCTCCACTGGATACACACACACATCTGTTCTTCTGTCCCTGTAACATCCAGACAAGACTCCCATAACCTCTGTGATTTATGAGCTCAACACTACATTTACATGTTGAGGTTGTTTTAACTTTTTATCCAACATAGATGTTCCTCAATTTATCAACAATACTAATGGACAAATAAAATAGATAACTTATGTTTAGTTAATTTAGCCTATAGATTTGTTCTACATAAAAGCACACATACCACTCAGATGTATATTTCATGTTGTGCAATACTGCAATACTTATAAAAGATTTTCCTGTCAGATGTAAATAGACGTTTAAAATGAGCGTCTTTAAGATGTTTATGGTTTATGTAAATCCACTTTAGAGACGTAACTTACGTGTCCTTACTGGAACTCCCCTCTCAGCTAGAGCTATACATAATAAAACGTGTTTTTACAGCAAAATCACAACTATACTATACTGTCTAACTTCTTTACACCTTCAACAGTTAAAACGTTTACTCTATAGTAGTTTAACATATGCAATTTTAACACAAGGAACCGTGTTTACTCACATTTGAAAGCACCCGCGTCGCTGATCTCCGTGATGTTTTATAATGACGTATGCTCTCGCGTGGTCTCCTGGGATAGAAGAGTATCCATCGGACTGCACTCGAAAATCTGGCTGGAAGCAGTAAGCCATCCGGGAACTTCTCGCCTACTCTTTTATGAATACTGATGTTTCGAACGTACTGCTTCCTTCACGTACTGTTTTCGCCTACTATATAGTATAGGCTAGTGACAATGCCCTATAATTTTTGCGATACCCCTACCGGAGGTAGAACTAAACCAAATCATGTTTTTCCTCATCTCTAAGGTCTCCCATATATGAAATGGATTCTTGGCTCAAAATATTTTACTGCTAAGATTGATAAATTAACAGATATTGTTATACACCCCACAACCAAAAAAGGACTAAAATATAGCCTGTCCGTATGGGAGTTAAGGCATAAAAACTAGTGCAGATCAATCACACAAGCTCTGAGAGCTTTGAAACTTGACATATTTGTAGTCAGGAAGTTGCTTTACCTACTAGAAAAGACTGGATGTGAATATCTTGATGTATGGAATAAATAGAGACATATAAACACATACCAAAAATAAGCGGACATACACAAATTAAATATCTATGCAGAATGTTTTCATTTACTTTGTGGTTGCTTTGCCAATGATTAACATATAAACATATATGATGGCTTGTTGGAAAGGTGGGGTTGTGCTGAATCCAGCAATACCAAATATGTAAATATAGCATGATAAATCAGAGTTTTCTGTCACTCAATGTGTGAGGTGTCTAAAATGAAAGATAACGGAACACTGTCATAATAGTCTAATTTAAGATACATTTAATAATGATACATTTCATAAGGCAATATACTATACAATTCACATGAAACACAGATCAAATTGAATCATGTTAACATTGGAATGGAACACCTTTTTTTTTAAATATGTATATCCACTTGAATTTTGTTTTGGCCAAGTCATTACTGAATAATAGAAAATAATATTTGTTAGCTTTTTTTCTCTGTCCAGGCCAGCAGTGGGCAGTAGAGCCTACACTGCTATAATTCACCCCATTGGTGTGATCTCTGATTAGATAAGAATAAGATATTAGTGCAAGGCTAATGGTTGGATCCAGCTGTAGCTATCTACTTGATTGTCTTTATTGATATCTTCTATAATGTCTTAATAAACAAATATTATATCATAAGAAAAGGCTGACCTAGCCTAATACAAGTAGCTAAGTAGCTAGTTGTATAAACTACTTAGCCTAGCTAAGACATTACTTAGCCCTCTGACTAATGTTGCATGGGTAATTCAACTTGATTTGCGTTTCAATTAAAATTCTGGGTAACACTTTAGAATAAGGTTCGTTAGTTAACATTAGTTAACATGAAATGAAATGAACTGCACTTATACAGTATTTATTAATCTTTGTTCATGTTAATTTCAACATTTACTATTAAAATCTTATTAACATTAGTTCATGCACTGTAAACTAACATGAACAAACAATGAATAGCTCTATTTCTATTAACTAACGTTAATAAAGATTAACAAATACAATAACAAATGTATTGCTCATGGTTAGTTAATGTTAGTTAATGCATTAACTAATGAACCTTATTGTAAAGTGTTACCAAATTCTGAAATGTATATAATTTTTCCTTTTCACTAGTCTCTTGAATTATGGAGAATGTCTTACAGACATTGGATCCAAAGCTTTGTATAAATTGTGGGAAACATTTTGAAAAGGGCAAGAAAAAAGATCCCTATGTCCAAAACCCCACAGTAGAAGGCCTCCAACGCATACTTACCCTTGCTCAGCGGAGAGATGATGATGTCCATAAAACTCTGGCTCCATATACAGATGACATACTTTCCTCCAAAATCAAAGTTTCATATGTATCATGTAGAGCGAACTACTGCAGTAAGACAAAAATCAGTGAGCAGCAGCAAGTTGCAAATGTTGAGAGTGAGAGCACATCTGCACCAAGAAGGCTGAGTAGGGCTGATACAACATCATTTAAAAACGGAGAGATTGTTTCATTTGTGGGAAGGCCAGCTCTAGACCAGAACCTCTGACAGCCATTTCGACTGGTACAGGCGCAAGTACCAGAGACAAGGTCCTTCGGGCAGCTTCTGAAAGGCTTGATGAAGAAGTACATCTTCGAATTCTTTCATGCCCAGATCTCTTTGCATATGATGCAAAATACCATAAAATGTGCCTTGCACACTACATCTCTGAACGAAATATAGCAGCTGCCAGACGAAGAAAAGAATCAGAAAAGCAGACCGATGTCTATGACAAAGCGTTTATTAAGCTCACAGAAGACATTGATAAAACCGTATTGTCCAAATATATGAAAATGAGGACTCTCAATCATAGCTATCTTTGACTGATAGCTATGACAACATAATAAAGACCATTGCTGAGGAAGGTGTGTCCATAGTTCAACACAAGAAATAAAGATCCTGGAAACTAAAGGAAAAGCTGATACAGCATTACAAAGACATGCTTGTATTTGTTCCACGTCCAGGACAGTCAGATCTGATCTGCTCAGATAGTATGACCATAGGTTGTGCACTGAGGGAAGCTGCTAAACTCACAGAAATAACAGTAGACTGTGAGACAACATTTCCACAGACAAGTCAGAGTCTTTCCGAAATCCAAATATTACACAGGGCTGCAGACATATTGAGGAAAAGCATGGAGCAGGTAGATCATGACAGTCAATCATATGTCAGCAGTGACCATCTATCACGTCTCCAATGCAGCAAGTATGTACCCAACATCCTGCATGACTGTCAACTGGTGTGTTGATTCACCTGCCCACAGAGATTACCAAACATGTGATGATGACACAGCTTCAAAGGACAATCTGTGTGTTGTCGCAATCTGTCATGATCTCATTGGACAGAGCTGTCACATCCATACGCCAATCACACTGGGACTTGCCATTTTGATACATCATGAGTTTGGTAGTAAGACACTCATCAATGAGCTCAGTGCAACATTTGGGGCACTGTGTTTCCTATACAGAGGTTAGGCACTTCCTCATATCTGTGGCAGCAGACCAAATATCAAGGACAGAGAGTGGTGTCTACATCCCAACTGGCCTCACTGGAGTCGCTGAACATGGAATTGTTGATGCAGCCATCGACAACTTTGACCAAAATGAAGACACCCTGGATGGGAAGCATACAACTCATGCTATGGCATCTGTTGTGTTCCGAAGAGGCCAAGTCTCCACCGTAGATAAATGCCTAGCACGGGTTCCACAGAGGAACACGTTTGATATGAATGGAGATAAACTTTGCAGGTACACGAGGCTGGTGTTTACATGCAATACACTTTGAACAGTCACATTCTCGTCTAATTGTCCAATGTGATGATACAGATGTACTAGTTTTGCTTCTGTACTATTCAAGCAAAGGGATGTTTGGATCCTCAGCAGTGTTTATGCACTCTGGACATGGCCTCAAAGAAAAGATTCGTCCCTATATGTTAGATCACTCAGAAGCTTGGAGCAGTGCTTGTGAGTGTTTACCTGCATGCCACGCCCTCACGGGTTGTGACACCACAAGCAGTTTGTACAGAATTGGGAAGGCCACTGCCCTCACAAGACTGAAGTCCCATCTTTGTGAGTTACAGGAAATGACCAAATTTGGACTCTCTGGTAGCCTGGAAGAGGCTTTGCCTGTGGCAAGAAGGTATGTCCTCCTCCTGTATGGCCAAAAGAAAAAGGTGGATGGGCATCCTTGAACCAACCTGGGTGAGCTGAGGTACACACTGGCATCTACCACAGATTTGTCAGCAGCAAATCTACCATCAACAGAAGATGCCTTCCAGCAACATGTGCTGAGAGCCTTGTACCAAACAGCAGTGTGGCGTCACAGCCACCTGGCCAAACCTCTTCTCTGGAACCCAGTTGGTAGAGGGTGGAGGCTTAGAGAAGATGGGTGCATTGAACCTGTGATGTTCCAGAAGGCACCAGCACCTAAAGAAGTTAGAGACATCACCCACCTCTACTGTAAAGAGGGAAACTGCAACGATGCCACCAAATGCCAGTGTCTTTCAGTGGGCTTAACCTGCACAGAGTTTTGCTCTTGCCCTTTCCCAGACTGTCCAAATATGACCCACTTTGTCACTGATGACAATGTGGATGAGTGACAGTGGTGTGTTGCAGATATGGGGGGCTGATCTCAGAATGGCTACCAAAAGCAGTTCATGTTCCAAATGGTTGCTGCTAGAAATTAAACAGCCCGAGAAGAGAGGACTCATCCCCCCTCTGAGTGTTTGTTTTGTTAGATTGCCAATTGTTTGATTTAAGACAGTAATTTAATTTGTATTGTGTGAAGTTAAGTTATAGTTTTATTAAAAGGCTCATTAATAAGGTGAAACTCCTATCCTGACTCCTGGTCGCCTGTTTGTGCTATGGTAAGGTGTTATCTTTCGATTTCAATCTTTGTATCCATATAGTTCAAGGTGCCATGTGAAATGTTTCATTATTAAATGTATCTTATATTTTCATTTCTCAACATTCTTCTCACCAATGATAATGGGCTTTGGACTAAATTATGTCAGTGTTCCATTTTCTTTCATTTTAGACACCTCACACATTGAGTGACAGAAAACTCTGATTTATCATGCTATATTTACATATTTGGTATTGCTGGATTCAGCACAACCCCACCTTTCCAACAAGCCATCTATATATGTTTATATGTTAATCATTGGCAAAGCAACCACAAAGTAAATGAAAACATTCTGCATAGATATTCAATTTGTGTATGTCCGCTTATTTTTGGTATGTGTTTATATGTCTCTATTTATTCCATACATCAAGATATTCACATCCAGTCTTTTCTAGTAGGTAAAGCAACTTCCTGACTACAAATATGTCAAGTTTCAAAGCTCTCAGAGCTTGTGTGATTGATCTGCACTAGTTTTTATGCCTTAACTCCCATACGGACAGGCTATATTTTAGTCCTTTTTTGGTTGTGGGGTGTATAACAATATCTGTTAATTTATCAATCTTAGCAGTAAAATATTTTGAGCCAAGAATCCATTCCATATATGGGAGACCTTAGAGATGAGGAAAAACATTATTTGGTTTAGTTCTACCTCCGGTAGGGGTATCTCAAAAACTAAAGCACTTTTTGACCATTTGTCACTAGCCTAGTAGGAAAGTAGGCATATTCGAATGCACTATAAGTATACGTAAGTAGTCATGAAGCACCAATGGATATTTTTTCGAGATATTCGGAGGACCGAGGAGATTGTATTTACTTTATTTTAACAAGCCTCTTGTCGAACTGCAATCAACAGACATCAAATTGGAGCAGAACGGAGGAACGGAGCAGACATAGGCCACTTTAAAAAAGTGCAGATAGAGTGCATTCTGCGAGAGAAAGGGCAGGGCGTTGATTTCGCGGCTTTACTTCCTGCTCGTTTCCCGAAACAAGTTCCGTCGTTACTGACATAGTCCAACGATTTGGTGTTTCCCGAAACGATCGTTCCAACAAACATTCGCAAACAGCTCTGGACCTGTAGTTAGAAGCATAGTTTCTTGTTTGCATGACATGTGGACTTAATAAATCCTTATATTGAGCCAAATAAGCAAGCTGACATTCAGTACAACCTGTGTCTTTTATTTAGAATACATACAAATGTAATTTACGTCTTTTAGTTTGTTAAGAGATTTAAAGCACCGTTTTTGAAGACTGCGCATGTGCAAGCATGCTCTACTATGTAAGAACGAGCCGATGATTGAATTGAAAATTTTTAAATAGTCATCAGATGCCATGTCTATATTTTATATCAAAACATCTAGCATTAATTCGATCTCAAACAGTTTCATTAAAGGTAGTTATTACTCCACCACGTGTGTGACGTCATAAACCAACGTGGTTGAATGACCACTTTACGACATATGGTTTCGGGAAACAGTCGTGACTTGCTAGTTGAATTCTTCAACAATGCATCGTACTGTAGCAGAGTTACGGCGTTGTACGGGAAACGCACCCCAGGTCTGGTCTGGAGATCGTCTCGAGATGTCAGCGCCATATCGGGACACTGGCGGTGTGGTGAAGTAGTATTGATTTAATGTGTCGAAACTGCGTTATGCAATCATATGTGAGAGTCTGCAAGTATGTGAACTTCAATAAAATTATGTAATTTGAGTAAATCTACATTTTGATATTGTGAAAATTACAATGCAAACAACTAAGTCTGAGCAATGCATACACTGATTTCTTTGTTTCAGATGCTGAGATTAATGATTATTTAACCACCAGCAATGAACTTACTCACATTTCCAGGATTTTTATGTTTATTATTGTATTTTAAACACATACAATGTTATTTTTCAAGTATCACAATCTGATTTTGTTATTTTGAGGAGTTTTCTTTACAATGAAACCAATATTTTACATTTATTTCACTGTATGGTGAACATTTAGGCCCCGTTTACACGATGGGAAAACGCAGATATTTCTCTGCGTTTTGGCCTGTCATTTACACGAAAACGCCGTTTTTATCCCAGAAAACGATCATTTCTAAAAACTCCGGCCAAAGTGGAGATTTCTGAAAACGCCGGTTATGTGTTGCCGTGTCAACTGGGAGAAACGGGGTTTTAGGTTCTCTCTTGTCAATTCTGAGGATTCTGATTGGCTTGCATGGCTTTATCCTTCTCCCTACACTGCCGCCCATAGGTTTAGCATAGTTATAAAGGCGCTCGACGGCGTATTTATGCGGGTTGTGTGCACGATGTTATTATTGAAAACGGAGGGGGAGAAATATTCGTTTCTCTAAATACCCGGCTATGTGTAAATGTGGCCTTAAACTTGGGTATTTCAGATTCAGGCGGAAATCCAAATTATGCCTTAAGAGTGAAAGAGGTTAACAGTCTAAACTCTTGCAACGTAGTGGGGGCTTATGTTGGTCCCTTACATTTAACGAAAGAAGAAAACAAAGAACCAGAAACTGATAACGTTACTGGAACATGAACAGGAAAGCACAAAAAAATTATTTAAGCAAAACCAAAAGTAGGGGACTGGAGAATGCCTGACTCCATCCTTTCTCTGAAACTAAGGTAAGACTCATGCAGAGGCAACCGCAATGTCACATCACAAGTGTTCGCTTCCGGGAAGATGCGCACACCGTTGTCTTCGGGATGAAGGAATTGTATAGTTGGTTTTTGTGAAAATACCAAAGGTGGTATCCTGTCGACACCTGAGGTGAAAATTAAGATCTGAACACTGAACACAATTTGTTTCCATGGGTTTGCAAACTACTCATACAAGAACAGAACGAGCTCCCGGTTAGCCTCTGTGGTTAAAGAATCTTATTGTATATTGTTTTTGTGTATTATTAAGTGAAATGCATGAAATAGTCTTAACCACATGCTTATAATTTTTTATCAATTGTCTCTCAATGTGAGAGACAGCAATGGGTGAGACACAGCAATGTGTGTTAATGTGGTAACCCAATTTCAATAAATCTAAATCATTGTAGCAGCATTTTAATAACATTCAAAAAAAGTTGGAATTATAACATGATGACGTTCTCATGCAGAGTAATAACAATTAAACCAAAGCCACACAACAAAAATAAATAACTTCAATGCCACTATAAATGGCAGTGCAATAGAACAAACATAAGCGAAATAGCTTATGGAAGTTATTTTCTGTCATTACAGATTATGTCGACGACATCATGGAGCTGGTCTTTGAACAAGTTTTGCATGACCCAACTCCGTATATAGATGAGGTAAAAAAGATCCATATCCCACCAATCCTCTCATCTCAGCATCCATGACCAGCCAAGGCAACAGTGGTCTCCGCTTACGTCTCCCGCTTCAATCCAGGACCGGTCTGAAGCCGACATACTGTCCCACATCGTCTGGAAACTCCTGCCGTATCCTCAAGACAACACAAGACGGCAGGACAACACGCACTTTCCAGCCCAGATATCTCCATCATCAGGAAACAAAGCACCTGTATGCACAATACCTGTAACGACTAAAACACAAAGAGAAGAAATTGCTAAATTTACAATGAAAATTATTACAATATTTTGTTTCTTTGTATTTAGAAACTTTGTAAATTTGTTTTTCAATAAATGGACAAAACAAAAATTCACTTACTGTACCATTCCTCTTAGATGTAATATCCCATACTGTGCTTTGTAAACATTTATTGCATTTTGTAGAAAATACTCAGAGACACACAGGCTCAAATCCAGGATGTTCCACCATGCATGTCAGCTGACTGGATACCATTCGAGCCATAACCTAACAAATGTTTAATTTATTATGGAGGATTGTCTATACTCTAACCTAATATGTACTAACAAAGCACACTGACCTTAGGAGATTCTCGACAGCATCGATTTTCAACTTCAGTTGGCATAGTTGCACAGTTACCACAAGAACACCTGAATACATGATTGGAATAAAGATAAAGATAAAAACAAAAAGCAAGTAAATAAATCACATGTTGATGTAAAGTTAGCATATACGCATTAGGAATATGAAGATTGCAGAGATAACGCAAAGGGCTGTATTTCTGACTAGAATTTTATTTTATTCACGGCACGCTACTTTTACACAACAAGAACGTCAAACACCTACTTATGCTTCAAAAACATTTCTGTATACTACATAGGTGCAGTTCACCCATGAGAAGCAGTTGCCAAGATAGCAGTTTAGTCCTTATACTTTACAATATTGATTGAACTGTTAACAGATTGTGTTCAGCATGTTCAGAACAAACAGAAAAAAATGCATCTAAAATTTTATCCCTGGACTATAAACTTTAGACGATAATTTAACACAAAAAGTTCACTATTACTTTAGTGCTTTTCTTTAATTGTTTATAATATAACTTATATTTTGTTTTGTGAGTGTTAAATAGTCGTTGTAAAACAGGCAGTATTGTATTAGTGGGCATGGATGAAGAAGTTACTGTAAATACAGTAACACACCATTGCGATACATCCATATGAAGACGTTGTTCTGCAGGTTCGTCGTCTTCATTTTCATCTCGCTTGTTCCGCCTCTGGCTCGAACATGTAAGGCTGGATGGACAAGTCTTTCGTTGTTGACATTTTGTTAATAACGTGTGAACAAAAAGTTGCCGCTAAATAAGTGTATCTCTGCTATCAAATTACAAAAATGGCCGAACGGGGTGGAGTTGAACCGAGTGTCACCTCTGCAACCTGGAGAGGGGGCGGGGTATGAAGTATCTCATTTGCATTTAAAGAGACCGCACCAAAACGAGTAATTTTTTGTAATTAATCTGCAAATCACATGCGTTCTGAATTGTGCGGCATGATCTGTATGAATCACAGATCAACAATGATCAGTTTAACCCCTAGCATTAAACCTTTTACAGTGCTAGCATTATATTATGTTTTTTACTGCTTGTGATTATTAAGTAAATATACTTAATAGTATTTTCAGAGTAAGCACACCGTTTTTACTATTTACACACGTGAAGGTTGTGTTTCTTCCAGCTTCTCCGAGCAGAGCGGCTCCTTTCACAGTAAATCCTGCTCCACACACACTCAATCTCTGCATGTGATGTTTTTTGTGCTTCTAATAACGTTGTAACGACTGAGACAAATCAGACACAATTATTTGGTATATGTACCAAACAATCTTTAAAACTCACTCTGGGATCTGGGATCCCATCCCCCAGTGAGAGTGCAAGAAGGTCTTGGTTACCATGGCCGTTAAAAAATGTGGTCACATGCTCAAGACAGTAGCTGCGTTTACATGGCTCAATCCGAATTAAATCAATCCGATTAAAGCACTGGTTCCCAAACCTGTCCTGAAGGACCCACAACACTGCACGTTTTCTTTGTCTCCCTAATCAAACACACCTGATTACACTCATCAGCTCATTAACCCATGTGATAATGAGCTGATGAGTTGAATCAGGTGTGTTTGATTAGGGAGACAAAGAAAACGTGCAGTGTTGTGGGTCTTTCAGGACAGGTTTGGGAACCACTGGATTAAAGAATCCGAACAAGGTGTTTACATGGACGACAATAATCGGGTTGATGTGCGCGTTTACATGTCACAAGCTTTACATCTGATTCAATGTTGTTTTCGTCAACGATGACGATAACGCAATTATTTCGTTGACGCACCTTTTTTTTATGACGATAACGTTACGATGACTAGCTAAAAATGGCTCCAAGGTGACTAAAACATGACGAGACGTTTTCTAGTTTTCGTTGACGAGACGAGATGGAACGAAAATGATAATAAGTCTGACATTCACAATGCATGTTATTTCTGCCTATAAATACGATAATTTTGAACTCTGTACGATGTACGATCAATAATGAAAAAAATCCCATAATGTACGATTTCAGAATTGCCCGCAAATTAGTTAAACTCCCGGAATCTAGATCGAGCGAGCAAGAGCGCGCATGTGTAGCGCGCGCACAGCAGAGAAAGGGAGCAAGAGACCTTGCGTGCGTGTGCTAGTGTGCCTCACGAAGCGCATGTAAGGACCCAACCAATTGAATTATTCAGAAAGTCTAGTTTATTATGCAAAGGTTTTAAGGTTAACTGTTGTTTTATGAATTGCAACACTTGCTGCAACCTGTCAAACCTAAGCCCATTTCCAATACTTTTTAACCTAAATTAATTTGTTAAAGACTAGGCTACTTTTTTTTTTTTACTAAAATTGACTAAAACCTTTTTGTGTTTTCGTCGACTAAAACTTGACTAAAACCTTTTTGCGTTTTCGTCGACTAAAACTTGACTAAAACTATGAAGTTTATAAGTGACTAAAATGTGACTAAAACTAAAAAGCATATTCGTCAAAAAGACTAAGACTAAAACTAAAAGGGCTGCCAAAAACAACACTGCATCTGATTTGATCGTTTTAGACATGCGCAGTTACGCACAATCAGTGCACTAGACGATTCCCGCCGCCGTTCCACGATGCGCATAACAGCCACCCTCTTACCGTTGCTTATTTTTTTTGTTTTAAAAATCAGATTTAACATTTACGTACTTCAGCTGATAATTAGGAGACGACAAGCGCGTGATGTTCTGTGCCGTGCTGCTTGTATTTATCAAGCAATTAAAATGCGTCTGCCAGAGCCCAGAACAAGGCGTTTGTGGATGAAAGTCCGAAGCAAGGACTGGTGGGACAACGTTGTCTTGCACCACTTCACGGACGTAGAGTGGAAGGAAAATTTTAGGATGACACGACAGTCATTTATGACCCTATGTTCAATGGTCTCTGCTACAGACCAATTTTGCTTACCGCACGCCATCTTCCCTTCAAAAACAACAGTGCGTCATACGTCATTAAGTAATTTCTACGTCATTGCACATGCGCATTCCTTTCAGATATGGTTTTCAGTCCGATTAAGTGTTTACATGTTCTCTTGATCGGGTTACAAAAGGAATAAACCACCCCTTTCAATCCGATCGAAATTTCAATCGGATCAATTAAGGTGTTTACATGAAGGTTTTTCAATCTGATTGAGCCTTCAATCCGATTATAAGGGTCCATGTAAACGCAGCTAGTGACAATAGGGGAGACAGAAGCAAACTTTAATACATACTTTGCTGCATTAATCATAGATGACCTGGTCTATAAATGAACATTCCAGAACATTGTGTGTGATAATTTACTGTCTTGTGTAGTTTTTTTAATACTATTGTTTTTGATACTGTGTATTTTATAATGTAACCCCACCTGCATCAGGTCTCCTATCCAATTAATCCTCATTTAATGACTCACATTTTAGTGTACATCACCTTCTCATAGAATGCAGTGTATATTTGTTATATCTATCCGAGTATAAATGGAAACAATCCGCAATGGCTATGTCTAATGACTCTTGAGACAGAGCCATAAATCCTCCCAACAGAGGAAATTCCCGCCTGGACATTCCCCCTTTCTTATTGGTCGAGCCAACCCTGAGAGGTGGGACTTTTCTCAGGCTTCAAATAGCATCTACACAAGCCCTTCCCTCTTTGGGTCCTTCCTGAAATCCTGATGAGAAGATGATACTGTACTAGAAGTCTTCTGAAGGCCCGGCAGGCCCATAGGCCCTGCAGGCTGCGAACAAGGTCTTCACTCTCCCAACTACGAACAAGGTCTTCACTCTCCCAACTGCGAACAAGGTCTTCACTCTCCCAACTGCGAACAAGGTCTTCACTCTCCCAACTGCGAACAAGGTCTTCACTCTCCCAACTGCGAACTAGGTCTTCACTCTCCCAACAGAGTCAGACTGTATTTTCTTAAATCCAACTCCTCTGAGAAACTGCAACTTTTCCATTACTGAATGGGCAGCCATCTACTCTTCCGACTTCCTCACTCCTTGGATGCCAGCATGGCCTCTCCGGCCCAGGTGGGTTGATTGTTATATTAACCCTCTGTTTTGCTGGGGTTTTTTTACATAGCAGCAACATAGACTTAAAATACTCCGTCATGTATGGTCATACAGACTTAACCTGTTAGCCTTCAGCGCCACTTTTGAAAAATCCCCAGAAATAGCATACCCAACCTAAAAAAGATTCAATTAATTGACCCTTTGTCCTAAAAGCTCAAGTATGTTCTCATTTGAAAGCTGACACCTGGCACTTTATTGGAAATGTAGAATGAATTATTGTCATAATGAAAAAAAAATTATGAATAGCTTCAAAGTTGTGTAAGTTATTAGAAATTTATTTTTATGAAACATCTTCATGAAAATTAAATTGAAGTTGGCCCGTCAGCACTCTAGAAATGCACTCCAGCTAAAGACACATGTCTGACCATGTTATATTTAAAATTTGAAGGTGATAAGTCTAAAACTCTGTATTTTGTTAAATGTTTTTCAAGATCATCTCAAATGACTTTATTTTGAATTGACTCTAAAATGCAAACTTGTGTTTATTGTCATCTATTAGCATCTATTCAGTCTATTGTCTCTATTGTTTTGTGGTGCAAACGAGCCCCATTCAGTGTCACTCTCTCCTGCACACATTTACACCTTTCCAGCCGGCTTATGGCCATAAATATTCTTTTCCTTTGTCTCCATTATAATCGCTAACGACTGGCTAATCACGGTGTTTCACCCCCTAATTTCTTTCATAATCTTCACTTCACATTTGAAACTGTATCAAATGCCTTTCTTAAATAAAGAAATATTTCAGTAAGCATTCCGATTTAGAAAAAAAATCATAAAAAATAACAGCTAGATGGCAGGTGCAACTAGAGAGCTAGCTAGCATGTTAGCTTAGCACACCATCAATACACGACAATTTATGAGATTAAAACCCCGTTTGTGCTCCAAACTTACTTTATAGTGCAAGTCGAGTGTTTTAAATAATCTTCTATGAGCTTATTTGGCTTCAGAAAAGAAAATCAGACAGAAAATATATGATTTGATATTATTCTGCACTATTGTAAAGTCTATACCGATTAGCATTACATTATACATATAATCTATTATTATAAAAATACCTGACATGGCTCGAAGAACACAGGTAAATCAAATATCATTGCAATCATGTTTATTGTCTTCAAAACATCTTTATCTGCATGTTATAGCGATCTCTGAAAGCTAACGTTAGCTGTGTTTATGTCAGTGACGTCCTGGAAGGTCACAGGTTATTGTTCTTCTTCGTGAGCTTCCATATTTGGAAAAAACTGTGCATAGAGCGCCCTCATTCTGCTGTATGGATTGAAAACACAGTACATCAGAGTATCCAGCGCTCTTTATGTATACACCGACGCATTTGGATATAAATTCAATAAATATTATTCCTGTCTATAGAAATATGATGTAAACCTATGATAATATATCAATATTTCTCCAAATCTGCACATTTTTGAGCCAAAAGCCCTGAGGAACGTTGTTTTGTCACGCGTTCTCAAGACAACAGCACCGGAGTTTTTTTCTGAATGGAGCAGCTGACGCTCATAATTCATATTAAAGGTATCGACTCATTTTTTCATTACATAAATCCTGACACAAATTAAGACATAACTGTCACTATAAGTTTCTCAGAATACAATAGTGGTCAAATACTGAAACGTGAGACTTATATATTTTTAATGATGTATAGTTTGTCAAGGTAATAACATTAAATCTGATAGTAACTTTGAACTATTTAAAAAAAAAAACGCTTCAGAGCGTCCTCGCTCTGGTGAAGGTTAACAGGTTAAAGGGGGGGGGGTAAAATACTTAGTTTCAGTCAATCTCATGTTAATCTTGAGTACCTATAGAGTAATAGTGTGTCCTTCATATCTCCAAAAAGTCTTTAGTTTCATCATATTTATAAAATAAAAATACAGCTTTCCGATTCTATCCGGAAAAAGCCGAGGTCCTTGATTCTGGGCGTGGGCGGAGCTATAGAGTCAAGCGGGGATTTCCAGCACAAGAAATACATCTGATACGTTGTTGTAACTTACATGAATGGGGTGTTTTATCACTGGGACCGCGCCAGGTTTTAATTGCAACCGGTTTGCAAATCCAGCGACGGCCTGGGCCTTGTTACTAAAACATTCGTCACTGAAATGACCAGAACACAAAACCGCACTTGCCGAACTCCTTTGCTGTCCCGGAAATACAAACTGCATCCACTGTTCCAGTAACACTGGGTTCTTTGGGAAGCTGAACAAGGTAAACTTCCCTCCCTCACATACCAAAACACACTTTTTTGGAGACATTCTTGACATCAACCATTCCTATTTAGCGCTGATGATGATGATTTCCGGTAGTAGCGCGTCAATGAGCGCGGTCTTTCTCTCCTCTGGTCGACGTGTGCGTGAACACGCTTTTCCGAGGGCAATGCTCATATAAGGAGTTCCACTCTGGTCTACGTCATTAGATCTACGATAGAAAAAAACCAGCCGAAACGTGTTGCAACCCGGAAGTATGATTTTCAGCACAGAAATTCTCTGTTATTCATTCAAAATAACTTTTCAAACTTTGGCCATTATTAGCATGAGAATCCATCTCTTTAACACTGTAAACAACTTTGAATACATGAAACACCATTGTACCCCCCCTTTAAAAAATATGAAAGGAATCTGTGAGATGTCTACTTTTGTATGTGTCCACTTACAATCTAAACAAAACGTTGTGCTTTTGTAAAATAAAGAAAATAAACAGGGTTGTGCTTTCTGCCTCCGTCTCGTGAACTTTTTTTCTTGAGCACGTCTCTAAACATAAACAAAACTCAGCGAATACTTCTCACACATTTATGAGCTCTATATATTTATGAACATTTAAGTGTGTAGTTTTAAATTACCTGATTCAAAAAAGAAAACAAATATTCTCTGTTTAACCCTCTGGGGTCGGCAAACGTGCGGGCGCGTTTTGCTCGTTTTTTTTTTACATAGCAGCAAAATAGACCTAAAATACTCCGTCAGTTTTGGTCATACAGACTTAAGAAATATGAAAAAATAGGTCTACTTTTTTATGTGTCCACTTACAATCGAAATAAAACATTGTGCTTTTGTAAAATAAAAAAAATATACAGGTTGTGCTTTCTGCCTCTCCGTCTCCGTGAACTTTTTTTCTGAAGCACGTCTCTAAACTTAAACAAAACTCAGCGAATACTATTCACTCAGACATGAGATATATATCTCTATAATCATTTAAGTGTGTAGTTTTAAATTATCTCATTCAAAACTAAAATATTCTCTGTTTATGTAATCTATATAAAAAGAGAGAGAGATCAGCCGTTCTCATTATCGTTCTGGCACCTCATTACTCTGCTAATTTGACACGCCCATGGAGAGCGCGTGCTATTCAAACGCAGATGATTTGAAGCAACACATGCAAACCAGTCAACGCCCACAACAGCTGGAAAACACACTGTAGTGAGGAATAATAATATTGTGATAATCCTGGAAATTTTACCTCAAACGTGCTGGAGTAACGGATCCAGCTGCAGATCACAGTAAGTGCTTTGTTCTAATCGCGATATGAAATGGTGTCTGCAAACCGCAAAAGACTGTTTAAATTTGAATCGTGTTTCTGTGTTTAATTGAATGAACGGCACATATGCATGCTGTTGTTTACTACAGCTCACGCGGGTCTGTGTGAATGAATTTAGCTTTTAGCAAACTATCTATATTGCCAACTGAGATGAGTAAAAATCGACTGAATACGTTGAAATAAAATGTCTTTGTATAAGCAATATTAAAATGCAAATTAACATTTAATGCCCTAATATATTATAAAAGACGATATGTTACAGACAAAATATGAAAGACAACATTCGTTTTGGATAGATTATAAAGTTTTTACTGCCACATCAAAACCTAATTTACAAGGTGCAAACAAAATCTTAAAGCTACACTGTGTGATTTTTACCCCCATCTAGCGGTGAAAAGGTATATGACCATCCAGTGAATATTAGTTTCTGTTCCTCTCAATTCCGATTTCGTTTTAACCAGGGTGGTAAATTAGCACCCGCCGAGGGCGGGTACTTTTTCAAATTGGCGGGTCACTTTGCCGTGTATACCAGCCACAGTGGCGGGTGGATTATAATAATGCTGCGTTCGCACCAAAAGCGCGCGTAAACGCGTCTTTACATTGACTTACCATTGAATGTATTTAGTAACCAATAACATGCTGCGAGTGATTTCATTGTACGGATTGGACAGCCTTTGTCAAAGAATGCGGTTGCTAAGTAACAATAATACACTTTTGTCGAGTAACTCTTTTGATTGGTTTTCAGCGCTGTGTGTCACGGCGCTGAAGAGACCGTTATACTGTATAACGTATACACATAGCTAAGCTGAGAATTAAAAAAAGTGCATATATATAGCAGAGCGAGCTGGTGCAGAAGAAAGGGAAATTATTTTAAAAAATGTGGCGACATCCTGGTGTTAGGAGGTCAGCAGTTATAAATGAACAACTACAAACTGAGGGCGAAGTAAAGAAAACGAAAAGGTACTTTTCTAACAAGTGGCGCATTGATGACCAAGGGAAACCGAGGGAATGGTTATCCTACCTTCCCGACGACCAGTCTATGCACTGCACTTAGGTTCGTCTGAAATGGAAAAGTGTCGGTTTAATCCACAAATGCCAGAATTCAATAATTTAAACCCCAAATCAGAGCTTTTCTGTTAAAAGAACATGTTTTCTACACGGTCTTTTCAATAGTATCTGGCAACCATGCGCGCGCCAGTGGCCTCTACACTGCTGAAGCGCGGATGATCTGAAAACACAGACAAGCTGGAGTTCAGCGATCTTTATTTGAGATTTTCTACTTAAATTAAAGTGTCATTCAGTCGGTCTGTGTTCTGTCACGAGCCGCTTGCGCTGTTTGTGCGACTAAATCTGCGACCAAAATGCAGGCTGATATCCAGCAGTGTTTTTAATGTTGATCATATGAGCAAGAATGCAATGTTTCCCGAATATCCACACGATTTCAAATGTGACATTGATTGTATACAACAGTAAAAAAAAGGGTAACATTTAAGTGATGTACTGCATTTAAAACAGTATAGTCTTATATAGGCTTATTGCTCTATTTTGCAACTAAATCTGTGGCTTTGAAAGAATCGTGAAATTCAATCAAGGGGGTAATCCATCCGCCGGAAACTGAAGCCTCCGCGGGCGCCGCCATTGTAGCAGAACTTCACCTGCTGTTAGCATTCCATTGACTCCCATTCATTTTTGCGTCACTTTGACAGCGAATAACTTAACATCTGAGGCGTCCAAAGACTCCATTTGTCCATTATTTATTTCTAAAGAAACTCGACAATGTATAAAAGGCTCCATTACCTTGTACCTTACGTTATGGCCCCGTAGAAGCCGTTTTTGTAAAAATAGGCTAACGATTGTGTAACCCTTTCGAATTTAACATTCGTAGTTTTCCTTTATTCCTAGTCCTAAAGTATATTTATTTGTAACTACGGTTGATTTATATACCATAAAAGGAAGTTTCTGCATTTTAGGTGCAGTACTATCATTAACCTCTAGAGGGCGGTTGACGCTGTGGTATGTTGAGAGTCAACGTATGTTAAAAATCAGATGAAGAAGCCTGCTGAATATGTACGCACGAGGTTTGCGTGTAGCTGCAAAGACGATCTACTTTTCATTTGTTTCTTCGGTTCAATGTGCATATTCTTTATAAAGAGTCATATTAATCGTCGAGGTCGTTTATTTATCTTATTGCTGAGGAAGACAACCGGTTAATGCTTTTGGTTACTGGTTTTTCTTTTACAAGAACTCTGGTGAGTTTTGCTTATGCATTACTTTAACTTTCAAATTGATATTCCTTTTCTTTATATATGTCTTAAAGCCAATCAGAGTTATGTTATGTTTAAGAATGTATTTTTGTATGTTTATAAGGTAAAATTGACACGGAGTCAAATCTATCCGTGTATAATGCTAGTTTAACTGCTTAGTTAAATTATTTTATTTTCTACAAGTGTTATAAATGCAGCAAATAGTAAAAGAAATGTTGTACAACTAACAAAATATTCAAACGAGAGAGATATATTGCATATTTAAATACTTTTATGTGTTTAAGCTGTTTATTTGCACTTATTGTCACGAGTTGGATTAACACTGGTAATAACGGACATTTTGTGCAGCTAATAGAAAATGTCGGTATGGAAATTGTTTATGTTGAAAAATGTTTAATGTGACTGCATTGTTTTATGCAGATTGTTTTTTTTTTAATGCTGATTCGGTTTGAGTGATCTACCAATTGAACGGCGAGCCAGACCCTGATCTGCTACTTAAAGAATCATCGTGGTCCATCACGGATGCACACAAGAGAGCTAAGCACATACTACCCGGGTAGCAACACAAAAGGCCTTAACACACAAAGACATTGAAGCTCTTTACACACACACATGACCATTGGAGCTTTACACATGAACATTTGAGGTTTATATATATGGACAATTGAGCACTTTATATACAAAGGATCCAGAACAAATTATTGAGACTGTGTTTTATTTTGTTTCATTTTATTTTATTTCATTTTTGGTATTCACATTCAACTTCAGGTTTGATATGAATCATTTTGTTGTTGGTTCATAGTGTTGAGTGGAAACCAGACAAAGAGTCAACTGTGAGAATATTGTTTATATTGAATGCGAATTATTGTAAATAAAATTACCGGCTGGTAATTATTTGAAATTGATTTGGTCCACCCTTGTACTCTTAAATCCTCCCAGAGCCGAACCTAGTCTGAATTTAACCTCTGTAGAGTAACCTACATTAAATACTACATTCGTCATCCTTGTTACAATTGCGTCATAACTCACGCGACTCTCTGTCGCACTGTAGAGAAATTACCGTATAGACCGGCGGAGAAGCTCGCAGGCAATCGGGGGGACGTGGAGGCATTAAGTCCGATAAAGTGAAGGGAGTAGCCCACAGAGAGTGATAAAGTTGATCCTACTGCTAGCTCATGGACAGCTAATGCTCACGCTCTCCGTCTCTGCGAGATTCGGAAGGGAATGATTCAGATTTCTCTCCGCACAGCTACTAGAAGACTGACAGCTGTCAGACACGTTGCTCACGTGTTCAAGCTCAGTTTGAGCCTGCGCAGTTCGCCTGGCGATCAGGAAGTGAGTGCTTCAAATGGGCTTCACTTTTCTCCGTTCAAGTCTATGGGGTCGCTGTGTCCATCTTATATACTGTCTATGGATTCAATGAATGAATGACTCGATGACCGCCACCTACTGGCTATATTAATATAATATTTGTATTAATATTAAACGTTTTTTAACATTGCATATTTATTGAACATTGTTTTATTTAAAGCATTATTTATTTTAAAAGGTATTATAAAGGTTAAAAATTTAATGGAAAAATGTATTAAAGGGGGCGAATATTGTCCCTTAATGGAAAAGGTGTGACTGCAGTCTAAGTGGAAGAGATTGAGTACCAGGGGGTACGGCACTCAAAAAAATTGGAGAACCACGGAACTTAGGAAAAGGGATATGTAGAATTGCACAAGTGCTAAAGAGTGCAATGTAAATTATTTATCATAAGCTTAATTGAATGGCCTAGAGAGAATAATTATGACATTTTCTGCCTGAAGACTACATATAAAATAGCTACCTAAAGTAACTGCAGTTTACTAAAAGTAATGACTAAAAGTTTGCATTCATAAGCATTTTCGTCTGAAGATGAAGACTAAGACTGAATCAAAAATGGTTGCCAAAATAACCACTGGCCTACACACACCAAGCGCACTACAACGCTGTTGCGTATGTATTAAATATGACTGATCATTTAAATATTTTTACATTTTTATTTTTTATAAAAAATTTATATATTTATTTAATTTAATTCAAGTAGCCTACATAATTATTTTCCAGGGTTAAAAATTTATACAGATTTGATATTTTCCTCTCATACTTATGTTGGAATGGGTACGAAGTTGGCATTGAATTTCATTTGAAATGGTATTAAAAAGGTCTTAAAAAGCCTTGAATTTAAGCTGGAGGATCCTGGGGTACCCTGAAATAAATAAAAAACGTATTGAAGCAATTTCTTTCTTGCAATTTGAATTCCGGAAAAAGTGGCTGGTAAAAAATATAAGTGGCTGGTAAAATTGGGCATCCACCAGCCACTGTGGCTGGTGGACAAAAAAGTTAATTTCCCACCCTGGTTTTAACTCCTACGGTGGCCAATGTAGTCCAAGATTAACATGGCTTCCAGTTCGACCTCGTCCATGAGTATTCCTTCAAGTGATGAGGTTTCTTTAGAAAACTATTATAATTTGCAGTAATTTAATTTGTCAGTTAACATATAGGTTATGACATCTATGTAAAATGAATAATAGTTTTATGTTTTCGTTATTTTTTTACCATTTCATTGCTAACATCAGCTATCAGTTCCAGACGAATGCAAGCTAATCTTAGTTAAGTAACTTTTATCAGTGCTATCGTTATTCTGTATATTGTACGACATCACTAGCGTAAGGCAAAGTTTACATTGTAGGCTATATCATTTTCTCCGTGAGCAGAGATCAGCTGATGTGACGGAGGTGCGAGGGAGAGGGAAAGGAAAAAATTAAAACAGGGCCGGTGCCAGTGAATTGCGGAGACGTGAAAGGTGAAGCTTGAATTAACGGCTATGTCCCTCTTTGGCTAATGTACTTTCAAGATGGAGGGGCAACATGGCGACCGACATTCGAACCCCTCAGCCGTATGTATTTTAAATGGCATATTATACACTCACGAGAAAACTTTATTACTTAAACGAAGTAAATATACATTAATGAGCACATATATTTTTGAAAGAACTAAGTGTTTTTAGCTAAGAATAAACTAAAAAAGTTACACAGTGTAGCTTTAAAAGGTCAATATAAGCCTTCTCTTTAAATTATTTTTGTGTTTTATTAGTGACAAATTTGGGGAGAGGATAGCCTATATCCAAAACTTTCTGAAAATATGAATGAGAATTAACTGCACAATTACTAGAAATGTTTACCTTGGATATATATATATATATATATATATATATATATGTGTGTGTGTGTGTGTGTGTGTGTGTGTGTGTTGTCTTTGCATTCTTGTGGCTCAGTGACACCGGAATGAAAGGCTCATTAGTATGCAGCATTAGCAGGTCTTTGTCTTCTCAGGTGTGAATTAGGACATCATTTATGACCTTGTTGGATCATTCACGCCCCCCTGCATATTGCCTTTCCAAACAAAAAGTGTCTTACAAAATTTAAATCAATGTATTGTTTAATGTGAACGATTAGCCCGGATGATTTTCAGATCATTTTGAAGTAAAAACTCTAGGCGACAACTTCCATTAGTCAAAAGTATTGTGGGAATATGTGAAGTTGGTCGTTTGTTGTCTTATATCAGAAAATTGAAGTGAGTTTTTTGAATAACCACGCATAAATAATATTCTCTCAAAAATGCAAACATGTACATACATGTTGCTCACATATTATGATAGCCATGTTCGTGCTAAATAAAGTGAAATTACACCTTTGCCATTAATATGTTTATAAGCAACTGAAAAAAAAATACAAATATCAGGGCATGTCAAAACATCTCAAGGACCCCAAAAACACCTTAGACCCCAGAGGGTTAAGTAATTTGTATAAAACCAACAAGATATCCAGTTTCTCAAACCCTTGCTCATTATTTTTAATGTGACCACACCCACACGCGCAAAATATATAGACATGCAAATCGCGATCATTGCCTCAAAAACAATGCACCTAACCTCATCAGTCCTCTGCTGTTTGCCGAGTTTGGAAGACGCGCGCAAGCTTATTGGATTTACATCCGAAGAAGAAGAACGCGATTTGAAGACAAAGATTTTAAGGTAAGAAATAATTCTGAATTATATTAGTTAGTGTTATTGTTGCATAAACTTCACATTCAGCGGCTCCATCGCTTCAGTAAATGTTCTCTTGTACGCGCTGTCTGTTTGAGTCCGTCGCGCTGTCTGTTTGAAAAGCAAAACGCATGTTTTTATCTCATTTAATCTCATTTCATAACGTCATAACAATTGTAAAAATTTGAAGTAACATATGATAATCAATTATATTTTTACTCTAGTGTAGTGTTACTGAAGTGTTTAACGATTTATAGGCTGCCTAGCTGCTATAGGCTTATTATTATTGTATGCAGCACTGCCCGTATGCCTACAAGACACAACAAGGTGTTCATTACATAGGCTTTTTTTTTTTATCGCAATTTTTACCCAATTTTAAAAATCTAAAAATGGATTCCCACAATCGTGAGAGATGAGAGACCACTGATGGAGTCCTGCTGACTTAAACATTCACATGATTCTCTGTACATGTAGGCCTACATGGTAAAATGAAAAATCAAACAACATGGAAATGACAGGTATGTATGACACCTATGTTTCAGGAATGGCACAAAGGTGTGATCAGTGTGTTCAATAATGTGCTTTTTTGTTCTTTTTTTGTGTATCTTTGGATTATGTTGTGTTGTAAATAAATCCCAAAAAGCCATTATTTTTTTAATGCAGGCATTCTTTGTGCCTCATAATGATAGTGCCGGAGAGCTCCTAATAGGGCCATTATGGGAGGGTCTTTGTCTTTCTCAGGTGTGAAACCCTTAATATGCATGGATTGTTAATGCCTCCTCGCATACAGATTTCTTACACAAAACATGTCTTACAAATTTTAAATCAATATATTGTCTTATCTGAATGAGTATGCAGGATGATTTTCACATAGTTTTGAAGCAAATATTCTAGGCTACATGATACAATTTTCAAAAGTCTTGTGAAGAAATAATCAGTATGGGTATTATGACCTTATTTCAGTGGGAATTTTTTTTTTTCACAAACCACGCATAAAAATCATTATCTCAAAACTACAAACTTTTACATACATGCTGCTGATATACTATTGTAGCAGAGTTTGTGCTGAATACAGTGTAATAAGACTTTAGCCATGAAAATGTCACAAGTAACAGAAATAAGCGCAAATGTCAGAGCATGTCAGAACACCTCCAGGACCCAGAAAACACCTCAGACCCCAGAGGGTTAAGTCTGAAATACTCACTGTTCTATTGCTTCTTTCACGCTGTAACGGCATTGGGTCATACCTGAACATTAGCTCAAATGATCTATAGGGAATTTTAATAACTAATCATGAATATGATTAAAATATTGCATATTACAGTTACATTAAATTATCAAATTGAAAATAGATAGATTATATGAATATATGAATAATCAATCACAACGAATTATAATTCCTCATTCATATATCAATAATCTTATTTCAGATCGATTATGAGATAATCCTTAAGGGAAATTAATGTAATTATCAAATAGGTGTTTGTCCAGCAAACGACCATAAGATTAACCTATCAATTTCTCTATAAAGTTATCCCTTCTTATAAACTCCAAGAAAGATTAACTTTCTGGCTGTGAACATTAATTTTCCTGTGTTTATAAAATTAAAACTACTCAACGTAGTAAATAATAAGAGCTGGTAGCTCTTGGATCAGCAAATCTCATTGACTTTGTATTTACGAGCATTTAAACAGAAACAGTCATGGGTATAATGGTTTTAATAAATGCAAAACTACAGAATATACGGACTACACAATATACACTGATTATATGTCTATGTACATAACTTACAGTTAAACAATACAAGACAAAACGGATAACAGATGAGAGAGGGAGATTTGGAGAGAGAGAGGATGAGAGGGAGAGAGAGAATGAGAGAGAGAGATCACAGAATGATCTCTGTAGCAAAATCACAGACCTTTTGAAAGCCAACAACGAATCAAACCTTAGAACATTAAAACTTGTTGGAGTTATACTTGCATAGTTCGTTTGTGTGTGTGTCTGAGACCAGGGGAGCGCGCGTTCTCGTGCTGAGGCGCGTTCTCTCATATTTCAGGGGAAATCTGTATGTATGTGCGTGGCCTAGACTTGATGAGTTTAACAATCAGTGGACTTTGGTGAACATCTGTTAAACAATGGTGGCTTGTTCGAAGGGCTGGTCAGCAAAACAGTTAAACAGAATGCTTTTTGTTTACTCAGAAAGAGATCTGTGTTCTCAGATCAGAGATCAATGATTTACGCAAATGGTTGGCGCGTCACAGTCCTGGGACAACAGAGCCTGTGTTTGTTGATTGGGATTCACTAATTTGAAAAGCAGCTGACCGAATGTCATTGTCATTGTTGCTACAACGTGTCCTTCAACGTATGCCCTTGCAGCTTCTTCCACAAGGACATCTCTCTCTTGAAGACTCCTCAGGTAGGTGGAGCATCCGAGCAGTGCCAAAAACAGCCGAAGCTTCAATTATGGCATCCTGTCCTCCCTCCAGTGTCTCTGCATTCTTGATCTATTTAGGGATATGGCAATAAGACAAAAAAATATACTGCATCAAGTGTTGATTTATTTGTTTTTACATGGCAAGCAGCAGTCAATCCTATATTGTGTCTAATCAGAAAAAAAAACTGCAATTAGGCTGGCCACCATCTTGGTTCATATATTATTAGGTTGGTTTGAGAAAGCTACACCTACAGAAATTACAGTTTGGTCCGGACCTCGGTATTAAAGTAATAGTTCAGTACGTGTTCGGTAAAGCAGAGGAGAGAAAAATAAACGTACTGGTAATTGCTTATGTTTCTTCTTTTTTACTTATCATATTCATTGTTCTACTTTATTGAACAAATTTCTGTCTGTAAATAATTAAAAATGTCTCTTTCTTACACATTACTATAATATGAACGGTTACCATTAACAACAGAGCTCAAACTATTAAATTGAGTTGCTATTTATTTTCATTAATTATCATTAAGGTCTCCTGTTGGGGAACATTTCGGTTTCCCGTGAATTACGACAACGGACAAAAACAGCTGGATAAAACAAAAGCAGTGTGCAGACATTGTTCAGTAGTGATTGGGTGTCACATCAAACTTGCTAATTAATTTGAAACTGCATCATGCGAATAGGAATATCATTGCTACGAGGAAAAAAAAACAAGAGTAATGCAAACACTGCTCCCTTCATCATTTAAACTGCCTCTCGCTGGTAGTTCAGATCAGGTCAAAACAATAATAAATTACATTGGTGTTTTATAGCAGCAGATCTACAACCATATTCAGTTATTGAAAACAGGACTTCTATACAGTTACAGTAAACTTCTTCCCCCTAACTGTACTGTAATGAACCAAACTGTGACTTAAAAACAGAGGTACGTACTGACTGTGAATTTTGTGTACCGTTACATCCATAATATATATATATGAATTAATCATAAGACAGGTTTGGCATTAATTTCTAAATCTATTTAAATCTACTTCTAATTTTTCTACTCCATTTTTTTAGGATTTTTGAAATCTAATAATTTACTCAGCTCTTTGACTATTTACACACGTGCAAATAGTTTTGTTTCTTCCAGTGTATCCGAGCAGAGCAGCTTATAACAACTTATTTTCATGAAAATTTTATTTAAACATAAATTAGGGGTGCGTCTCAAACAACTCCCTAGCTTATTATTATTGGCTAAAACTTCTAAACGCATCTAATCCTAGAGCTTTTAATGTTACATCCACCAAACTCGTATTAGACCGTCAGACTGCATCTATCTATCTACCTTTCAATCTATCAAACACTCTAGCTTTTAAACTACTAAAGTAAACCTTAATTTTTTTTTTAAGTTTCAAACTTATACGTTTCTAACTTAAAGCTGTTAAAACTACTTCACATTTTCTGGTCCAGCTTTTTCAAGGCAACGTCAAACTTTGATTAACTTTTTTATCTAGATTAAAGTGAAAACTCACCAATGCCCTCTTCTACATCTTTTTTATTTTTATTTCTTACCTTATGAAGCATCTGCCTCAGTTCCCAGTATTTCATCAATGTCAACAGGAGGACTGGGACAATGGGAAATGAGACTATACAGTCTTTCTGAAAAAAATATTATGGTGTAATGCCTGCATGAATGACTGAAACAGCCAACATCTTCCCAATAATTCTGTACTCGCCTGCCAGCACAGCTGAAAGACAAACAGACAAACAAAACAACTTCACAGATTTACAAAACAAATCTGTTTTATTTTTGCCAGTAAACATTGTTATTTACCACAAGACTCCAAAGTCAAATTCTTAGGTTCATCTGGACCACAAAAGTATTGGCTGTTTTTCAGCTCCACATTCAGCAGTCTTGTGGAGGACTCCCATCAAACTCCCATTTTCTGGTGAAAAACTCAGGCGACTGAATGCTCTTGAGGCACTTGGTAAAACAGTGTCTTTCATTACATTTATGAAATTTGACATTGGTGGATGTCCAGCATCCAGTCTCCAAATCTGACCTGTGATGAAATAGTTACATTTTACATTTCAGTTAGTAGACATAATTAAAGTGATACTTCACCTAAGCCTAAATCACTTTAACTGAATTTCGCTTTTGGGTGAATGAATAACTGCTTTCAGGAATGGAATGTATTAACCAACTACTCCCAAGTTAATTTTAAATTGCATTAAGTGAAATACCTATATGCTTTGAATGATTGTGGTAATGGATCACTTCACTAACGAAGCTTCATACATTTTCAACTTTGGTTATGTTACATTTTATGGAGTTGACATCTTTTGGTTAAAACAAACATGTAGTTTTGCTTTAACAGATTACTTACTCGCTTGGATCAACATGACATCTTTCTGTTGTTGGGTGTGATGGGGACATGTCATTTAGCTGGTGTTGATCATACACCATGTTCTGTAATAAAACCAATGATCAGATTTACAAATACATATTGTGTGTAATTCATTCTGTGTATTATTAACATGCCGAAAGTATGCAATTTTTTTGATGTTGTCACTGTACCAAAATTTCAGTTGTCACTACAAATTTCACAGTTCTCCATACTAATTTGCTACCATAGCAAAAACTATAGAACTATTAAACTGTTCGAAAATAAGAAATACGAAATACATTTAATGAGTTAATGATGATAATTATAAGTGTTACATCAAAAATGACTGATTAAACATTACTGATAAGCTGTAAAAAAAAGAAAAGAAAAGAAAAAAGTAGCAATAACATTGAACAATAAAAAATATTACACAAAATAGAGGCTACACTGCACAATGAATCTCTTAATTACATTGTATTTATGATGCAATGATTCACAAGTCTGTAGAACAAAAACTTTTTATACAATGTTAAGTAGATTCTGACTAAATTAACTTCGAATTTTAACATGTCTGTATTTGGATACAATGCTGCAAAAAACATGTTGTAAAAATAAATCTTAGAGCTCCAAGCAGACTTATTCAATTTAAGGTGGTGCATCGTATTCATTGGTCTAGGGTGCAACTCGGCAAGATATTTCCTGATTTAGACCCCACCTGCCCACGCTGTTGTGGAGCCAGCCTCTCTGTTTCATCCTTTTTTGGTCCTGTCCTAAGTTATTAGGACAACTTGTTTCCAGTTAAATATTGTTTTTTGTGCATGTGCAAAAAAGTTTTTCAATGGACTGACAGTTTGGCATGTGTGTGTTTGTGTTGATGTTGACCAATTGTTCTATTTTATATGTTGGTTTAGTAATTATGTTAATCTTATTAACCTGTATGTATTTCAATCTTTTTATTTTTTAGGTGCGACATAATAAGATCTGTCCAGGGACAGCAAATGTACAGGCTTATTTTGGCACACTGTACATTTATTTATGTATTATTAGTGTGTATTGTCCCTGTTAAATAAACCTGAAATAAATAAATTAAGGTTTTGGGGGGGAATTTTTAGTTGTTTCTCAGAAATTATTATCACAGTAGACCCCAACCCATTGATAGCTTTGGGGTTCTTCTGGAAAATGTTAAACTTACAGCTTTAGAGATGGATAATATTGTTGCACACTGTTGGCTAGACGACTTATACTAATTAATTGGAAGCTGCCTCCAACCTACCGTCAGTGGGGTTTTGACCTACTTGCCCTCAAACTTGAAAAGATTACATTTGGAGTCAGAATGAAAAACCTGATCTTTTCTTGAAATCTTGGTGCCCATTTTTATATGATTTTAAGGAGACTAGCTTTGGATAAAACTTTTTTATTTTATTCCTAGTTTATTTAGTTGTTTATATGTATATGCATATGTTACTGTAAGTGATTATATGTTCATTCGTATGTGAGTATAATTATGTAACAATCTGATTGTCACGAATCAAGCCTCTGTGGTTCCTCCTACTCACCACCAGAGGGTGCCCTCTCCAGAATATTGATATTATCCATTTAAACTCCACTGATTATCTGCACACCTGCCACTTATCATCCAGACTGATTATCTGCACACCTGCCACTCATCATCCGGGCTATTAAATACAGCCTTTCTCCACTGCTTCAGGCATAAAGCACTGAATTTGCCAGTCATAAAACAAATAACCAGAAATATACATACAGTGGATATTCAGTCTGAAGTACAATTAGAATCACCTCCAGCCTCATGTGACACATCTGCTGCTGACTGTCCTGAGGACACGCAACCCTGCTTGTGTGTACAAAATTCTAAATTGTTATTTGTTTGAAAATGTTTGTAAAAGTAAAAATGTCATGCACACAAACCTGAATGGATAGTTCGATTGCCATTAGCACATCTTCGTCATCACTGGAACTGAAATACAAATAGCTAAATTTTAACCCACAACAAACACATTCACCAAAAAGTAAGGACATTCTTACATGTCGTTTTACGAGTAGCATACCCATTCTCTGGTTGGGTGAGTGAATCATTCAATTCTTCAGAATTTTCGTTAGTTGTGCTTTTTGCATGGAATAAAAAAAATAGAGTATCTTTATTTTCAAAGATAGCCCATGCTTAATTTAAAGTGAGATGTGAACAGTCAGTACACAAAATTTACCATTCGCATGTTGCAATGTGTTCTGCCAGTTGAGAAAGAATTCTTCTTTGCTTGCATGTGAAACACTCCAGCATGACAACTGGAACCTGCTATTGAAGTTTATTAAAAATTAAACAAAACATGAACATACACTTTCTTTACAAACTGTTAGTTTATCGGTTTGTACATTGCACTTACATTTCCTTCATGAGGTCGGAGTACAAGAGGTTTTTGCAGGGGAACAATGTAGATTGGGGTCCGCTTTACTCTACAGAAATTTCTTAAATAGGCTACCGAGTAGCCTGAGGCTGGGATTGGGATGATGGTTAACTCCCTTCTGCGGTCACTCCTGGCTGGTGAATCCCCCTGCACCTCTAAGTAGTGGGTATGCCTGGTAAAGGCATTCAGCTACATCTGAATGGCTGTCCATATTACTTGAAAAAGTAATACATTTGCGGCCCAGACCACATTCCTCCAGAAGCTGTGTATCCTCGAGACTTGGCAGGAAAGTGCTCTCTGGTTCAGAGAGACAGGAAAAATAATGGCTCCAGGGAACTTCTTTTTTCCTTTTAAGATGTTTTCACTGAAAGCCCCCAGACTCTGAATTTGAATTATATGGCTGAAAAAGTCTTCCAGTCTTCCCGTGATGATGATGCTTGACTACTCTGAGAATCAGAGGTGGAGTGATAAGGTCGCCAGCGGGTGGAGTTTGTTCTGTAGCATGGGGTGGGTTGGGAACAAACTGTGAGAGGGGGGCATTGGGGGCATCAGAGACGGGAGGATGTCCCTGGCAGGAGTGGAATCTTTCTGCCAGTAAATTTGTGGTTCTTTGTATCTCGTGAAGTAATTTGCGCATGTCTTCATCTGAACTGTTAAAATACATGCACAAATTAAAAACATGTAAAATATTACACTAAAAAATACTTTTTATTTATTAAATGTATTTAATATTTTAACTTCAAAAGAATGGTTCTCTCTAAAATGTAAAATAAAGGTCATAATTTATTCACCCTGGTGTGGTACTAATGCCCCTTTTTTTTCAGACCACAAAAGGTAAAAAAAAATCAATAAATAAAATCCTGTTCAGTCCATATCATTGCAGTGAATAGCGACCGACTTTTAAAACAGGGTAGCCTATCTGCAGGTATCAGCACTTCCAATTTAATACTTTTTAAAACTTTCCAAAGCATTTAAGACCTGAAAATCACTTCAACTTCTATGCAAACACAAAATCATCCTGCTCAACATGGATATATGAATGAACAATGGGCATTTCTGGCTTTAAATGGACTATAGCAGATTAAACAGTCTATAGGATTATATAGGTGACCATAGCAAAAATTATTTTAGATTTACAATTTGCTCTGATGGTGAAATAAAAAAAATCCACTGTTGCCTTTCTGTGACCTAACAATAGAGGAAAAAATATACAGAAAGAGACAGATCATGGCAGTCAGAGAGAAAGATGTTAAATTTACTATCACTCCCTCAGCATTAGAAACACACCCGCAGCAGTGCTTACTTTTTTTACCCTTGGTAATTTAATGCCAGCGTACTGTAACACAATATATAGTGTTATAAATTTACTGATTTCTTTTTAGATGTAAATTGTACAGCAGTGAAAAGTTGATTCTTTGCTGATTTGATCTAATGATGTATGCATTTTAAAATGTTGTAGATTTATTTAGCAAATGAGAATCAAACATTATTCTTTGTAGTTTGAAACAAAGAACTTCTGAATGATTTTCAGTTTTGTTCAAGGAAATTAAAGCAACAGTTTTTCAATAATGGAAGAATATGGAAAAGTATGTTATTTGGGGTAAAAGGCACAATAATTAACATGATAATAAATAGCCGCTGACTTTTCCATTTTTTTGGAATGACATGGTTAAATTCAGATGGTAAATATAATATATTAAGTTGGGTGTCCACCTTAGAGATCATCACCATATTTATAATGAAACCATTATATTTAACAAATATGATATTAATCATATAATATAATCTATTGTTACTGTAAATCTTAAATTATTATAGGATCTTTTTATGGGGTTATTATTGTTGCAATATTCCAAATAAATAGATTCATATTCACAAATAAATGTAAAGAGATTCACAAAAATGTATCGAATTCACAAATAAATAGATTAAGATCCACAAATAAATGTAAAGAGTTTCACCAAAAATTATAAAATTCACAAATAAATAAAATATTTACAAATGTTTTATAATTTTAGAAACACAACTCTGCCTGACATTCATTTGTGAACCGCTTTCTGTGCATTTGTAAATCGGTTCCTGTGCATTTGTAAATCCCCTCACTCATTTGTGGATTTTGAAACACTACTAGCGTCTACGTGCAGACAAATCCACAAATAAGTGGACTCCACCCACCGCCTACTCAAGCCAATCAGATAACGGCCACATCGAGCTGGCCAATCGTTGCACAGTCTCGCTTCAACCAATCACGTTTGGCTTTACACTGGGCGATCTTGCTCTGAAATAACTGCTCATTCATCATTTATCTTGCATGCATTTGCTCAAATAGTAAGTGTACGCATAAATGCCCATGAAATTGCTACAGCAAAATATGTTTAAAGTTTGGATTTTGTTAGAATTACACCATTAGACTGCTTGTCAAGCCAAGCCACAATTTTTATGAGCCTTGAAAAAAGCCAGAGAAACAGCACTTTACATTTCTGTTATGGGAACAACGCGTTATGGATGTCACGTTATTCAAGATAGAACAGAAAAGCATCAAGTAGCTGACAAATGAATAACTGGGTTCCACCCATAAATATCTACACTATTTAAACTCTGCTACACAGAGTTTTTAATTTGCATTGCAAGATTTTTATTTGCAGCATCGACCCCAGTATACACGCTGATGCTGAGGGTCGTACTTTTACATATTGGGTGGTCATTTGGGCTCATATTTGGTATTCTACATGACATTTATTTATGTCCTATTGCTATTTGTCACCGCGATTGTGCTTTAAAAGGCAAAATTGTATGTTCTGTAATTTCATGCATCGTGTCTACCCCGTGCGAGGCTATCTACACTGGGCAAAGCGGATGTGCAAAAACATTTGTCGTGAAGTAGCCGCTACATCAGTATAAGTGCGGGCATCCGTTTACTATCAATGAATGCCCCGCATCCAGTACACTATCACGAAATATGATTTTTCAAGTAACCAGCACTAGTCAATAAGTAGGCTACGATCAGAGCCGTTAAGAGTACTATTATGCAGACATGTCTGCAGCTAAGCAGACGTCACATAGGGAATATGTGTTAAAGGGGCTATATGGAACTTTCCCCCCAAAATAAACGTAACAATAGCCTTTTTATTTTACCATTTATGACTCAAACATCTCCTGATGAGCATACTGACACCTTGTCTGCTCACAGTGGGTGCACGTATAAGCCTGTATCCTATTTTTACTATTTTCTGTCGGGTCGGATTTTTCCCGCGCTGTCTGCGGATGTGACGTCAAGCGCGTTCATGTTAAACGTTTCAGATCACTCAGAACACTTATCTCAGACAATATATGTATTTGACTGTTCTTACCTCTGTAAACATAATGTTGACCTCCTTGCAGCAGATGACTTGTGAAGTGTGCACGTACAAAACATAGACAGTATATAAACTGGACACAGCGACCCCATAGGTTTCAACGGAGAGAAGTGAAGTCAATTAGAAGCACTTACTTCCTGATCGCCAGGCGAACTGCGCAGGCTCAAACTGAGCTTGACGACGTAGATGTCACGTGAGCAACCTGTAGGTCTTCTAGTAGCTGTGCCGACAGAAATCTGAATCATTCCCTTCCGAATCTCGCAGAGACGGAGAGCGTGAGCATTAGCTGTCCATGAGCTAGCAGCAGGAGCAACTTTATCACTCTCTATGGGCTTCTCCCTTGACTTTATGCCTCCACGTCCTCCCGATTGCTTGCGAGCTCCTCTGCCTGTCCATACGGTAATTTTTCGACTTGTGCGACAGAGTCGCGCGGGTATGACGCAATCGTTAGCCTATTTTTACAAAAACTGCTTCTACGGGGCCATAACATAAGATACAAGGTAATGGAGCCTTTTATACATTTTCGTGTTTCTTTAGAAATAAACAATGGACAAACGGTGTCTTTAAACGCCTCAGATGTAAAGTTATTCGCTGTCAAAGTGACGCCAAAATGAATGGGAGTCAATGGAATGCTAACAGCAGGTGGGGGTCCGCTAGCCAATGGCGGCGCCCGGGGATGCTTCAGTGTCTTCCGAAACACTGCCCCCCTGGTACAAACGCGCGCTGAGAGAGCGAGCAGAAAGGAAGAGCAGTTCTGTTTTTTGGCCACAGGTGTCAGTCGCGAGTTTAAATTTCAGAAAAACGCATATAGCCTCTTTAACATTTCAAACATGGCTAGTTTTACATTATTTGAAACGGCTACGGCAGCAGTGAATAGATAGTGCCTATTTGCTTTTGACTCGCTGTGTCGCGCCTCTTGCCGGTGTAGAGACTGTTCATGATGCTTGGGATCTCTGATTATCATAATTCCCTGAGTGTATCCTGATGGAAATATAAAGAGGCCTTAAAGAGGCCCAACAATCTTTTGAAAACAGTGTTTTACCACACAAACAGTTCAGAGCTACTACTGCTCCTTTCAAGGATGCAAGATTCAGTTCCCGCCCCGAGTGTAAAGCCAAACGTGATTGGTTGAAGAGAAAATTTGCTACGATTGGCCAGCTCGATGTGGCCGTTATCTGATTGGCTTGAGTAGGCGGTGGGTGGAGTTCAATTATTTGTGGATTTGTCTGCACGTTGACGCTAGCAGTGTTTCAAAATCCACAGATGAGTGAGGGGATTTACAAATGCACAGGAACCGATTCACAAATGTGTGCAGCGATTTACAAATGCACAGAAAGCGGTTCACAAATAAATGTCAGGCAGAGTTGTGTTTGTAAAATTATAAAACTTTTGTAATATAAATTACAAAAGTTTATTTAAGTTATATTTAAACATAAATATCTCATTTTATTTATTTGTGAATTTTATAATTTTTTGTGAAACTCTTTACATTTATTTGTGGATTCAATACATTTTTGTGAATCTCATTACATTTATTTGTGAATATGAATCTATCTTCTTTGATGCTTTCAGAATCTGTACTCTATAAAATATTTTGTTCTATATTTATATATTAACATATCTAATTATAGTATATTTATTGAACAAAAAATAATTATTTGATGTATCAAAATAAACCGAATATAGTACGAACTTTGCAAAAGTGATTTGAAGAAGAATGAACTTAGACATATAGTACAAACTTTGCAAAAGTGATTTGAAGAAGAATGAACTTAGACATCAATAAAAACATATTATTTTAGCTAGGGATTAAACAAAACCGAGTCTGAGTCATTTGATTTTGAGTATCTGCCGATACCGAGTCCCGATCCGATACTTCTATTATATATAAAAAAAGAATAAAGAAGAGTGAAAAAACAGATCCAGGATGTTCATATTTTTTATTTAATTCACCTTATTTCAACAACTCTGTTAACAAACAGAGCACTTCTGAGGTAGCTTGAACAATCAAATAATAAATAACAAATTATACACTTTTGGGCTTAAGTGCAACAGTAAATATAAAAAAAAGTCTAATATAAAAACAAATAGCACCTCAACTTAAAATATCCAGCAGGCATGTAAACAAATAAAAAAATTAAAGTGCCAGTAATGTGCTTTTAGGAACTGCACTCCTAACGCTTACTGTCATCACAGTAGTAGGTTTCACTGAAGGAAATGTATGTTTTTCTTAATGAAAACTAACATCTCTACATCGTCTTCGGCTGGGCTGCCTGGGTAAACTCGCTGTATTGTGCCGGGTGTTTGTTTTTGAGGTGCCGTATCAGGTTTGTAGTGTTGAATGTAGCCCTTTCCTTCCCACCTCTTGCAATGCCAAGTTTGCATACTTCACAGTTTGCTATGGCAATGTTGTTTTCATCAACTTTATAGTATCTCCACACCGCAGACATATTCGCGCTTTCCGCTTCAAGTTGCTTCCGTTTTCTACTTTGCCAATAACGTCTCTGCAAAAAAAAAGTGACGTCATGCCACACGCGTTGCTGTTTCTGTGTGGAGTCAAAAGGGTCTAAACTCTGTGCGACCGCATAACTATAGATGTGTGTGTCAAAAAATAATGAATATATATATACAGTATTGTTCAAAATAATAGCAGTACAATGTGACTAACCAGAATAATCAAGGTTTTTAGTATATTTTTTATTGCTACGTGGCAAACAAGTTACCAGTAGATTCTCAGAAAACAAATGAGACCCAGCATTCATGATATGCACGCTCTTAAGGCTGTGCAATTGGGCAATTAGTTGAATTAGTTGAAAGGGGTGTGTTCAAAAAAATAGCAGTGTGGCATTCAATCACTGAGGTCATCAATTTTGTGAAGAAACAGGTGTGAATCAGGTGGCCCCTATTTAAGGATGAAGCCAACACTTGTTGAACATGCATTTGAAAGCTGAGGAAAATGGGTCGTTCAAGACATTGTTCAGAAGAACAGCGTACTTTTATTAAAAAGTTGATTGGAGAGGGGAAAACCTATAAAGAGGTGCAAAAAATTATAGGCTGTTCAGCTAAAATGATCTCCAATGCCTTAAAATGGAGAGCAAAACCAGAGAGACGTGGAAGAAAACGGAAGACAACCATCAAAATGGACAGAAGAATAACCAGAATGGCAAAGGCTCAGCCAATGATCACCTCCAGGATGATCAAAGACAGTCTGGAGTTACCTGTAAGTACTGTGACAGTTAGAAGACGTCTGTGTGAAGCTAATCTATTTTCAAGAATCCCCCGCAAAGTCCCTCTGTTAAAAAAAAGGCATGTGCAGAAGAGGTTACAATTTGCCAAAGAACACATCAACTGGCCTAAAGAGAAATGGAGGAACATTTTGTGGACTGATGAGAGTAAAATTGTTCTTTTTGGGTCCAAGGGCCACAGGCAGTTTGTGAGACGACCCCCAAACTCTGAATTCAAGCCACAGTACACAGTGAAGACAGTGAAGCATGGAGGTGCAAGCATCATGATATGGGCATGTTTCTCCTACTATGGTGTTGGGCCTATTTATCGCATACCAGGGATCATGGATCAGTTTGAATATGTTAAAATACTTGAAGAGGTCATGATGCCCTATGCTGAAGAGGACATGCCCTTGAAATGGTTGTTTCAACAAGACAATGACCCAAAACACACTAGTAAACGGGCAAAGTCTTGGTTCCAAACCAACAAAATTAATGTTATGGAGTGGCCAGCCCAATCTCCAGACCTTAATCCAATTGAGAACTTGTGGGGTGATATCAAAAATGCTGTTTCTGAAGCAAAACCAAGAAATGTGAATGAATTGTGGAATGTTGTTAAAGAATCATGGAGTGGAATAACAGCTGAGAGGTGCCACAAGTTGGTTGACTCCATGCCACACAGATGTCAAGCAGTTTTAAAAAACTGTGGTCATACAACTAAATATTAGTTAAGTGATTCACAGGATTGCTAAATCCCAGAAAAAAAAAAATGCCTCGTGGGGAGGCGCGCGTGCAGCGGAGGCTCGCAAACCCATAAACAGTGCAAACCTTAGCTTAAGGCAGGGCTACAGAACCCGCGTTTTTAACAGTAGTTCCGCATTACATTAATTAATTTGCACGCAAGTTTTATTTATTTTTATACCGTGTATTCTCCGTCTAAATTCGTGCACCGAACCGTGACTAGGGCTATTTGAACTAACGTCATGATCACTGCCACTATAAAGAAAACGTTGATTTTTCACTCGGTGCTATTCAATGACAGTAAAAAAAAAAAACGACAGTAAAGATGACTGAACAGGACGACAGTAAAGATGACTGAACAGGACGACAGTAAAGATGACTGAACAGGACGACAGCAAAGATGACTGAACAGGACGACAGTAAAGATTACTGAACAAGACAACAGTTAAGATGACTGAATTCTAAGACGACAGTTAAGATGACTGAATAAGACTGAACAGGACAACAGTTAAGATGACTGAATTCTAAGACGACAGTTATGATGACTAAACAGGACGACAGTTAGGATGACTAAATAAAACGACAGTTAAGATGACTGAATAAGACTGAACAGGACGACAGTTAAGATGACTGAACAGGACGACAGTTAAGATGACTGAACAGGACGACAGTTAAGATGACTGAACAAGTCGTCATATATATCACACACTAGGGGTGGAACGGTACACTGAAGTCACGGTTCGGTTCATACCTCGGTTCAAACATCACGGTTCGGTACGAGTGCGCGGCTCCGCATCCGATGCACGACTTCAAGCCGGATCTGGCCGAGCATGTCCATCTCACCGCACCGGCACCCAATTCTTGCGTCTAAATTAGTTGCTTACATTAACTAAATGAGCCTACAATAGCAGACATAAACCCTTGAAATAAAATTAATTGGCCATGTTTTATAAAATGGTTCACAAAACTAAGTAAAAATGTTTAGAAATTATGTAAAATAACGTTAATTTAGTTGTAGGTTACGTTCTCATATCCATTTTTTTTTCTTTCTCTAATGTCACAAGGAATAATCTGGTTTACTGCTTTGCACGATTCTTTTGTAGTGTGGTTTTGGTGTAGCCTACTAAAGTGTACTAAAATAAACATTCACGAGTGTACCTTACTTCTTCTCACCACTGATTCCTGATGGTTTAGACGGAGGACAATTACACCGAGTCGCACCCTGTCTTTTCAAAGAATAGTACACCGGCGACCACAAAGTATAAATGCCTCGTGGGGAGGCGCGCGTGCAGCGGAGGCTCGCAAACCCATAAACAGTGCAAACCTTAGCTTAAGGCAGGGCTACAGAACCCGCGTTTTTAACAGCAGTTCCGCATTACATTAATTAATTTGCACGCAAGTTTTATTTATTTTTATAGTCTAAATTCGTGCACCGAACCGTGACGCCCGTACCGATTCGGTTCGATACGAATACATGTACCGTTCCACCCCTATCACACACACAATTTGCAGGCATATTTTCTCTTTTTATTCGCCATGGTCTTTTCTTTCTTCCTTTTCCCCTTCTTCTTCTGCTTCTTTTTCCGTTCTGATTGCCGCACTTGACTTCGAGGTGTAACCTTTATTATTGTTTGGTCTGAAACGGCTCCCAGTGACGGATGGTGTAGCAATATTTTTGTCCAGGTGGAAATCGGGAGAAATTCGGGAGAAAGGTCGGTCCGGGAGATTTTCGGGAGGGGCTTTGAAATTCGGGAGTCTCCCGGAAAAATCGGGAGGGTTGGCATGTATAGTACCGTTCCACCTCTAAGTTATGCCTATACTTACCAGACACCTGACCAACTCTCCACTGGTTCTCTTCACACCAGATATGTATGTTTCTTCGATAGGAATTATTTAAATTTCTGTTTGGCTCCTCAGCTGTCTCACGCCTGGGAGGCTCAAAATTGTATGGCTGTGGGCCATCGTATGTTTGAGGGGGATTTTGGATCTCCTCAGACTCAAAACTCTCCATACTTGAATAGAACTTTTTTGGCACGTATCCCTCTTCTGACGTCACAGCTCAGCTGTGTTTTAAAAATATATCTATAAAAATGGCTATAAAGCTTATTGTAGGGAAGTTACAGTAATCATTTTAATTATAATTACATTTTGACTCAGACATCTAAACCTTATTTAATATATCTAAAAAAAAAATGTACCTGACATACACACTTTAAGATGACTGAACAGGACGACAGTTAGGATGACTGAATAAGACTGAACAGGACGACAGTTAAGATGACTGAACTGAACGACAGATAAGATTATTGAACTGAACAGGACGACAGTAGGCTATAGGACTACAGTTGAAGTACGGACGACAGAACAAGATGACAAGATAACAAAACAAATCGACATAAACAAAGAACATACACATCAATACAAATTTTTCTGAAAAAGGAGGATCAATACAGTAAGTACGACAGAACAAATCGACATAAACAGAGAACACACATCAACGTATACCAATTTTTTCGAACAACTAGACGACTATTGACAAGGACAAATGTGTAATACAAAGAACAAAGCAGTCGACTCATTTTTGGCACAAACGGAACCCCATAGTAGTGTGCGTTTGAAAGTTTAAGGGCAATAAATTGTGAAAAATACTTTATAATTTTTTCCTGTAGCTCAGTGGTAAGAGCATTGCGTTAGCAACGCAAGATTGTGGGTTCGATCCCAGGGGATTGCACATACCTATGTATAAATGTATAGGATAATGCAATGTAAGTCGCTTTGGATAAAAGCGTCTGCCAAATGCATAAATGTAAATTTTAATATTCACTGGACGGTCACATGCCATCTGACATCCAGCTTTCTGTGTGCATGCTTCGGATGTGAGCGCTCAGAAAAACATATATCAGAAGTTTAGACTGATATGGCTTTAGAATGCATACAGATAATAAACTTCCATGATGATGAAGAACTGCAATGTCACGTGAGCATGACCGCGATAGAGATAATAATCAAAACAGATGTTTTAGTTTTTGGCAGAGTATCCGAGCCGAGGCATGAGCTCTAGGCTCTGCCCTCTTCTGGAAAGCGTGTGGGGAGCAGCAACTAATTTGCATAAAAAAAACATGCACAAAAACAGCATGTTTTTCCTTCCACTCAAATATGGGCATTTACAACATGGTATAATAAATTATCTGTGTGGTATTTTGAGCTGAAACTTCAGACAAATTCTGAGGACAACTTAGACTTATTTTACATCTTGTAAACTGGGGCATAATAGGATTTTTTAAGGGTAGGTTTACACGTTATGCTTAAAAAGGAGAAGATTTTCCTTTGAGTTTTCCCCTTACAGATGGATCCATTCACATGGATCCAATTAAGGCGAGACACGGCAGGCAAAAACATCGTTTTTTTTTTCACTTGAGATTTTGGGATATTTGTCTTCAATAACATGTCTTCTTTCAGAATTGTGGTGAAAAAAAGTCCAAAATACACATTTAGGTCTTTATTTTACTACACTTTGTCTATTTGCGTCTGTAGATTTCTCTGAAATTCAACAAAAGTTGGCGTTCTAAATCAACGCGCTGCTCCGCGATCTCTCTCTGCTTCCTTTAATCTCTCACATCGTTGGAAAGCGCTCTCTCTCCTTTACAATGCTGTCGGATCCAAATATGGTCATTTCCTTTTAATCAGCGAAATCTCATTGGCTGATGTCAATTTCTGACAACGTGATTGGTTCAGATGCATCACGTGACGCGCTCTGACATTTAGATGTGTGTTTTTGACTGTTTTTCTGCTCAGTTAAAGGCCATAAATGCTGTGTTTATAAGTTTTGATGTGATTTGATAAGATATTGTGTCAGTAAATAGTTGTTTCCACTAAAAAAGTATGATTTTTTGCATTACAAATCTTTAAATGCCTTTTTCTCAAAATGAGTTTGTCATTCCCCAGTAGAAACATCTCAGCCTATGCAACATCTATATACACCAAACTTTCCAGTTATACACTTAGCAGTATTCTGAAGATATGTTCTGAGGGATTTGTTAATAAATCATTCCTGGCCTGATTTATGTGACATTTTAATAAAAAAAATATGGCGAAAATCTATTTTTTAAGGCTATGGACAGTGTATTTTGATTTCCTAGGTAATGAAATCCTGAAATCCCTCTGAACATCTTCTTTCATTTTGTGTGTAATCAAAATGAAATTAAAAAAGAATTTTGCACCTGGCTTTATCATATGTTCAGATCTATCTACCGAAAATATATGCAAAATTGCGCATATTTAATGAGAAAATGCCTAATTTGCATAATTAAACATACAAATTTCAAAAACTTGTAATAAATTTTTTTATTAACTTGTGTAGGTAATCAACTGAGGAAGTTTCATGGTGATATCTATTATTTTAAAATTGTACCCTATTCCTGTAGTGTCTCGCCTTAAACGACTAAAAACGCTGTATTCTGCTGCCAGGCCATAAGTAAACAATTATTTATGTCTATAGCAAAACAATGTTTGTTTTGTTGTAGGCATATAAGCAAAGAATGTGACAAAAACATTCAGGACAAGAATACTTTGGGTAAGTGATTTGTGATTTGAACAAACCGATAACTGTAAACAGTGCCTTAGCGAGCACCACTAATAGTATGCCACAACTGTCACTGCTTCAAAGCAATGTAATAATAATAGCTGTAAACTATTTTCTACATGTTCTGAGAAATAATTCCCTTCCTGTTTCACCTGATTCTAAAAATAAGAAATAATGTGTGGATGGTGCTTCTGTCTTATTATATAAGACAGTCGTATGTCTTATATATCTCTCACTAACTCCAGCGCAGCAAACAATTTAGTGGCTCAGTGCCTGCAGAACAAGAGACCATGCACTTTAGAGACCACCAAATATTTTCTTATAGGAATCCTTCAATTATTCATTCCCTCTCTTATTGCCGTTGCAGGCCGATGTCTAATTGAAGGGTCACGGGCTGGAGTATACCATGATTAATCATTTAACATACAGCGAGGAGCACAGGAACAGATTAAAGGTGCTAGCTGATGGAATTACAGGACATTGACCATGTTTCATAGCTTGTTTGCACTGCAGAAAAGACAATTCCCTTATGCTAATCTTTGCAGAACATGAATTTTCCCTCCAGGCATCATGGGAGCTTTTACATTTTATTACCTGAACAGCACAGAGGCCCTGAGGCTAAGACACAGAACCATTTGCAAGCGGGTTTGCAGAATGTATAGCCTCGTAAAATTCACTCTGTCATGCCTGGCCAAGCGCAATTACAAATGGCATTATGCAAACTGATATATTCTAGCTGTAATAACATTTATTTTAGCTGCACACGCATGGTGCTCAAGGCATTGCTGGAATAGGCTGTATGTATCACCCCTGACCTGAACATTTACACATGGCAGATTCAGTGACTGGTGGGCATATGCTGACCACCATCACTTGGATTTCCATACAATAAATTAAATTCATAGAAAAAGTCAATAGAAATAGAAAAAAGAAATGTATATGTTTAGCATGAATATTCATTACTGTAATAGGTGAGAATCATTAGGCATCTTATGATTAGATTCTGTTTCAATTTAGGGAGTAGTGATCCAATTCCAAAGAATGAGTTACAATTGCTCGTTGTTTAATTCTGTGTAAATATTCCACATTTCTGTAAGCTATTTTTATTTTCAAATCCAGAATTGTATAATAAAGTGCATCTTACGTTAATCACAGTGGATCTATAAATAACATTTCCCCCACCTCTATATTCTGTGTGACTAGTACTTTCATTTAGTACAACATTTTATTAATGGTTCCAATGAAATTTACACACATACACTGGACAAGGAATATGTTGTCCAGTATACACAATGGCGCAATGAGATGAGTAACAGATACCTGACCCAGAGATTGTGGGTTTGAGTCCTGTGTGGTACAACTTTATTGGGGCAGTGGCCTAATGGTTAGAGAGTTGAACTTGTAACCCGAAGGATGTGGGTTCGAGTCTCAGTACTGACAAGAAAATGTAGGTGGGGGTAGTGAATGCACGGGCTCTCTTCCACCCTTATTACCCACAACTGAGGTGCCTAACCCCCAATCGCTCCCCAGGTGCCGCAGCAACAAATGGCTGCCCACTGCTCCAGGTGTGTGTGTTGATGGTGTGTTTTCAATACTCACTGCTGTGTGTGTGCACTTGGATGGGTGAAATGCAGAGCACAAATCACTTCACTTCACATATTGGGGGCTACATGAAGTAAATGTATTACTGAAATATTAGCAAATTAATCCCAACAAGAGGACAGAACATACAAGTCGTTGAAGTCGACTCCACAGATGAGTTACGTGATAGATGTGTGTGGTTCCATATGTTATGGGGACAAAATTTTAATTGGGAAACTATAAATCAAGATATAAAGCTAATAAATCATTAAATGTTTTTTGAAAATATAAAAATGCAGAAAGTTTTAGATTTAGGGGATAGAATATACGGTTTGTACAGTATACTGTAAAAATCATTATGTCTATTGAATGTCCCCATAAAACATGAAAACCCAACATGTGTGTGCACAAACTGATTTTTGAGACAAATCTCATTCTAATCTAATAACCAAGATTAGAAACATATCTTTCTCTCTCTCCAGCACACAACACCATTTCATATACTGTCTTTCTTCCTCTGTGCTGCTCTCCCTCAAGCCTGACTGTTCTGATTTTGAAATTAATTAGAGCTCTGTGTAGTATTGAGTAAGTCTCAGTTTGGACCAAAAACTGATTAAATATCAAGCAGGTTGATATTTATGTAACACATGTAAAACACCAATGTTAACCAATAAAAGCCTATTTAATTTACACTACAGCTCAGAGAGAAATCTTTTTTTTTTTTATATATATATGGTGGTATGCACTACCTGCAGTTCTATCATTTACCCCAGTGGTTCCCATCCCTGGTCCTGGTGTGTTTCTCGTTTCTTATTTGTGCATCCTCGTTTCCTTCCCTCGCGTCTTAGCTCCATCCCCTTAGGATGCAAGGGAATGATACACCTGTGTATCTTTGCTCATGACTCCTCAGAAACCTTCCTCGCCTCCTCATGTCAAGTGAAGTCAAGTCATCTTCGTTTATATAGCGCTTTTAACAATGTAGATTGTTTCAAAGCAGCTTTACTGAGACAAACGTATAATTTAAGGTAACAGATTGTTTTGGCTTTATAGCGGTTCTTGAATAAAGATATTTTTCAGCTAAAGTTAGTTTTGATTGATTCACTTCCGTCGAAGTGATCATTTGTTATTAAATTAGGGGCCGCTAAGACGACACCATTTTTCTCTAAACAGACTTTAAACGCGAACCTGTGATATGGTTCAATATATATTCTATAGGTATATGCATTTGAATATATATGCGCAGGTTTGTAATTCCCTGCAAACCATGCCTAAACAAACTACTTGTCTTAAATTTTGATACAGAATTGTATTTGATCACTTCAGGGTAGGTACGCGAGCCGAATTTCCCCACAACGCTTTATCTATAGAATGGTAAAGGGATCCTCCATAGGGAGAGGCTAGTTGGCACTTCAGCACTGCGTTGTCATCAGGTCCAGGCGAAGGTCCTTCGTTAGATCTGGATACGGCCTGGATCCGGCAGGCTGTGAGAAAACCTCGGGATAAACAAAGACACTAAAATTAGCGTAGATGCCATTCTTCTTATGATGTAACGAGTACATCAGGATTTAAGGGAAGTGTTCCCAGTCCCGGCTGACCTAATCTATGCAGCCTAACATTGAGTTATAGAAGTCTATAATGTATTATGTGAATGCTAGGTCAAAGAGATGTGTCTTTAATCTAGCTTTGAACTGACAGAGTGTGTCTGGTTCCCGGACAATGGTAGGAAGCAGGGCCGTGCACAGACCTTTTGAAAGGCATGTGTTGAAACTGAAAAAGGGCACCCCCTCCCTTTTTATTTCATTATATATATTAAGATTATTTAGTAAGCCTACATAAAAGCAAGAAATGGTAACATCTTTATGACAAATTCAATAACACAAAATAATAGTCTCAAAAGCTTTAGATTTATTCACTATTAACAGCCATAATAATAATAATATAGATATACAGGGTTTCAGGGCTTCTTTACCATGTTGTTCTACATTTATACATGTGAAGTTGAGCGGAGAGTAGCCTATACTAGGCCAACTATAGATTAAAAAATTAGCATTTTAACAGCCTTGAATTAACCATGATGTAATATTATTACCATAACATGATTAAATGTTAATAAATTAAGTGTATCAGCAATCATAAATCAAAGAAGTTTTTTTAGAAATGTGTTACCTAGGTGACGAGGATCCAGAAGTTCCAGTATGAAACAGCGCGGGGGCGGACATGTGCTTATGATTTTCCGATGGTAAAAACAAATTTTATGTTGTTGTATTACTTATCAATATATTGTTAACATTTTACAAAAGTCAAACTCAAATGCAGTTACGGGATTTTTTGACCAGCGAATGTGTGCAAATGTGCATTTTCTCCGTCATTAAAACGGCGTAGGCGGCATCTGTCATGAAGTGATGGAAGGAAACAAGATGCAAGTAAACTCTTTATTGTTATATAAATGATGAACAAAGTCCAGAGAACAGGCTAGCGGCGCAGGGACCCCGATGGCCAGAAGGTATTATTAACTGGCCGGAATTTTGATATCGCAATAGACGTGAAGGACTATAATGCGTTAAGAGCTCGCTCAAGTACTGCGGAGCTAAACCATTTAGTGCTTTGTACAGTGTTGCCACATTGGACTAAAGATTTCCAGCCCAACTACAGCTTAAAACCCGCCCATTTAAAAAAATACCAGCCCAAAATACATAGTTATTAAAACTGTTGGCCTATACAATAAAACACACAGAATTCATTTTCTTATTAAACAACCAGACTAACAATCGCAGAGCACCATGCTCGCGCCATATTTCCAGTGCATCTTTTTAAAAATATAAATAATAATTTTAATAAAACACAAGGTCTACATCGGAAACATTTTTTATTGTTCTTGTGCTATATTGTCAGAACTACAGTTCATAGGCCAATTCTCAAATCATTTCATTCCACTTTACTTTTTGTATTAGTGCTTCAAATGTGTTCTTTATTTACAATTAATTTTTTTATATTATTATTAAAATTATTATTATTGTTATTATTATTTAACTTCTAGACCACTGGGCGAATCAAGATGAATTCTCGTTTTTTTCCTTCTTTTAATTTTGAATAAAATAACGAATGAATGATACACTGAATCGTCACTAGATACATCGGCTACCTGTAGCTTATATGTTATTAGGTTTAAGAAATCAAAACATATCAAACATGACATCAGAATTGTACAGAATTGATTTCTGATTGACAGTATTTACAAAATGCCTTTGACTCATCGCCTACCACAGGCGCAATCCATGTTTTCAGAGACGGGTCGCTCTCCCATTCCTTTCTGTAGGACTTTTTATATTTTCCCCACTTTGGCATGATGATGATAAATGATGATGATAAATGCACTTTTGACGATATAATGAATAGAACGATTAGCCTACAACAACCCGCCAATGAAGCTTGAAGTCTGATTGGACAGGATTCCCCTGAACCTTATTGGCTAACCTGAACCATACCTAATTTAAGCGTCATCCTACATTATCTAATTTATTTTATAGTTCGTTTTCATGAAAAATAAAAAAAAATACTGTTTATAGTTAAAAATAAAAACCCGCCCGTTGCATCAAAAAACAGCCCAAATTTTAAAGACCCGCCCAATGCATTTTTTTTCGGTCGGACGTGACCAAAAGGAGCCCAATTGGGCGGGAACCCGCCCAATTTGGCAACACTGGCTTTGTAAGTAATCAGCAATATTTAAAAATGTGTACAATGTTTAATAGGCAGCCAATGCAGTGTTGACAGAACGGAGCTAATATGGTCATGCAGTACTTCCTGGTTCTGGTAAGAACTCGAGCTGCTGCGTTTTGAACTAGCTGTAGTTTGTTTATTAAGCATGCAGGGCAACCACCCAGTAGAGCATTACAATAATCTAGCCTTGAGGTCATGAACGAATAAACTAATTGTTCCGCATATGTTAATGAGAGCATATGGCGTAATTTAGATATATTTTTAAGATGGAAAAATGCGTTTTTACATATACTAGACACATGACTTTCAAATGAAAGATTGGTATCAATATAAAGTGTTAGACAGTATTCTAGGTTATTACGTGTGGAAGTTTTTTGTCCAATAATTAGAATCTCTGTTTTTTCAGAATTTAGTAGTAGGAAAATTACTATTTTGATGCAATTAAATAATTTTTTAAGGTGTAAAGGGAGGCGTGACGAATAAAGTTTGAGAACCACTGGATTAGGCAGGCATCTAAAATGTGCAGTGCTGAGACAGTATAGTCTCTCGGTACATGTATTTATTTAATTACTAAGTCTGTGAGTGATTCTGTGATTGTTGTGTCAATGGCTACGTTTACATGCACAACTTTTGTTTCAATCGGACTGAATTGATTCTGATTGATGATTCCGAACGTAGAGTTTACATGAACGCTAAACGTGATCGGGTTGATGAACGCATTTATATGTCATAAGCTTCAATTCGGAATAGATTTTTTGTTATGTGCACACTGCACGAATATATAGTTTCCTGCTGTTTGTGCATAATAACAATTCTCCTACATTGGTTCTTTATTTGTTTTAAACAGCAGACTTAATAATGATCCATTTCTGGTCATAATTTGGAGACAATGAGCATATGATACTTATATTTATAACACTGTTAAAATGCCCCTCTGTGGATGAGAATCCGAAACAAGGACTGGTGGGACATTGTTCAATCCGATCAAGGGTTTACTGGTTTTCTCGATCGGATTAGAAAAGGAATAAACCACCCCTTTCAATGCGATCGAAATTTCATTCGGATCGAGCTCAATTGGATCGATCTAGGTGTTTACATGAGGGCTTTTCCGATTGAACCGTCAATCCAATTACTAACCTATTATTTGGTTGCATGTAAACGTAGCCAATGTTTTATGTAGTGATTCTACTCAATTCTAGCTCAAGATATTAGATCCACTGAAATTCAAAACCTAGGCTCTAGGAGGCAGTATTTGTGAGTCACTACAACAACACGTAAATCAGTTTTATTGCACAATTTATCTTAGAATATGAAAGTGCAATTTTGTTAAGTAAAAGGAAATTACAATTCAATAATAGTAAATAAACAAAATAAACCTTGGGCCCATGAAAGAAAACCAGGAAAAGAAAATAGTCTTTCCTTTAGTATCTACCCGGGTAGTATAAATTATTAAAAGTTCTTATCTGATCCTTTTGCAGGTTCACTCTGGGAAAAGTTCAATGACTGAAGATCCTTGAATTCACTGAAGCAATAGAACGTAGAAAATGTCATTGGCTCGCGATATTCCTTCTCCGAAGTTTCACTGGCTTGCCATATTTGATTCAATAACCTCGTGGCGTCGAAAACCACAGGGAATGGGAAAGAAAAAACAATCTGCACATACATATTGTAATCAGTTTCAAGCAATAAACTCTTACAACATTATGAGACTTAATTTTAACAGATTTGAATGTATTAAAATAATTTTCACTTTGTTATACCATGGATAATGTTCATAGGAAATTATTTTCTCATCGTATTAACATATAACAAGACGGTGTCACGTAAAACTTCAGTTTTACATACGCAATGTCTCAAACTCGATTTCTTGCAGAAATACTAATGAATAAAGCAGTTTAAATACTATTAACATTAACAACAACAGTAAGAACAACACACATTCAATAAAATAACACATCACATCATCGAAAATCACTCTGATTGGTTTTAAGAGTAAATCTACTAATGATGATTCCATCCACACTAAAATAACATAGAAATGCCTTAAACTGTAACTCACCAGAGTTTGTGACTAAGAAGGAAAAAAATGAAGAACTTGTGCACTTTTAAGCACTTTTTATTTTAATAGATCTCTTTACATAAATTTTTCTACTTAAAAACTATAATTTCATTATTCTTTCATTTGATTTGACATTATGGCCAAGGCAAATTGTCTTTAAAAGTATTAACCAGACAAGTTATTTGACGTTCGCTGAAGTCTGGGTTTATCTTAAAGGGGAACTGAAACGAAATAGGAAGTAAAGGTGATATAACAGATACGTTATCATTGTTATTTGTGGTAAAACTGCTGAAGTACAAGGGGGGAAAATGTCTCAGGTTACGTATGTAACCCTGGTTCCCTGAGAGTGAACGAAACGCTTGGACATACCACAATTTTGGAACATGCTCTTGATATGAAAGAGGCAATCGAACAGCAGGAGAGAACATCAATCTGTGAGTGTTTACTTTTCGCAGTAGATTTTAGCACGGTTCTTTGTTGCTAGCTAGGAAAGTTTGTTTTGTTTACTGTGTTTACTCTGGTAAACGCAAGGCCATGCAGACTTTGTTTGTGTCACGTGACTCTTGAGTTTCGCTTGGCTCAGAGCAGGGCGTGGTCAAAGCCAAAAAGATATTTAAGCTACCAGTCTGATTGTGTCTGTTAGAAGAGGCAATCGAACAGCAGGAGAGAACATCAATCTGTGAGTGTTTACTTTTCTCAGTAGATTTTAGCGCGGTTCTTTGTTGCTAGCTAGGAAAGTTTGTTTTGTTTACTGTGTTTACTCTGGTAAACGCGAGGCCACGCGGACTTTGTTTGTGTCACGTGACTCTTGAGTTTCACTTGGCTCAGAGCAGGGCGTGGCCTGCTGTATTCAACAACGAGATATTTGGCGCGTATAAATAGGTTAGTGCACCACGGCAGCTGTGGTGTGAAGCCCTCATCGTGTGAAGACCGAAGAGTGTAAAGACCAACTGCTCTACCTGTGCGACTCCACCGAGCAAGGACACCGACAAGGCACTTGAGTATTAATTTCTATCTCTGTTTTATCTTATTGTCATTTCCTCTCTTTTCTACTCAACTGTCAACTGATCTTTCTGTTTGTGAGCTCTTACACCATGTGTTTTATAGGGATGGGCGATATGGCCTAACATCCATATTGCGATATACATTGCAGCCTCTTGCGATAACGATATATATCACGATATATCAATTATAATAAAACCATTTCAGAACAGGTTACACAGACCCTAAGGAAAGCCAAACAACTGCTAAATATATATATTTTTAAAGAAAGAAAGAAACGGTGTATGTCGTTTTGAGAACATTTGTTGTGCAAAACTGTAGTTATACAACATAATGTTGCAGATAAATAAAATTCAAGAACACTAGCTGCAGAGACTTTAAGTAGCCCAAATGTTTATATTATGGCTAGCAGCTTATACAAAATCCAAATTCTAAATTAGAATATTGTGAAAAGGTTTTCATAAAGCTGTAAGCCATAATCATCAAAATTATAACAAACAAAGCCTTGTAATATCTCACTTTGCATGTAATGAGTCTATATAATATATTAGTTTCACCTTTTACCTTTGCATGATATTCTAATTTTTCGAGTTTCACCTGTATACGTCAACTAAAGAAAATGCTTCAAGTATAAAAGTTTATTTGCAGTAGTGCCATGCCATAGACAATAAAAAGTGCAAAACAGTGCAGAAGGCACTCGAAATCAAATGTAGTTTTAGTTTGGCTATTTTTTTAAAGGACACAAAAGATGCAAAGAGCAGAAAAACTGATGTCTTCTCAGTTAAAAAGCAACACAACAACGAATCTTAAAATCGGACACACAGAGATTTTGTGTCACCACTATTTTGTGAATACGCGCTGGTATTCAGTGACATGTTTCGTTTTGAGGTGGTAGAACAGATTAGTCGTGTGTGTTACCGAACTGTTGCCCCACGCACTCTGTATAGTCTGTATAGTTTGCTGCTGCTCGTCGGACGGCTTAAATCCGAACCAAGTCCAAATAATGGATGTTGCACCGATCTTTTTCACCAGCTCCTCCGTTTCGCTTTCAGCCATGTTTACTCAAGATGACGACTAATATGATGCGTTTCAGCCGGTTGCAGCTCGTGGCTGGATTTCGCGGGTAGATAGCGTCATCAAAATGCATTATCGCGATAGTGCAATAGAATTAAAATCTCTATCGTAGGCCAATTTTGTATCGTTTATATCGCCCATTACTAGTGTTTTATAATCCCTACTATTACTAACATTCGTAAATCCAATGTCACACGTCGGAGGCGGTACAATCCTAACAATTTAACTTTCTCACACACCCCTCGTCTGACTGGAAGGGTTGGAGGTACCGGTCTGCTCATCTCAAACGATTGGAAATTTAATAATTTACCACCTCTGTGTAACAACAACTCATTTGAATCACATTCTATTACCATCACTAGTCCTATTAAAATTCATTGTGCAGTTATATATCGTCCCCCAGGTCAGATTGGCAGTTTCTTAGAGGAGCTTTATGTGCTACTCTCATCCTTCCCAGATGATGGCACTCCTCTCATAGTTCTTGGAGACTTCTTGGAAAAACCTCAAGCTGCTGATTTCCACACTCTGCTTGCCTTATTCGATCTCAAACGAGTATCGACTGCGGCTACTTACAAATCGGGTAACAAATTGGACCTTATTACACACGCTACTGCTCCACTGACCACGCTCTTGTCACTCCACTGCACACCTCAGATCACTTCCTCCTCACTCTCAACCTCAATCTGCCTCAGAACACAACACGCACTCCTCCACAGGTCACCTTTCGGCGGAACCTACGCTCACTCTCACCCTCTCGCCTATCCTCTTTGGTCTCATCCACACTTTCTCCACCAGACCAGCTCTCAGCACTAGATACTAACAGTGCAACTGATATTCTTTTCTCCAGTCTAACATCCTGCTTGGACAACTTCTGCCCCCTTTCCTCCAGGCCAGCCCGCGCCCTTCCCTCTGCCCCCTGGTTATATGATGTTCTCTGTGAACATTGTGCTAAACTCAGGGGTGCAGAGAGGAAGTGGCGCAAATCCAAAGATCAATCTGACCTTGGTCTTTATCAATCCCTCCTCTCTTCCTTCTCTGCTAACATATCTACTGCTAAAATGACTTGCTATCACAGCAAAATTGAACAATTCTTCTGACTCTCGCATGCTTTTCAAAACCTTCTCCCTTCTTAACCCTCCTCCTCCTCCTCCTTCATCAAACCAAACAGCTGATGATTTTGCCACATTCTTCATAAACAAAACTACCACCATCAGCGGCCAAATTACTAATCCACAAATTAACACACACATTTTACCAGCTAACACACACATTCTCCTTGCTTTCAGAGACAGAAGTCTCCAAACTCCTCCTTTCCAATCGCCCTACTACCTGTCCGCTTGATCTTATTCCCACTAACCTACTTCAAGCTATTTCTTCCTCTGTTATACCCACACTCACACACATCATAAACACATCTCTTCACACTGGTACATTTCCCACAGCATTCAAGCAGGCTCGGGTAACCCCACTGCTTAAGAAACCCACTCTAAATCCAGCACATCTAGAGAATTACAGACCGGTATCCCTTCTTCCATTCGTCGCAAAAACACTTGAACGAGTTGTTTTCAACCAGATCTCCTCCTTTCTTACGCAGAACAACCTCTTGGACAACAATCAGTCTGGCTTCAAAAGCGGACACTCAACTGAGACTGCTCTGCTCTCAGTAATTGAAGCTCTGAGATTGGCAAGAGCAGCTTCCAAGTCCTCAGTTCTCATCCTGCTGGATCTGTCAGCTGCCTTTGACACAGTTAACCACCAGATCCTCCTGTTATAACCTCTTCCTCAATCTAGTCTTAAGTTATATATCAGAGTTAGGACGTAAAGGCTTAATTCTATTTTAGGTGTCAAGAAAAGATGAATGTTGATCTCTTTGGGTTCTCAAATTAAATTAACAGACTCAAAACTTCTTAGTGAATTGCACTCATATTATATTCAACAACATGACTCCCACCATATATTACATTACACCCACAACCTGAAATTAAATGATGAAAGGAATCGGACAATGTTCAGTGATTGGGAGATGTCCATTAGATGTCCAATTAGCATGAAGCCAACGTTGATATAAACAAGTCCAACTTGATGCTCACATGAAAGAGTTTTCTTGTCTTCATATAAATAATCCCTGATGTTCTGAAGTCCAGCAACAATCAGAACAACAGTCCTTTCATAGCATTCCAACTTTTGAATTACCTTCCTCACATGAAAGAAAGCACAGGCATAAAAGGTCCATCTAAATAAAAGATACACTCACAATTAGCAGGCATGAATAGCTTAATGCTGAATACATACTTAACCCCACATTATTCACATGGGCTACCAAGCATCAACATCATACAGTGCATGTAAACAAAAACAACTCTACTTACTGATTGACCAAAAGGAAACAAATTCCTCAATCATAGGACCTCAGAAAATACATTTGGATTAGCACAAGGAAGCCATTGCTTCCTATCCAACTGCTTGCCTCTTCTTCAGGTATAGTACCTGGCTAAATACTCAACTATGAAGATCGTTAGCGCCCCCTAATGGGTGACAAAACATAACCTCTATAGTAACAGGGCTAGAGCTGTTACACTGTCAATCCTAAAGATGAAGGGGATCTCGGGAACTGCACTCCAGTGGTTCAAGTCTTATCTCTCGGGGTAGATAATTTGCCTTAATTTGCCACACTGAAGGTGGCAACCCTAGCTACCGCCACCGTGTTGCCACAGTCCAACAATATTTTACATGACTATTTCAGCATTTTGTCAATGGGGAACCAAGTCCCGAATTCCCAAATCCAGTCCCTGCTATTCATGGTGAAGGAAGTGCAGTCAAAGGTCGAAGACTGCCGTAACAGTAACAGTTATAATAAAATAATTAAATTACAGAAAGAATATTACAGCCACAACACATTATCATAATAATACCAAACACTTTAATCGATTTCACATATGTATTTACAGAGGCATTTTCACAGTATCAGGCTCATCAGTGCAGGATACCACATCAGAGGAGTTGTCCATGGTCATTGAAACAGGTAGGCTACAGTTCATGTGAATGTTGTGGACTCTCACTGCACATTGTAGGGAGAAAGTACTCAAAAAAGTACCAGTCAAGTTTATCTTTTATTTTCCTCCACATCTCATGGATTCTGGAAGGATCCCTAATGTCAGGCTTGGAATCATATATCAGGTATGGTTTGTGGTCTGTATGCTGTCCAATTTCCAGCCGAATATTATAAAAGCATAGGATCCAGCTCAATGATCTGTCTGTACACAGCTAAGATAAGCTCCTGAATTTGAATGTTTTTATGTTTTAACTGACATGGATGATAAATCAATTACTGCGTTGTTATTGTGAATGAAATCAAATGTATGTTGGCTATGTGACTGTAATAAAATTTATCCCTGCAAATGATAAGAAATGAGTCATTATCTCTAACAGTTTTACATCTGCTTTACCTGGTAGCTCAAGCCACTTCCAAGAGGGTACTTTTCCTGACCTATTACTACATTCATCGGGGGTTTGCTTGCTATGTAGCTCATAGGTGTCCCTGTCAGCTCTCTCAATAACAACAAATCCTGATCGGTTACCTCGGAGGTGGCCCTGTGACATGGAAAAGTCATACATTTCTACTTATGTCAAGTGATCTGAAATGCAAAATACATTTTTGCTTATGTCATGTGCTCTCAAACACATAGGCTACATCAAATTAAGTTAGTTATTATTAATTATCAATTATTATGGAAGGACACAATGGGATAGACAGCCTACATGGTGTTAAAAATCAACATAGTTGTGACTCACCTGTCATTGCTGTATTGGCAGAAGATGGGTCTCCGTTTTCGTTCCGTCTTGGCCCTAGCCACAACGACTGCTGTCACAGGCTTTGGTGCTACTTTGGCACCTCTTGGCTTATGCCATTGTTGGGGTAAGCTTGTGGAGGACTGGACATGCACCGTGTTTATATGTTGTGCCTTGCAGAGATCCAGGGTATGGATAAGCCCGATGATGTGCGCGCAAAACCCTGTGGAGCTAACCAAAACATTACCTTGTCAGCTAACGTTAACGTTACCTAGCATAACGTTTGTTGGGTAACACTTTACAATAATGTTCATTAGTTAATGTATTAACTAACATGAAGTAACCATGAGCAATACTACATTAGTTCCTGTATTTGTCCATCTTTGTTAACATTAGTTAATAGAAATACAGCTGTTCATTGTTTGTTCATGTTAGTTGACAGTGCATGAACTAAAGTGCACAAGATTTTAATAAAGTATTAGTAAGTGTTGAAATTAACATTAACAAAGATTAATAAATGCTGTATACCGGTATGTGCAATTAATTATTAGTTAATGTTAACTAATGTAGTTAACGAACCTTATTGTAAAGTGTTACTGGTTGATACGCTAGCACACGCTGCTAATAAATACAACGTTATACTTGCGTAGTCCGTTTGCTTTGTAATAATGATTATAGAAGTGAATAGAGACCTAACTTACCCAGCTTTGCATGAACAGTGTTGCTCCTTGATATTGTTAGTCCCAGCCTCCGTCTCGATTAGTAAGATATGCGGTGGTTCATTTTTTGACTGTGACCTCTATTTGGATGCCTTGTTATTCCTTGCGTTTCACCTTTATGTTTTGAATATAGCCTTAAAACGCATATTGCAGCCCCTTTTGCCTACTTCTATCAGACACTTTATTTGCTGCTTTATAAAAGTTTTCAAAAATTTCAGCAGGAAGAGCTGTCACAGCATAAGCCATGTTGATAACAACCCAGAGCCCAGATGAAGTTGTCGGACATCGCAACAGTAACTAAGGGGGGTGGGGCTTAGCCAAAGGTGAATTGGTCGCCAATTATCAATTAAGAGAGGATCTTTTTCAGGTTTTGGAATAAGGACACATTGATGTAGTCATTTCCTTCTGAGCAATACATTCTTTATACATGCAAAGCAATGGGGATTTCAATGGGGATTTTTTAAGTCCCAAAAATGCTTTTGCTTAGAACAACGATGAGCAAAACGGCAGTGATCCGCCGGCGGCGTCTGCCAGTAGGCCGCCAATTTGTCACCGGTGGTCCACCAACTTTATCACCGGTGGTCCGCCAACTTAGGAAAACTATATAGGCTATATATAGTATGTGTGCCATGTGCGTGCCCGCTTGCTATGTTGTGATCGTAATTAGATTAGCACGCGAGAGAGAAAGTAGCCTACGTGCACAGTTTCAGCGCCACCGTCCTCCTTTGATTGCGGTGTTGAGACTGAAATAGCGCACGGGAGCACACACACGCAAAACAATTGTGTAAAATTATATATGAATCATTTTTAATTTATCATATATCATTTTACAAAACTGTTTTGCGCATGTGCTCCCGCACACTCCATTTTGGTCACAATACCACAATCAGAGGACGACGCTGAAGGGACATTCTACCAGAAACGTACATTATATGTCCTTGAATTGGTACAGTGAATAAAAAATTATTTCATCCAAAAATGTATAAAACTGGCTCATGGTTGATTTCTGTGAGTTGTTCTGTAAAGGAAAATGTAATTCATTAGGTTCTCAGATTTTTTTTTCTTTATTAAAAACACTTTAGAAAATTACAAATCCTGTTCATGTCCTTGTCCTCAGCCAAATTGGACCTACAGCTTTCATAGTTTTGTAATGCTAAAAAGTGTTATTTAGAAAAAAAACTCCATCTATAACAAGTTTAAGCTGTTGTCATTCACACCAATTGATCAAAAACATGAAATTATATATACATTCTACAAATAAATACTATTTTACAACTGTCCCCATGTTTTCGGTCAGTCCTCGGTTTACATAAAATGTGTGAAATACGCCTTTAAGGGTATGACTCAGAGGAAGTGACATCATTTTTTTAGGAAGACGAGCTAAAGGGTCATCCCCTATCAACAGATATAATACAGATGAGCAAATGATAAAGCTTGGGTTGCTGAATATTCGATCCCTTACTTCAAAAGCGCTAATAGTTGGTATGATTTCAGATTATAACCTAGATGTGCTGTGTTTGACAGAAACCTGGCTAAAACCAATCGATTACATTGCTTTAAATGAGTCCACCCCACAAGATTACAGTTATAAACATGAACCTCGTCTGAAACACAAAGAAGGAGGTGTTGCTGTAATTTATAGTAATATTTTTCAAAACCACTAAGAAATCTAGTTTTAAATATACTTCTTTTGAAGTGTTGGTGCTTAATGTAAAAATGTATAGTGTAAACGATAAATCACGTTTGAGAATTCTGCTCAGGGGCGCCGTATAGGGGGGAAAAGTTAGGACTGACTGACAGGGGCCCCAACAAATACGTGAAAAGTAATTTAACATTTTATTTTTATTATATTATAGGCCTACACTATATAAACCATCATCATTGAGTATATTTCAAATAATAATAAAATGAATGATGTCTTTGATTGTACTTATTTTGGCAATAAAAGTTAAATATCCCCATTGACCAAAAAGTAAACATCCACCCCCCTGTATCTGCATGAAATGGTTTGGTCCTGCCTTCACCTGCGCACTCATCAGTACCCGCGTTTCTATTACAGATTTGCGCAGAACTTTTGCGATTTATTTTGTAAATATCAATACAAAACGATTGCGAAATGACGCCGTTTCGATTAACTGATGTTATGCGACTAAAATTTAATTTTCCTCTCGCGAATAGTCATTTAAAAAATCATGGCAACGGACGTTGGTAGGTTTATATATCGCAGCCACCGCACTAGACATTATTATTATTAACGGAAGGAGACGTAGGCGTGTTATTCAAGCATCAATGACAAGGAAAGACTCTTATACTGTGAGCGGTAGATATGAGTTTCTCCCTCATTTCTTCTTCGAGGTCTTGATTGTGGCATTTCTTTGAGGTTTAGAATCCAGTATTCCTGTAATTCGTTAACAGATTGACACCCTTTTGTCTTTCCTCTCTCTATTTTCTCTCTTTCGTTTTTTTGAAAACCAGATTTTCTTTTACTATGCAACTTTGTGGTTTCTGGTGTTTCTGGCAACTAAACACCGTCACCCGTGTTTCAATTACCCTTCAAATTGCGCAAATTGAAATGAGGTGGTTTTTCAGGCAATTTTGAAAAATAAATATTTCGCAAAACTGCAATGGAAACGTTTTTTGCGCATTTAAACTCACATGATGTAGAAGGCGCGGTGTGTTCGGACAGAATAGGCCTACGAGACGAGTTGTTTATTAAATTCATAAAGACAAAAGAATTACAGGAATACTGGTGTATTTCAATTTATTTTTAGAAGCTTACACTGTTTTGTAGCACTATAATAACCATGATGTGGAAATTCCGTTTTACACGTCAACTTTATTTTGTTGTTGGCATATATTTGCAGTTAAGTTAAAAAATCTGATGTTTTTATTCTTTTGAGATGATGATGTTCATTTATTTTGATTAAAAAGTTAATATATATTTAGGTTTTTTCATTTTTTTTTTTTAAATCTGTCATTAATTTTACAATAAAAATACATTGAGACTGTAAAGGATTGCTTTAAGGACATTTTTATGGTGGCTTTTAATCTTGCATCAAATAATGAATTGCATACTGTATGCAGACTTGCATTTACAAATCACCAGCAGTAAATATTGTGCTAGTACTAGTATTGAACTACAAGAAGCAAGACAGTTGCAAGCATTTGATTAGAGTTATGTAAAGCATCTGATGGGACAGGTACGTCATAGAGATCTGGTGACAACAGCTGTGCAGGGGGGGCCCAATGTTATTTTTTTATCATGGGGCCCAAAATTCCTGGCGGCACCCCTGATTCTGCTGGCTACTTTATACAGGCCACCAGGGTACCATAAAGATTTTATCAAAGAATTTGCGGACTTTCTATCAGAATTAGTATTGGCTGCAGATAAAGTACTAATCAAAATCGATCCTTTTCCTATTTAGCACCAAAACTTTGGAACAGTCTTACTACCATTGTCCGGGAAGCAGACACACTCTGTCAGTTCAAAGCTAGATTAAAGACACATCTCTTTGACCTAGCATTCACATAATGCATTATAGACTTCTATAACTCAATGTTAGGCTGCATAGATTAGGTCAGCCGGAACTGGGAACACTTCCCGAGTCTGCGTGAACCGGAAGTTGCAAACGACTTTTCTCAAGTGTTGTGACGCATTTCCGAGTGAAAGGGAATATTGAACAGAGGGCAGCGTTTTACTTTAGCGCCCATCTACGCTAATTTTAGTGTCTTTGTTTATCCCGAGGTTTTCCAGCAGCCTGCCGGATCCAGGTCGTATCCAGATCTGACGAAGGACCTTCGCCTGGACCCGATGACAACGCAGTGCTGAAGTGCCAATAGCCTCTTCCTATGGAGGATCCCTTTACCACTCTACAGATAAAGCATTGTGGAAAATTCGGTTTGCGTACCTACCCCGAAGTGATAAAATAAAATTCTGTATCAAAATGTATAGGCAAGACAAGTATTTTGTTTAGGCTGGGTTTGTAGGGAATTATAAACCTGCGCACATATATTCAAACGCACATAACTATAGAATTCATTCTTGATGCGCACGTGAGCGCCATCAGCGTTTCTCACAGGTTCACGTTTAAAGTCTGTTTAGAGAGAACGGTGTCATCTTAGCGGCCCCTAATTTAATAACAAATGATCATTTTGACGGAAGTGAATCAATCAAAACTAACTTTAGCTGGAAAATAACATTAATCAAGAACCGCTATAAAGCCAAAACAATCTCTGTTACCCTAAATTATACGTTTGTCTCTGTAAAGCTGCTTTGAGACAGTCTACATTGTTTAAAGCGCTATATAAATGAAGATGACTTGACGGTAAAACATCCCAGAAAATAATGACATTATTTGTCCAAAAAGGTTACTAAAATTTGTCACAGTGTCTGGTTTTAGTTCCCTGGGTCACCACTAGATGTCCTCCTTCCCCACGGTGTTTGTCACATTCTGAACTACATTCCCCATGATCCTTGGTCTTCATTGCACTCAGCTGTCCCTTGTCATTAATAATTGCACTCAACCAATTCCCCATTAGCATTGTCGTTTCCCTGTGTATATAACCCTGTCTGTTTTAGTATGTGTCACAGAGTCCTTGTTTAATGTCCCCACACTTCCGTTCCTGTTAATGTCCCCACACTTCCGTTCCTGTTAATGTCTTGTGTCTTTGGATTGATTACATGGTATTTGACCCCTGCCTGGACTGATCGTGAGTACGGATTCCCCTAATAAATATTGCATTTGGATCTCTCTCTCTCCTGTGTGTGTTCCGTGACAAAATTCCTTGCTTGCATGTTAACAGTTTTTATGCTAGCGTGCTGAGTAATAGCAGTTTAAAATGACCGACCATCAGGCCCTGTCACATTCCTGTGTGACAGGGCCTGACAGTCCTGTGATACGACCTTACAAATGAATGTTATTGTTCTTTTTTATTACCTTTATTGCATATAACATTATTTAAAATAGACATTACACTGTAAATATATTCTAATGAATTAGGTCCTTATTATACACTATATTGCCAAAAGTTTTGGGACATCTGCCTTTACATGCACATGAATTTTAATTACATCCCATTCTCTACATGGTTTGTAGTGACAAACCATAAGGACTCCGTGACAAACACTAGAACAGACAGGGTATATATACACAAGTGCTAAACGAGGTGACAAGAAACAGCTGAACACAATGAACAATCAGTGACAGACAGGATGATGGGAATTGTAGTGAGAATGACTAGACACCGTGAAAACTGAGGACCTCTAGTGTTTAACCCGGGGAACCACCAGACACTGTGACAGCCATTCGGTGCGAATGTTAAGAACCAATCAGATGCCTTCATGTCTCGTGCCCGAGCACCACTGCGTGCACAGCCCTGCGTGCACTAATCACATGTCACCGTTTCCGGAAACATTTAGCTCACTACACCGACTAAGCAGGAGTTTGCGGCACAATGGCAGAAAAAATGCAGCCAAAACTACCAATACCAGCTTTGCTTGTAACTACTCGCCCTGACAAAAAGGCTAAAAAAAGAAAATCTGAGGCAGAAAAGGCTGCAACGAAACTGGCACTTGATAAAGCCAGAGGACAAACTCGGGTCAACATTGGTTCAGCATTTGAACGGTGGAGACAACTAGGAAGCTAAAGGGCCTAAAAAGCGATGCCGAGGTTGCGGTCTTTCTGCTGGACAGGTAATTATTTGTTTTGCTTTGGGGGGATTAGTTATTTCCATGATAAATGTGGATGTGAGTTCATGTTTGTGGGGGGGCGTAGCTTTGGACGGGGCACTGACAGGAGGGGGCGGAGCTTAGAAGAGAGAAATTCACTTGAAATTTAGCTCAGGTGTACGGTGGCCCACACAACGAAATTTAAAAAGCAAACATAGGTTCAAAACACAACGGAATCAAGCCACAACACAATGGAAATGCTCCCGACTCATAGCATAGTAAAGTTTCGTTTTTAGGTTTGATATTCACTGCATATTCATCTAGGCTGCTAAAGGGACCGTCTCCAAATTCCGCTAACAATCCAAAAATAGAAACGTCCAATCATTCATTCAAATGAACGATATTTACAAAGTTATAGTATGCCTAGTGGGCAGATTGACTTACTGTATATGAGCTTCTGCCAATGTTCCAAAGGTTGTAGTATGTTCCTAGAGACCAGATTGACTAATAGGTGAAATTTCCCCAATATTTCCCTTAAAGGGACTTTAAGTAACTTTTTAGGTATTTTATTATCTAAAATCAATATTTTTATTCAAAAATATGTCCTCAATGGTGTACAAATACCTGGGCCAATTATCTGACTTATCCTTATAAATGAAGAATTTATTATCTTTATATACATGGGACGGGTAGGTCCACGGAGGCTTCCATGTAGTTCCGCCATCTTGCAAAACTATAATAGCAGAGAGGGACAAAAAGTACTAAGTCAACGCGTTTCCACAGCGCGTTTTCGTTCAGAGCCCGCACGTGACGTGACTGAAACCAGCAGAAACGCAGGTGCAGAGCAGTGAGAGGCGCTTGAAACTGCACCGGCAAGTTTAAAAGTCTGGATTGCATTATTATGGACCATGCATATTCCGCGCCACAGGAGAAGAAAACATCGTCGCAAAAAAAAAGAACGTAAAAGGAAACGTGACCGTAGATTACAGAAAACAAGAGTTAATGTCGGGGTAGCTTTTTCCAGGTGGAAAAAGCTAATGCTGGAGAAAGATTTTAAAAGAGACGCTAAAGTGGCCTGTTTTCTTCTCGACAGGTAAGTCAGTGTTATAATCTTAATTACATTTTTTTTCCTTTGCTTGGTTGTTATTATATAGATAGACGAACATTTATAGTTAAAAGTTAAACAGGCTATTTGATGAATAGCAGCTATTGAGTAAAATAGCGAAGGTGCTAAAAGCAAGGTTTGTAAGTTTTACTTTTTGTAGCCTAGAAATTCTATAGAAATATTTTAATAGAGTATATGATTTTTCTTGCATTGTTTGCACACCTAAGGCTACCAAGTTAATCTTATCTGACATTTTCTGTTATTTATCACTTATACTGTGTCCTCGCATTGAATAATACAGACGCATACAGTAATTCATTATGTATGTGTCGGCCAGGGCGGAGACGACCCCTTGGGCGACCAGGGCCGAGACGACCCCTCGGGCGGCCAGGACAGAGACGGCACCGGCTCAGGAACAGACACCGGCTCAGGAACAGACACCGGCTCAGGCTCAGGAACAGACACCGGCTCAGGCTCAGGAACAGACACCGGCTCAGGCTCAGGAACAGACACCGGCTCAGGCTCAGGAACAGACACCGGCTCAGGCTCAGGAACAGACACTGGCTCAGGCTCAGGAACAGACACTGGCTCAGGCTCAGGAACAGACACCAGCTCAGGCTCAGGAAGCACAGTGGAACTCAGGTTCCAACCAGACTGGAGGCTGCCATCTTCGTGGTGTGTGCAGCCCAGGCACGCAGGACAGCAACTGTGTAAAAGGTGAAGACTGCCCTCTTGGCCGTGGCAGGACTGACGGGAACAGCCTCTGGCACAGGAACCGTCTCTGCATCGGCAGACGTGACGTGGACAGTCTCTGGAAAGGCAGACGTGACGTGGACAGTTTTTGGAACGGCAGACGTGACGTGGACAGTCTCTGGAACGGCAGACGTGCTGTGCCTCCTCCACGCATGCAGTACCGCCACCGCATAAAAGAGGAAGACCGCTCTCTTGGCCGTGGCAGGACTGATGGTGGGCGGCTCCGAGACAATCTCAGGGATGACAGCGGGCTGCTCGGAGGGGACGGCCTCCGGGACGACAGCGGGCTGCTCGGAGGGGACGGCCTCCGGGACGACAGCAGGCTGCTCGGAGGGGACGGCCTCCGGGACGACAGCGGGCTGCTGGGGACGGCCTCCGGGATGACAGCGGGCTGCTCGGAGGGGACGGCCTCCGGGACGACAGCGGGCTGCTCGGAGGGGACGGCCTCCGGGACGACAGCGGGCTGCTCGGGCACGGCCTCCGGGTCCTTGGGGAGGCTGAAGGTCTTCCTCCTCCGCCGTTTCTGACGGAAATGTGCAGGCTCTGGACTGGACAGGCACCACGGCGAACAGAGCTCTGGGCTGGGCGAAATCAGCGGCGGGTGGAACTCTGGGCTGGACCTCACCAACCCAGGGCCGAAGAGGGGCCAGAGTGGAGAATGGTGTCTTGAATCCTCTCGACCACCTCCTCCACTGCGGCCTCCACGGGTCCCGCGAAATTTGACCAATCGGGTCCCCTCAAAAAATTATCTTCTCTCCCGCTCAGTGGCTGGGGAAGAGACATTGAGAGACATACCGCTGGATCCTTCTGTCACGACACACACACAAGACGCGTAGATCCAAATGCAGTATACTTTAATGGGTAATCCGTACTCACAATCAGTCCAGGCAAAAGGTCAAAATCCATACAAAGGCAATCCGAGGACCAAGAAACAGAAACCAACATCCAAAGTGTGGGACATAAAACAAGGACTCCGTGACAAACACTGAAACTGACAGGGTATATATACACACACAAGTGCTAAACAATCAGTGACAGACAGGATGATGGGAATTGTAGTGAGAATGCCTAGACACCGTGAAAACTGAGGACCTCTAGTGTTTAACCCAGGGAACCACCAGACACTGTGACAGTATGTATCTTACGCGTATATAGTGTTATTTGTGAACATGTTGAAGAGGGTCAACAACTTCTGGAGTCAATTTACTTTTTTTGTAAGATTAATTGGTCAATAAACCTTGATCTGATTTTCCCATCTGATTTGTCCAGTTATGAGAGTACCCTTTGGATTAGGAACACATCAACCCCCCTGAAGGCAAAACATTCTCAAGTGGCAAATGCTCCAGCATTGTCAAGCATTTCCAGTGGAACAGATAAGTCATTCCATGGAAATTATTCTGTAATTGTTCAGGTTTCATATAAAACTTGTATCTACCTGTACCTCATAGTGTGTTATCATTATTTATTTTAGAGATGAACATATGAGTGCACCGGAAATTGAAACCCTTGAGCAGAGGTGACCCATAAATACATATTTTTTTTAGTTCTTTAGTCTGTGTTCCTTCTCAATTGCATGTTTTCATTTGATACATGTTTTAAAATATCCTTTATTCTCTTAGTATGCATGACATGAGTATTGTTGAAGAGGAGTTGAACGAAAATGCCTTCAATGACCCCATGAACAGTGTGTAAGTGGGCTTATATTCTGTTCTATCTTTGGATTTTTATTGAATTGTTTTCATTCATTCTATTTTTTTTATCTTACAGGATTGATTGGGAAGAAGAGGGACCCTCACTTCATGGTAACCCGGACGACAGCTCTGATGAGGAATACCTTCCAACATCTTCATTGCAGTGAGTTATTTATTATTACTTTTTACTTTGTTTATGTGTTGAGTTTTTACATTTTAAAAAGATTCAGTGCTATTTTGAAATGTTTTTGTATTATTTTAGTTCACACTGATGTTTTGGGTGATAAATAAGATCATGGTTACATGGCAACAAATAATATAAATATTTAAAATTTTCTGTGTATGATTCTTGATTTTCTGCTTTTCCAGAATGGGTGGTGCACTGAAGGGAGCACAGGTAATTGATAATCTGCCAACTATTGGGATTGATGAGACTGTGCATGATCTTCCTGCCCCTGAAGTTCCTCTTGATGAGCCCTTGAGTCACGAGCGGAAATTTTGCCAGGCCCTCAGAAGGTCCTCAGTGAGGATGACATTGTTGGCGTCAGAGCAGCAGTGCTCTATGAGAACTGCTTGAGGCAGCTTGTCACATTTAACTCTGCCCGTGAACAGATGCACTGGTGTCTTGAGGACTGGTTTGGTGTGTGACAGTGTTGCCCCCTTTTCAACAAACATCGCCATCAGGGGCACTGCAATGAGTGTTGAATGGGTAAGCCTTTCACATCACATCAAAATGTATGGTAACAGACAGCACTGTATATGCCTTATGAATTTTTTCGGCTACCCTTATCTTACCAGATCTGCCCCAATGGACACTGCCTATGGCGGTGGAACTCACAGCCTGTGTTGAAGTTTGGCATGCAGGCCGGGGACTTTCTTCTTTCCACAAATATTTTACGCTCTGGAAACAACTACACTAAAGTTGCTCTCCTATTTAAATTCATGAACATGCGAATGGTAAACCCTAGCAAACACTACACCATCCAGGAAACCTACTGTGTTGACCCTATTAAAGATTTCTGGGAAGAGAAGAAGTCTGAGGCCATCAGCCGACTAAAAGGGAAAGATTTTGTGCTCCTAGGTGTGTTTATTTTTATATTTGACCTTCTTCTACATAAAAAGTTATGGTATGTAACGAATGGGCCAGAATCATGATTCTATTTCTCTTTGCAAAAATCCACATTCCTTCGTGCTGCCACCCTTTGACTCAGATATGTAAAATAACAAGACTCAAAGAACCTAAATTACCACCATGGCTCCGCCGTGGCTAGATTCCGAGTGTCTCTTGACACCTTTATGACCACGCAGCATAAGACAGACACCCCAAGATCTTGATAACCGAGCTTCAAAGCCCCCAGAACGCTCTCCTCACCCAAGGGGAGGAGGGAACACAGCGCAACAGGAATATCTGCGCGTACACACACACACACATACTAAGACACACACACACATGAGCTAATTCACGGACTTTTCTCACTGAAAACTAGCTTTTAAATGTATGAAATGTATCGCTTTTGTGGTTAAATGTATGTACATGTAGCTCTGAGGTGTGCAGGATGAAAACCAAACTCTATATGCCCAGAATTACAAACAATCCTATATCTCTGTGTCCGGACTCGCAAAATTGTCGTTTGTGGTGTCTGTAGAATGGTAAAAACCCGACGGCGTCGAATCTCGACGACAAATCACAAAAAGACGCATTATTTCATAAATACCATCTTTCTGAGAATAAATGCTCAATTTTGACATCGCTATAAATTATGTAAGGAGGGTGGGACGATTCAAACAAAGAACGTCTTTCCCGCCTCCGTTTCTGAACAACGATTGGCCCAGCCATGAGAAATAGGTGTAACCCAGCTGGCCCTTAAGGCCAAGCCTCTGCCGTTATTCTTTGCACTCCGCCAAAGAGAAGAATCTACTCATCTTCACGAGAAAACTCCGCCAAGGAGCTTCTTCGTTTTATTTTCTGAAAACTTCGTTTTCATCTTAGGCTTTTCTTTATTTCCGTCTGAGTTCAGTCACCTTTCGGTTAAGTGTTACATTCGTGTGAGCGGCCGAAATTGCGCAACACCTGCGTCAGGAAGGAACTCCGGGAAACTGCAGGACAATTTGAAATCAGCACACACACCTCTGAGAGCCAGATTTAAGCAAGTATTTTATCTCACGATTGAAACTGCTGTTTAAAGGTTGTCTAGAATATTCCTGCGAATATTTTAATACATACTTGGGGTCTCTTTGGAAAGGAACTGAATTGAAAATTGTCACTCTATCTCTCTCTCTCTCTCACTCTCTCTCTCTCTCTCACTCGCTCCCTGATTCATTCTCTCATTCTTTCTCTCTCTCCCCTCATATTATTCGTTAATTTGATTTATTTCGTTGGTACCTTATGTGTTTTGTTTACTCTATATATATATATGCATATTTACTCCGTGTGAAATTGTAGCTTTGTATTCTTTAGTCTGTTTTATTAAAATCCAATAATTGCATTGAAGATTGAATCTGTTATTTGCTCACAAACTCAAAAGTCAATGAAGCGCAAGATCTAACGTTACCTAAGCTTTATTGTGTATTATTTAAGTAATACAAACTGTACAAACATAGGAACTATTAATTGTCCTGATCAGATACTTAATTTTCCTAAGTACGTTTATTGATGTAGGATAAGGAAATCTGAGTTTTAGTTTGCAGGACAAACAAAAATGCCAGATAACTGAAACTAAATTGATAAAGGTTACGTGTACATGATTAAATATTCCCTTTATTGGGAAGGTTAATATCTTAAGATAACAAGCAAATCATATTCATAGACTCATGAATATCCAGTCCATTTGAACTAATATTCCCCGAGACTCATTTGAGACTGATTGTTGTTACAGGTACTATTCAATTAAACTAATTTTGCAATCATCTATCATACAGTTGAATTTTTAAATTACCTTTTTTTTCTTTAGGTGACGGCAGAAATGACTCACCAGGGCATTCTGCCCAATACTGTAGCTACACAACCATGGAGCAATTGACTCTAAGGAAATAATCCATGTGGCCACTGTAGACAAGCGGCAGACCAACTGGAACTCCAATATCATGGAGAAGGAGGGTTTTATCCAGACAGTGGACAAGCTTACCCAAGAGATAAAGGTAGTTGAGTTCTGCACGGATGCTCGTGTCCAGATTGGAACCCTTTTGAGTAAGGGTGTACTCGCACTAGGCACGGTTGCCATGAACCGGGCCCGAGTATGATTGTCCCCCCTCCCCACTCCCCCTCCCCACTCCCCCTCTGGCCTGCACTCACATAGGGTTTCAGCATTCGTACCGGAGCACGCTTACGTCATTATGATGAGATGGTTTCGGGACAAACAGAGCGGTGCTCTCTGAACACAATGGAGTCCATCGCTCTGTTTTCTTTGTGGATAATTTTGTGTCGTTTGGTCCACGGTGGTTCACAGCCTGTTGTTAAACAGATGTGTCGCCTTAGTGGCGCGAAAATTTTCACGTAATCGTGCTGCTCGTATGAGGAGGTTTGCAAGGTACCAGCTGAAGTGCAGCAAGGACTTTGCAGCTTTGATTACGGACTACAGTTCCCGTACACGTGTCCTGTTCCGGTTAGCGCTCACACTGCATGCGAACCGCGCCCGAGTCCAACTGAACCGTGCTCTGGCCCACCTCTTCCAAGCGGCCCAGGGCCGGCTAATCGAGCCGCACCCGGGCACGATTCGGAGCACTCACACTAGTCAAACGAACCGCGCTTTGGTGGTCAAACGCACTCGGGCACGGTTCAAACTGGCTAGTGTGAGTACATCCTAAGTAGTCATATTGTAAAATGTTTGAATAGAAATATTGAATTGCTGATTGAGACACTTGGGACTAAAATTATTGCATACTTCACAGACCCAGACAAAGGCAAATATAAGGATCTGAGAATTCATCACAGGCTGGACATGTGGCACGGTGCCAAAAATCTGTGCAAAAAAAAAAAATAGCAACCGTAAGTTATAACACTAATCTAATTTCATTAATAATGAATTGTACCTTCCTGCATGTCGATGGAATAATTTTGTTATGTTAGATCTCCAACAAAATCTTTACAAGTGTTGGATTACAAATTTATTAAATGTTTAATTTAGTATTTTCACTGCAATAGTATATAAACTGATAAAGTTTAGTAGACTGATTTCAGATGATTATTGAGTCTCCAGCAAGAGTCTCCTTTCCTGCCAGTCCTGTTTTCTCTATTGTATTTTAAATGAGTCACCTTTCAGCCTAGACGTTGAATCCTTAGGTTGATTGGATTAGCTGTGGGGGAGATTTTCACCTTTTGTCTTTAATGGCTCTGGAATGGCCCTTGGAACCGGAGTTCCTGGCCAGAATCAGCATGTGAATAGTTATGCTGATTCCTAGCTCAGACGTTGAAGCATCAAGATGATTGGATTAGCAATACAATAGAGTGTTATATGCTGATTGGTTCGGTTTCTCTGGAGCAATCCAGATGCAATACAGGTTTTTCGCTAGATAGAATCAACTCCTCCCTGCTTTCGTATGATTTGTTTGAATTTGTCTCCACCCAAAGATCACAAAGATCTGACTGAGTTCCAGCTTCCTCCAACCTGAATACAGCAAGCTCAAACAAAGATCAAAGCAAGGTCTAGTGAGTGCGACTATCCAAAAGAACCTACAAGACCAGTACAAAAGTGTGATCCTCTGCGCTAGCGTTGTCACGGTACCAAAATTTCAGTATTCGGTACCGATACCTGTGAAAATCCACGGTTCTCGGTACCAATTTCGGTACCAAACCAAAGTTTAATTTAGACTAAATTTACCAGTAAAAATCCATGGTTCTCGGTACCAAAGCAAAACACAAAAACATGCTAGCTGAACAACACACTATTTTTATTAATAAAGTTAAACAATGCCATTCTTTATACTTGTTTAAAATTGTGTTTCAAGTTTTTTCACAAGTAATAAATGAAAATAGATTACAAACCTAAAAAACAAAACAATAAGCCATGACTGAATAAACACTCTTCTTATTTATAAAATTTAACATTTTTATAAATTAAACAAAATATGCCATGACTGAACAACAAGTTATAAATTAAAATATTATTATAAATGTAAAAAAAAAAAAAAACAATGGCATAAATTAAGTATTTCAAGCCAAGGATTGTAAACATTTGAGTAATTAAATAACTAGATAAATAACAAGCATTATTTTAAACAAGTTTCACCCAAAACAATACTGGCCTACCCTACACAGTTATTCCTTAAGTTACTTTCTTTGCCATTTCCAGATTTTCTGAAAGAAACACTAGCATATCAACATGTTCCTGACTCAGTCTTGAGCGTCTTGGGCTAACAATATACCCTGCAGTACTGAACACTCTTTCAGATGAACAGCTTGATGCAGCAATGCAAAGATACTTCCTGGCAAACTCTGACAGTTGAGGTAGTGTACCCATATTTGTTTTCCACCAAGAAAGTGGATCATCCTCAGCACTGACCTCAGGCATCTGACCGTACACCAAGAATTCACCATTTATCTCGTCACTTGCATAAAGAGGTGCTTGACTTGAATTTGATGATGTTTGTTCTCCTTTTTCTTTCTTTTCCCCTTGTATGCTGGAAAGCAGAAACTTAAGGTCATTTTTGTATTTTTTTGATGGCCTGACTTCTTGACTTGACTCTCCTCCAGACACCCGAGATGCATTTCCTTCATTTTCATTGCCCATTTTCCTCACCAAGATACTCGTGTATCTTTCCCTTCATCTCTTGGGCTAATGCAGAGTCACTTTGTTCATGACTGAGACACTCAAATATATTCCAGAGTAATGGCAAGACTGAGGATAGGGTGGTATGTTTTTCCCCGCTGAGTGCATCAGTAAAAGGACTGAGTGGCTCAAGAACTGCTTTAACAGTTTCTAAAACTGTTATGTCTGAGTCTTTTGGCATCAGATACCATTTTTTCCTGTCTTCAGCCAAGACAGCACAGACAACCTGCTGCTGCTCCAAGAAACGTTCCACCATATCATATGAAGAATTGCAGCGAGTGGGTTCATCATGAATGAGTTTGTGGTCTGGAGAGGACAGATCTTTCTGTTTCTTGGTCAGCTGGCGTGAAAGTTTTGGTGATCTTGTAAAGGCAGAAATAGTTTTTCGAAGCCTTGACAGCACTGCAGACACCCTGTTTATGTCTAACGCCTTATTTACAGCAAGGTGGAGATTGTGTCCAAAACAAGGAATCCAGGTGTAGTCCTCAAAGGCTTTTTTGTTATTTGTGGCATTGTCTGTTGTGATGCCTGACATTCTTGCAATGTCCAACTTCCAGTCTTCAAGTTTTTCTTCAAAGGCCTCCTTCAAACTTTCAGCAGTGTGATCTGTGTTGAGACCACAACAGCCAAGACACCAGGATTGCAATTCCCACGATTTAGTGATGTACTGCAGAGTTACAGACATGAAAGTGTCTGCAGTTCTACTTGTCCAAAGATCTTTTGTGCAGCTGTAAAACGGTTTATCTGTGAGATGCTGGATTATGAGGTCTCTGGTGTCATTGTAGATGCGGGGAATCTCAGTGTACATAAAAAAGTTTCGACTTGGAAGCTGGTATTTTGGGTTGAAATTATGAAGCATTTGCTGGAATCCAAATTTTTGAACGGTATAAATGGGCACTTTGTCCATACATATGCCTCGGGTGAGTTTTTGTCATATTTTTGCTGCCACTGAAAAGCTTCTTTAACTGTTGGCTGTTTATGAGTTTGCTGGGGTGTTCCATGGTCTTCCTCAGCCTGCAGCTGTAAAAGGAAAATATAATAAATAAACTTTATAAGTATAGAACTCAAACAATGGGCTTAGTCTGACCAAATGAAACATTAGATTTTCTCTAAATAACAAGTCTCAGCTTTTATAATAAATCTAGATAAGTTAAAAAAATTAATTAAATTATACATTTCAAAATGTACTCATACATTTATAAAATTAAAAGTGTTTATCTGTTAACTTAATTTAATGCAATGAATAAATGTGAATGATCAAGTGTTTGTATTAAATAACATCCGCACAAACATTAATTTATGTTGAAAAATATATTCACTCACACTGTAAGTTGATGTTAGATAATGCATGAAGTAGCATAATGATAGTGAATGGTACTATTATAACACGTTTTTTAATGCACCTGTATTTAATCAAACTGTGTTCATATTTAATTTAATTTAAACCTGCTAGTTATCTAGTCAAGAACAAGCCTAGAACTGCTTTTCTGAAAGACTGATTTTGAGGAAATAAACACTGTTGTTAACCATACATTTGTACACCTTTTGGATACACAATCATTAAAAATCCTCTATTGTGTAAAAGCAGTAAACGCCTTTATATCCTCCGTTTTTTTACCCTAATTAAATGTATAGGAGCTTTAAATAGATAAAGAATCTTAATTCTAACACTCATTATATTTGCGTTAGCCGCATCACGCACGCTAACGATTTACTACACAAACGGCTGTTTATTTCTATCCGACATTCAAATTAAAATGATATATAATTCATAACAGAAGCTCTAAATTTGAAATTAGTTTGAAACTTACCTGCTTTAACTCTTTCATTAGATCCGGGTGTCGGTCTTTGAGGTGTTTTATTAAGTTAGATGTGTTTCCTCCTTTTGAGAGAAAACTTCCATGACAATGTTTGCAAATGGGTTTTTGTTTATCAATGATGTTCCCCTCGTCATCAGCCGCAAATCCAAAATATTTCCACACATGGCTCTTTCCTCCTTTTTTATCAACAAGTGGATTTACAGCTACCACATCAGCTGCACCGCCGGTCACCATGTCTCAGCGCTTTAATAAAGAGGACGCAACTGCACGCGCTCTGTGCATGCGTGCGTGCATGCGCATCAAGGAACCGGGTTTGAACGGGTCCTCGGTACTACCGGTACTTAAGAAAACTTGGTACCGTGACGTTTACATTTTTTTAGTACCGACTTGGTACCGAAGTACCGGGTTTTTTGACAACACTACTCTGCGCCGTCAGAGAAGCGTTAACAAACAGCTGCAAGTTTTGTTAACTAAGTTATCCTCTAAAGTTTTTCTTTTAGAGATGAAAGTTATCCTCTGTTTTTAGGCAGGGAAGTTTAGCATTGCGCTAATATTTCGGTATCCTCTGTTCTCAGGCAGGGAAGAATAGCATTACGTGCTAGTTATTTTGGTTTATCCTCTGTTCACAGAGAAGGATTAGCATTACGTGCTAATATTTTGTTCTCCTCTACGGTTGCTAGGGACGGTTCATCCTCTTTAAAGTTAGGGAATGTTTATTCTTTGCTTTACCAGAGAAGTTGATTTATCATAGAAGTTTAATCCTCTGTTCAGGCAGGGAAGATTAGCATATATTGCTAGTAATTTGTGTATCCTCTGTTTTCTTCTTAGAGAGGGAAGTTAAGTGTGAAGTGTTGGTAATTTGGAAACAATAGTTCACAAGTGTACCCTCTTGATCAGAGAAGTTTAAGTGTTTGTTTGTGTGGTAACATAGAAACATCACAAAATGGTTAGAAAAAATGCTAAGCTGGTTCACACAACTGAAAAAAATGGTCTAGCAACTCCTTTGTGGTCAGACAGTGAATTCAAATCACTGTTAGGAGTACAAATGAACCTAATAGTCACTGAGAAAGTTAGACAAGAACTAACGCAGAAATATGAGATTCATCCAGACAAGACTTGGTCGATAAGATGAGTGTAAAAAGGTGCTTGGAGCAAGTATCCGCAAGAAAAATGTGAAGGGTATAATCTGTTGCCACAGAGAATTGGGTTTAGCACTAGCTACACAGCAGTCTCAGCGTAACTCCGAGCTAGAGGAAGAAAACAAAGAACTACGAGCTAGAGTTTCCTCTTTGACTAAGAAATTGAACCGCAACAAAGCTATAGAAAAAACTGATGTAGAAGAAGTTAGTCAGCCTGATAACATTTATCCTGACTTGCAAGCTTTCTTTGAAACAGATGTAGCCATCCAATCAGTAACTAATAAGCCTGTAAGTTCGGTAAGAGTATGTGGAGCTAGGAGAAGATCTCCGGGAACTGAGGGAACTGAAAGTGTTTCTCCCAACCCTTCTGTTGTCCATATACAAACTGTTGCCAAAGCGCTAGGACCAAAAGATATAGAGAGACTATCTCAGAGCTTACCTCCAGCACGCACACATTTTTCTGAATTTAGAAGGGCATTGATCAGCAAAATGCGTCTTTACGACATGTGTCTGCCAGAAGTCACACAGCTGATGTCACAAATTTTTTTAACTGAATTTGAATTCAACCATTTTGAGTCTGCTGTTGCTTCTGAACTGCTACATGCCAGTAAAGGTGATTTGAGAGAAGGTGTCTTGAAAATTCAAAAGAATATCCTGGGACCCAAAATAGATTGGTCTAGAATTACTAGCTGTGTACAAAAGAAAAAAGAAACTGTGAGTGAATATACTGAGAGGTTTTGTCAATCATCTGTAACTTACAGTGGAATCGTTGATGACCGTGAAAGTGTGCTAGATGATAAAGGACCCCTAGTGATATGTGCGTTTAGCTCAGGTTGGCAAAACTGGGACCTTCCTGTCGGGTTTAGAAACACATATAACAATAATTTGGGATGCAGGTATATGCCTGTAACAACATGCATGCAAAATACTGCTGAAATTACATTCTCGAGTTGGCCACACTCACAGTTAACCAGTTATCTGTTCGGTTTGTTATTAATTCCTTTTAATCATTACGCAGACTACATTAAATTATATTGTGCATAAATTCTAGGTGAAGTGTGTTTTTGTCATTCCCCCTCACTTCACATATATTTCATCAGACTCGGGACAACAATAGTTGATGCTTCCTGCAGGTGTAACAGGTTCAAAAAGAGATTGCTCCTTTCTATCATTGACATATGTCTCTGTTGGAATTTTTGTAACACAGCCTTATAAAAGATATAGGCCAATGTTTGAATGACAAACTTTACACAATTTTAGTGTTTGCTATGAACATAACCTGGTAAACCAAAGCCAATGCTAGCTTGACATGAACGCCTCTTACTTTCACCCTACATTGTGAGTGGTTCCAGGTCTTTGACAGTCAATCACATACCCTTTTGTAGTGATTTAACAATTATCTTTTCGGTTTAGGTGATGCTGCCATCGGTGATGGTGTAAGTCGGTACTTCATCAGCTTTGCTATGCAGACCTTGCAGTCTGGATTCCACATCAATTTTGGTATGTCTTAGTTTAGTTTTGTGTTTATAACTTTCAACACTGGGAAATGTTGCATGACCTAAACTTGAAAAGACCTGTACTGTGCCTTATGCTAACTCTTGTTTCATCTTTATTTACAGGCAATGCTGATGTGACTAGGCTGTTTGAGGGACAGAAGGATCACCTCATCCCATGTGCCTCCCAGGCACTCATTGATTCCGACCTTTTTCTGATGGCAGGTAGAATGGTGGGACATTCATTTATACATGGTGGCCCAGGATTGGCAGGGATCAGTCCTGCTGTAGTCCATGTGCTCTTAGGGGGCCAATTGGAGACAGCGACATTGGTATTGGAGGATTGCCCTGATATCGATGAAAGGAACACAATCCAGTTGGTAGGAACTGTTTTGTTGTGAAGCTTTTTTTGGTGTGTGTGTGTGTGGTAAAATAAGAGACTAATGTGGGGAACTTATTTCTCTCCCTCAGCTGGATGGCAACAGGGAGCTATCTGAGGACCAGAAAGCGGCTGTCAATAGCCTAGCCGACATTTGGGAATTGCCACGACTGACTAATCTGAACAGACAATATCTTCATCAGAAGCTGTTGCAGCATGCGGTAATGACTCACATTACCACATTATGAATTCACATATCCTAATACTTTTATATCATCGTACTGAATCTGAAACGATCTTTTGTCTTGCTTATGATACACGACTCAGCTGTTTTTCATAAATCAGTAGTTTTTGTCCACTGGGAAGCGGGACACTTATACCTATCTATACCTTGTATAAAAGGGGTGCTGGTTCAGCCTGTTCACCCTGCTGCCTTCTGGGAAGAGATATAGAAGTTTCAGCTACCGCACCACCAGCTTTTCCCCTCAAGCTGATTCAGACTTTTAAACTCAAATTCATCCTCAGCACTGCTCCTTTTATTATAGATTATTTCTGTTTACCATTTTCATAATTGCTTTCATATTACTGTATATTGTCTGCTACGTAGCAGAAGGGAGTTACAGACTCAATTTCACTTTACAACCTGTTGTAAAGTGACAAATAAATACCTTGTACTATCACCTTGTCGAACAGTCGGCCAGTCATTTTGCAGTCCAGAGTTGCTTATATCAAATTCAGGACATTTGTGTCAACATTCGTGTTGCTTTGAGGGTGTTTTTTTTTTTTTTTTTTACTACATGTAATGATCCCATGACCTTCTGTCAGCAGGCTAGAATTTCAGTATTGCAAAGGAATTATTTTTGGTGAATAATTTTACTCACTCCCTATGTTCTTCTCATGTGATATACTCCCAGAGGTGAAAGTGAGTTCTAATCAGTGGTTATGAATCAAAGCAATATTTGAATACCTTATTAAGACCCAGATTAAAGAGCAAACATTGGTCATTATGTCATTCCTATCACCTGTGTTGTCTACATTTTTAGACAATTATCCAAAGGAGCTCAGATATTAAAAAAAAAAAAAAACTGGCTATATTGTCCACTTCAGCCACCAATAACTATCTTTTTACTTAAGATTTTTGTTTGTATCTGTGTGTGCGTGTTACGATTATTGCAGATTCTGGGAAGAACCACTTCTCAGATCAAACAGATGAGAAAGGGCTTAAAAGAAACAGGAGTGTGGTCAATACTGTCAGAAAGAAGAGATGTGGCTGAAGCTGTCTTCCCGTGTGAAAAAGAAGTTATCTGCAGCCCCCAGGTAATACTCCCATGGGGGCCTACGGTTGATTTGTTATCTTTACATTTGAATGAATTTTATGTATGATATTGGTCAAGGGTGTAATAACTTTATACTATATATTGTTTTCACTTTTAATTTAAAGAAATTAATGTCAAATTTGTGCGTAAACAAGGTCATGATTGATCACATCATCTGGCCAACAAGTGAGGTTGTTGAGGACGACGACGAGGAATTTCCACTTGAGACAAGAGCCAAAATTGGAATGTACCTTCGGCATTTCATTGAAACGGGTATGTCATATCTATATACTTGTCATTATGCATTTGTCAATGAACAATGACACAGCATAAAACACTTGTAATGTAAGTGCAAAGTTGTGTTCGCCGTGTATGTTTTATTTATTTTTACCTTAACCCACAGCTTAAAGTTAAAGTTAGTCACATTACGCTTCCTCAAAGAGATGTTGTCCTTAGCCTGAACCTTGTGTTGCATAGCAACCCATCCCTAATATGTCCAAATATTGATCATTTCCCCAATTAATATAATTTCCTGTAATTTATTTTATGAGTTGAATAATTACATTTGAGTTACTGTGAAAAAAGCTTTTCTTTTTCTAGCACCAGCAGCATCTCGGATGAACCTACTCAAGTTTTGGACTGGATGGGAAGTTCTCTCTGGGCAGCTGAAGCTGGAGGTGGTACGTGGGGAGTTCCCAAAATCCTCAACTTGTTACCAGAGCCTACGCATCCCTGGCCACTTCTCAACTTATGAGGAACTTAAACAAGCTCTTGAAGCATCTATCGGGACATCCGATACTGGATTTGGACTGATATAATGCATCTCCATGCAATACATGTGTGAAACATGTCAGTTCTCAATTTCCTTAATTCACATTTCATTTATTTTAGGCCAATGTATATTTAACAATGTTGAAGTAAAGAAAAAAAAAAAAGCATCTTTACAGGCCGTCAAAATGCATGTTCGGTAAGTGTTTAGTCACAGTATTCCCTTTGTGTCCAGTATTCATTCAGGATTATATTATTTACAACATTTAAACCAAATATTTTAAGAGAATGTTCACAACCTGTTGTACTGTGAGTGTTCACAAATCATTAGTACTTGGTAGTGTACAGTAAAGACAATTTAGCAGTTTTGATGTTGCATTGCTGCACATACAGATCTCTTTATTTCTCCAGCTTTGTCACAAATGTGTTCATGTGCAATGTTAATCTAAATTGACATTTTCCATTAATGAAAAATAAAATAATTGTCAAAAAAAGTCACAGAAAAAAGGTATCGAATTTCACATACATATCAGAATTTGGTTTGCTGGAACATTGGTAACCCTGTCTTAAAAATGACGAAAGCTGGCTGGCCATATTTTGTTAAACCTTTGCCCAAGGATGAAATTAACAAATTTAAAGTGAATGTGACTTGTAGCATATAGTTTATGGCCGATTACATATAGGATGTTCGAGATGTTTGTGCTTAGACACTTAATTGCCTAATCAATGGGTGTTGAAGTGTTTAGTCTAACAAAGTTTAGCACCTCGATATAAAGGTCACAACCATTTGAATCTGAATCAGTTAGAGGGTCAATCGCAGACTGAAGTGCAGCCAGATCTTCATCAGCCAGAGGCACCTCAAATTCTGGGACCTGAACTCCACTGTCAGGGGTCATCAGGCCATCCTCCCAGTGTAGTTCTGGGTTTTGCAGTTCCTAAACATATGGATATATTTTAGTGTAGGCCTAACACACAGAGGACACTTTAAGCCTTAACCCCTAACAATAATTTAAAAAATAACATTTGTATGTTTCCTTAATGCTAGCCGACAAGCAAAGAATACAAAACAGCTTATACCACAGTGATAATCGTTAACAAAGCTGTCCTACCTCAAGATTTTCCTCTTCCTCTGGAGTGTTGAGGTGTCCCATAAGCCAGAGCTGTTGTGGAGTGTGGTTTCCCTCTGTCCTAAGGGGATGGCTATTCCAACCTGCTGCAAAGATGTGTAACGCTGCTCGAAGGCGGGGTAAAAAGACATAATGCACGCAGAAAAGGTGCACCGTGTTGGAAATATCCAGGAAACCCTCTTCCTCCAGTGTGTGAAGCACATCATAAAAGATGCAGGTGACAGCCATCCACACGTCTCGCCACATCCGTTCGATTCTTCAAAAGTACAAAATGTCTATCAGACATGGGTATTGGCAAAATGTAATGCAATTCTCATTTGTTTAATAAGTGCTATATCATTTATAATAATTAGATACTCTGGTCCAGAAAGCTGCGAGACAGTGCGAACCTCAAACAATGTGTCCCTGAGCAAGACCCTTAACCCCTAGTTGCTCCAGAGGCGTGCAACCTCTAACATACTTAGCAATTGTATGTCACTTTGGATAAAAGCGACAGCTAAATGAATAAATGTAAAGATAGGGGGGTTTAGTTAGGACAGCTAAAAAAAGTTAAATCTCTAAAGTAATCATCTTCGGACAGCAGGTATTTCATATTACCTTTGATTGTGTACACTTTTTCCCGAGATAAAGCTAGCTCGGCCGGTTCCACGTCTCGCAAACATGAAGTAGGCGATGTCCACATTTTCAACTCCTTGATCTCCGCGAACCCTGTAGCAGAAATAATATGAGGTGTAATCAAGAACATCTGCAGCAGTAACCCTTAGCAATGAATCTGACAGTTAGATGAAACAACTGAGATGACAGAGTTTCCTCAACAAAATTTTCTGTATTTTAGGGATAATTAATTAAAGCTGCAGTCCGTCGTTTTTACTCTTTGTCGCCATCTCTGTTCGAAATCTGCAATTGCAGTTATTCGCGGAATTATTAACTGTGCGTGGGTAGTAAATCGGCATGAAACAGCGCGGATGAACACAATGTATTGAGGAGAACATGTCGCTGCCGCGTCGCTGTGTGGATACTGTACTGTCATCAGCAATGTCAGAGTATACTTTTTGAAAGTGTATAACCAACATTAGAATTTTCATCGGTAAATGTCATCTGAACAGTAAGTAACATTCACTTTTGTTCTGACCAAATTCGGGGGGTGGGGGGAAGCATTGCAGTTGGCTAGGCTATATCATGCTGATTAAATCTAACGATTGCTTATATCACGTCAAAACGTGAAAAATATATTTTGTTCTCAAATTATTAATGTTAACTACATCATTATTGCGTGACTACATTTAATGCGTATTAGGGCTACCTGTAGTTCAGTTTTCATTTCTGTGCAGTATAAATTCTAATTGTCATACCAACAAATTAATGTTCCTTATAACTGTTCCTCTTTGAAATAAAAAACACACACGTATGTGTAATCAAATGCTTATTTAAAACTGTAATATAATCAAATTTTATTCACATACATTTCGAACCCCTTTTAAAACACTGAGTTCACGCCACCTTTCAAAAGCCCTGTTGATGTTTATCCTTGTTTTAGCTTGGGCTCGGTTGCAGTCTCTTTTTTTCTGTAGCCACTCTGAAGTCCGAAGTCTTTTGGGTTTTACAACTGGTGAATCTCCAGTTGTCACTGGTGATTGTCGCTTTAAACTTTAGGGATCCGCCATACCAAGTGCTAAGCTAAATCTCCACCATCATCCACACACGCTATATAGCCGACTAGCCGGGACTCATTCTCTATGTGTACAGAAGTGACGTAATGACGCAAAGACATGCTCGAAATTCCCGCGGAAATCCACCAGTACCACTGGAATTAAAATCATTATTACAAGCTTACCGTTTTGAATCGAGGTAAGGCAAGCAGATAGTTTTGAACACTGGCTGGTTAAGTTTTTTATCAAAAATGTCTTTTTTGATATTTTTAAACACAAAAAAGTGCCGGACTGCAGCTTTAATTAAAATATTTTTTTTTATAAATGTTCTGTATTTGTATAGCACCTTTCTAGTCTCTGCGACCACTCAAATCGCTTTTACACTACATCGCATTCCCCATTCACACACGTTCATACACTGGTGGAACATTAGTATCTTGCCCAAATACGCTTTGACATGTAGCCTGGAGGAGCCTGGGATTGAACCTCCGTTCTTCCGATTAACGGGCAACCTGCTCTATCTCCAGAGCCACAGCTGCCCGCAATAATAAGACAGGCAGATAATATATATATTATTTGAAAAATAAATAAAACAATCTAATAATAATAATTACCTTGATGGAACACCGTGGAGCTGGGTGGCCTCAAAGAAAAAGGAGAATGCTGTACTGGCACGGTTGTTAGTTGCTGCATCCAAATACAGGACCTGTGTAAATAATTATTGATTATTAACTAAAAAGATTCAGTGACACAGTTCAAAACTTTGTTGTTGATTGTAATTGCTGTTTAAAAAGGAAACGGTTAAACAGCATCATCGTATTAGTCATTTATCAAATAAAATTATCAACATTTGCTGGTTACAACCTCAAAAATGCTAACATTTATTTGCTGATCTCTATCCATCCTCTACAGGCGTGTCATATTTAAGTATGAGTAAGTCTACTACATTATCAACAACAGTAACCATAATATAAATAAGGTCTGTAGGGTGCCTTCTAGGGCTGCACGATATTTAAAAAAAACTAACATTGCAATATTTTTCTTTTCTGCTATATATATATTGCGATATGAAAAAATAGAGGAAGTTTCACCAGATTACTTCAGTTGCTCAATTTGAAAATAATTGAGCATCCTAAAATAATTAAAAACTGATCAAGAATAATACTGAGAATGCTAATTCACTGTGCATGCAGAGCCTGCTCGTCACTCACTAGTTACAAACTGTGTGTATCCAAGAACTCTTAAATTGGAGTAAATTATGTTACATCAGACAAACGTCTCTTGTAGATTAGACATGGAAAATTAGAACTTTCCAAGTTTTCCTTTTCTATCAAGCAGCAAAAAAGTTGAGGTGGATGAGTTAATTTGACTTGCTTGGTATTGCACTGTTCTGCGATATGACTATTGTGCAAGAGCACATTGCGATGACAATGATCTGGCGATATATTGTGCAGGCCTAGGGCCTTCATAGAAATATTTCAATTTCCTTATTGAATGTTATAGAATTGCAAAAACTATTTCTTTCATATATTCTACAATATTTGGGGGGACTTAAAAGATCATATCACTCAATCACATTCTCAAACACTTATCCTTCTGTACTGTAGATAGAAATCCAACCTTTCTATAGCTTGAATTGAAATTATTTACCTAGCAAAGTGGATATTGTATATATGAATTGTACTACCTTTCTGGAAAATCCATCAACTCCACCAAATATTATCAGGTTGTACCTATGAACAAAAAGTAATAAAAATAATAATAAAAAAGAACATTATTGACACTGATAATTACAATGTCACACCAATCACTGCCTTGCATGCTTTAAATAAAGTTGTAACTTTGGTGTAAAATTGGGTTGAATAATATGGAGGTGAACAGAGAGATACAAATACACTATTGTGGACTCATATCACACCCAGGGAATTAGCCTCAACTTCGGTCCTGGAGGTCAGAGGGCCCCCAAGGACCTGAGTTTAAAACCACTGATAAGACCTTAGCAAGGATAAAGTTAGCTTAAAATACATAAAAACATACCTAAAACATACCTGATAAGTTTATGATTGGTGTCAACATGTACCAGTGCAAGGGGACCTCGAACTGAGTATGATCTTCGCACAATGCAGCCAAGTTGTGCAAGTCGGGAAAGAACTCCAGCGGCATCCATACGATGCATCGATGCCTTTATCCTCTCCCACTGCACACGGCTACCCATTGCCATGAGCTGTCCCTTCACATTTCTGTACCCTGCATTGGGCATCTGGGTTTTTATAGCTCTCACCATGTTATCAAGTTCTGAGTCAGTCATGGTGCTGTAGCATCCTGTCACACTTAGTCCATATTCTTCCATCCTACGGAATATAGTGCGTTGTGATACCCCCAACAACTGAGCTATACAGGGTACTGAGAATTGTGCTTCTAGTAAGTAATGCAACTGATCTTTCTGTATAATAAGCCTGGGTCCTCCTCTTAACCCCACAGCTGTGTCTAAATGTGACACAGCTGGATTGTTTTCAACTGCAGCTTGGACCAGCTCCAACAAATGGTTTAACTGCTGCAAAATGTCAGTGCCAATGTGTATCTGATCAGCAAAAGACTGAATTAAAATTAATTCATTGTTGCAGACAAACTCGAAGAAGTCCAAATCGACAGGTTGTCTTGAAAGTGCTTGCTGCACTCTAGACCGCAGCCGTTCAAGTAACTCCTCCCGAAGGACATCCTGGCAATAAACGGGAAATTAATTCGAAATTAGCACTCCAAAAAGTCACAGAAACAACACTAAGAGTTTGTTGCAAATACAGAACAATGGCAAAAGATCTATACAATAAATGCATAGCATAGCCTATAATTTTGTATGCAGTTTCCAAACAGCTCAAACCTTTAAGCTTCTACCTAACGTATTTTTATATTGTGATTGACACCAAACTTAGAAGTTGTCACTTTTACCAAAACAAGACAGCTGTGAGCAGTAAAATATAATAGTGTCTTTCAACATCATCATTTTAAATGTATATGCATACATCGGCAGCAAATGTAGGCTATTATTTCACCCCACGAAACCCAAATGAATGAAAATGAACATTTCACTATGGCATGCTGAGGGTTAACGTTAGGCATGGTCAGGAGGAGGAGTGATGAATCTGCTGGGGAAAATTCACCATAAATTTACTCTAAAGTTTCGAACACAGCCTCAGTTAGCTAGGAATACAGATATGATCGCAAGTTCACAGGTATTAGCTAGCTTTTTAGTTAGCTAAAGTTAATGGTTACAACATGGTACTGTTAACAAAGTTTTTCACCTCTCTCCCAGCCATGGTTCTTGCAGCTGTAGACGGGGCCAGAGAGAGTTGTGGCCAGAGAGCCGTGGCGCGTGCAGTTTGCGTATCCTGTGCGCTTTCGTCATTGGCGGAGCAGTCGGTCAATCCCACCTTGCCAGTAAATACGACTTTTGATTGGACTGTACGTCAGCAGACAGCAAAGCATTGGCCAAGAGCAGAAAGGCCCTCCCTCCAGGCTTTTTTTAATGTTGCGAAGCTTCATTTGCGCTCAGTCTGAGTTTCAGAGTTTCAGAGCAGAGCTGCGTGACAACGCTGCCACAAATCACGCGAGTCGCAAGCTCGCAACTGTGTGCGCGTATCTCCGCAAAGTGGGTGTTGTAAACTCAGCTCTGAAAAAATAGTCTGCAATGGGAGTGCAAATGTAATGTAATGTAATAAGTTTCGCCCTTTCGAACCTCAGTTTTCAGAGTTTCTAAACTTTTTTTCACCTATTCGCACACCAGTTTTCAGATCACGCGTTTCAAGGTTTCAAATCTGGAAAACAAACTATACAGTGGGAGAACACTGACAAATTTGAAACTCTGAAAAAAAAATTGCGCAACATCGTAAATTTTTTTTTGCAGTTTTGAAGGAGGAAATCTTAAAAAAAAAAAAAGTTTGCAGAGATATTTTTATTTTTTTACATTTTGCAAGCTTGCAAATCTTATTTTTCGATCTTGCAAAACTTTTTTTTTTAAGATTTTGAGTTTTCGAACACTTAGTTTCAACCTTTCAGAACTTTATTTTCAGTTTTGAATCATGGCAGGATATTAATCCCATAGCTGTGGGCAGTGTTCGATTAAAAAGCATGTATTTAGTCTTACTAGCATTTAAAAGCAGTTGGAGACCACAAAAGGCGTGTTGTATGGCATTAAAACTAGTTTGAAGGTTAATTAACACAGAGTCCAAAGAGGGGCCGGATGTATACAAATTGGTGTCGTCTGCATACAAATGGATTAACGAATCACCAGCAGCACTAGCAACATCATTGATGTATATAGAAAATAGGGTTGGCCCAAGAATTGAACCCTGGGGCACCCCCATGGAGACTGTCAGAGGACTGGACAGCATGCCCTTCGATTTTACACACTGAACTCTGTCTAAGAAATAGTTGGAGAACCAAGCGAGGCAGTCACTTGAGAAACCAAGGCTACCGAGTCTGCCAATAAGAATGCGGTGATTGACAGAGTCAAAAGCCTTGGCGAGATCGATGAAGACGGCTGCACAATAATGTTTACTATCGATAGAGGTTATGATGTCGTTAAGTGCCTTGAGCGTAGCAGAAGTGCATCCATGACCAACTCGAAAACCAGATTGCATAGCAGAAAAAATACGATGGAGTTCAAAATGTTCAGTGATCTGTTTATTAATTTGGCTTTCGAATATGTTAGCAAGACATGGCAGAATAGATATAGGTCTATAACAATTTGGATCTAAAGTGTCTCCCCCTTTGACGAGGGGGATGACCGCGGCAGCTTTCCAATCTCTGGGGATCTCACACGATACAAAAGAGAGGTTGAAAAGGCTGGTAATAGGAATTGCAATAATTTCGGCTGATAGTTTTAAGAAGAAAGGGTCCAAATTGTCTAGCCCAGCAGATTTGTTGGGATCCAGGTTTAACAGCTCTTTCAAAACATCAGCTGTCTGGATTTGCGTAAAAGAAAAATGAGGAGGGCTTGAACAAGATGCTGCAGGAGGTACAAAGCTCTTGAGCGGGATAGAAGTAGCCAAATGAAAAGCATGACCAGCTGCAGCAAAATGCTTATTCAGATTTTGAATTATCAATGATTTATCGGTGAAAACAGTATTTCCAAGCTTCAATGCAGTGGGCAACTGGGAGGAGATGCTCTTATTCTCCAAAGACTTTACAGTGTCCCAAAACTTTTTGGAGTTAATACTACAGGATGCAAATTTCTGTTTGAAAAAACTGGCCTTTGCTTTTCTAACTGACTGTGTGTATTTGTTCCTGGTTTCCCTAAAAAGTTGCATATCGCGGGGACTTTTTGATGCTAATGCAGTGCGCCATAATATGTTTTTATGTTGATTAAGAGCAGTCAAGTCTGGGGTGAACCAAGGGCTATATCTATTCTTAGTTCTCAGTTTTTTAAAAGGAGCATGCTTATTTAATATTGTGAGAAAATAATTTTTAAAGAAAAACCAGGCATCATCTACTGATGGGATAAGGTCAATATCCTTCCAGGATACCCGAGACAGATCGAATAAAAAAGCTTGTTCACAGAAATGTTTTAAAGAACGTTTGACAACGATAAGGGGTGATCGTTTGACTGCAAACCCATTTCGAACACAAGCAATTAAGCAGTGATCGCTCAGATCCTGGTTGAAAACAGAGGAGGTATAATTGGAGGGCATGTTAGTCAGAATAATATCTATGATAGTACCTGCATTTACAGATTTAGAGTTGTACCTGGTGGGTTCACTGATGATTTGTTAGATTGAAGAACAGCCGGTGCGTTAACATGGAGACATGGAGACTTACAATAGACTATAGAGTAGCCAATAAACATATTGATAAAATCACCCCTCTAGTGGCAGATCCATCTACAATTTGTAATGGCTTACCATTAGATTGTAAGATTTTTTCAGTAATTTATATGTCTAATGGATTCTTTTCTGTACCGTTGCACTCTGACAGCCAGCCATGGTTAGCTTTCACAGTTGACTATGAACAATACCAGTGGACCCGATTGCCACAGGGATTTCAAAACTCCCCAACCATATACCATCAGGCTGTCAGACTTGATTTGTGTGACCCAGAATGTCCGGTAAAACAGTCCACTATGATCCAATATGTCAATGATATTTTGATTGCCTCAACAGATCACGAGGTACATCAAACTGAATTGGCAGCATTATTGGACTATTTGCATAAAGGAGGACACAAATGCAGCTTTCACAAAGCTCAAATTGCTAAAAAGCAAGTCACATTTCTGGGTCAAACAATTGGTGCAGGAAGTAGATCCATTACACAGGATCGAGCGGCTTCAATCAAAACCATACCTCCACGTACTACCATTAAAACACTCCGCTCATTTTTAGGAACAGCAGGTTACTGTAGACCGTGGATTGAAGAATATGCCTCGATTGCTCAGCCTCTCTATGACTTGTTGAAAGGCCATGGTAAAGATTCAGATTCTGTTTGTTTAGAAGAACTTCACCTCAAAGCTTTCAATGATTTAAAGAGAGCACTATGTCAAGCACCAGCATTAGGAATTGCCCAATCTGATAGGCCCTTTGTGCTTTATGTCCATGAACACTTAGGCTTCATGACTGCATGTCTAATGCAAGATCATGGGGGCAGTTTACGCCCAATTCATTACTATTCTGGTAAACTTGACATAGTCGCTCAAGGTATGGGCCCATGCCTCAGAGCAGTACAGGCAGTACAGGCAGTTCATTTAGCGCTTCAGGTTTCATTAGGAATGGTGTTAGGACAGACTGTAAACCTAAGATGCCCTCACACAGTGTCCGCACTAATGAATCAAGCAAAAGTCACTGTCACTTCCTCTCGTTGGGGAAATTGTTTAACGACCCTCACAGCCCCGAATATGGTTTTACAGCGTGCACCAGTTACGAACCTATCCTCATGTATGATGTCTGCAATGACTGAAGTTGTGTTAGAGGATGAAGGCGAAATGACTCATGATTGTGTTACGCTTACTTATGCAGCGACAAGTGAAATAGCAGAAACTCCCATAGAGAACTCAGAATTGGAGTTGTTTGTTGATGGTTCCGCTCAAGTTATTGAAGGTAACAGAAGAGCAGGATATGCAGTAACTTCCACCACTGAAGTAGTTGTTTCAGGTCGTCTTCCAGATCATTTTTCAGCTCAAGCTGCAGAACTAGTTGCCTTAACAAGAGCATGCACGCTAGCTTCAGGATCGGTTGCAAATATCTACACAGACTCCAGGTATGCTTTTGGGGTAATTCATGATTTTGGTGTCATTTGGCAAACCAGACAGTTTCTAACTTCTGCTGGATCCCCCATTAAGCATGCTGGATTAGGGAAAGATCTAATGTTTGCCATGAAACTTCCAAAGAAATTAGCAGTGATCAAAGTGAAAGCACATCTCACAACTAACACTATGGAAGCTAAAGGTAATAATCTTGCTGATGTAGCAGCTAAACAGGCTTGTTCCTATGAGACTGTGAATGTGTGTCCAGGTAGTGCAGCATAGAAGACAATTCTGCCTCCTGAATCAATCATTGATCTCTACAAAGACGCTCCTTTATATGAAGCATGGACATGGTTAGACAAAGGAGCCACAGTGGATTCATCCGGTTGCTGGACCAAAGGGGGGAAGTATGTCGCCCCCGAATCACTGTTGCCATATTTGGCTCAACAAATACACAATTTGGGCCACAGTGGTCCAGCAACGATGAATCACAGGTTCTCAAATCAATGGTGGAATCCAAAATTCAGAAATGTAGCCACCGAAACAGCCAAAAGGTGTATTACATGTCAGAAAAATAATATTGTACCAGCAGCCACTACACCAGCAGCACATACCCCAGCTCCACCAGGACCATTTCGTCACCTGCAAGTTGATTACATATCGTTGCCTCGTTGTAAGGGAAAAACTGACGTTTTGGTAGTAATAGACAAGTTCTCAAGATGGGTTGAAGCTTATCCAACAGGGCGTGCTACAGCTACACATACTGCTAAATGTCTTGTCACTGATTTCATTCCCAGATGGGGATTACCAGACAGCATTGACTCAGATCAAGGTACACACTTCACAGGACATGTAGTCAAGGAAGTGTCTAGAATGTTGAAGATTAAGTGGAATCTACATTGCCCATATAGGCCACAAGGATCAGGAAAGGTTGAACAGGGCAAACAAAACAATCAAAACCAGGCTACGCAAAATGCATCAGGAAGGAGTATCGTGGGTTGAAGCGCTGCCAGCTGTACTCTGTAGTATGAGAGCGTCACCTAACAGATCAGTAGGATTGAGCCGTCATGAGATTATTACAGGACGCACTATGCATAAATTAACTTTTTATTTGCACAAACGGGTTTCGGCGCGTGCCTTCTTCAGTGTGCAACAAGATCACAGTGTAACCAATCTTATATGCCCACACCCATTGACACACCCATATTGACATCAGCCAATAAATTTAAAATAATAAACAGTCCAATGGTGTCACCAATGTTTCAATTAGTCCATTAATGAAAAACAACGGCTGTTATACATTATTCATTTCATTATACATATACAGAATGAACATAAGATATACATGCATAGTGTTACATTTACAAGAAACAACTTAGTGACAGATCTTCATTCATCCCATTGGGAATACATGTGTTCAAGCTAAAAATGTACCATGCCTCTCGCTGAAGGAGGCGGTTCTCACGGTCTGCCCTTTACTTTGTATGTTCTGCCTGTTTTTGGATGTGTAAACATATTATCTGTGAGCATAAAATTACATGCCGCACAGTTCCAACACTTAAAATTACCGTGTGGAATTTTAAAGGGAAAAGGCGACTGGGTAGATGCAGGAAGGTGCGAGTGCACTAATCGATCTCTAAGATTGGGTGCTCGTTTAAAACAATTACGCGGCAGATCTTGGAAAGTGTGCCCTATGTACGGGTCGCTACTGAGAATGTGCCAATGGCGTTGCACAATGTTCTTTAAACTATTTGAAATCTGACCATAAGTTGATACAAAAGTAACTGAAGTGTTGTTAGAACTTTTCTGATCAGTACGTTTGGTCATCAAATCGGCGCGCTGAAGACTGCGCGCACGCTCTAGACAATCACGCACTAAGTTACATGTATAACCCCTGTCGATAAATCTTTGACATAATTCCCCCGCTTGTCGCTCAAAGTCCTCGTCATCACTACAGATACGGCGCACTCTCAACAGTTGACTGTAAGGCAGACTACGTTTGAGAGAGGGTGGATGGAAACTCTGGTAGTGCAACAAGGAGTTACGATCCGTTTCTTTACGATAAATTTCAGTGTGTAGCGTGTTATCTATCTTCCTCACTAAAACATCCAAAAAGGGCAGAGCCTTATAATCATGAGTCAGTGTGAATTTGATAGAGGGCAATCTAGTATTTACATAATCGTGAAACGCCATCAGTTCTTCTTTTGAGCCCAACCACACAAAGAATATGTCATCTATATATCTGTACCACACTTTGAGATGCTGTTTAAAGGGATTCGAGTTATAGATAAAATCCTGTTCAAATTTACCCATAAAAAGGTTGGCATAATTAGGCGCCATGGGCGAACCCATGGCAGTACCTTGGGTTTGTAAAAATAATTTGTTTTGAAACATGAAATAATTTTTTGTTAGAACTTGAGAATTTGAGAATTAGAACTTGAGAAAGCGGGCTTCACTCAGTGATTAAAATAAACTTTAAGAGTGCTGGCCTGAATAATTGGAATATTAAGAACAGGAGAGAGGCCGCACTATGCATAAATTAACTTTTTATTTGCACAAACGCGTTTCGGCGCGTGCCTTCTTCAGTGTGCAACAAGGTCACAGTGTAACCAATCTTATATGCCCACACCCATTGACACACCCATATTGACATTGACATCAGCCAATGCATAGTGCGGCCTCTCTCCTGTTCTTAATATTCCAATTATTCAGGCCAGCACTCTTAAAGTTTATTTTAATCACTGAGTGAAGCCCGCTCCTATTCACATTTACTTATTGTTCTATTGAGTGGAGCTCCTCCAAACATGTCTTATGAAGAAGTGGAGCGTCTCACTGATGTGAGAGCTAGCACGTTTGCCTACACCGAAAAAGACTCTGAGCAAATCCTTTTTCCCATACTAACGATTGAAATGCCGACTGATTCTTGGGAGTCACAATATAATCAACTGGAGGATTTACACAAGAAAGAAACAAGAGCACTGCTTCACGGTAGTGTGCTTTCCCAGTACTGGAGGAACAAACGCATACCCAGAGGATTACGTATTATGAAGGTGCCTACATTGGGCCGGGATGATCCGGAGTTTTGTAAGAAATGGTGCGATATTCTAAATAAATGCTCTCTCGATCTGATGTTGTTAATAGTCGACAATCAAAACAAGAAACTTGCCACAATCAAACAAGAGATTGCCGACCTAGAGGCACAGTTGAAGACAAAATTCTCCTCCACACAGCTTAAAGAACTCCTACAGAAATGTGACGCGCAGATTAGTGCATACAAAACGGAGACGCAACATAAAAAAATGGAGAAATATCGTAGAGACACTATGGATTATCGCAACAACAATGTCTACCCTTGGCTTCGTGAGAACCATGGCCTGGGAGGCAGGCCAAAACAAAGACAAAGACAACGTAACACCGTGAGTAGCGCCTCATCTGGAGACTGGAGCACTGACACCGAATCGTCTTCAACTAGGCGTTTTTTACGCTCCAAAACTATACTAAAGAGAGCTGTATCTGACGTAATAATTAATGAAAAAGAATACAAGTTTTTGTTACAGACTAACCCACTAAGACCAGTGATTTATACTTTGCCAAAAATTCATAAAAGGTTGGATAATCCACCTGGGCGTCCAATTGTATCTGGGAATCAATCCGTAACTGAGCCTTTGTCTAAATTTGTTGATCATCATATAAAGGATTTAGTGTATAACTTGCCATCCTTTTTAAAAGACACTACCGATTTTCTGACGAAACTGTCATCTATTGCAGAGGTTAATACAACTGATGTCTTGTGCTCTATGGACGTGACCAGCTTGTATACTAATATCCCGCATGATGTGTTTATGTTATTATTTACAGATAAATCAAGTGCCACACACTGAGTTCCTATTATCATTAGCTAATCAAGTTCTAACAAAAAATTATTTCATGTTTCAAAACAAATTATTTTTACAAACCCAAGGTACTGCCATGGGTTCGCCCATGGCGCCTAATTATGCCAACCTTTTTATGGGTAAATTTGAACAGGATTTTATCTATAACTCGAATCCCTTTAAACAGCATCTCAAAGTGTGGTACAGATATATAGATGACATATTCTTTGTGTGGTTGGGCTCAAAAGAAGAACTGATGGCGTTTCACGATTATGTAAATACTATATTGCCCTCTATCAAATTCACACTGACTCATGATTATAAGGCTCTGCCCTTTTTGGATGTTTTAGTGAGGAAGATAGATATAACACGCTACACACTGAAATTTATCGTAAAGAAACGGATCGTAACTCCTTGTTGCACTACCAGAGTTTCCATCCACCCTCTCTCAAACGTAGTCTGCCTTACAGTCAACTGTTGAGAGTGCGCCGTATCTGTAGTGATGACGAGGACTTTGAGCGACAAGCGGGGGAATTATGTCAAAGATTTATCGACAGGGGTTATACATGTAACTTAGTGCGTGATTGTCTAGAGCGTGCGCGCAGTCTTCAGCGCGTCGATTTGATGACCAAACGTACTGATCAGAAAAGTTCTAACAACACTTCAGTTACTTTTGTATCAACTTATGGTCAGATTTCAAATAGTTTAAAGAACATTGTGCAACGCCATTGGCACATTCTCAGTAGCGACCCGTACATAGGGCACACTTTCCAAGATCTGCCGCGTAATTGTTTTAAACGAGCACCCAATCTTAGAGATCGATTAGTGCACTCGCACCTTCCTGCATCTACCCAGTCGCCTTTTCCCTTTAAAATTCCACACGGTAATTTTAAGTGTTGGAACTGTGCGGCATGTAATTTTATGCTCACAGATAATATGTTTACACATCCAAAAACAGGCAGAACATACAAAGTAAAGGGCAGAATCACATGCTTATCTACTTTTATTGTGTATTTATTGACGTGTCCTTGTGGGTTGTTCTATGTGGGAAAAACGAAGCGACAACTAAAAACTCAAATTTTTGAGCACAAATGTGCTATTAGAAAAAATGATGACAAATCATCAGTCGCGAGACATTTTAACTCTGCGGGACATGATGTTAATATGCTAAAATTTATGGGCTTGGAGTTTGTTAATCTGTCCCCAAGAGGGGGAGACCGTGAGAACCGCCTCCTTCAGCGAAAGGCATGGTACATTTTTAGCTTAAACACATGTATTCCCAATGGGATGAATGAAGATCTGTCACTAAGTTGTTTCTTGTAAATGTAACACTATGCATGTATATCTTATGTTCATTCTGTATATGTATAATGAAATGAATAATGTATAACAGCCGTTGTTTTTCATTAATGGACTAATTGAAACATTGGTGACACCATTGGACTGTTTATTATTTTAAATTTATTGGCTGATGTCAATATGGGTGTGTCAATGGGTGTGGGCATATAAGATTGGTTACACTGTGACCTTGTTGCACACTGAAGAAGGCACGCGCCGAAACGCGTTTGTGCAAATAAAAAGTTAATTTATGCATAGTGCGGCCTCTCTCCTGTTCTTAATATTCCAATTATTCAGGCCAGCACTCTTAAAGTTTATTTTAATCACTGAGTGAAGCCCGCTCCTATTCACATTTAATTATTACAGGACGCCCAATGCAGATGCCAGGTGTGATTGATCTTAGAAATGCTGATGTTCACATTGCCTCAGATGCCCTGATCTCTTACTGTGAACACCTTACAAAGGCAGTACAGAGTGCCAGAGAGAGAGTTGAGTTGTGTTGGCCGACTCCACCAGAGGGTGGACACCCAATCATCCCAGGTCAGTGGGTCATGATAAAATCATTCAGACACATGCTGTTAGAACCTAAGTGGCATGGACCACATCAAGTAATGTTGATTACAGCAGCTGCAGTATTGTGTCAGGGAAAGAAAACATGAACTCATGTGTCACATTGCAAAGTGGTTCCTCCCCCTACAGGGATAGGATAGGACACATGGACCAGTGAGGAGCCCAGGGAAGAACTGGAAGCAACAGGCTTCCGGGGGCCAACACTGTGGTGAAGATTCCCTTGTAGGCCCTTCCCAACCATAGTCCATCCTCACCTCACTGTTTCCTTTTAGGTGTCTCATGAATTAAGAATTAGGGAAAGAAGGAACCACAAATAGCAGACTCAGATTGAACAGAGGATACAACCCAAATGTTTGCAGTCTTTACAACAAATACTGCTCAGTTGCTTTTGTTCTCTTTTGTTTTCTTTCTTTCTCTGTGCAGATACCACATGGCTGTCCTGAGACCCATATGCACCGACCTCCTCACCTGCGTATGAAACCACAAACTTCCAGAAAACGACTCGACCCACTGCCGAGCCAACTATCACAAAGAAAAAAATATATACACAACGCAGAGACTCACCTACGGGAACTTCAGTCATCCCTACAACATGATCAAGATTGTCGTACTACTAACCATCATGGACATCGCACAAAATGTGGACTCCAGAAACAACATATTCTTAGAGCTGATGAATATGTCAAAGAACGCCTTGTTTGCGGGAAAGAACGTTTGCATGCCCCATGCACCTTCAGTAGGAGCAGGAATCCCATGGGTGGCACACCCTATCTCCAAATGTGACACGTGTACTTTATTCGATCATCATACCAATGGATTATACAACAAGGATACATGTCACAATGTAACAATTCCTCCAGCTTCTCCGTGTTGCCTTCCTGGACTACCATCCTGCAACCTAACTTCAGCTACTCCCATCATGACAGATCTACTCCTGCCAATGATGTTCTATTGGTGCATGGAAAATTATGCCCCAGCATCGACTCCACTGGGTGAAATTCCTCGTGAACGTTGCAGCTTTGTGATTGAAAGAGGAACAGAATCCCATGTGTACGTTACTACAACAGATAAGAAAGAGGAAGAGGACCTTAACGAGTGTCTGTCCAGGAACCCATCCCTACCAAATTTCTTTGCAATAAATCAGTTGTGTATGATTCCTCCACCAACTGGTACTTTTTGGTTATGTGGAACTTCTGTCTACAACAACCTACCCAGCCAATTCAACGGCAGGTGCACCCTGGTTTATGTTCTACCAGCTATCAGAGAAAATACACACTCCACCCCAAGCTCTCCACAGTTACATAATTCAGCTCCTTCTACCAACGGCTGCATTCCCGGACTCACTTGTGCACAAACATGGTGGTCAAGAACTCTTGGAGCATTAATCCCATCATCGTATGGTGTCATGCAGGCTCTCGATCAAGTCAGAAGCCTGTCGGATTCTGTACAGAAATTGGCCAATGATACGGCTTTGGCCCTGGGCAACATCACGGACACTCTCGCTTCGCACAAGATAATGATCTTACAGAACAGTGTGGCCTTGGATTATATTCTTGCAACACAAGGGGGAGCCTGCACCATTATCGGCCCTGAATGCTGCACAGGTTTAACCCTTTAGGCGCCAGAGTTTTTTTCCTAAAACGTTCGATTTTGACATCTTAATTTCAAAAGGCTATATCTTAAAAGTGATAAAAGATAGAGACTTTCTGTAAATTAGAGAAATATAAAGGATGACCCAAAGTTTATGTAGGTATTAAATTTACCCATCTAATTTGCATATTATGACGTCATATGATGGCGGTCATCTTGGATTATAGAAATTTCATGAAAAGTCACGTTTAATGATAAAATGCAGCACTTCTTTCCCACCAAAATGTCCCTCACCTTCTGTATGCTATATTGCACAATACTGAATGCTCAGGTAAATAGTAAGTAGTAAACAAACTGTATAAATCATTACTAATAAATGGTAGAAACAAACCGAATGCATGTAGTGGTTGGCCTTTTGCTGTAGAGATTTTCCATTTACTACATACAGTAGGCACTCTGATTATATATATATATATATATATATATATATATATATATATATATATATATATTACATATTATTCATATGACACACAAACACAAGTAGACAAGACCTGTTTAGTTGCCCCGTGTCCACACCGCCTCTGCTCCTGCTACGAGCAGCGCGGGCGCGGCCAGATCTGCCTCGCGCGCGCGCTGAGTGCGCACAGCTCGGACTACTGTCTTTGTCATTGCGACTCCCCACCCTGCCTCCACGTTGCCCCATAACTGTCCTATGAATACTTTGACCTCGTCTAACATACCCAGGAGCTTTAGACAAAGTCTCCACCACAATAATGTCGCCGTGATTGCGGAGAGGCACATGGTCAGAAGACAAACTACATGGCTTGCGCGGTAAAAACCGGGAGAAGCGCGAGCTGCACTACTGGGCGGCAAATATGTACCGGGAGAAGCGCAAGCTGCACCATTGCGCGGCAAAGATGTAACGTTACCGGGAGAAGCGCAAGCTGCACCATTTCGCGGCAAAGATGTACCGGGAGAAGCGCGAGCTGCACCATTTCGCGGCAAAGATGTACCGGGAGAAGCGCGAGCTGCACCATTTCGCGGCAAAGATGTAACGTTACCGGGAGAAGCGCGATCGTCATTTTCAAAAGGCAAATATTCCCCTTCAGAGTCAGAATCGGCGAATAACATTTGCAACACATCCTCACGTCACGATACAAGTTTTTATTAGCCATTTGATGATTTTCTCTCACAATTAACTCAGACGCTCTGAACTGAACTGCTTCCGCATCAATGACACGAGCGCTCACTTGCTCTGCTGTTTTCTCCAATACTTTGAATAGGAACATCACGTCATTTTGGTCTTGAATCAAAGTATTACATGTCTGCCATCTAGTGGTAGGGAATACAAATGAGATATTACACCATATTAGGATCTACAGCCTGTTTTATTAAGTATGACGTCTTGTCGCAATTTTGCGACTTTGGCGCTTAGAGGGTTAATGGATCCAACAGAGAACTTGAACAAAATCCAACAAGACGTTCTTGATCTTTCAGATAAATTACACAAGATGACTGAAGATAATTCTTCATGGTTCGGAAACTTGTTAGGTAAACCCTGGCTGTGGATTAAGGAAATAGCAATTCTGCTGTTCTTTCTCCTACTGGCGTGCTATCTATGCATCCACAGTATCAAGTGTTTAATTCAACAAATGACTCACGCCTCTCACGAGAAAATGACCGTTTCAACCAGAAAAGACTATTACCCGTAAGATGACTAATTGCATGTTTGTTTCTGTGTCAGCATGCAATTACAGAGAACTACACAGATCATGTGCTATGTGCCTGTAACTTACACCAGTTACAAGAATTAACTTTAAGTGTCTAAATTTGTATATTATGTGAGAGTTTTTAAGAACTCTCAAACGGGGGACTGTAGGATTACAAATGTATTAAATGTTTAATTTAATTTTTTTCACTGCAATAGTATATAAACTGATCAAGTTTAGTAGACTGATTTCAGATGATTATTGAGTCTCCAGCAAGAGTCTCCTTTCCTGCCAGTCCTGTTTTCTCTATTGTATTTTAAATGAGTCACCTTTCAGCCTAGACGTTGAATCCTTAGGTTGATTGGATTAGCTGTGGGGGAGATTTTCATCTTTTGTCTTTAATGGCTCTGGGATGGCCCTTGGAACCGGAATTCCTGGTCAGAATCAGCATGTGAATAGTTATGCTGATTCCTAGCTCAGACGTTGAAGCATCAAGATGATTGGATTAGCAATAAAGTAGAGTGTTATATGCTGATTGGTTCGGTTTCTCTGGAGCAATCCAGATGCAATACAGGTTTTTCGCTAGATAGAATCAACTCCTCCCTGCTTTCGTATGATTTGTTTGAATTTGTCTCCACCCCCCAGAAGTCTCCTCCTCTATGTAATCCCTCCCCCTTGGAATGTATATAACTACAATGCAATACTGTATTAGAGTTAGACTGATTTTGGAACTTGCATCTGCGCTCAATAAAGAAGAACTTCTAATTTGAACGTGATCCAAACTGTCTCCTGGTCCCTGCTTCGATGAAAGAAAACTTTACAACACAAGGAATAACTTCCATTTTTTGTGTTTTATTAATCACCATAAGGCAGGAAAGGTGAAAGGACAGTCTCTTCTCCTTCACTGGCTGAGGGATATAGTAAACCATTTCTGGTGGTGCTGCAAGACAGCAGAAACATTTCAGCAGTTTCTTGTAAGCAGAAGGAATGTTATAAAAAAAAAATTGGTCACAGCAAATTTCTGGTGTTGAAAAATCCGGAGTTAGGCAAAAAAAAGTGCGAAAGAGTTAGATTTGGGAGTTTATTTTTTAACTCTGACTACAGTTTGTGCTATGGGATACTCCCTGTTTGTGTTGTATTTTGGAGTTTATTCATTGGTGTTCAGGAGCGTGTTTTAACACTACATCTGGAGTTAAATATTAAGTGCGCCACACGATCGAGTCACGACCCTGCACAGCAAGCCTATGGATCCGCAGTGAGGTATGTATAAACGTATTTATTACAAAAAAAGACATTTCAAAATGTTCGATATTTTCTGACAGAAACACGTTTTGTCGTTGCTGTTACGTGTGTGTACTAACGTCAATGACCGTGGCGAACTTGGTGTTGAACTCCTTGTGGTTTCTCCATATATTTCCGAATGGCTGTTAGCCTGTTTTGTGAGTTTTCCCCCCCTCGATTTAAACGAGCTAACATTAGCTAACCGTCTTTCACACCGTGTTTTAGTTTTTTGCCGTCAAATTGAAGTGGTGACTAAACTCACGAAACCTTTTGTTGAGCTTCCATACGTTAATGCCGACGAGGTAACGTTAATACACTTTATACAACCATGTAGCTTTATGTCTGTCAGATAGCCTGTTTTACAGACGTGGTTAATACTAAACTGCAATGTCTAACGTTACCCTGGATAATAAGATATTTGAGCCGTGAAAGTTTAGGCCTGCAACGGTTTGAATTGTAATGATAAACGTTTTAGTCGTGACCCATGAAAGTGCGTGGTTTTCAGCTTTATTTTATTTTTTTGCATTTTCAATCTCACTAACATTAGCAGTTAACATAAATTACATGTTTTCTCTTTAATGTCAGGTCACGATGTTGATAATAGTGCATCATGGAGGGAAGAAGAAGTATGTAAAATTGGAAGAAGTTTGTTTCTCAGTGCAGGTTGAGTTATGTTTAATATACAGTTAATAAAGAGTAAGTAATAGTAATTTGTTTTGTGAATAACATGTTGTTGATGTTATGATACCAGAGAACACAACATTGAAAGTCACAGATGACCAGGGCATAGAGGTGGATGAGGATGTGTTTCCAGAACTTGCAACGACCAAAGAAATGTTTATTTGTCCACACTGATGATGGTAAGACATTTAAGAGTGTTTGTTTTGTTTTATAGATATTTTGAGAGTTTGTATCTCAACTCAGAGACAAAATTTGTGCATTTCAGAACTTCCATTTGCTGAAACATTCAAGAACTCTGCTGACTTCTCAGACCTGACAGAGTTTGGTGCCTCCTCAAATCTGACAGATGATGTTACTCTCACTACTTGTGGTAAGCAGAGTTATATGTAATGTGATTATTTTGTCTGACCCTGGGAATATCCACCCTCTTACATATGATAATTTTGCTGAAGCAGCTCTTAGATTATAAATGCCTCATACTGTACTGTGTTGTTTTTGTGATCTTCAGATTTGACTGTCCTGCAGCAAGGGGTTGAAGGGGTTCCTCCCCAAGTCCGACAGATACATTCTCTGTCTCTGGCAGTTTAAGCAGCAGTGTTTCTGGATTGCAACTTTCAATGGACGGTGCCCTTGTAAGAAATGTATTTTTTTTTACTTGCATAAAAATAGACCTTACAGGGTTGCCAACTCTCACGCATCTGGTGTGACACTCACGCTTTCAGGATCAATCTCACGCACACGCAAGAAATGTCACGCCAAAATAAATTTTTCTCCCCTCTCAATCCGTTAATTTTCTGTTGAACTAATTACTGTTTCCTCCATTACAACGCCGTTACCGTTATGGTAATGCGAAATGCGCCGTTACTATAATGGAGTTCACTGAAGTGGTTTTCATCCCTGTGGGCTCTCTCTCCGTCATACTAGCTACAAAGTTTTTTTTCTCTGATGTGTGTGTGTTTATATGAGGCGCCGGACTGGACAAAAGCGAAGCGAACGTCGACAGGGTTCAACACGCGCACTGAAATTTTACAGTCTAACTCCAGCCAAAGTTCCAAAGTTGGCAACCCTTTAGACATGACTTTTGGAAAATAAATGCATTTTGAAAGTATGTAGCTAATGGTATATATAAGGTCATTAGATTGAGATAAAAACCATTTTTTTTAAAACAGGTCCACGTTTGGTTGTATTTTTTCTAAATTATGTTTTCTTTGTTTTAGAATGTAAAGCAAATTCTCACTTCAAAGCCAGCAGGGATGACTGATTAAAGAGTATGAAGGGACTGGGAGTTTGAAAGATTCCACAAGGCGGTTAATGGTGAACATTATTGTAGATCACATGCATGAAAAAGGAGGGTAAGAAGCTTCAAGAAAACATGACTTTTTCCTTTAAAAAAATAAAAATCAGACAAGAATCTTAAGACAAATGTTTTCACTGTGAAGTTGTTCATTGTTACTTCATCTGATGTGTGTCTACCTCAGGTTACACAATCCTACTGCACTACATTTTTTTTTATAATCCTGCAGTCTTGATTTTATATAATGAAGTGATGTATTGTTGACATTGTTTTATACAATTACATTTTTTTTAGTTGGCACTCTGTTAGCTGCATAAATGTAAATGTTTTGCTGTTAGATTTTACAGTATTTTATGACAGATATTTTTAAAGTGTGTCCATACATGGAATTTTTAAACCAAATGTATGAATTTGATCAAATAAAAGCAGTGAGTTGACAGTATGGCGTTCAGTATATCATTTTCACACAAAACATTATATTATGTTAAATAAATGTTAACTCTAAGAAGTGTTAAATTCAATATTTTTTAAGTGTTGATTTTTAACACTGTTAGGGAGTTCATATTATAAATAACTCAATTTTAGAGTTACAATTACTCTCCGTATGATTTGTATTTTAACTCCAGAAAGAGTTCTTTTAAATCTGAAAAAGTGTTAAAAATTCAACTCCAAGAGCGGAGTTATTTTAACTCTGCGTTGGAGTCTATTTGATGGTCACGCATGTACACTCAAATTGAGTTGATTTTAACTCGCATGGAGTTTATTCCAAAGACCAGAATTTGCTGTGTAATAATGCCATGATTCAAGTACTTGTGATATGATAATGTTTTTGTGTTTATTTGTTTTACTTTCCTCAGGCACTTTGGATTGGAGTTCTGCATCATGTATGCAACAATCACACCTGGGAAACGGGAAGCTGCCAACACGATCACCTTGAAGACACTCAGGATAAAGAGTGGATTGAGAGAGATTCCAAGAGCCATAAAGCACTAGTGGAGATTGTCCTCAACAAGCGCTGGCAGAAGGATGTCCACAAGTATCTGCACTTCAGGTAAAGTGTGGGGACATGACATTTAAAAATAAATGTAACAGTGCCACAAGTCATGTGTGGGTGGTTGTTTTTAGGATCAATTATTTTATTTTTTTTCAGATCAACAGCACATCTGGAGTAATTTCAGAATCACATTCTGATGTATGCCAGCAAGCGCCAGGCCTTCACTCCCCAAGTGTATGACACGAGAGTTGTGCTCGCAGCACTAACTACAATTTTCACCGCGAACGGCCAACATACAGAACGGCTGAGGGCCATCAAGTGTATGTCAAACTCTTATCAAAATTTGTTGTATTCAAATAATTGCATATTCACAATATAAATTATGTATTCACAAGTATGACAGTTTATTTCTCAGAATGACTAAATGACTTGTAATAATTGTCTTTTGTGAATTTTAGTTACAGGAAGAAGTACAATAAAAATGCAAGGAGATATAGCCTTTACGCCATAAAGTGTAAAAAAATCATATGATTACATCACCGAGTTACAAGCACGCATCTTGCAAGGGAGGGTCACAAGCGGAATTGGGATGCCACGAAAAAGGTCCCTAAGAGATGTAACGGTGGCTAGCCCTTTCAAAGGGATTTCTAAATTTGAAATTAATTAATTCGGGCGCCAGGTAGAATTAAGTCTACCACACATAATAATCTAGACCAGGATAGCTCATAAACCACCAGTTACACCAAAAACAAAGTATATATGCAATAAACTCCTTCACAAAACAGCCAACAAATAAGATTCAGGGTAAATATTTATATTATTCTTTTACCAAAACAAACAAAAAATAAACAATACTATTTAATTTTTCATAACAGAGGTTTAGTATATTATCAGATCACAATGCCTTTGATGTAGGTCGTGTGGTGTAGGCTCGCAACAATCAATAGTCCACACTGCAAAAAATACTTTCTTAGTTAGTATTTTTGTTTTGTTTCCAGTCCAAATATCTAAAAATTCTTAAACCAAGAAGCGTTTACTAGAGAAGTAAAATGACATAAGAAATTCTATTTTGTTTTAAGATAAAAAGAAAGTAATTTAAGTAATTTTGGCTTAAAAAGAGCAAAATTATCTGCCAATGGGGTAAGCAAAAAATTCTTGGTTTCCATTCGAATTAAGATTTTTTTTCTTGTTTTCCATTCGAATTAAGATTTTTTTGCTTACCCCATTGGCAGATAATTTTGCTTGTTTTAAGCAAAAATTACTTAAATTACTTTTTTTATCTTAAAACAAAATAGAATTTCTTATGTCATTTTACTTCTCTAGTAAATGCGTCTTGAATTAATAATTTTTAGATATTTGGACTGGAAACAAAACAAAAATACTAAGTAAGAAAAGCATTTTTTGCAGTGCATGATTTCAAAAGTCCATGATTTCAAAAGTCAGTTTCTCAACACAATATCAAATGCAAAAAATATAACGCAAGATATCACACTTATAATGCTCATATTCAAATCGTCACAAAAATAATCCTTTACAAAAAAGAAAAAGGAGCAAAACAAAAGCGATCGCTCTGAGCGCGACTTGGATGAGGGTGCGGTGAATAATTGTGAATGTTCGTTTGCGTGCGTGTGTGTGTAACGTAATGTGCATCTGTCACTGACGTGAATGCACAACGCCCACAAAGGAAGTCTTTCGGTCTTGAGGAGGATTGCTTTGGAGTGAGTACCTGAGGTAAGGCTTAACGCTCTTCAGCTAGTGTCGTTCCACAGACACGCGATGAAACCCCTCTGGCTCGTTCCCTCAGTTGTCTGTACCACCTCGAAACGCGTGCGTTAAAGGAGATCCACGCAGGTGACTTGACTCAACCAGCTTTACTTGTACGTTTTCCTCCACGCAGATCTTTAGTAGCAGGCGAAAGATTCATGCAATGACCAAAGAGAAACTCGAGCTGTGACAGTCTGTCTGCCCCCTTCCTTAATTTTCTTTACCGCTTCCTTTTCATACCCTCTGCGTCATCTCTTGTCTGTCTCCTGATTGGTCACCTTCATTTCATTCATGTGATAGTAATCATCGTAAGTGCGGGTTCGTCACAGAGCAGATGACCCAAGGCGGCTTGGTGTTGTGCCACCGATACCGCCACCACCGACATCAGAGTTGGTACATACACAGGTCAGCAGAGGTCTGGGTAAGTGTCAAACATCTACTTGCCCTTATTTTAGCCCATTAACTTAGCCTCAAACTGATACTGAATTGCCTGTCTAATTGCACATGTCTTTCACAGGATCAGCCTTCCATGCTGTTTCCAACTTGGAGACAGATTGAGATGTTTTGCTGATATTTGAGTTGTAAATGCATAATCAAAATTCATTGTAAATAAATCTATATTTGTGTTTTCAAACAAACTTCATTTCAATCTTTTTTTGTATCAAATAGTTTTTGCACATCTTGAGTTTTTTTTCTCTATCCCTAGTGTAGAGCAAATACAGCACAGAGTCCAATGAAAAATGTTTTATTGTTTAAAATAAAGTTTGAGGTTTGAGGGCAAAGAATACAAAAATATATAAATCTATATAACTATTTACAATATTTACAAAAATGTTATTAGATCCCTGGAATGTAGCCGGTGTATTGTCCCTAAGGGTCTGGGAATTTTTCCCTAATCCTGCAAACACAGCAGCTGGGAATGACTCTCCTGTTCCCCTGTCCTAATGAGCCATGCTGCCAGAAAATAAAGTGTCTGTAAGCTGCATGTCTGTATTCACGGTTGTCATCACCGGGCTCCCTTACATTTCCAAAAGCAGTGAGATCCTCCCGGTACTGCCTATGTATCCGCAGATATCCCTCATCCAGGCAGTATTGTGTAAAATGAGGAAGGAGGCTCACACAGTGGGCAGGGTCTTGTCCACAGCATTTCCGCTCCCTGTCGGTCGGCATGTCTCTGCAGTGGCTACAGGTATACCAAGGTACCCCCGGAACCTCCGTAGATGTTGGAGCACCATGTCTTTGCTGATGCTCCATCAATATGTCAAAGACCAGACCCGGCTGCCTAACAGTCTACCTGTGAGGCGTACAGTATGTGATCATCAAGGCTCATATCCTGCAGAAGTCTCTGAATAAATTAAAGGAAATAAGATAGGGTTAGTCCATTAGATATACATGTAGGTATTAGATAGACCTATATATTCACAAGGCTGAAAAACATGTTTTGCAGTATATTGCACTGGAGGCATTGCAGGGATCTCATGTATCAATGTTGACAAAATATAATTTAATTTGTGTGCAAAATAAAACGGTACTCTCTATAACATTTTATATAGCTCCTTTTTCAAAAACAATCCATCTCAAGTTGTGAATATTTTGCTACGTACATAGAACTGTACAGACAATGAAAATTCATTGCTAGACATAAATTGTACAAACCTCGGTCGCTTCTCTTCTCTGCCTTTGTAAACTTTCACATCTATCAATATCGTCTCTCGTAGCTGCCAGGCATCTTTGTCGTCGTGGTATTGACTCTCCTCCTCTTCCACCTCCTCGCCTAGATCCCACTGATCCACAGTGTTATGAGGTTGTTAGAATGAACCCAATCGCAGACAGCAGATAACTCAAACAGGGGTTTATTCAAGACAAAAACAGAAAACAAAACCCACGAGGGGGCAAAACATAGACAGGTAAGGGATACACTAAACTAGGACTTGGTAAATAACTAGACAAAACAAACAGTATATACAGGATCAGAACACTTAAGACATTCACAGACAAGGTACTCATGAGTGTGACACAGAATTTTACAATGAACCGGCACAGGACAGCAAACACATGGGGATTATATATGGAACACTAATGACGAAGACAGGTGAAACTGACTAGACAATAAATCACAAGACGAGGGGCCGGGGTTACGTAACGAGACAACACAAAACATGGGTCTGTCATGATCCTGCCTCAAGACTAGAGAAAATCAAGGACATGAGGGCAGAATCATGACAGAACCCCCACCTTAAGGAGCGGCTACCAGACTGAGACATTGACACAAACCAACAAAACATGATGAACAACAGCAAAGGCATACATGAATAAACAATTACAGGGTTGGGGTGCAAAATCAAAAACAATAAACAAGGCAAAGGAGGTGGGGGAAACACAAAGTCCTTAGGGGGCAGTTCAGGGTGGATAGGAGGACTTTGGGACGAGGGCTGAGGACGGGGAATCCGGGAGGACTTGGCTGGAGACACACGAGGAGATGTCTTGGGGGAAACAGTCCGGGGTTAAGCCATGACAGGGGAAACAAATGGAAGACTGGGGACAGTGGGGACTGCAGCAGCAGGCTCTCAGCGGCTGGCATGGGTGCTGCGCTCTCAGCGGCTGGCGTGGGTGCAGCGCTCTCAGCGGCTGGCGTGGGTGCAGCGCTCTCAGCGGCTGGCGTGGGTGCAGCGCTCTCAGCGGCTGGCGTGGGTCTCAGCGCTCTCAGCGGCTGGCGTGGGTGCAGCGCTCTCAGTGCTCTGTGTAGCAGACTTGGGATCAGTGCTTACGGTAACTGGACTGGGAACGGTGCTCTCTGGAGCATCTGGAACAGGGACAGGGGACAAGACTGGACTGACTGGGACATCGAGAATTCTGGCAAGACGGGATAAATATTCGGACAGGGTTCTGGCAGCGATGATGATTGGCATCTCCTGACGAGCTGATACGGACTGTATCACAGCCTTTGCAGCGGAATCGGTCGCTGCTCTCTCCTCAGCAGACACGACTGAAGACTCAGAGACGACATTCACTGTGCTAGTCTCTGGAATGGATCTCCCCAACGCCGACTGGGAACCAGCGCTTTCTGCAGCAGGCTGTAGACCTGTGTTTCCTGTAGCAAATACCGGAACCGCGCTTACAGCAGCAGGGCCAGGAACAGCGTTTATGACTTCAGCGGCGGGTTGGTGAGCCATCGCGGACTCAGGGGGAGGTAGAGATGGAGAACCAGAAGCTCCCTTCTTCCTCTTCTTCTTCCTGGGCCGCGGAGCGGAGATTGTGGCCAGACTGGGGACCGGAGAGGGAGGTGAAGCAGGAACCGTTACAGGAACTGGGAAACTCACAGCAGGCGAGGAGGATTCCGAGCAGGAAGACTCCGATGCTGCCTTCCACGCTTACCATGAAGATTGATGGACGTGGAAGGTGTCTCAGGAGTCGCGGCGGGACTGGCCTGGTTCCCCTGCGAAACAACGGCCAAAACACGACCCTCTGGGATCACAGGTAGACAGGCAGAGGGTGGAGATCCCGAGGTAGAAGTCTGCAGATCCTCCTGGGAGAAATTATCCCAGAGTCGGGCATAATTCCTCAGGATCCACTCACCCTCGGACGGGACCGGACAGTTGACCCTCTCTCTGTCGGTGGGAGCCGACAACCACCATTGTTCCGGTTGTAGCCGGAGCCGGGAGGACATGCTGTCTGCTGGGTTCCTTCGTGGCCGGTTCATTCTGTTATGAGGTTGTTAGGATGAACCCAATCGCAGACAGCAGATAACTCAAACAGGGGTTTGTTCAAGACAAAAACAGAAAACAAAACCCACGAGGGGGCAAAACATAGACAGGTAAGGGATACACTAAACTAGGACTTGGTAAAACAAACAGTATATACAGGATCAGAACACTTCTTCTTAAGACATTCACAGACAAGGTACTCACGAGTGTGACACAGAATTTTACAATGAACCGGCACAGGACAGCAAACACATGGGAATTATATATGGAACACTAATGACGAAGACAGGTAAAACTGACTAGACAATAATCACAAGACGAGGATAACAAGGGGGCGGGGTTACGTAACGAGACAACACAAGCACATGGCCCAAACAGGCCATGTGCTTGCACACAAAACATGGTCTGTCATGATCCTGCCTCAAGACTAGAGAAAATCAAGGACATGAGGGCAGAATCATGACACACTGGGTGCTTCTCAATATCCCTCCTCGTCTCCTCACTTCTCCGCCCTCCATCCTATGACCCGGAAACCGATCGAGCTCAGCCATCTTGAAGGACATCTCAATTCTCTAATTGCACCGTGAGGAGGCGAGGATCGAGGAGTGAGGAGGCTTCCAGAGGAGCTATGAGCGAGGATACACAGGTGTATCCTATGCGGAAGTGTTTTATTGACTTAACATGACGCACGTGTAAATTCTCCTCCCACTTCACATCGGTCACAATAATTTTATAGCTATATAATTTTATTGCAGTTTATATAAACCACACGTCACATATTTCAACAGGGTATCTTGCTTTATTATTATTTATTATTAATTTCTTAAATAACCAAACTTCAACAACATAAGGGCAGATCTTTTTAGCGCTGCTGATGACGCTGTAAAGTGACGCTCGAGTGATCAAGTATTGCAATGTATAAAAAAGCTTTCATTCGATTCCTCCGTCCTCATTTCATTTCCTTGCAGCCTTCCCCCGCATCCTCCAGGGGGTGGAGCTGAGACGCGAGGAAAGGAAGCGAGGAAAGGAAACGAGGATGCACAAATAAGAATTGAGAAGCACCCACTGCCTCTCTGTCCTCTACCTCTCCCTCTACCTCTTCCTCTCCCTATTATCGAATCATCTGATGATGATATCTAACAATGAACATAATTCAGAAAATATAACGAATAAAGAAGGCATAACTACTAATTACAATATTTCATGTTTTTCACAGTCAGTAATTCATACTGTAACATTCGTTTGTTTGTTGTCATGTTGCAGTTTGTTTGAAATAACACACCTGTTCACCAGAAGAAAACTCGACGAAGTGCTAGAAGACATCCTGTCAAAGCTTTTTGGTACATATCGGCTACCGTAGATGCAACGCGCATTTGAAAAAGCGAGGTGCTGGAGAGCAAAATTAGTTTGAATGCAAAATACAAATTCACCACTAGATGGAGTAATTCCTACTTATTGTCCCTTTAATGTATGTACAGTAAACAATTTTTTTTAATAAAAAAATTTACTGTAATTCACAAGTTTTTTTTTTCATGTTCCAATGGTTGTAGTATGTTGCCAGTGACCAGACTGACTTACTACAGGTGACAATTTGCCAATACCACCCTCAAAGTACAGTAAACAATTATTTTTAGAAAACAAAATACTGTAATTCACCAAAAGGGTTTTTTCAAGTTTTAAAGCTTGTAGTAGGTTCCTAATGACCTATTATAGGTGAGATTTATACCTATACCTCCTTAATGTGTACAATACACAATTATTAAAAAAAAAAAAAAAAAAAAAATTCCCGTGTTCCAATGCTTGACGTACGTTCCTAGACTGACCAGACTGACTTACTACAAATTTAGCATTATTCACCTGTAGTAAATCCGTCTGGTCAGGAACATACTACAACCTTGAGAGATAAAAAAAAAAAAAGGCTTTGGTGAAATACAGTAATTGGTGGAATTGGCAGACGTTCCTTTAGGCATCATGCGCCGTGGTAGCGTGTCAAAGCATTCTCGAGTTAAATATGTAAGGGATAATGTAGAACGAGGCGGTTGTTATAGCGAATACAACCCGACAGGCTGATCAGTACCCTCCTGCGGAGGGGTCTTGAATCAGCTTGAAGGGGTTGTATTCGCTATAACAACCGCCTCGCTCTACATTATCCCGCTTATTACATAGCTACCTACCAAATAAATCAATAATTTGACACAAAATATTGATTTAAAACCAATTGTATTGCTTCCGCTAAAGAACACCGTGTCCATGGCAACGGTGTGTTATCCTTAGCAGCGCTCTGTTATCAAGAAATAACAGAGCGCGTTCTACATTAGAATTCAACCAAGCCATGTAATAAGCAGCTATAATGCACGTAGGTAATTTTAAATTAGTATTTCATGTCGATATACAATGGTTACGTACTGAAACTAATCGTGGTATTAATATCTTTGTAAGACTGCCGACTACAGTGGCAAGGAAAAACGAATGTCCAGTGAATATAGGCCCTAAAATTTACTTTACTGCCCTCTGCGTGCCCCCTAGTGGTCCCCACATTTCCGTTGTGTTGTGAACTTATGTTTGCATATTTCGTTGTGCTGTGCACTACTGGGCCACCGTACACGTGTATCCCATTTCTCTAGATTATCCCATTTCTCTATAATTGTTTCTACACTTTGATTGGAGTCCACTTGTGAAAATTTCAATTGATTGGAAATGTAGGCTCTTTAGTATACAGTATTAGTTTTCTCTAAATGTAGACAAGATGCAAATAAATGTGCAAGTGACATTGTTAATTGTTTAACAAATTTGTAACTCTTTAATTTTTTAATTTAAATTCACAATTTTTACAATTTCTGCTGTTAATTCAAAACTCAAACCAGCCACCTGCAATTAAACATCATTAAATCGCTTTGTTGCCTCATTTACTGCAAGGTGTATAATAAATAAATCTACATATCCTCAGAGAAAAGTCTTCCAAATTTAAAGCGTCTAGGCACACTATGAATACCAGAAGCTATTTCCTGTCAGCCATTGGTCTGTACTCCAAGGAATCCATCTTGATATTAGGGCCTCTCTTTTGGTTGTTCATTTAAACGGCGTCTCATTTCTTCAGCATGGGCCTTGCTGAGCTCCCTCTTTGTCTGATACTGTGTTGACAAATAGAGAGACAAATGATTTAGCCCAATACGACTAGATAAGTTATAGCATTCATTTGTCAAGCTTTACTTGACCAATTCCACAAATCTATTGATTTTAATTCCTCAGGTAAAATTATTTATACTGTACACTGAAAATAACCATCTGAGTTGACAATTAACATGTTTATTTATACCCATCATACATAAACATACCTATTGAATTGTTCACACCAACTCTTTCCCTGCCAGCATTTTTTTTTTAAGTTGCTAGTCAGAACCAGCTGTTTTTTTGTTTTTGTTTTTTTCACATAACAATCTTGGCCCCTAGAATATTTTGTGAATATGTACAGTAAACCCATATTTGTATGTGTTTATATGTAAAGTCCAATATAAAAGAGCCTCTGCTTTTAAACAAATAAATATATAGCTTATATTTAAAACATTTTAAACAAAAGCTGAGAAAATCACGTTTTTGTAAAAGACATCATCATACAAGGGGATATCCCCTAGCCCTATACAAGACCACCCTTTGTGGCCCCCAGAAAATCACTTTGACTGTAGCGTGAAGAGGGTTGTGTCGCTGTATTTTATGTAGTATGTGTGTGCATGCACTGATCAATGATTTTGGTTAGTTTGAATGTGAATAAAGGCCTAAATAGCGATCTGGTCATCATACAAACTGATTGTATCAGAAGATTCATTTGTGTCTTTTTATAGCCTTTATGTCCTTTTTGGAGCTTGAAAATTGTGTGTCTTGTTGACCTTGACAAAAACAGCTGATACTCTCTTCAAATATATAATTTTCTGTTTCACAGAAGAAAGAAATCCATTTTAGAACGGCATGATAATGGGTAAATAAAGGCAATTTTTATTTTGGGGTGAACTTTGTTTTAAATCCCTTAAAAATATATATATATATATCACAAACATTTTTTTAAATTAGAGCAAAGGCAGATTATAACAGACTAAACTATTTGATCAGCAGTAGTATTAACACATTCACATTCATTAATTTATTTTTGTTTGTTAGCAATTAATGCAGTGTATTACCTGGTGTAAATGAGGTCTTTTATCCAAAGTGATTTTTAGTGTATATAAAGTTTTGTTCTCAAACCAATGATCATGCTCTAACAATAAAGCAACAGGAACTCATAATAAACACCACACAATTCTGTCCTCACCTCTTTCTTGAGACAACCACGCATTGCACGATCCATATCATTACATGTGCCAAAGAACCTGAGGACGTTATGCTGAAGACAGAGAAAGTCATTAATAACTTAAATGCCTGTTTTCAAATCAAAAGTAAAGATGTTTTGCACACTTTTTTTATTAGTGCACACTGCACATGTTTTATAACAGATTATCTGAAGACAGAAAACAGAGATATAATCAGAATAAATAGTACAATCCACAAATGCATTCAGACATTTAAAGGGATACTCCACTTTTTTTGGAAATAGGCTCATTTTACAACTCCCCCAGAGTTAAACAGTTGAGTTTTACCGTTTTCGAATCCATTCAGCCGAACTCCGGGTCTGACGGTACCAGTTTTAGCATAGCTTAGCATAGATCATTGATTCTGATGGGTCCAGTAGCATTTCTTTCAAAATGACCAACGAGTTTCAATATTTTTCCTATTTAAAACTCGACTCTTCTGTAGTTAAACCGTGTACTAAGATCGACGGAAAATGAAAAGTTGCGATTTTCCAAGCCTATATGGCTAGGAACTACTCTCATTCCGGCGTAAGAATCAAGGAACTGTGCGGCCGTACCATGGGTGCAGGCGTAATGATATGACGAAGAAAATAGTCCCCAGCTCGGTAACTTCCAACATGACCGGGACTAAGTTTGTGTAGTTTTTAGGCGGCAAATTAGGTTTCCTGTGCGATTAGCCATGGTTCTGTGCGTAGTAAAGGGCTGTGATAGTAATGTCATCTAAATCATCTCTCACAAATGTCTCCATGCTACAAGGCACGCTCCCTGTGCAAGCAGGTTGTCACGTTGGTTTGTTGACGGCAAGTGCTTCGTCATATCATTACGCCTGCTGCACCCATGGTACGGCCGCACAGTTCCTTGATTCTTACGCCGGAATGAGAGTAGTTACTAGCCATATAGGCTTGGAAAATCGCAACTTTTCATTTTCCGTCGATCTTAGTACACGGTTTAACTACAGAAGAGTCAAGTTTTAAATAGGAAAAATATTCATTTCGAAAGAAATGCTACTGGACCCATCAGAATCAATTATCTATGCTAAGCTATGCTAAAACTGGTACCGTCTGAACCGGAGTTCGGCTGAATGGATTCGAAAACAGTAAACCTCAACAGTTTATCTCTGGGGGAGTTGTAAAATGAGCCTATTTCCAAAAAAAGTGGAGTATCCCTTTAAAACTTTCAAAGTGTACTTCAAAGTGCTTTTAAAGTATACTAATACAGGCTTAAAACAATAGTTTACTCAACAACAACAACAAAAAACAATACAGTGTTATCTTTACTTACCTTCATATCTTACCTGTATGATTTTCTTCCAAATAACACGAAAGGAGTAATTATGGTGTTGAAACTCAGTAAAGATGTCCTCCTTTTTCAGTCCACAGAAGAAAATCATACAGGTTTGGAATGACATGAGGCTAAATATATGAGGTAAATGATGACAGTTTTCTTTTACGGTTTGCTGCATTCACAAAATTATTATTCAAATAACAGTTAATCACTGAATCATCTGTGGATTGTACATTTGAGGAAAAGGCATGCTTGCATGAGTAGATTTCCAAACCTCTTTGTGGCACTGTTTGAGAAGTGTTATAAAATTATTGCACTCCTCAGTATGCAGATGGGGTGACAGATCCGAATGCATCCTGAGTTAAGGCTGTATGTCTTAAACTGTGACACCACTTGCACTGCGGGTGACTATCAATGTTAAAGCAAGGTCACCGTGAAGAACAGGGAAAGAAAAAAAAGAGTAAATGCCTAAAACTTTTCACAGTACTGCAGGTAAGGCATTTCAAGCATTTTTGGAGAAGTTGTCATAGTTCTTTATAGTCCTTCTATGGATTTATGCTGTCAATTCATGTAATCCCAGATTTTATGATGGTGTGGGGACTAATGGTTTTAAGACTTTTTCACATTTACTATACAAACATGTCAAGAATAGTTCCCCCCAAAATGAATTCAGAAGACTTGGATTAATCCGTTCAATTCATACTGATCAATTCTACTGTGGGTTTTAGAACATGAATGCAAGTAGTTATCCCATTAATCCAAATTCACTCAAACATTTAAAAACAGAAAATGTGCATTATCCATTAACAAGGCTAAAACTGACAAACTTCTGTAAATCAGTCAAACTGGCTCCGTTATCTGCGAATGCTGATACATTAAAAATAGTCAAATATAGGTTGATTATAAAATAAAATCACAAAAGAAAAGGAATTTGACATGATATTAAGGATATTAAAGCCTCCCCACCCCATCACTCATTCTAAAATCCTCTGAAATCTGGGACACTTACCTGCAACAGAAGGAAAACAATGTGTTAGTATTAATCCAGTTAATACAGTCTTTTTGTTTATTTTAGCAGCAGCCATATCACCCTGTAGCCCAAGACTGGTTTCCCACTGAAGCTAAGCGGGGCTGAGCCTGGTTAGTACTTGAATGGGAGACCTCCTGAGAAAACCAGGTTGCTGCTGGTAGAGGTGTTAGTGTGGCCAGCAGGGGGCGCTCACCCTGTGGTCTGTGTGGGTCCTAACACCCCAGTGTAGTGACGGGGACACTATACTGACAAAGAGCGCCGTCCTTCGGATGAGACGTTAAACCGAGGTCCTGACTCTCTGTGGTCATTAAAAATCCCAGGATGTCTTTCGAAAGAGTAGGGGTGTAACCCCGGCATCCTGGCCAAATTTGCCCAGTGGCCTCTGTCCATTATGGCCTCCTAATCATCCCCATATACACTGATTGGCTTCATCACTCTGTCTCCTCTCCACCAGTAAGCTGGTGTGTGGTGGGCGTTCTGGCGCAATATGGCTGCCGTCGCATCATCCAAGTGGATGCTGCACATTGGTGGTGGTTGAGGAGATTCCCCCCTTCTATGTAAAGCGCTTTGAGTGTCCAGAAAAGCGCTATATAAATGTAATGAATTATTATTATTATTTATAAACTCTTTTTAAATGTATTATAAAAATAAAAGTGGCATACACAGGACCATTGGTTACTACAACTTTACACATTCTGCCATGTTCGACACAGAAGCTCTGAACAACAACACATTTCAAATGGAAGCCCTAAAGTAATTTTGGTCTTAAATATTTGTAAAATATAAAGTCATTTATTTTTTCTAGCTGTGTGATTTCATAATTAGTCCCATAGGGTTAGGGCACCTGTTGCCATGAGTGATTATGTTTTATTACTAATTTTGAAGTTTTTTTTAAGTTAATTTTAATTTTGAGTCAATCCAACTAAAATCACTGGAATGTTTCTTCATTGGAACGGCATTTGATACAAAGGCAAAGAATGTGAAGTTAGAAGTTTGATCATAGAAATAAGGGATTTTTATTCAGTTTTAATAAGATGCTCTCCATCATAAGCACATCGGTCATCTCAGAAATCACATTACATGATCAAATAAAGCTCTGGTGGGACAAAAATTAATTTATTTTCATATTCATAGTATTTCAGGGAAACCCTGCAAGAGGATGTAATGGGACAATTTACACAAACTGTAAACAGTTTGATATGCTATTCATAATTTTGACCACCAGATGGCCACAGATGCCCTTTCTATTGATTTCTAACTATATACTGCTAAAATCCTTTATAAAATATCTATAATATCTAAAGTAATGTAAAAAATATCGAAAGAAATGTAACTTTCATAAAGTTACATTTATAAAAACAACTTTCTCCTCATCTGTACATTGGAACAACAAAAACATTTTATATAAAAATAATTGATTATTTATTAACAGGTGGTTTGGGTTTTTTCACAACTACTTCATTCTGAATGGCTTATTTGTAACTAACCCAGAGTTAGGCTATCTTTGGGGTTACAGTTTATTCAGAAATAATTATTTTTTAAATTACAAATCTAGATGGTGCATGGCGTGTAGATTATAGTTTAAAGCACTTTAGCACAAGGCTGCAACATAAATAATTAAAAAAAAGGATCTGAAAAATGATCTGAACACCTGAATCCTCAGTAGGTCTCTGTTTCATTCAGTACTTGTAATAATTACATTTGTCGTACAGTATTGTTTTGGGATAACTTTTTGACTGGAAAAAGTGTGGACATTGTCTTATACTTAGGCCTACATAAAATAATATAATAATATACAGTATATAACAATAAATACACGTATACGTTTTTGTCTAATACATTTTCTTATCGGATAACTGGGTCATTCTACGAAAATGGTGGCTTTCCTGTCCCAGCCTCAATCACCAGGAAAAACACTTAAAAGTGTCAGATAATGACACAAATATATGTTTTTTGTTTTAATTGAAGTGTTTTATTGTTAATAAAACATTTGTAAGACAGTTATATTGCAAACTATTTTTTATATATATTGTAGAACACGGTCAGCACCATGAAATTGGCTTGTCCCTCGGGTCAGGAGTCGTGGTTTAGTGACATATTTTGAGTTAAATAATGTATTTTTCTCCCCCTTTAAATGTCATAATACAAAGGGAAGTAGTATAGTTATTTAGTGGACTACTTAAAAACCTAAAATATAAACTAAATATTATAAATAATTTACAGGGAATACCTGTCCCTCAATTTCATGTCACTGGTGTTACAATTAAAAAAAAACACCACTTTGAAAAAATTCAACATCCTTGCCAACTTCTTCCTGGGTCAAAGGCTCATTGTAGGCGTGGCTGTTTTGAAAAGCACATTGTGAGTGTGAACTCTCTCTTCACCTCTTAGCAATTTGATAAATAATTTGCTAATTTCATGCGAGGACTTAAGATGTGTCACTGGTGTTCTACAGTTTATAATAAGGGGAAAGGAAATTTTATTAATATAATTTTTCAAATTGCATGATTAAGTGATTCATTTACAATTTAAGAAGTGTGGTTTGAGCTACTGTGGCCGCCATCTTAGATATGCCATTTTGTCTGCAGATTTGTCACTGGTGTTATCGTCACTGGTGTTACTTTTGCTGCTGGTAACACCAGTGACATGATGATAACACCAGTGACAATCAATAACACCACTAACTTTTTTCTCAACATAAGGTTTCATAAAAGCCTCAACAATTATATTAATAAAGACTTGTTAGCATTTCATTACTGTTTTAATATTGTAAACACATAAAATTGCTATGCTTTTGACCGATATGTCACTGGTGTTATATTGCGTCACTGGTGTTACCGCATGGCATATTGGTTTTCTGGCATCAGAGTTGCCCAGTTTCATAGAATATGTTTTTTGTATCTACCTAACTGTTGCTGCATTCATTAGTAAGCATTTTAAGGATATGATCATTCAATTTTGAACACTCAACTTCAATTATTTCTAATGTTACAACAAAAAACACAATGGTAGAAATAGAAAAATGTCACACAATAGAACTTTACACATGCCTGTTTAAAGTAAATTATTACTAATTAAGACAATTTCTTAATATTACATTAACTTTTTCTTTATGATTATGTATGCAAATTAAATAGTCAAATTACATTCTGGGAAGCCTGAATTGTCATCTAAAATATAGGTAACACCAGTGACAAAAAAGCAGCACAAGCATTTTTGAATGTAATGTAGTAAAAATATAAAAATACATTAAGCTGTCATTTAAGTTTATTTATAATGTTAAGAGGTTGACTATTATCTGACTATAGATTTTGGTATAAAAAAAAGAATTACATTTTTAAAAAGTTGTCTGTTCAAAAAGCCACCATTTTCATAGAATGACCCAACTAATAACGTAAGGGAAGTTTAGGCTAATTAAAATGTACACTGTCATTATCATTTTAAATTATTTTGTTTAATGTTGTTTCACTTTATACTTTAATACCTGGTGCTATGCTTTATGGTATTATGTTAAAGAGCCTAACTTACTAGTTAACGTTACATGGGTAGAAGCAGATAGCCTACGTAGTAATTTACTGCCTAACAGTGTACACAATATTATTAAATATACTCACCAATAGCTTACAGACGGTTCGCAATAGAAAGATCCAGTTGTTTGTAGATCGTGAAGGGCAGCACAGTTCACGTGTTTACAGTGACATTGATTAACACTCAAATAACAAAGAATCAGATATGTATTTTGCTCAGCGGTCTCACGGAGATGTCAGATATTTACTTGATAATGCAATAACCCCCCTTAAAACCCTCACTATTCAACTAATCATTGTGTGTTGTTATCAGGTTGTTATATATGTGGTGCCCTATGTTATGCATTGCGTTCACTATGCCGGAAAAGGTATTTTGACTTACAGCCATGGAAACCAATCAAGCACTTCGTTTTCATCCTTGCCGACCAATCAAATGAATAGCATAGACAGTAACTACAAGACTTTTATTTCCTTGCGGACGCGCAAAATCCCAAATCTCACGACCTCTGTTGCCAAATTGTAATGGGATTAATGCAAACAGACCTCTGTCTGTCTTTAAAAAACAAAACAAAAAAACATTAACAACCATTAACATAATCTTTACTATATAATATAATACTATTGTATAATATAACTATACAATATAATGATACAATAAAATAATATTACTAACATATTTAAATGATTTCTAATGTCAATAATACAAATCTGAAGAAAAAAATCTGAACGTACACATCTATGAATTGTAGTCAGTTTGATCAGAACGATAAGACCTTTGTGGACAATTTTATATTTATTTAAATTATAATTATTTAACCTACAAACAAGAAACAAGAAAAGGAGTTAATGCAACATAACGATGAGCCAAAGAATGTAACTTATGCTGTATCTGTATATTCAAAATGCATTATTTTTTTTTAAAGTGCCGCAGAGAATGACGGGACATGTAACGTTAGTTTGCACATGCTGGTTAAACAAATAGTGTTTTCTGACAAGCTTCAGCGTTGTTCTTTCTGAACACCTAACTGTGTCGTCAAAATTCGCAATTACTCGTAAATACGACGATTAAGACATTACTTAACGCACTCCGTAGTTTTGTTGCACAAGACTTTTATGTCTCTACCCGCCCGCTGTTGACCGGAACTTCCGGTTCAGAAATCTGTTTGATTTCTGGCGGTTTGTTTTGAACGTCTCAAAACGCAAAATAAATGATGAGAAGTTATATTAACTTGTAACGGGGGGAAAAAACGTTTGTCCACACGATGGACGCACAAGCCAGATCTGTGTTATATCGGATAATCCGGAGAATACCAAACAGAAATATAGAAAACCTTCTGAAGAGATGGAATTGTTTATCAGCAGATCAGATGCGCGCTCTGGACTACACGAGACCCAAATGGATGATAGTGGAACATGTCATCAGTTTCTGTGAGGTGAGATAACATCCATTCAATAATAATTTATTATTTAAAATATTTTATTTCAAAATCATTAAATGGGATACTACCATTACCGTCTTTATTTTTCCATACTTGAAGAAAATAACGATTCAAGATTAAAATGTCAAAGTGACTTAATCCAAACGCAGTAATGTTAGACAGATAACGTTACAGCTTTCATAAAATCTGTCTAACGTTACAGCGTTTGGGTTTGGTCAAATGCTTTAACATAAAGGTCAGAAAGGTGTGTGTTTTCAATATCCAGCATAGTAAGTTAAGGATTTAGTACGTCAAGTGTTAAATGGTTTTCCAGCACACTTTTGAATTTGCATATCTGCATTTGAAACCTGTCATAAAAAAAAAAAAAAATGAAAGAAAGGGATAAAAGGGGTCGTGATGCATCAACACTTCGGAGTATGTTTCTAATTAAATATGGCTTGAGTTGGGACCCTATCAGAACGTACAGGTCGACTTACATCAGTGTAAATAAATGATTGTGTAAATCTCTCTCTCTCTCTCTCTCTCTCTCTCTCTCTCTCTCTCTCTCTCTCTCTCTCTCTCTCTCTCTCTCTCTCTCTGATTGATAAATTAGCTATTTATACAAGTAGTAAAAAGAAAGTCGAACAAAATTTGGGACAGAATGTAGTTGCAATGTTTTCAAACACGGTGAAAGCAAGAATATTGATTGATTTTGCTTATTACAAGCTTATGGATGATCTCATTACCTTTGAAGGTATTTGGTGTTGCAATGAGGCTTTGTGCTCTGTATCTGAAGGTGATTTGTTTTTTGCACATTTATTGTGAGTTGGGGTTGCTCTTAATATTTATGCACATTGTAATTTAAATGTATTGTGAAATGTATTTGTAATAAAAGTTTGTTCAAATTCAAATGCTCTCTCTCTATATATATATATATATTTTTTATTTTTATAGGAGAGCAGACTTGGCCTGAAGCACGTCACTAATTTGGAAATGATCTGTGAGTGAAATGGCCTATTTTAATTTTTTTCTTTAAAAATGTTTTAAAATGTAAATGTAAATAATCCTAGGCCCCATATCTGAAATTGAATTCCCCCATTAGATCGTATAGAAAACCCTGATCAAGGCATCTGGAACGCATGTCAGCTTGCTGAGGCACAAGGTAAGGGGCTTTTATGTATGCATTTCATTGTTAAATTGATTTGATTATGAAGGGATGCACAATGAGCCCAGTTTGGTACATGTTTAATATATGGTTGTTTTGACTACTTTAGATATATAAATCTGAAATAGTTCCTCTTCTTTTTCTTTACAGATGATGCAGTTTGTGTAGAGCTGACACAGTTTAAAGAGCAGTTTAAAGCACATTTGCATGGGGTCATTCGGCATGTAATTACACAACTTCATTTGGCATTCAAGCTTTCAAATCCAACTCAACTTTTTCAGTTTTACAATTCAAAATGGCATAACTCTCAGTAGTCTTATTGACTAAAATCTTTTGATTTTGCTTTTCAAGATTTCCATTAAGATGAAGAAACATGAGGACGAGGCTATATGGATTCGGATTGCCTGGGGAGACAACTTCAGCAAACCCAACCACCTTAAGCCAACTTATGTTGTGCACCACCTACACACTTCCTATGTGTTTATATCCAACCTCATGGCCAAACACAAGATCTTTCTATGTCAGGTGACTTTTGATCTATCTCTATTTTGCTTCCTTTGCGGTCTTATTTGGTGTGAGATACTGTTTTAGGATAACTTATTTTAATTTATAGTGTATAACCAGATGCAACTTGATACTTGAAAGATTTGATCATTATAATTTTCCCACCCAAAAAAGTAACATTTCAATGGTATTTACTCATTCTCCTAGGCATTAGTAATAGCCACAAAACATGGCTCTATAAAGGATGGCCTCCTGAGCACCAAGAGTCTCAATGCAATGAGGGACTTGCTTCTGAGACGTTATCAGCAGGTAACCTATCGACTGGCAGCTTGTGGGCAAATCCAGCATATCAGTCATTTTTATATGTCTTTTCTGAAAGATTGATTTAGATTTATCAGGCATTATGTGATATAATCTGAGCATTATTTGCTCAAAACTCATGTGATTATCAAATAAATACTGGGATAAAAGTTTATAGTTCGGATATAAACACTGATGTCTACGGTAGTGATAAAAAATGAGCAAATCACCTTTTGAAAGTAACTTGGTGCTTCAAAAAAGATTTGTATGAATTAGGCCTACATCGTTACATCACTAGGTGGTACCAAGTTACTTTTTTAAAAATGTATTTGTCATTGAATCATTCAAGAGATAAGTTCAAAAATTTTCATCCAGCAAAGTCTTAATGAGTCCAAATCATTAATTCACTGATTTAAAAAAAAATGTAAATGCATGCAGCAATTAACATTTGGTCAGAACCTCTAGTAAATTATATGTTATTTTTGTTAAAGTAGTCGGTCCGTTCAGAATCGTGATCTCTATTTGAAACAAAAAAATTGTGAATCTCAAATTATCGTGAATCATGCTGCTCTAACCACATGCATGCATATGAAGGGTGATAGTTTCCGATCATAAGTGGGCAGCTATGACCGCATTCACACCTGGCATAACATGTGTCTCCTATGCTATTTACATTCAGATCAAGAGACCCTCCCACTCAATATCATTGTCTGGTCGACACAACAACTATGTCACTATTGGATTTTGTTCTCAAATTGAAACGAAACATTTTGAATAGGGCTGCGCAATATATCGAATTTATCGAAATATCGCAAATGTATATATCGCAATATGCATATCGCAACAGCTTGCAATAAATGGGGTCATGAACAAAATACAAAGTTTTTTAGCTTTAATAAGTATCAGGATATATTTAATTCATACAGTGAAAACTAAGCAATGTTTTATTTTTATATTTTATGATTCAGTATCTTTTATTAAATAAACCTAATGTAGGATAACCTGAAACCCTGTGGTTTACACTGATGTTAAAATAACACTTCGTATGCTACAGTAAAACACTGATGTTCACTTTCAGAAGTTAGAAGGATGTTTTCTTGTCATAAAAAGAATGTGAAACACATGTAGGTTATATCATTTTAAATATATTTTAAAGATAATTTAAGTTTATTTTACACACTTTAAGCATTATCGTATCGCATATCGAATATCGCATTATTTAAGGAGTTATCGCATTTTTCTTCAATATCGCACAGCCCTAATTTTGAATAATATTGTTTTTGATTTTTTCAAAATAATATTGACATTTTTTACAGATTGAAGATTGATATTTCTTACATAAAGACTAAACTTATTTGATAAGTACTGATTTTTGTTGTTGTTGTTGTTGTTTTACACTGATAGGTTTTTCCAAATGCTCACTCAAGGATCCTACAAGAAAGAAACACTCTCCCATCATGTATGTACATGTTTTTATGTTTTAAATGCTCAAAAATCAGAAGAATACATATGTACAATCTCTGGCAATGTATACAGTTCTGTTGCTTATGTTATGTTTTGCCAAGGTTAAATAAATTACAGTGCCTTTTAAAAACATTTAATTGTGAATTCCAAATATTTTGCTAAATTAAAAAGTAATGTGTATATAGGGACATCCTTGCTTTATCTGACCAGAAATGGGCATCTTCTCTACTGGTCAGTAGAGATTTTTGGAGACGAGGCCACAACAAATTAAGATGTCAACAAAAATGCTAGGGAAAACATGCAGCAATTTGCAATGAGAGCTTTAGGATTCACCTTAACAGGATATTGAACGTAGGGATGCTCATATTGACCGTTTAACCGTTAACCGAAAGTAAAAATTTTGACCGGTTAATACTATCAGTTAAACGGTTTAAAAGTAAAAATATATATATATTTTTAGCTTTTTTTTGTTGTTGTTTGTTTGCTGCATGGTTAAAAAAACAGTATAGGCTATAGCCTATATCTGGTAACTCACTCACGGGGTGCGTCGGCAAGTGCAACCGCACGCGCCTAAAGACATATTTCGCTGAGCAAGCTAAATGAAGCAAGCGAAATGAAGCAAGCGAAAAGAAGTAACCTACTGTGTGGGACCATTTCGACAGAAAGGGCGTCGAAGTTACTTGCAAAATATGCTACGCGGTATAAAATAAAGCAGTAGTGCAAGTACAATGCAATATCACTTGCGAAGCAAACATCCACAAGCAAGTGAAAGGCGCTTTCCGAAGTTGGCCACTCTAGCGATACGTTATCTTTGTATTCCCGGGACATCTGTGCCATCGGAGACCCAGACTAACCCCACATCATTTAGACATGTTACTTTTTTAAAAATAAGAACTAGACAAGCTGTGGATTGAGGTAGGCCTGCTATTTTTATTTGATGATAAAACGTAGTCTGATGGGGGGGAAAAAACTGTTTGTTTTTTTTGTTTTTTTTAAAGCTTCAACCTGATTCAGTGTTTTCTTCTTGTCATCTTAATTTGTTAATTATTTAAGTTTAAAAAATATATTTTTAATGTAGGCCTATATTATTTAATTCTGTTTTTCTCTGTTGTCACTGTCAGAAATGCTGCAGGTGTGTGATCATCTGATGTGAATCCAGGTTCTGTTGTTGATCTGTTCTGCATGCTGCTGTTTGCTCGTTAAAATAAACCCGTGCTCATTTCTTTGTATTTTTAACGGGTCACAGACACTCGTTAATTTTATTTTTATTTAATGACAATTCCATATTAGAATCTTATCAGTTAACGGTTAATAATCGGATAATGAGAGGCGGTTGTTGGTCAGGAAAATTAACTGAAATGAGCATCCCTAGAACCAAGAGCACCAAAAGCACTAGTTTTGATGATCCATATTAAACTTCATGGAGCTTCAGAAGTTAAGAACTGATGTAAATTACATTAGTGAGATGTACAACAGCGAGACCATACAATCAATCCATAGCTAAATGTATTCAGTCTCTGTTTTGTACGTAGCCCCTAAAGTTTTTTTTTTGTTTTTTTTTTATCTTTTGCATTCCCTCGCAAAACTTTTGCGTTCCCACGCAAAAACGGTTGTGAGTTCGGACAGACACTTCCTGTTTAATGTCCCGCTGGCAGTGTTTCAGACAGCTCCGTATGTTAACTATGGAGCGTTTCATAGTGTTTGAACTTGGACTCAAATATCAGTTCAGTAAAGTTAACAATATATTCACAGATTCGAACTTCCCGGATCAATAACTCGTGAGCTAAATGTTGTTAAAACACAAATTACACCTATTTACAATCATAGTAACGTAGACAACGAGCTACAACCTCAAAACGAGCTTTATAATATAAATTGATCTCTATGAGCAGGCGGCTTAGAGACAAGTCCGAAGCGACCGTCTGCAAAGTGCAATATAGCCCAAAAAACGTGACTACAAAAATAGTCATTAACTTTTATGTTATACAATGTAGTCACCATTGTACAATTTGTCACCAAATTCAGTTTACACATCAATGGTCTCCCACTGGTAATACTACAACACTTAGTTTGGCAAGTACCGGTAATAGCACATGAAAAATAAGTAGGCTTATTCTTTACACAAATGGTATTGGTAGTGGTACGCAGCTAATTTAACATATTAGTTACTTACCACCATGGCTTTTGCATGATAATTGCTTACTGAATTTGATGGCATTACACTGTATAACGGTGAAGTTATTGATTTTGTTTTATTATAAATAATCATAAAAAGGATGCCTTTTTATCAAACTAACTGTTGGAATATAACCAGCCGGAGATCAGTGATGTGTGAGCTGAATTTGGTGACTGTACAGTGTGTCACAGTGAAGTTATTGAATATTTTTCATAACATAAATTGTGCAAAAGGGTTTTGTACTTTGCAGACAGTCCCTTTTTCGGACTTGTCTTTCAACCGCCTCGCCTGCTTAGAGACACATTCATGTTGTAAAGCTCGTTTTGAGGAATCGGGTTGTAGCTCGTTGTTTACGTTACTATGATTGTAAATAGGTGTAATTTGTGTTTTAACAACGTTTAGCCCACGAATATTGATCTGAGAAGTTCTGTGAATATAATGCCAACTTTACTGAACTCCTTGAAGCACTATGAGTGCATTTCTTTATGTTTGAGTCCAAGTTCAAACACTATGAAACGCTCCATTGTTAACATACGGAGCTGTCTGAAACGCTGCCAGCGACATTAAACAGGAAGTGTTTGTCCGAGCTCACAACAGTTTTTCCGTGAGAACACAAAGTTTTGCGAAGGAACGCAAACTTTCTCGGGGGAACGCAAAAGATTTTTTTTTATTATTTTTTTTATTCTCCCATCCCAAATTTTTTTCCACCACCTACTACTTAAGTAGTGTTCTTAAAGGATTAGTTCACTTTTTAAAAAACTTTTGCTGATAATTTACTCACCCCCATGTCATCCAAGATGTCCATGTCTTTCTTTCTTTATTCGAAAAGAAATTAAGGTTTTTGACGAAAACATTTCTCCATATAATCGACGTCAATGGGCCCCAAACGGTTCAAGGTCCAAATGACAGTTTCAGTGCAGCTTTAAACGATACCAGACAATGAATAAGGGTTTTATCTAGCGAAACGTTCGGTCATTTAAAAAATAAATTAAAAAGTTTAAGTTTTATAAGCACAAACGCTCGCCTTGCTCTGTTCTGTGATGCGCGTTCGTGACGTCACGTAATACGCAATTACTTTGAAAAGGTCACGCTTCTATGAAAAGTAAAAAATTTCTGTCCTGACGAAAATTAGCTTTTAGGCTTTTTAATATTACAACACCCAGGATATGCACACGAAATGGGCATTTTAAATGATAAACTGACACAAAGACATTTGATTATGTATATATGGTCCTTGCGTATTACGTGGCGTCATGAACACGCATCACAGAACAGAGCAATGCGAGCATTTGTGCTTATAAAACTTTAACTTTTTTATTTATTTTTTAAATGACCGAACGTTTCGCTAGATAAGACCCTTATTCATCGTCTGGTATTGTTTAAAGCCCTTTGAAGCGGCACTGAAACTGTCATTTGGACCTTGAACCGTTTGGGGCCCATTGAAGTCCATTATATGGAGAAATGTTTTCATCAAAAACCTTAATTTCTTTTCGACTGAAGTAAGAAAGACATGGACATCTTAGATGACATGAGGGTGAGTAAATTATCAGCAAAAGTTTTTTTTAAAGTGAACTAATCCTTTAATGTTGAATAGCAAACATTTTAATTTGAATTCATTACAGTTCTATGCTATGCTGTTGTAAAATATGTACAGTGGGTGAATAGTAGGCTTACTTGCCCACCGCGGCACAGCCCCTCACCATCGTTTAGATTTTTTTAAAGTAATAAAAATAATTTATTTCAGTTAAAAACTGAAAAATGTTCTCACCGTCACATCCCTAGTTAATAAGCATGAAATATCCTTTAACTTAATTATAAATAATCTATATGTTGGTTTTTTGCTGGTCTTTTTACAGTCCCCTGTATTGGAAAGGAACACAGGGACCATGAAGAGATAAGACATCAGATGGCCTGTGAGGCGTTTGGACACGGCGCTATGCCAAAGCTAGAAACAGCTGTGTATAGAGTGAGTGTGTAAACCTCTGATCTCACATAACTGCCTTTAGATTGACAGGGTTCGTACGGGTGCTTCAAATCCTTGAAAATGCTTGAATTTTGATGTTGTGTTTTGAAAAGTGCTTAAATTTTTGATAAAATGCTTGAAATTGTAATGATTTTTTTCACAACAAATACCTATCTGACTGAATAGTTTGTTTATTAAATGGAGAAATAAATAATTTGCTGAGGACAGAGCACGATTGTTCCCCGCGCCCCCCACAGCGTTGGTCTGGTTTCACACTCAACTTGATTCTATCGAACCCTGGTGCGTTTACGTGCATCTTACGTCATCGCAAACGTGCACGGCACATGATAGAAAACAGAACGCGGGTCATTATATTGTGTTTTTTATTAATTTGGTGCTATTATGCGCAGCTGAGTGAACAACACAGGTTAACTGTGTCGCATTTGGCTTTCTGCTGATTGCAAATGTGGCAGGAGACCGTGAATTTCCATTAATTTGTTCCATTAACGCGTGAATACACTATGTATACTGTAATTGGCTTCATCACTGTCTCCTCTCCACCAGTAAGCTGGTGTGTGGTGGGCGTTCTGGTGCAATATGGCTGCCGTCGCATCATCCAGGTGGATGCTGCACATTGGTGGTGGTTGAGGAGATTCCCCCCTTCTATGTAAAGCGCTTTGAGTGTCCAGAAAGGCGCTATATAAATGTAATGAATTATTAATTATTATTATTATTATTATGTGCGAATACACTGCAGAATCACTCTCGCTGGTATCCAAGGTAAATCATCAACACTCATCCCTTACAAGTGTTTTATTTAACTAAATACATGATAATCAGCTTAAACGAATGCGCAGGTTACTTTGCTTCCTTGAACAAGTGCGCACCCGAGTCCGTGGTGCTTTCACATTAACACGAACCGCGGCACGGTTCGAGTGCAACCGAACTCAGACCACCTCCAGGTAGTCTCGGGTTCGGTACCCCAGTGCGCCCCCGGGTCCACATGACAGCGTTCACATTAGCGATTTTTCATGCGAACCGTGCCCCGTTCCGAACTAAACTGTGTGAAAGCACCCTAGACTTTTCAAGTAAGCCAACTGAAGTAGCCTACTGTAGATGTTAGCGCCTATTTGTTTACGCTAGTAACTGCTAGCTAGGAATTTGCAGGCTAAGTGACTGAGGGTGCTTTCACACTGGCAGTTTAAGTCAAGTCAAGTCAACTTCATTTATATAGCGCTTTTAACAGTATGGATTGTTTCAAAGCAGCTTTACAGTGATAATAGAAATTAGTGTAACAGTGAAGTTGCGAAGATCATTAGACATTAGCTTAGGGGCCACTAACACGACACCGTTCTAACAGTTTAGTTCGATAACTAACGTTAGCCCAGTGCGTGACAACAATCGTTGATTGCTGAACAGAAATCGTGTCAGATGGAGTGTCATACAAGTAGCCTACTGTAAGGTTGAGGATGGCCTTATGCAATATTTACACTACTCTATTCCAGTAGATAACTGTATATGTCTTGGCAATGAAATAAAAAACTAATTATTTCAATTAATATAGGCTATTTATCAGGCAGGTGCCTGTGCACTGTCAGAGTCTTCTGGGTTAAAATGGAATTACAGGTTGTTGTTGCACTGTCTCAGATTTTGTTCAAACCTATTCTATATCAAGAATGTGTCCCAAAACCAAGGCCTATAAAATATTTATGTTCAAATCCTATGTCTTCATATTTTCAGCCCTTGAAATTACTTCAGTTTTACAGCCTGAAAATCACATTATCTGGGAGGCAATATTTGGACATTAATAAAATGAAAAGTATTATTCATGGGCAGCCCAAACTTTGTAGAGTGGAAGACAAACATGTCAATATGACTGAACCATTACAAGTTTGTACGGCATGCTCTAGATTTGGAAAAAAGAATGAAAAGACTGACATTAAGGGTAGCATAAACTTAGAGCAAAATCTAAGAGGGTGCAGCAACTGTTTTCCTGGATTGTGTCTGATTTGACACAGAATGACCCAGCTGCATGTCATTTGGCTCAAATCCTCCCACTCAGTGCTACTAGACAGTGATACACTTTGAAAAATAAAACCTGTTTTAATTAAATATCTGATTCTTCTGCTATTACGAAACACAATTTTGGCACAATTTTAATATGACTGTTGGTATGTAATTTACGGTGGTGTAATGTGCTGGAAAAAGCTTTAAAATGGACCTTGAAAGTGCTTGAAAAGTGCTTAAATTTGACCTTGGGAAATGTGTACGAACCCTGGTTTGAATATCAGTTGTTTGTATCATATAATTATTACATATATTTCATTTGAATTAAAGGTGCAGTAAGCGATTTTTTTGAGAAAGGGTGTTGATATTTGAAATCACCAAAACACACACACCCCTATCTTCATAGCTCCGCCCCCCAAATTCACACAAACATGCTATGCAATACAGGCACCTCCCCTCTAATAAGTGTATACACCCCTAACTGCTGATTGGCTACAAGTGTGTTTTGGTGCTCAGTCCGATCCACTTTCAACAGCGTTTTTCAGAAATCGCTTACGGCACCTTTATCCACATGTACACCTAAACATGCTTTTTGACATTTATAAATGTGCTTTAGTACATGAATCCACTGTTTTCTTTCAGCTTGAGACAAGGTACAAAGGAAATAGCAACTACACCCTCAGTGACAAAGAGGAGTTCTTCAGAGGGGTGGTCAGGTTCTCAAGCAGCAGTCTGTTAGAGTCCTTACGCCACTGTGTTGCTTCAGGTGAGGAATCAAAACCCTTTCCTTTGAAGTCAAAATCAACTCTCTTGTATAAAACAGAGGACAGGCAGAATATAACCATAAAACTCATTTGATAGTGGTTTCGCGCTGTTACTTGAAAATTGTCCATCACCAAGGTGTAGTTACAAGCATTGTCTGGCATTGCCCATGCTTCTCAGTCATACACAAACTTTAGAACCTAGTTCCTTGTTTTCTCCTTCACTGCAGTCAATATAGTATTTATTTCATATTTCTTTCGGCAGGCATGGCTGAAGGTCCAGTCACTCCGCTGTTGTCTGCCATCACTCAGAGAGGAAGGAATTATTTTGTTATCACAGACAAAGGCCCTGGTGTTTCCAGCCAAGCATCAGCACAGAGAGCCTGATGACAACTGACGTTGCTGAGGGAAATCAGTTCAACTAGGATGTTCAGGACATGAGAATATATTGTGCATTAGAGAAGACATTTGTGTAGTCTTGGCATCATTCAGTATTGTCCCCAAGGCTGATTCAGCAGGGAGATTTTTTTTTTTTTTTTTTTTTTTAAACAATTAACCTATATATATAACCCATATATAGCAAATAAAGCATGTATTATTTTTAGTGTCATTTTAGCATGGTTTTAAATAAAATGTATTAAAAAATTATTTTGTAATAGCAGTTATTCAATACCTATCTGAATTTAGTCCTTTTCAAGCTGTGCACAAAAAAAATTGCACAAAAAAGTTATTGAAATTGGTACAAAATCAGACTTTAACCTACTTTCATGCACATGCAGTTATCTCATCATACCTAATGTCAGTATATTACTTCTATCAGAAAATGATCCCATCTCAGTCAGTCCATATAATGCAAGTGGATATTGTAACTCAAAAGTTGACCACTAAAAGCAGATGGTAAGCCATACAACTAGTGGATGAATCAATGTCTTCTGAAGCGACACAATCTGTGTGTGATGAAAATAATATTTTAAGCTTCTGTAACTATAAACCTTTTTTTTTCTGGCCAACTTTCATAAGCACGTTCATGAGTTCAAGCTTGACATAAACGTCAACAAGTTGTCAAGCTTGCACATGACATGGTGGTCCTCTCTGCTTCCCTTCTCGTATGATCTTTGCGACATGGTAATGAAATCCTTCGCGACGCTCTTATGAATGTGAAAATGACATGCTGGAAGCATTTTTTTTATTATTATTTAAAACAGTATTGTTCTTACACTTACCTATTGTTTCACTTCAGAAGACATTGATTAATCTACTTAGGCTTTGTGTGGTTGATAAAGCATCAACTTTTGAGTTACTATCCACTTAAATTGTATGACTCACAGGGGTGGATTACTTTTCCAAAAAATGTTGTTCATCTGAATAAAGTCTTATACATCTGGGATGGCATGATGGGTGAATAAATTAGATAATTTTTTTTTTTTTTTTGTTAGGAGTATCCCAGAATGAACTACTCAATGGAGGAATGCTAGAAATGCTATTAAATCAAGGAATAAATGATCAACTTAATTCAAACAAAACAACTGTTTGATAGCTGTTTAAACAATAGTCCTTTAAGCTTTGATTCATAAAATGTAATTAAATATAATTATAAATTAATAAATCACAGTACAGATGGGAAAGTATAAAGTCTGGTTTGATAGCGAGTTCCACAGAGTAACAATGCGGGTTAAAAAATGATTTATTTTAGAATTTTAACACTGGTTAAAGATGACACCAGAATCAAATAGGATTGCTGCTTCTTTCGAATTTAAATTATGTGCACTCAGGACTCCCACGTAATGGATAGACGTTGGCTATTCCATCGACTGCTGGACAGTGGCTCTCTAGGACCGAAGTTACCCATCCCTGGCCTAACCCAAACCCTATCCATACCAGAAACATTTTTTAATAAAAACATGTTTTGGCTGATTTAGAAGCCTTTTTATTTGTAAGGATAAAACATTTGTAAATTTTATTTGGGTGTAGCTATGGCATAATGATGTTATATAATCGAATAACTATGAATCTAATAAAGTAAAGAAACGTATTATGCATCAAAGAAATAAGTGAAATATTATTTATTAACTAGCATCAGCTAAAACATCTAATGTAGAGGTTTTCAACCCAGCTTCTGGAGACCCACTGTCCTGCAGAGTTAACTCCAATCCTAAATAAACACCTGAATGCAGTTGTGTTGAAGAAGTTTGGAAATAAACTGCAGGAGATTGAGGAGTTTCCCTAGTGTCAGCTACTGATGCAGTGCTGAGTGAACCAATCAAAAGGAAACTGAGAAATGGTGTTCACAGGTTCATAACCATGTTCATCTATTGGATGTCACAAATGTGATTAATTTATTTATTTTTCAAATAATGGCACAAATGTTTTCTAACTTGTGAATCAGTAATCACATAATGGTAAATTCACTTTTGTTGCATTGAGTTTCTACATTCTACATTTTTAATATACTGGTAGTCTTTTTTATTATTTGTTTTTGATTGTTCATTAGAGTAAATACTCTACTTGTCAACTTAGACTGCAATTACTTAGAGGTGAAACAATTTTGAATCATTTGACATTTTAGCGATATTGTACCTCTATACTGTACAGTTTGGAATGTTCATAACTCTTTAAATCCAGCTGCAAATCTCTAACATTGAGCAACAATGACAGCAGAATAAACGGTCAGTTTTCACACAGTAGACTTCTATGGATTTAATCTTTGACGTGCTTCGTCAGCAGCTGGTGATTTGTGCAAGGCCTTCTTCTGTTCATGGATTCATTTGATCTGTCTTTGCTTTATGAAGTAAGAGATGGTTTCGTTGTCTAGCACTGGTAGATCTGTGATTGTGGGGTGGACTTTTGGGTTAAAGCTGGAAGTGAATGTGAGTTCTGAGGAAACAAAAAAAAAGCCATTATATACATTGCGTCCAGTGTGCGGGTGGTGTTGGTGGAGTGGTAGCCTCGGCGGAGGGTGGAGATACATTTAGTGAGTATGTCTAACGTTATTGGTTGTCTGGCATCAAGGCGAATAATTTTGTTTTTTTGGATGTCTTTGATGAGCATGGATGTCTGAGGATTGGCTATCTCTGAGGATGGCAAACCAAAAATGAGTTTGTGATAAAATTGGATTCCGTTTAGATAACCTTTGATGGAGCTGGCTTGGAAGTTCTTGATGCTGTTGAGATAAGATATGAATGAAGTGATGGTGAGCAGAGAAAAATCGGGAAAAGGATGTGGAGTGGAAAGACTTAAAACACTTCCATGCGGTTAGGTAGGATTGGAGAGTTCTGGGTGAAAAGGCTTGAAGAATAGAATTAAGCAGAGCCGGAGAGTAACGGAGTACATTTACTTGAGTACAGTACTTAAGTACAATTTTGAAGGATCTGTACTTTACTCGAGTACTTGATGAAAAAACAGAGAAACTCACATGTACACACAATTGTTAGCTGAATTTTCTTTTCTGATATTACACATTAATGTAAGCTGAGCATTTGCTTTGATGTTCTTGAGTATGCGGTGTGTTTAACACAGTCAAGTTCAAATGTGGGTGCAAAAAATCCATTAAAACTCTAGCAGAGGTTTGTCAGAGCGTTGCCATTGTGCTATTGCCTTGAATTGCCTTTATTTGCCTTTATTTAATGTTAAATCAAGCAACATGGTAAAAAGATGAAAATGACTTGATTTTACTTTCAATTCCTTTTACATTCTCCAAGGTATTAACATTTTTCATAACTCCAGGACGTTTCTGTACATAAATGTAAGCACTGTGGCAGTAGTAATGCAATATTTAGAAAATGTCAGTGTTTCCCCTAGAATTTTTTCCAGCAGCGGTGCTGTTACGTGCCGGAGGTTGTTACCAAGCCGCGTGCAGAGGGGTCCGGGGGGGATGCACCTCCGGAAGATTTTTTACTTTTTTTAATTACCCCTTAAACCATGACTTCTGTTCAAGTTTTGTGGATAGAAATGGGCATTTTAAGACATACAAATATGACATACCATCAACAGATTCAAGGCCTGATTGTTTGTTTTAAACCCAAATAAGTTTCTTTCTTCTGTTGAAAATAAAAGTTATTTGGAAGAATCTGGGTAACCAAACAGTTGATGTACCCCAGTGACTTCCATAGTATATATTTTTTCTACTATGGAAGTCAATGGGGAGAAGCAACTATTTGGTTAGCCACATTCTTCAGAATATCTTCTTTTGTGTTCAGCTCAAGAAAGAAATTAATACAGGTTTGGAACAACTTTAGAGTGAGTAAGTAATGACAGAATTTTTATTTTTGGGTGAACTATCCCTTTAAAGGTGCTCTAAGCGATCTCGCACGTTTTTTAGGCCAAAACATTTTGTTTTCACATACCGCAAACATCTCCTCACTATCTGCTAGCTGCCTGTCCCCTGAACACACTGTAAAAAAACGCGGTCTCTGCAGAGAGCCCAAGCTCCACAAACAGCAGCAAAAACAAACTGAGCAATAAACAGAGCAACCCGCAGCATGAAACATAACAAACTGTTCCAGCCAATAACCGACAAGAATGATGTGGGGTGAGGTTTGGGGGGTTATTGCGTGGATGAGGAGGAGGGAGGGTCTAGCTAGCGTCCATTTTGTTTGATAATAATTCAAACATCAACAAGAGGTTACGCCAACGGAGATCGCTTAGAGCACCTTTAAGGACAAGCGGCAGCGTGTTTGCTATTATATGGGTACTGTCTCTTTAAGACACGTCTAATAATACACACGCTTTTAACAAGCAGATTTTCTCTACATTTCCTGTTTTCTTTCACTTTAGACATACCCAACTTTGTTTATGTAAACCTTGTGTGTATATGCCAGTATTAGCGCAATAAGACTCGAAAGATAACTTACCCAGTAACCAGGCGCTGTTTGACAGGCTTTTAGTGCATGTGCGCGTCGTGTGTTTGCGCTCAGAAAAGCGCGTGAATGACATGTTTAACCGGGAAGGCTTTAAATCACATGCAAATAATTAACTTTTGTGAACTGCATGTGTCCAGTTCCTCTGCGTTAACATTTGATGTGAATAGACGTCGCAACGGTCGCGTACAGTATGTTGAGACGGAGGCGTCTACTTTTAGTGTTGTGCTTTTACAGTGTGTAAGTGAATGTCGTAATATTACTGATCATGTGAAGATTTTGCTGTGGCGCTGAAAATCCAGCGGCGGCGCTGCGCCGCTACTGAATACATTGTAGGGGAAACACTGAATGTACTCTTGTACTCTTGATACTCAAGTACTTTTAAAAACAAGTTCTTCAGTACTTTTACTTAAGTAGACATCTGACTGTTGTACTTTTACTTATACTTGAGTAAAATTTAGCAAAGGGTATCTGTACTTTTCCTCAAGTAATGAAGCTGTGTACTCTGTCCGCCTCTGGAATTAAGAGAGGCGTCGAGGAGTGGTTTCAATGGGTGGTTTGTGGGAATATCAGCTCTGAATAGTGAGGTACTGGGGTTGGGAATGGGTCCGCGTCTGGTGCCAGCAGCCTGAAAGCAAAAGAGAGAGAGAATAAGCTATTTGATTTTTGGACCCAGGAACATGTTTTGCAGTTATGATGAATTGATCGCAAGCTTAAATCCAAATGAGGCGTCTTAGGAGAGGCATTAGTGCGGGGGAATTTGAACGGCCTTTGTTAATGCAATGCACGGTTGCTTCGTTGTTACAGTGCACAAAGATGCTGTTAGTGGACCATTCTTTACCCCACAGGAAAGCTACTACCACTAGAGAATATAACTCGAACAGCGCTGAGGATGTTAGTGACTGCGATGAGTCTAACAGCTGGGCGGGCCATGTAGACGCGAACCAACGGCCTTAGTAGAACCTCCCCAAAACCGATGGAAAGAGCTGCGTCAGTAAACAGTTGAATGTCCACGAGGAGAGAAATCAGAATACTGTAGAAAAAGGACAGACCGTTCCATTGTTTAAGGAAGGTTATCCATAAACTGAGCTCGTTGCAACATGAACTAGATAGGAAGATTTGGTCCTCTAGCGCGCGAACTAAAGGCGCGAGGAAGAGGGATAATGCACATAGCAAAGTTTAAGTGGCCGAGCAGAGATAGTAGCTCGCGTTTAGAACAATTTGGATTTTCTTGGAGGGTGGATGCGACCAGAATAATCATGTTTTCCTTGGGCAGTGAGGCCTGGAAGTTAACTGTGTCCAATTTAATGCCCAGAAATTCGATGGACGTGGCTGGACCCATTATTTTGTCCTGAGCTCAGCGAAGACTTTTTGGACTGAGAAGATGCGTGGCTGGGATGGAGACGGGCAGTGAGATGATTAGGAAATCACAACAGGTGGATTAAGTAGGGAATTGAGTAGTTATTTGAAGGAATCCAACAAATGGCTTCTGATAGCATGTCGAAAATCTTGGGGCTGCTTTTGCCAAAAGCCAAAAGTTTAACGGACAGCAAAGTAAAACATTTCTTGCCAGCGTACACCGAACAAATGCCATGAATCTGGGTGGATGGGCATCACTTTAAATGCAGAAGTGATGTCGACTGTAGCGAGCTAAGCGCCGTAACCCGTGTCTTTAATCAAGGTTATACCTTGGTCAATGGTGTGGTAATGAAGAGAAAATTGTTCGAGCGAGATAAGGCTGTTTATGCTTGGAAACTGGGAATTGTGCGGGGCTGAGAGGTCGATTATTAAGTGTTTTTTGCCTGAAAATTTCCTAGTAGCCACTCCAATGGGGCTAATGTGGAAACATTCGAAAGAAGGAATGTTAACAGGACCAATCATAAAGCCTGTTTCGATTTATTTTTTAATCAGAGTGTCGACTGTGTCAGGTTTGGCGAGAGCGGACTGGATATTGTCACATATGATACTTTGAGTGGGGAGGCTTTCAACGCCGAGTTTGAAGCCGTTCTCGAGAGCAGACAGTAAATAGTCAGTGAAGTTAGTGTTAGGGTGGTGAGACAATTCAGTAGACAGACAAGAAATATTCACAGGAGTCGACAGGTAATTTTTTAAATCTTTATTTACAGACCTTTTTACAGGGCATATAGTGCGGGCATAAGCGCCGCCACAATAGCTGCAAATGTGTAAATAACGGCAGCGTTGCCATGAGCAACCTCCTTAGTTGAAGTTATTGCAAACTTGACTGTTGGATGAGAAGGTGGTGTTTCTTCTTTTGGAATCTATCTGAGATGCTGAGTCGAAATTTATGTTTGCTGGCCGCAGGACGTAACTGGTTGATTTTCCAGCTGGTGAATCTGGGCAGGGAGGATTTGAAGGGTTAATAAAGGGATATGCTGTGGTGGAGTGAGAAACGGATCTGCAAACAGCGCAGGATATGTTACGGCAGCCTAGGAACACTCTATTGTGTAGTTCTGTGTAAGGGCACTGATTCCACTGGGCTACGTGGACGGCGTATTTTGCTGAGAACAATTTGTGATATGTGTAACGGGATTAGCTGATTGACAGCAAATATTGGCCTATCAGCAGGGGGTATTTTCCATATAAAGGCTGATTGGTTGTCACCCGGGATGTGTCACGTCCGTTTTCCCCGTCTGTTGCTCGTGTCTGTGTCCTGTAGGTAAGCGCTATGTTGTTATGGGTGATGATTTCTGGGAATTGTTGTGGTGTGCATAACGTGGAATCGTCTCTGTTAACAGTGCAGTTTAATGGGTTGCTGCTGTTTCCCATTCGCGCTGTATGTTGGATGTGCTGATTGTTCGCCTTGCAGGTATGTTTATTGTTAAGCACTCGCTATATAGTGGTTATGGCCATGTGGGGTTAACACTCTTCTCACGTATTAATTAGGCGTGATTCCCTGTATCCCATTTTGCTGTCGATGGGTAGGCCTGTCTGTGACCAAGTAAGATCTGATGTGATATCCTGAGGGTAAGTGTTCAAACGCAACCATGATTGGGATTGGGATAGTATGATGACTGGTAACATTTTCTTCTGTGTTTTAGGATCCTCCTTCTCGTTCGTATTCTTCTCTCACTCTTTGCCGTGATTCGTGAGTTGCTGCTCACGCTGTTAAAGCGCTGCGGTTGGTACAGCCGCGCTGACGCGATCCTCATTATAACAAGGGGATTTCTCTCGCTCTCTGCCGTGATTCTGAGTTGCTGCTCACGCTGTTAGCGTTGCGGTTGGTACAGCCGCGCTGACGCGATCCTCATTATAACAGGGGATTTCTCTCGTTCTCTGCCGTGATTCGTGAGTGCTGTTAAAGCGCTGCGTTTGACACAGCCGCGCTGACGCGATCATCACTACAAGGGGACTGCTCATTTGATTTCTCATTGTGACGTTTTTAGTGTCCTGCTTCATATTGTCTTCTGTTTTTGTTCCTTTGATTTAACTCCTTTTCTTTCTTGGATTTATTGTAAGACCAACGAAGTGGTTATTGTAATGCACGTGATTTGAGATCCATGTAACGTCATCTCATTTGTACTCATCTACTGAGTTGAAATTGCTTTGTAACAATCTCAAGACCAACTGATCCTTTTAGGTTATCGTTTTTCCTTTTTATTATTTTTGCTTTATTGGTAATGTTTTTATTACCATTTCTATGTTCATTTGTATAGTTTCTTCTTGTTATTTTTCTACTGCAGGAGCTGGGGTCCCACGGCCGGAGTGCTCCTCTTCCTCGTGGTGGTGGTTCTTCTTTATCGTGTGCAGTGTACACTTTGAGTGTGATAGGTGATTAGACTGCACGGGTGTGTGTGCGCGTGAACGTGTGCCTTGTAAAACCGAACTCCACAGTGATTCCTCGTCGTTGGGAGCCTCAGCCCTGCTGTCATTTGGTATTTTGCTTTACAGATATCATTACTATATTAGTTTGTGTGTTTCTTTGATCTGAAGTGGGGTTGTCAGTGTTTGTTCATTTTTAATAATTTTGTATTAATAAAAGATTGTATTTTGTACTATACTCACGTCTCTCTTGTCTACCTTTACGAGGGAACCGAACCTGTGTGCTTGACTCAGTATTTTGAGTATTTTCCCTGGGGTAGCTCCCAGGGTGGCGTAGTCGGATCTCTTTATTAATAAATCACTTGAGCTTGTCTCAATACTGCAACCACCCGCCACATTCGTATAGAAGTGGGTTCCTTCTGTGAGTTATGCGGAAGTGCGGCGCAAATTATTTCGCTATACCGGCTGAAAGCAATAGTAAATTCAGAAAACGAAAGAATGCGGGATGAATTATGAACTGGATTTTTGAGGGTGACTGCAAAATCGGCGCAGTCGATTTGGCGATTTGATACAGGGAGGGAGTAAAGATAGAAGGGAAGATAAATCGATGTCCGCACCTGTGAGGATCTGTGCTCTGATGTTGCTGGCAACAGGGGGCGGTTCCATAGCTGTAGCGTTCGGCGGGATGGGCATCGGCGTTGCGGAAAACAAAGTGAAAGGTGAACGATTTTGGGAAAATATGTTAGGAGGGAAAAGCTGCCTGGAGTGAAACGTATAGGTTGTACAGTTGTGCTTTATTCAATCTAAAGCACTTACCATCTCGTGCGGATCCTGCAAGGAGACGAATGGAAGACGGCCTTCAACACGCCCACGGGACACTATGAATATCTGGTGATGCCGTTCGGGCTCACCAATGCCCCCGCAGTATTCCAAGCCCTGATTAATGATGTTCTCCGGGACATGCTTAATCTGTTTGTCTTCGTGTACCTGGACGATATCCTCATCTTCTCGAGGTCACTGAAGGAGCATGAGGGGCATGTTAGCAGGGTTCTGCAGAGTCTCCTTGACAATCATCTCATTTTATGTTTCCCAGACTGTTTATCTGGTTTATTGTCACTCCTGGCCACCTGGGGATGGACCCCAAGAAAGTCAAAGCGGTCCACAACTGGCCCACACCTGCCACAGTCAAGGAGGTTCAATGTTTCATTGGCTTTTCTAACTTCTATAGGAAGTTCATTAAGAATTTCAGCTCTGTGGTAGCCCCCTTGACGGCGCTTACCAAGGGAGGAGGGACCAAGATTCACTGGGGTCCGGAGGCAGCAGGGGCCTTCGAGGAACTCAAGCACCGCTTCACTTCATCTCCGATTCTGGTGATCCCTGACCCAGAAAGACCTTTCGTGGTGGAGGTGGACGCCTCAGAGGTGGGGGTGGGAGCCATCCTGTCACAGAGGGGTGAGGATGGAAAATTACACCCTTGTGCCTTCATGTGTCGCGGCCTGTCTGAGGCCGAGTACAACTACCACGTGGGGGATCGAGAGTTGCTTGCGGTAAAACTGGCCTTGGAGGAGTGGCGCCATCGGCTTGAGGGGGCTCAGTATCCTTTCCAGGTTCTCACAGACCACAAGAACCTGGAATATCTCCAGCAGGCAAAGCGGTTGAACAGGCTCCAGATAGCAGCTCAGGTCAGGGAGAGGTGAAGCAGCAGCAGGATGACGGAGAGAAGAGGAAGGTAGCATGGGCAGGAAGAAGTAGTGATGGTAAATTACACCAGACCATCTTATGAGAATATGTTTATGTCACGGGGTGACGAAAAGGAAGCGGAACTAAGTTCCCGCGGGAATTATGTTCCGGCCGGACCGGTGTTACGGTAACACCGGCCCACTTCCGGGTTGCGCGTTATGTCACCATTAACAACGCTAATGACGGATTGACATCTGGTGCGGAGGATTAAACGCCGGGATCTGCGCGAGGATTATGAAGGCGGAGGGACCATATAAAAAGGAAGTTCAGAGACCAGGAAGTTGGTGATTCTCACGGGGTGATTCCCACGGGTTGTTCGTTCTCCCGGTCGTCCTTCCTGGTTGTCCTCTCCTTTGACTGTGTTCCCCTGAGAGAAGTGGATCCCTTTTGACGTTTGGGCTGGCGTGCGAAGGTATCTGAGGATTATTGTGGGGTTTGGCCGTTCGGCTGTGCGGCAGATATAACAGCGATCGAGTGGAGATACTGAGGACGGAAAGAGAGTGAGTTACGAGGACCAAGTGCAGACCAAGCCGCGCCATTATCATCTGAGAGAAGATAAGTAATATGATCGTGGAATTTGATTGAATGCATGTACCTGCACTGAGATTGATATAACGTTGTGAAGTGGATTGATCACGAGGGTTGTGTCACCGGAGAGTGTATGGATTAAGGGATCCGTTGAACTCTCGTCTTCTCCTCCGAGTGTGGGCAAGGAAACGCTTGGTCCCCGGGTCAGTGAGGAGGTATTCTCGCTCTTTCGCTATTGGGTGGGACTCGATCCAGCCTGTCAGTGGAAGGAGCGATCGTTGGGTGAGTGCTGGCTCTATTTTCACTACGAGTGGATATGCAGTGTCTGAAGTGGTGTGTTTACACAAGAAATTGCTTGAAGTGAAGTTACAGGGTGTGGGGAATATATACAGAGTTAATGCCGTATGCTCACCATTTCGAAAGCCCACCACTGTCACCGTAACAAAAACAACCCAGGCATTCAGTGTGAAGATTCTCCTTACCTGCTGGACGATTGTGTGTACATGTGTTAACTTACCCTGCTGTACAGATTGAAGGATCCTCCTAGACAAGCGCTGTATGTGATGTCGCTGTGAAGAGAGGTGGACACCAGAGTTATTCCTTGTTTCGTCTGGACCGAAGCACCTTCCAGCCGTAAGCCCTCACTCGTTCTAAGAACATATACCTGTTGTTGAACTACTTACTCTGCTGTGCAGATTGAAGGATCCTCCTGGCCAAGCGCCGTATGTGATGCCGCTGTGAAGAGAGGTGGACACCATAGTTATTCCTTTCCTCGTCTGGACCGAAGCATCTTCCAGCCGTAAGCCCCCTCACTCGTTCTAAGAACATATACCTGTTGTTGAACTACTTACTCTGCTGTGCAGATTGAAGGATCCTCCTAGACAAGCGCCGTATGTGATGCCGCTGTGAAGAGAGGTGGACACCATAGTTATTCCTTTCCTCGTCTGGACCGAAGCATCTTCCAGCCGTAAGCCCCATCACTCATTCCAAGAACATATACCTGTTGTTGAACTACTTACTCTGCTGTGCAGATTGAAGGATCCTCCTGGCCAAGCGCCGTATGTGATGCCGCTATGAAGAGAGGTGGACACCATAGTTATTCCTTTCCTCGTCTGGACCGAAGCATCTTCCAGCCGTAAGCCCCCTCACTCGTTCTAAGAACATATACCTGTTGTTGAACTACTTACTCTGCTGTGCAGATTGAAGGATCCTCCTGGCCAAGCGCCGTATGTGATGTCGCTGTGAAGAGAGGTGGACACCAGAGTTATTCCTTGTCTCGTCTGGACCGAAGCATCTTCCAGCCGTAAGCCCCATCACTCATTCCAAGAACATATACCTGTTGTTGAACTACTTACTCTGCTGTGCAGATTGAAGGATCCTCCTGGCCCACGCCGTATGTGATGTCGCTGTGGAAAGAGGTGGACATATGAAATATTCCTTGCATCGTCTTGACTAAAGCAGCTACAAGTTCTACTTACCAGGATACTCCCCCGCTCAGTGGACGGGTGGCCGACTCCTCTTTTCCCCGACCGGCCACGCACAGGCACGAGCTGCCGAAGGGAACTCCACGCCTTCCCGGCGTCCGCGGTCCGATCCCGTTCTGGTTGGGAGACACAGAACCAACATTGAGACTTTTAATTAATTTTAACAAAATAAACCTTGTAAATTTTTACTCTCGCGTCTGTCTGATTTTCCTGGCACGCTCCTCGAGGTGATCCTGGGTTTCAGGGGTGGGTGCAGTCTGGCTTGACCCCCCCGACCTGTGACATTTATCTTGTTTATGTACATTTAAAAGTAATCACCTATATATAAATATCCATTAACTGGAAAATAATTAATTAGGGAACTATACTCTCCTATAGAATTAAGTCTTTACTGTCTTTTCCTTATTCATATTCTATAGTCTCTCTATTCATTAATTAAAACACAGTCATTAAACTCATAATTATATGAAAGTTAGTTTAAATAAGTTTTAGATTAAATACAGCATGTCACATCACAAAACACTGCTCTCACAGACACAGTTTGAAACATCATGTTATTTTGTCTTTTAATAGACTACATCTTCAGTCACTATACCATTGGTGATCAGCTGGGGAAAGGTGGTTTTGGTGTGGTGTATAAAGGGAGACGTCTGGAGGATGTTTATGAACATGTCTATGTAAAAATTTATGAAACATGATGTAGCTAATGAATTTTCACCCTGACTCAATCTCATCCTTCTGATATATTTTATGGTGTCTACACACACACATTAATTGTTTGTTTTGTACATCAGGTGGTCATGAAATACGTCACAAAGACGAAAGACACTGAATGTTTTTTCATTGTAAGTACGCAATAAAATATAAAACATTTCATATTAACATTTATCACAGACATTTATTTATTTATTTATTTAAAAACTGGTCCAAGACTGATCTAAATCCTTGTTTGGAAAACCACCTCCATCTTCTAGCCTGGTCATCCAAATCCCCTTCCAAAATAGATCGTCCTCACCATCTGGCTGCTGGACTGGCAGGACCACCCTGACCACTTTTTTATGGTTCTCGAATGTCCCTCTCCCTGTGAGAATTTGGTCCAGTTCATGAGGCGTCACGGTGGAAGACTTGATGAAGAGAAGGCACGGCGTATCATGAGGCTGGTGGCTCACGCTGCCAACATGTGCTGCCTTCGCAGAGTACTCCACCGTGACATAAAACTGGACAATCTACTTATTAACAGCGAGACATTTCATTTCATTTCATTATTTATTTGTAAAGCACATTTAAAAACAACCCATGGTTGACCAAAGTGCTGAACAGGACAGAGTAATCAGTACAAGGATAAATAATAAAATTGCAAGAGCAATCGATACGATTACAAGCAATATAATAAATAATACATTAAACAGAATACAATTAAAGGTTAAGAGAGTGCATTAAGGATCCACATTAAGAAAGTGTTTTTTAAGCTTTAATTTGAAAGTGGCAAATGACGAAACTGTTCTGATTGATAGTGGTAGGTTATTCCATAATTTGGGGCCTGCTACTGCAAAAGCTCGGTCACCTCGATGTTTCAGTCTCGATCTGCGCACAGAGAGCTATCCAAGGTTACTAGACCTAAAGCTGGATGGGTTGTGGTAGTGTATTAAGTCAGATAAGTACCCTGGTGCTAGGCCGTGTAATGATTTAAAAACAAAAATACAATTTTTAAACTCAATTCTCTGTTTAACTGGTATCCAGTTTAGAGAAGTTAAAATCGGAGTAATATGATCAAACTTTCGACTACCAGTCAGTAGCATTTTGTACTAGTTGAAGGCGCCCGATGGATAATTGGTTAGCTCCAGGATAAAGGGAATTACAATAGTCGAGATGTGAGGTAATAAAAGCATGAATGACTATTTAAAAATTATTTGGGTAGAGAAAAGTTTTAACTTTAGCAAGACGCCGTAAAAAAAAAAAAGCAGGATTTAACGACGGCGTTAATTTGTTGCTCAAACTTAAGGCCTGATCAGTCAAACAAGAATCCTAGATTTTTTGCAGATGAGGTAACATGAGAATTTAACTCATCAAGATCTAGAATACCGTAGTCATGACGATCACTTGGTCCAAACAATATTACTTCAGTTTTGTTCTCATTTAGAGATAAAAAAATGTGTGCCAGCCATAGCTTCACTTCCTGAAAACATGCAAGCAGGACTTCTAAAGAGCTTGAATTATTTTGTTTAAATGGGAAATACTACAATTGGGTATCGTCGCCGTATAAATTAAATGATACTCTGTGTTTAGAAAAGATAGAACCCAATGGTAACACATGTAAAGAGAATAATATCGGAGCTAAAATAGATCCCTGTGGTACACCACAGGAAAGATGTGCTGCTGAGGAAGTGCAATTTCCAATGCATACAGAGAATGTTCTATTAGTTAAAAAAAGACTGAAACCAATTTAAAACGGTGCCGTGAATGCCTAAATTTTGTCACGTTTACCATAGCCTTCTCTGTCGGCAATATAGGATTTATATGTGATAAATGCAAGGAGACAGTCAGGCTGACGGAGAAGATTTCAGAACTAGAGACACGCATCCAAACTTTAATCGAGAATAGTAAGAAGAGTGCTAGAGCTTTGGATATTATTTTGGATGCGCCTAGCCTAGTGAACTCTTTACATGATTCGGTTCCGGCTGAAGTAGAGCCCGTGCAGCAGGGCAGATGTGTGACAGTGAGGGATCGCAGTTGCGGATAAAAAAAACACTTATCCGTTCCGATAACAAATCGATTTGCCCCGCTCAGTGAAACACCCACTGAGAATTATGCTGATTGTGCCCTGGTAATTGGTGATTCGATCATACGGAACGTGAAAATAGAGACACCAGCCACCATAGTCACATGTTTGCCGGGAGCCAGAGCGCCTGATATCAAAGCAAATTTAAAAGTGCTGGCTAATGCTAAACGTAAATTCGCTAAGATTATTATTCACGTCGGCACTAATGATGTTCGACTCCGCCAGTCGGAGATCACCAAAATTAATATTAAAGAGTGTGTGAACTCGCAAGTATGATGTCAAGCACTGTAATTTGCTCTGGCCCCCTTCCTGTTCGCAGGAGTGATGAGATAGTTAGTAGATTGTGTTCACTCAATGGCTGGCTGTCTGGGTGGTGTCCGCGAAATAATATAGAATTCATAGACAATTGGAAAAGTTTTTGGGGCAAACCTGACCTGTTGAAAAGAGATGGTATTCATCACTCCTGGGATGGTGCTGCTCTTCTCTCTAGTAATTTGGCTCATAGTCTTAGAGATAAAACATGACAATCTGGGGATCAGGTCAGAAAGCAGACAGACTGGCTTAACCGACCTTCTGCTAGCGGCCTCACGTCACCAACGTCAGATAAATCCCATCACATAGACTCTTTCACCTAGATATCATCATATAGAGACTGTGTCTGTTCCCTGAATTTGGAAATCCAAAAAACGTTCAAACCCATCTAAGGTTAAAAATGTAATTGATGTTCAACAAATAAAAAACGGATATAATACAGATGAGCAAATGATAAAGCTTGGGTTGCTGAATATTCGATCTCTTACTTCAAAAGCGCTAATAGTTAATGATATGATTTCAGATTATAACCTAGATGTGCTGTGTTTGACTGAAACCTGGCTAAAACCAAACGATTACATTGCTTTAAATGAGTCAACCCCACAAGTTACGGTTATAAACATGAATCTTGTCTGAAACGCAAAGGAGGAGGTGTTACCGTAATTTATAGTAATATTTTCAGAACCACTAAGAAATCTAGTTTCAAATATCATTATTTTGAAGTGTTGGTGCTTCATGTAAAAATATATAGGGCCCTATTTCAACGATCTGAAACGCAAAGCGCAAGTAACTTTGTGGGCGGATCCCGGCGCTGTTGCGGGATAAATGACTCTTGCGCCTGGCTCAAATGTAAAAGGGGTTGGTCTGAAGTAGCTTCATTATTCATAGGTGTGGTTTGGGCGTAACGTGAAATAAACCAATCAGAGCGTCCTCTCACATTCCCTTTAAGAGCCAGCGGATTTGCCAGCGCACGCCAGAAGCGGTTCACAGCCGAGGAGGCCGACGTTCTCGTCAGGGCTGTAAAGGACAGAGAGAAGTGACAATGGGGATGATGGGAGAAACCCACCCAAATTAGCTTCGGTTAAACAGGCGTATATTTTGGGTAAATGTGTAGCCTAATCTAGATTTTTTTTTAAAAATCTAGATAGATCTTTTTCACATCTTCACGGACACAACAATGATTTCCCTCGTGTGTTAATATTTTTCCTTGTAATAATGTATGATTTGCAAAAATGAAAACTGCTGCGTCTGTTTATATTAAAGAATCAAAGTGGATGCGCGTTAACATTATGGCCAAGCACGCGCCCTTAAAATCACTAACGCGCAACGCGCCACTGTCTTTAGACTGTTTTTTCCCTGGTCAGTGTCGCAATTGCTTTCTAAAACTGGAAAATAGCACCATGGAAGTTTTGCGCCGAAACACGCCTCCTCTTTGCGCTGAACCGCCCCCCGCGAGCGCAAGTTCATTCCCTAATTTACCGATTTGCGTCTGTGGAGGGAAAAGTCCGCTGTGCGCGGGTGCAAAATAGGAATGATACATGCGTCGGTGTTCAAAGTCAATTGCGCTGGGTGCAAGATGGGCCCATAGGGTAAACGTTAAATCACGTTTGAAAATTCCGCTGGCTACTGTATACACATGTACAGGCCACCAGGGTACCATATAGACTTTATCAAAGAATTTGGGGACTTTCTATCAGAATTAGTATTGGCTGCAGATAAAGTACTAATTGTTGGTGATTTTAATATACACATGACATAGATAATGAAAAAGATGCATTGGGATTGGCATTTAAAGACATTGTAAACTTAATTGGAGTTAGACAACACGTGTCAGGACCTACTCATTGCCGTAATCATACTCTAGATCTAATATTATCACATAGAAATACTTCAGCAGAGCGATGACATCTCAGATCATTATCTAGTCTCATGTAAATTACATTTAGCCAAGGCTGCAAAGCCGACTCCGTGTTATAAATATGTTAGACTTATCACTTCTGCCACTAAAGATTGCTTTATCAATAATCTTCCTAATCAGTTTCATCTTCTCAGCATTCCGGATAGCTTAGAAAAACTTGATATTGCAACAGAAACTTTTAACTCTCTATTTTCCAGCACTTTAGACACAGTTGCTCCGCTGCGCTTAAAGAAGATTAAAGAACATAGTCCAACGCCGTGGCACAACGAGCACACTCAGGCCCTTAAGAGAGCAGCCAGAAAAATGAAGCGCAACTGGAAGAAAACAAAACTAGAGGTGTTTCGGATTTCATGGAAGGAGAGCTCGATTGCTTACAGAGAGGCTTTAAAAGCTGCTGGATCTGCCTATTTTTCAACACTATTAGAAGAAAATTAACATAATCCTAGGTATTTATTTGAAACAGTGGCTAAACTAACGAAAAATAAAGCTTCAAGCCCAGAAGTTTCCAAGCAACACAGCAGTAATGACTTTATGAACTTCTTCACTTATAAGATCGATAATATCAGGGACAAAATTATAACTATGCAACCGTCTACTACAGTATTGCATCAGGAAATGCATTGTAGTCTCCCTGAGGGAAAATTAGATTCATTTGTTGCTATAGGAGAGAAAGAATTTTGCAAACTCGTCAAATCATCTAAATCGACAACTTGTATGTTAGACCCTATACCGACTAAGCTGCTGAAAGAGATGCTTCCAGATGTCATAGATCCTCTTCTTAATATCATTAATTCATCTTTGTCTCTAGGATACGTACCAAAAACCTTTAAGCTGGCTATGATTAAACCGCTTGTTAAAAAACAGCAACTTGATCCTACAAAATTAGTCAATTACAGGCCGATCTCGAATCTGCCTTTTCTGTCAAAGATATTAGAAAAAGCAGTATCCTCACAACTGTGTTCCTTTCTTGAAATAAATTATTGTAATGCTCTACTGGGTGGTTGCCCTGCACGCTTAACAAACAAACTACAGATAGTTCAAAACGCAGCAGCTCGAGTTCTTACCAGAACCAGGAAGTATGACCATATTAGCCCCGTTCTGTCAACACTGCATTGGCTGCCTATTAAACATCGTATAAATTTTAAAATATTGCTGATTACTTACAAAGCACTAAATGGTTTAGCTCTGCAGTACTTGAGCGAGCTCTTAACGCATTATAGTCCCTCACGTCTATTGCGATACCTAGAATATCAAAATAAACTGCTGGCGGTAGATCCTTTTCCTATTTAGCACCTAAACTCTGGAACAGTTTCTACCATTGTCCGGGAAGCAGACACACTCTGTCAGTTCAAAGCTAGATTAAAGACACATCTCTTTGACCTTGCATTCACATAATGCATTATAGACTTCTATAACTCAATGTTAGGCTGCATAGATTAGGTCAGCCGGAACTGGGAACACTTCCCTTAAATCCTGATGTACTCGTTACATCATAAGAAGAATGGCATCTACGCTAATTCTAGTGTCTTTGTTTATCCCGAGGTTTTCCCGCAGCCTGCCGGATCCAGGCCGTATCCAGATCTGACGAAGGACCTTCGCCTGGACCCGATGACAACGCAGTGCTGAAGTGCCAACTAGCCTCTCCCTATGGAGGATCCCTTTACCACTCTACAGATAAAGCATGGTGGAAAATTCGCGGATCTACCCCGTAGTGATAAAATAAAAATCTGTATCAAATTTATAGACAGGACAAGTAGTTTGTTTAGGCTTGGTTTGTAAGGAATTACAAACATGCGCACATATATACAAACGCACATAACTATAGAATTAATTCTTGATGCGCACGTGAGCGCCATCTGCGTTTCTCACAGGTTCACGTTTAAAGTCTGTTTAGAGAGAACAGCGGCCCCTAATTTAATAACAAATTAGCCTTTCGACAGAAGTGAATTAATCAAAACTAACTTTAGCTGGAAAATAACTTTATTCAAGAACCGCTATAAAGCCAAAACAATCTGTTACCTTAAATCATACGTTTATCTCTGTAAAGCAGCTTTGAAACAATCTACATTGTTAAAAGCGCTATATAAATGAAGATGACTTGACTTGACTTGACTTGATTAGAGATTGGTCTGAAATTACTTAAATCAGATAGCCTGGCTAACGCCAGACCCAATTCTCGTTGAGACTTGGGTCTGGGAACCACATGTACATTTTCTCGTATTTGAGGCGTGGTTTACGAATGCCCGGTGCCGTTTATTGGGTGCTAAGAATGTCTATCAAATGCACCTGTAGCTCATAGCCAATCGTTTCCATTATACCAGATGACGAATGTAGAGCGATAGAAATTAGACAAGGAAGAAGACGATGGGTAAGATATTGTTGTGTAAACAATGACGTTCAGCGACTATTGACGTTTGTGCAAGATAAACATGAGGGTCGAAGGTATGGATATAAACAAACTGCTTAGTTGTGTTGCATAGATGTCGTCATCGTCTTGCTGCTCCCTCCCCGTTCTGTGATTGGTTCCCTAGATGAGGCGAAAATCTGGTCCATGGTATCCAGACTGCCTTTCAGCGTGAATAAAATCGCGCTGCACAAAGGCAGTATGGGGAAACCCAGGCTATAAATCAGATGTATCAAGATTAGATTTTTTCAATAGGGGAGTGACTGAAGCATGTTTTAGGCAGTCCGGGACCGTACCAGTGTTCAAACAAATATTAATAAAAAATAGGAAATCAGGCCCTATGGAAGAGGTGTTAGTGAGGCCAGCAGGGGGTGCTCACCCTGTGGTCTGTGTGGGTCCTAACACCCCAGTGTAGTGACGGGGACACTATACTGACAAAGAGCGCCGTCCTTCGGATGAGACGTTAAACCGAGGTCCTGACTCTCTGTGGTCACTAAAAATCCCAGGATGTCTTTCGAAAGAGTAGGGGTGTAACCCTGCCATCCTGGCCAAATTTGCCCAGTGGCCACAGTCCATCATGGCCTCCTAATCATCCCCATATATATACTGATTGGCTTCATCACTGTCTCCTCTCCACCAGTAAGCTGGTGTGTGGTGGGCGTTCTGGCGCAATATGGCTGCCGTCGCATCATCCAAGTGGATGCTGCACATTGGTGGTGGTTGAGGAGATTCCCCCCTTCTATGTAAAGCGCTTTGAGTGTCCAGAAAGGCACTATATAAATGTAATGAATTATTATTATTATGATATCAATAATTTGCTTAAAAAAGTGTGACGGAATAATATAAATTGGACAAGAGGTAGGTTTTAGATGTTCAACAATATCTCTGCAAGTGGGCAGGGAAATTGGATCGAACATGCTCCAGGTAGATCAGCACCTGGGCACTTCAGGGAAAACAAGAGAACTCAGCGTTGTTTTGTGGTCTTAACCTTATTGTCTTTGTGACAAAAAAAGATTCTTCACCCACAGCCAGTGGAAAAGTCCTCACTGGCTGTGGGTGAAGAACAACGAATTCAACGTGCCTGAGCAGGTTTCGTATTTGATCGACCAGATAGGACAGTTGTAAATGTCACAGATTTATGATCAGAAAACTCATTGTCTCTTATCTCCATATCCATGATAGAAAATCCATGAGCAAAGACCAACTCCAGGATGTGACCATGAACACGCATAGGACATTGTACATATTGAGAAAAATTAAGAGAATCCAATAGATTGCAAAAATCTTTCGTTAACAACTTACTAGTACAACAAATATGAATGTTAAAATCACGAAGCAATAAAATTCAGTCATATATTGTTACTACATTCCCCAAAAAGTCTGCAATTTCACGCAATTATTGAACTGTGGGGGCCAGTAAACAACTGCACATAATACTGGATTTTCCGTGTTCATTAAAGACATTTGAACCTCAAAGCTCGCGTAAGCGTCTGTCGGAATGAAGCGGCCGTGAAAAGAGTTTTTAAAAACAACGGCCAAACCTCCCCCGCGAATAGAGGATCGTGGAGAATTAAAAAATTAGCAATTTTGGGGAACAAGTTCAGAAAAGGGACTTGAGTCCTCCAATTTAGTCCAGGTTTCCGTCATAAACAAGAAATTCAGGTTCTGTGAAATAAAAAAGAAAAGTAGAGGTGTGCCGACACAGTTGTTCCGGAATATTCATCCAGAATGATGAGGAAAACGGGTGAGAACCGCACCATAAATCGTTGTCAATATCGATGACTTAAGTTTTCATATCTAGCAGCATTTGCCGATCATAAATAAAGGTTGTAGGCCACATTTTGATCTCAGAAAAGCAGAAAATACTAAAAAATAATCCACAATAGGAAGTGCGACAGACGGCTTGCCAAACACAACGGCGCCATCTTGTCCTCTCACAATCACAATTCCACAGAGACATCTGAAGTCAAGCTGATTGACTTTGGGTGTGGGGACATTCTGAGGAGTTCGCCGTACAGGTCATACTCTGGTATGTATTGTCACTCAAAGCTGCAGCTTGGCACTGTAACTTCTGTGATGAGTTACGTGGTAAAGCAAACATCTATTTCCTCCAGGCACAGCAGCGCACTGTCCTCCAGAGTACCATGTACTATGACAGGCAGGCAACGGCATGGTCACTAGGGGTTCTGATATTCGTGATGTTGTGTGGACATCTCCCTAGTGACTATGACCTGCTGCTGCTGAAACGGAAGCTCTGGTCCAAACCCAACCAGTCAACAGGTGAGATCTAGAATTAATCTTTCATAATCATGCAAAACATCTTAACATGATCCAATAGAGCTGATGTAAAGTTTAAGGTAATAATCAGACGTTCCTCCCGTCTTCCTGCACAGAAGGCTGTCACCTGCTCAGGGCTCTCCTAAAGTCGGCGACTTGGTCTGGGGCTAATCCTGTCCCACAACTGGTTTAAGGTAGTAAACCTAAGATCAGCTAAAAAAAAAAAAGAGTATTTTCTCATAGGAAGAATTTGCTATATCAAATCTGTCTTTTTTCTGTTATGTTTCAGTTCATCACATAAGGCCACTCCAGTTGGTGTCTCTCGTGCAGCTTGGTGTCTTGCGGGCTGCAAAGGGAGACGTATCCATCCCTCCTCTCGCCTTTGCATCTTGTCGGGTGAGCAAGCCTTGTGTAGCGCCTTGCGCCTTGGCTTGAGTGAGCAGTATTTGCGTCTGGCGGTACTGCTTCCGGAGGGATCTGTACATATTGTATATTTCTTTTGATTGCCCTTTTTTGATTTGGTTTGCACCATCCTGAGTCCAAGAGGATTCCATCATGTCAAACTTTTGAAAGTTAGAGTAGTACAGAAGCTACAAGTGAAAAAGCAGGTAGGTAAAAAGCAAGAAACAGTAAAAGTGTTTTAATAGAATTGATGTACAGGAAGTGCCTGGTGACTTTGTACCTCATTGTGATAAAACCACTAGTTGCTGTTTGCTCTCGAAACATCGAAGAATGGAGAGAACATGATATCAAATGACACAAAGTTGTATTCCTTTAAATCTGTTTATATAGTCAAAACTTTTATCGATAGAAAGACAAAAATGCTAAATGATTAGTAAGGGATAATGTACATCCTGCCCAAGGTGAAGCAGAGGGGTCTTTCATCGCTTTGATGGGGTTTATTCTGCGATAACAACCGGCTGGATGTACATTATTCCTCTTATCACACTGCTACATAAGTAAATAATTAGACATGAAATATTGATCTGAGTCAATGTATTTTATTAGCTCTGTGGCCTCGAAATAATGAACAGATGGATCCTTCGAGTCCTACCCTACCCCAGAATTCATTGCACGCCAGGGACGAGAGGCTTTCTTGAGAGAAATTGCCAGATTACACTTTGTTACACAAGTGATGTGGATGTTATATATATATTTTTTAAATGTTTAACAACAATATAAACAGGCAAGAGAAGACCAAATAAGCATGCATGGAAACAACTCCTTTTATTCAAGTACGCATTCCCTCAACAGGCATACAGCCTCTCTGTCACTGTTTGTTATTTGGTCATCCAAATCAGCATACGTCATGCTTGTGAATCAAGACAGGGTGAATAATCTGTGAAGGACAAATGAATGCAAAAAATAATCATCTCTAAAACAAGAGTGGCTTGAATTAGTAATAATTGAAATCAGACAGAATGTCTGCCTTATAATAATATTTTTACAATGGAAATCATACATCGAATATAGGGCCAACAAGGAACCAAATATATTTTAATAATAATTTATTGTTCAATGTACCCACAGTGTAAGGGGAAAAGATAAATCATGCAGTTGTAACAGAGTTGAAAATAAGCATCCTTGGATAAAGTGTCAAAAAACTGTCAAAGTAAAGTGGATGTCAATATTTATTGTTATATCTAATTAATTATTTTCTATTGCAGCTTCCCTTGGTTATCAAGCTCCACACGTAAGGGGACATACTGGGCGTCAGTGCCATATAAGTTAACCCCTGAACAATTGCAGTTTTTGTTGTCTCTACAGTTCACAATATCTTAAAATATGACGACAGCTATCAAAGCTTCATTCCAAAACCTCAATAGAAGCTTTGAATGTAAATATGACATGACAAAAATGACACTCAGTACAGTCTATATAGGCTACTATTTATTTATTGATGTTGTTCTTATGTTTGTTTTGTTGCTTTTGTACGGTTTCCTGGTACTATTGTGGTACTATTTATTGTTGTTGTCTATGTGTTAGTTTGTTGTTTTTGCTTTATGTTCCCTTGTACTATTGTGGTACTGTTTTGATTTTGGGGGTGGGCGCTTATAAGCTATAGCTTCAGCCCTCTCCTTTTTGAGCAGAATGATTAATGCTCAAATAAATAAATAAATAATCCGTTTCAACAGTTCTGCTGCGTACAACATCTCAGACGACAACAGTTTATCTGTGTGTTTTGCTCAGCAACCTACTCATCTACTGTCCTTTCAGATCGCCGTTGTTGTCCGGCTTCAGAATACCATTAATTTCAGAACTATGATTATCTTTTTAATAAAAGCTCTATGGAGCCAAACGAAAAGTTGTGGCACTTCTTTACAGCATGAAGATGCAGGTGGCGTTAGCTTTTGACCACGAACGACCCGAGTACGAATCTGTATTTTTCCAAACTCATTCTTCTCCCTTTTTTATGGCATATCAGCTCAGCAATACAAATTAAGATAATATTCAAAAAAATTGTGTACTGTAGTATATTCCAACCTTTTGCCTAGTTGAGCCTGATTTCTCCAGGAATTTTTTTTGGTTCCTTGCCACTGTCGCCTTTGGCTTGCTTAGATGGTTACACTTAATATTAAGCAATACTATTGATTTGACTGCACTGACAAAATCAGATGAGAGGTAAACTTGAACTAAATTGAGCTACTCTATAGCTCAATTTAACTGATTTAATAATTAACAGGATACACCCCTGGATGGCCAGTCCATCACAGTTCTCACACACACAGACAATATTCAGGTATACAGACAATTTAGCATCTCCAAATTGACCTGGAATCCATGTATGTTGGTTATGGGGAACCAGAGCACCTGGAGGAAACCACACCAACATGGGGGGCACATGAAGACTCCACAAATAAAAGCTTCTAATTCCTGAAAACCACGACTTAAACCGAAGACCTGACTTGGATAGGCATTAACAGACAACATTTAACATAAAATGTGTTTTTTTTAATCCATGTCTTAATTATAAATGCATTAACTGTTCATTAAAAATGTATTAACAAATAATACAAAGGATAAGGAAGATAAGTAAGATACTGTTTACTAACAGTAGCCTACTGTTTAAATGGTCAGAATGACCGTTATGGCCATTCTAGGAGAATACCGGTAGTTTAATGTTAAAGTGTCATGTTCTGTAACTTTCCAAACATCTTTCAGAATTGAAGTTCAAGAACGTTGTGGTGGATATGTTTTCAATGGAATAATAGCATGTCATTGTTTAACAATACCACCAACAATGGAAGAGGACTGTGGAGATGTTGAGAAGTGTCGATTTTTTGGTTCCACTCCGCTCCTGACTATGACGCTATTTTCTTCTGGAAAACAAACTTTGCTGCATTATTTTCCTGTTATCTAAAGCTGATTTGAAACAATCTGTATTGTAAAAAGCGCTATAAAAATAAAGTTGACTTGACGTGACTATTTATTTCCCCAAAAAAATAAAATAAAAATTCTTACTGACCCCAAACCCAAACCTTAGTTTTAATGTTACAAAAGCTTTCTATTTCAGATAAATGCTGTTCTTTTCAACATTATCAAGCTGCAGACTCGAGAAATGTTTCTTGGTCACTATATTCACATAGAAAACAGCTGTTTTAAATTGTAATACTATTTTACAATATGAATGTTTTTTTTTGTTTTATCAAAAATACCAGCCCACAGACAAGTCAGCCAGACCCTTCTCGTAGAGCAGCTGGTCTTATGATGTTAACGACGTCACAGTTCTTTGCTGGGTGCGAAAAGGACCCGGAAATGCAGTCGCAGATCGCTTGTTTGTAAACAGTTGCTTAATTTATAGAGAAAGTACAGTTAATGTACACCAGAGACAATGTAAGACTTTTTGTGTACACCCAGCGCTACATTAACATTGATCTGCATGTGGGCGTGTGCGTCATCCGGAAGTGAATCTGCGGGAACTATCTGTGGTGAGTTGGTTGCTATGCGACGTGTCCTGGAAGTGAATGTGTCTTGTTGTAGAGTGTTGAATCATGGCTGCTTCAACAGTCAATAATGATAGCCGTCACAAAAGACAAAAATGCAGCGAGAAGCTGCCTTTACAAGACAGAGAGATTATTAAACCCTCCATAACAGAGCTCACCAAAGAAGTGCGGACCAACATCCTCTGTACGGTGGAAGGATGCGGGAAGATTCTGCCTAACACTCCAGCACTCAACATGCATCTGGTCAAGTCCCACAGAGTCAAGGTACATCACGAAACATTTGCTTTACTGTTTTTATGTCTTTTCACCTGAGGCTTCTCTTCTGTTTTTTAGTCTGTTTATTGTAATTGTCTTTCGTGCGTGAACTCACATGAATAGTATTTGAATTAGGCCTAACGTTACTGAACTGTTACTGTGACATCAGTAAATGTTTTATTTTAGGAGAGCGGAAGACAGGATTAATACAACTGTATTATTTTCTTACATAATTTGATGTATTTACAGTTTATCTGTCAGCATGCTGTTCGGTCTGTCTGTGCATTGCTTAGATCAGGGCTGGGCAACTCTGGCCCTCGACATCTACTTTTTCCTGTAAAGTTTAGTCTAACTGTTAAGCATAAGTTAATCAAAAACGTTACACCTGAGTCTTCAGGATAACTCGAAAGATACAGGCAGCAGGTGATTTTGATCAGGATTGGAGCTAAACTCTGGGAATAGTGAATATCAAAGTGTGCTCTGAAGATAGAGACATGTAGATATATAATAATATGTTATGTCTTTATAGTATCCCTTTATGAATTAAAAGACAATCAAATGTTTTATTCTACTTTAAACACAAAGCTAGCTATATAACATGCACTAGTTTTGTATTTTACTCTCAATGTCAATGGTAACACTTTACAATAAGGTTCATTAGTTAATGTATTAACTAACATGAACTAACCATGAGCAATACATTTGTTACTGTATTTTTTCATCTTTGTTAACGTTAGTTAATAAAAAATGCTGTCATTCATTGTTTGTTCATGTTAGTTCACAGTGCCAATGTTAACAAGATTTTTATAATGTAGGCTATTAGTAAGTGTTGAAATTAAAATTAACAAAGATTAATGAATGCTGTACGTGCAGTACATTATTAGTTCATACTAATTAATGTAGTTAACTAATGAAACTTATAGTAAAGTGTTGCCATGACAGTTTACTTTGAGCTCTACTTTTACTAAAAGTAGTTACAAACCCCAGATAAGAAGTATTTCAGAAATGATTGTGCTTGACTTGTGCCATCATTTTAAGAGAAACCACACTGTTAACACTATCCTGAGTATGTTAAACACGTAACAACAATGCATTGAATGCGAGCTGCTTGATGGGCTGACAGCATATAGAAATTTGCTGTTTGTTTATTTGTTGTTCAGCAAGGGAGAGCAGTGCACAGTTTTTCTTCTTGTTGCAACATGACTCGTAAATGCATAAAAATCCAAGCTGATAGTTCAGACTGAAAAGCATTAAAGCAATATCGTAGTGGCCAAAAGTAGTGATAGGCCCAGAAAAATTTAAATTTATTCAAATTTTATTAAACATTTGTTTGTTAAATGGTTTGTAAATATTGCGTAATTGTGCTTGGAGGCAACTGTTTTATTTGGAATAATAGGCTAAAACTTTAAAAAGTCATTACAAATATCCTTTACGGACATCACTTTTGACCACTATAGTTCATCCATAAATGATAATTATTTACTTATCCTCATGCTGTTTTCAGATGACTTTCTTTCACTTTTGGGAAAATGAAGATATTTCAAAATACTTGGTTTAAAATTATAGTTGTATGAATTACTTCTACAAGTACTTTTTTTTATTGTAGCCTATTATTTAACGAGTTAAAATAAATAAAGTTGAATCCATCCTTATTGTGAGATTTTAATATCACTGTATCGTCTGCTAACTGACTAATAATTATCTCTGTATTTCCAATGCTAATCCCTTTTATCCTTTTACAGTATATCATACTCTCTTTATTGGCTTACTTTTCAATTATAATGGTAACCAAGAAAAACTTCCATGAATAGTTAATAATAATTGAATTGATTTCTAGACTGTACAGTTAGTCAGATAAATCAACAGGAAAGGGGAAAAAAGCTATAATGCAGAAAGTCTGTTGTGTGTAGATACTGTTTGCATACGTTCCCTTTTATATGTTCACTCAACGTTGGCGCTATGGGGACACACTCCCGTCAGTATAGCTGGCGCCATGAAAACACCCTCCAGGTGTGATGATTGGCTGTACAAAATCATTTCAATTTATTAGATGATATTGCTAGCACTACACCAAGGTATCGCATCACTGATGCCTCAAAAATAACATTGCGACTGCATCAAAACACAACTATCTGTCTGTGCCTATTTTTTATCTTTTCCCATGCTTTGGATTTCATTGTGTATATTATTCTCTTCAGGGTGAATGCAATGGCTTTTTGACATGTGTGTATCATATTTCCATAGCGTCAGCAATTAGTGCAGCATTGACCTATGACAGTAGGGAACCAAGGTTACATATGTAACCGAGACTTTTTTTGTCACTGACACAAGAAGCAATATCCTTGTTGTTTCTTTGTCATCTTTTTAAAGTAATTTCTCACTGTTTCTTTTGATTTCAGGAGGGTCTGGTCAACCCTACAGTAAGAAAGGACATTAAGGATTCACAAAAGCTCTTCTGTTGCCCAATTGAAGGCTGCCCAAGAGGACCACACAGGCCCTTTTCTCAGTTTTCGCTTGTTAAACAGGTACTTGCCATTCTTATATGCATGTTTTATTCTATAATTTTTTTCCTCACTGTTCCTTAAGTTAGGGCTGGGAGATATGTCAAAAATAAGATCACAAGGTTTTTTTTCCATATTGATCTATATTGATATTTATCACAAATTCAATATATAATTTGATAATGCTGCCAGCTTTAATTTCTCGACAATGACTACGCCTAGAGAAACCAGAGGGTTCATTTATTAAATTTTAGAATAGGCTATATGCTAACAGAAATTGAATTACGTAACGTAAACTTTCAACTAAAACATGCTTTTTCTGCCTTAAAATAATAGAAGTTAGCTTGCCTTGTAACTTACTAAAATGGCTGCAGCAAAAATCTCAAATATTTGAAGAGGTACAACTAATAAAAAAAATATATATACAAAAAATGCGTTATGTGCAATTAAAATGTCTGTACAACAAAATTTTAGCTATTTTAGTGCTGATTATTAAATAATTGTGATGAATTCATTTTTATTATTAATTAAAAAAAATAATAATTCGGTTTCCAGACAAATCCATCCACAACTTTTGGTTTTCTTTTGGCCCAGAATTTTATTTTCTTTGCATCCCTAATAAAAACGTATTCTGTGTGAACTGGCCCTTAATCTGCACTTCGTTGCTTTTAAGATACCCAAACCACGCACTGCCATATAGTTGATATTATGTTTTTCAAAAATTTCCTCACCTTTGATGACAAAGTTCGGCTTCTCTTTCGTTCTTGTTTCCTTTGCCGGCTCCCTGCAGACTGACTTGCTCTTTTTGCAATTATTTGTGGAGTGTGATAGACTAGTAGGGTTATGCATATCAAGTAAAAATATCCAGAGCTTATCATCATTAACGACAAAACAATTATTTTCGATCTCGATATGATAGTTTATCTCCCAGCCTTCCTTTCAGTAAACTGACACTGTTTCATTTTATACTTTCCTATAACTCAGTGGTTCCCAAAATGGGGTATGTGAAATGATAGAGAGGGTACACAAACAAAATCCTGAGTTTTCCCATTCATTTATTCTGCCCCACCAGATAATCAAATTAAATCAGAGCATACATTTCTAACAGGCAAAATGCCGCCTCTAATGTAAAAACAGGAAAATGGTAGTGCCTTAAAAGATCAAATACATGACATCCAATCAAATTAAATAATCTTTTGCAGCCCAAACTGACTGCATCCACACAAGCAGTGTGGTGGGGGCAAGACCATGAAGGGCTTTAAATGTGTTAAGAAGTATCTTGTATACCAAAGCAAACGGGTAGCCAACGGATTCTGTGTAGAATAGCAGTAGAATGTGGGAAGAGGATCCTAAAATTATTTTTTTCCATTTAAAACATCTTATAACATTATTTATGACTTTGTAATTGCGTTCATACCACCTTTAAACCACCATACCACTAGTATCACCTGGCTTTGCATTTATAAAGGTCAAAAATGCACCTTAAAATCAATTTAATTGTCCCTTAATGGTAAAAGTGTGACTGCAGTCTAAGTGGAAGAGAGGGGGTACGCAGAAGGGTGTTAAGTGTCTCAGGGGGTACGCCAAAAAGTTTGGGAACCACTGCTATAACTTGATATATATTTTATGTCCTGCTAGGAAAACAACTGCTAACTAACATGTTTTCTATTCTTACTAATGGCATAGCACTTTATGAAGATGCATGCAGAAAAGAAGCACAAGTGTTTGAAGTGCAGTAATGGCTACAGCACTGAGTGGGACCTGCGGAGACATGCCGAGGATTGTGGGAGGACATACAGCTGTACTTGTGGTTGTCCTTATGCCAGTAGAGCAGCGCTGCTGTCTCATGTCTACAGAACAGGCCACGAGGTTCCCAAGGAGCACAGGTACTCCGTTTATCTGGCTAAGAATTAAAACTGTGTTTTAGTGCTGGTATATTTTGTATTGGGTAAAAAGATGGTATGATTTCCCCCGTGGCTTGATTAAATCATCTTTCTACTGGATATCATGTCTGACCTCACCTAGGACATTATTTTTTATTAATATCTTATGTCCTAGTTTAAGGTTGTTAATCATAGTGTGTCTTATTAAAATGCTCAAAGTGTCAGTATTTGTCTTCTAGGTATCCACCAGTGAAAAAGAGAAAGATGGAAAGATTGTCAAGCAGTGCAGCAAATGGTATGCCTGATGAACAAATAAATGAAATTCCAGACTCTAAGAAAAAGCTCACTGAAGGAGCATTTTCAACCATACTAGTCTCTGAAGCCCCAGACAGAGCACAACACAACACTAACCAGCCTGGAAACATCCAGAAGCTCCTCCTCCCGAAGCCCAGATTGGCCCTGGTCAACGTTCCTGTTATGCAGTTCACCCACCTGCCTGTTCTCCTCCCCTCTGCAGAGAGTAGTGCCTTGAGGTTGTTGGTCTTGTCTGTGGATGCACAAGGGTCCGTAAACACTGTGCATATTTTGTCACCGTCGGTCGGCACAGTCGTGCCTGATCTGAACAACAAGACTTTCAAAGAGACCTTTCCTGTACCTACATCGGGCCCAGAAACGTTTAGCACAGGAGTACAGGTCAGTCTTGAGAGTCAAGTCTCTTTGGGATATCCAAACAACAAAAGCACTTCAACAAACATTCAAACTGACATCTCATACCTCAACAAAGGGATGGATGCTGGACCAGCGACTGTTTCCCCCTGCTGTGAGGCCTCAGTATCCTCTTGCTCTCAGACAGACATCAGTGTAAGTGCTCAGATTCAGCTGCCTATTAGTGTGCAAACCCAGACACTACCCTCACGAATCAAAGCCACTTTTTCCATTGGGGCACAGACAGATGTTTTCAGTTTCCCGTCCTTTAATGTGACCCGAGAAACACAAACCAGCTGTTCTGTAGCTCCAATGCATGAAAGCCAGATGGACCAAGCGATGTGCACAAATCTTTTTGATACTGATACACTCAGTGTCTCCACTCAGACTGCAACGGCTGATGCGACTTTTAGAACCAGTGGTTTAGAAGATCATCTAACCAGCTCTGGAGCAGGGCTTTTTGAGGACAAGGCTGCTGCATCTATGTGTTTTGGGGCCCAGACTGACATTTTGCACCAAAACACAGTTGCAGACAACCAGACTCAGACCATGATACTCTTTCGTGACCTTGAGAATATACTATCTGACACCATAAATGGGGCAGCTTCGAGCTGTGGTTCAGGTTTAGCTGCGCATGAAACGCATCACACTGGTATTGACTTTGACTTTGAGGAGTTCCTTAATGCAACACACATTCAGACTCAGACAGAAGAAAGTAGCTTGAACAGTCTGAACACAGAGACAACTTTGGAACTCCTGGACATTGAGACACAGACTGACTTCCTGCTCTTTGACAACCTTGGTAATGGGCACAACAGTGACGTTGGAACAAGGGTGCAACCAAATGACCTGGAGCTGGAGATGTTTGACACCCAGACCCAGACAGACCTCAACTTCCTGCTAGAAACGAGTGGGCACATGCCCCTTGGGAGTATCCTCAGACAGTCTAGTTTCAGCATGAGCACGGAGTCTTCGGACACAGAAACGCAGACTGAGATCAGGCCTGCTCCGCTTTCTCTGCCTTGCTCCCACGATGTGCAGGTGAGACTCAGCAGTACTGAAACTCAGACCATCTCCAGTTCCTTTCACAGCCTTGGCCACCTCTTCCACACTAGCAATGAGACCCAGACAGCAGTCGATGACTTTCTTTCAGCAGACTTGGCCTGGAACATGGAGTCTCACTTTAGCTCGGTGGAAACCCAAACGTGCGAAGAGCTCATCTCATTGTTTCGACACAATGAGAAAGCCAAAAGCTGAAGGATCCATCAAATGTGATTTGATTGTTCTAGTTTACATAATGGAGTCATTCCTAGTATCTCCCTCAGCAAGGGTGGCAGAACTTAAAAACAGTCCCTTAAAATCATCTAGAACTCAGTCTGCCAGAGTACTTGTAGAATCTTAGACATAATTCAACAGTAGGGTATCTATAACCCAAATCTAAGGATGTATTAATATACCTTTGCAGCACTTTATTACCTCATTATTAATGTGCAAAATATATCTGTAATCCTAAAAGTATTTTGCAGGTCAGAGCCGTGTGTGTGTGTGTGTGTGTGTGTGTGTGTGTGTGTGTGTGTGTGTGTGTGTGTGTGTGTGTCTCTCAAGAAATCAGAAATTATAAACATTCCTTCCACATGTAAAATGTCTTGTCGCTTAGGTATACTTTCCAGTCTGATAGATGACTTGAGTCTTATTGTCTTTATATAAGTTTTTTTTCTTCTTCTAAACCTTGGGCTGTTTGTTTGCTTTGTGATGTATAACAATCTTATGTTACATTTATTTGTGCAATGCTCTAGACCCATCTACTAGTCACTGTGAGTAAATTTGGTTCTTGATTCATGACAGAATTCATGTAAATATTTCTTGCTGACTGTTATGGCATATTAATTTTAATCTTTACATCCAAAATCAGATGAATTTGCATATTATGCATGTTTCAGATGTCACATTTCCTTAAAAAGAGGAGCTGGGATATTGCTCTTGTTTACTGTGATTTGCATTCTGTACTGCGAGTAGATTCAAATAAGCAAACCGCAAAAGTTTACAGTAAAACAAAACCTTTAATATTTCTTTAAAAGCATGTATTAATTTTGTTGGGATATGTTCTAATGATTTCAAATACCAGTTTAAACTTGCTGTATAAACCTTTTTGTTGATGCCTTAATTTAAGTGTTAATATGCTCTTGATGGAGATACTGAAATCCCAGTGCTGCTTAACTTTGTTGTCAAAATTGCTGTCGTTTGTTTGAGTTTTTATTTTCTTAATTTCGTAAGATATTTTAATGTGTATATTTATTTGGTTTCGGTTATTTTGAATGATTCATCTCTAAGTGTGGTGTAAAATCACTAGCTCATTCACTGCTCCTTGGCCTTACTACACTGAAAGCCAACCATAGCTTTATTTTCTCTGTGTGTGTGTGTGTGTGTGTGTGTGTGTGTGTGTGTGTGTGTGTGTGTGTGTGTGTGCGCGCGTGTGTGCGTGTGTCTGTGTCTGTGTGTGACGCAGTGTCTGTTTCCTTTATGATGTTACATTGGCTGCTTCTCAACATTGTAACTGTAAAAGAGCTTTAGTATTTTCATGCCAAACATTAGAGACTCCCATATTCAACCATTACATTCATTAAAATGTTATTTAGATCTTGGAATAAATACTTCAAATGAATATGTGTTCATTTTGTTTAGGCAATGATGTCATAGTAAAAACTTCCTATAGACAACTTGAAATAGTCAGCTAAGCTCGTGTTTCCCTGTAGAGTGCATGCATTTCTTTTGTGCCAAGAATAACTTTTTGTGTTGCTTTTTGTCATTATCAACATGTTTCTAACTTAACTTGGTATAAGACATTATTTATAATTATGTATATTAATAATGATATAATGATTTTTTTGTTCTTTGAAGGCTGGTCATTTGTACTTTATGGCTATGTTCTGTTGTAGGCTATGCTGATGCACATGAAACCGCAAAATAAACTGCAGAGAAGATTTTTTTGGCCATTAATCGAATCAAGCATAATGCTGTTGTTTATATTACACTAATCCCATAAAGTGATTTATTACTTCGTCTATTCTCTATTATTGTCAAGAGCAAATATGATTAGTGTCAACAAATGATTCTGTTGTAAATTAAGTAATTTTGGCACATACAGTTGGTCACAGATTTATAGGACAATTTTCCCAGTTGTCATGGAATCTTATATCTTATTATTCAAAGCTACAGGATATGAAATACTATTCTGCTGTATAAGGACAGAAGATACTTTACTAGTTTGTACACATATAAAGCTGTTAATCAGATAAAAAAATTAAATTTTTATTTTTAATGGCATGGTTCTGAGTAAAAGTATCCTGCAGTCTCAAAAAAAAAGAACAATAATACTTGAATTATGTTGCACAATCATGACATCTTCATTTAGCACACATATAGTACAGTCTAAAAGGAATCACAACACCTAGAGTATTAACCTGTACTCCATTAGTAATATTCACACAGGCATGCGAACTCTAGTTCCAATCAGCATTAGTCGATGAGCTTCAGGTCTTTTCAGATCTCTTGTTTTGTGTCCAGAATACAATCTATAACTGGTGTTGTTTCTGGTGGAAGGCGTTGTCAATTCTTCCTGCCTGAGGTTTTGGCCCACAGTGCTGGAAGGTAATTCATACTTATTTTGAAAAGTGATGTTAAAAGTTGGTAGCATTTGAGTGCTGTCCTGGGATAGCCAATGTTTTGTGTTGGGAGATCCCTTAAACCTGTAGCTGTTCTCTCCTGGGATAAAGTTGAGGACCTCAACAACATTTCCTGTGGCACCAGCAGTGGCGGCATCAGTGGTCCCGGGCATCATGGCCTTGGTGACTTCTGCTTGGTGCCAGTCTCTTTTAAAAACACTGTTGCTCCCTAGGTTTCTGGACTCTCGGACAGGTGGCAACACACTAACGCTTCTGATGCTAAAAGCAACTCTCTTTTCCTTCACCATTTGACATGGTTCGGTATGGTAATGGCAGACTGATGGTAATTTGTTTTGTTTACACTGTTCATCTCCAGAAAGCAATTTGTTGACTAATGGCCCTGACATATTTTGCAGAGATAGCCTGAAAGAGTATAGTTCATCTGAGGAGGTAGGGGGACGAATGGTATTTTCGGTTTCCTTTGCAAGATCCTGAAGGGTTGGTGCAGTTTTCAGAGCATTTCCAGCTGGGTAATAAATGGGCAGATCAGAAAGTTTAAGGTCTGCACACAGGAGACAGTGAGAGTCTATGATGTCTTGCTTGTTTTTCCCCTTCCTTTGCAGTTGAAGTAATACAGCAAAAGGGGGCAATCTCCCCCAACCTTCAACCTATTAAAAAAATGCAGTTTGTAACTGAATTTATGCAATATTTAAAATGTGAGAACACTATTGAAGCTGCATCTGAAATGTATACCACAAAAAGTTTACAAAGACTTTACACAGAAAATGCATTTTCAGTTACTGTTCAATGCTGCACAGAGAGACCTTGCATTTACACACAGTATAACTTCAGAAATAATGTTAGTTAATGTGTAAACATATGAGTAAAGATAATTGCGACTTTTTATCTCATAATTATGATTAAATAATTGTGAGTTTACATCTTGCAATTATGACTTTTTCTAGTTATGTCAGAATAGTAAAATATAAATTTTCATATATCGCAACTGCAGAGCCCCAAAAAAGACGTGGTGGAAAAAAATATGAAATGGGAGGAAAAATAGTATGTTAGTGCTTTTGCGTTCTCTCGCAAAATGTTTGCGTTTTCCTGACAAACTGTCTAATTGCTCGCAAAACTTTTGTGTTCTTTGCGATTGAAGCAACGTTTCTCAGGGGAACGTAAACATAATTTTGCGAATGAATGGAAAGTTTCTCGTGGTGGGAAAGCAAAACATTTGCCAAATAATTTTTCCTCCAGTCTTATTGTGTCTTTACACAGAATTTGTAGCAACCCATAACTTGGTTGTGTAAAGATGATATAGGCCTACACAACACAATTGATGATTGTCAATAATAAAATAAATATTTATACTTAAGATATTAGAAGTTTGACGTTGTTTGGATTAGAAATGTCCTTATATCGGTAAAAGAAGCACTTAGAAGGTTGTAGTTTAAAAACGTACTTGGTTACTATCGTAACCTCGGTTCCCTGAGAGTAGGGAACGAGTATTGCGTAGCTAATACGCAGTGAGGAAACTCCTTTTCCTCAATAATACTGAAGCCTTAAATGTAAAACGCATTTGCAGCTGCACAGAGAGTGTCTGGCTCACTCATTGGCTGTGCTGCAGCAACTGCACATCCAATGGCGTGGCGCCTCTGACGTGTGCGCCAATGAGCTAGCAGCGCACGGTCACACGTCAGAGACTGGACGTCTAGACCTATATTATCGCCAGAAACAGCCATTATAGCAGGTTTAATCGACTGAAGCGACAACTTGCCATGTTACTATAGTGCGGCCGGCTACGCAATACTCGTTCCCTACTCTCAGGGAACCGAGGTTACGATAGTAACCGAGTACGTTCCCTTTCGAGAACGGTCACTTGAGAACCGTACCTGGTACGTTAATGAAGCTAAACTAAAGTAAAAAGCATTTGTTCTCACATGTCTTTATAAAGCGAGTGAATCAGTCCGGCATCGCGTGGTTATCGTGTAAACACAACACAGTCAATAACTCAATTATAGCCATGTATTTCACATTGAAACATTTACTTTCATTTTACACTACCAGCAGCCCATATGACAGAGATTGCCACAGTGGAGGACGGCATATTGGTATCGTTGTCAGTCGTTGTCATGAAGAAATCCTGTAAAACCTTGTCGCTTCCATAACGTCAGAGCCATCATCGACGACTGATGACGTATCGGGTTTATGAAGGGCTGTTCCATTTCGTAGGGGAATATTCCAACCCCTTGGCCATTGTAACTCTGTTTTAAGGGCCAAGGGGTACACTCGAAAACAAGGCGTAGGGGCAAGGGGTGAATTGGGATTGAGCCTTAGTACAAGGGATATCTGAACCGGCCAAGACGGGTTTTATGAGATTAATGGATAATGTGCTTATGAACATTAAGCGACCGGACACCGTCGGGTCTTAATCATACTGAAAGGACCTTAGCCTGCAGGGAAGGTACCTCCATGTTGTAAAACCTCCATGTGGTATCCACTCTCCCTGACCCGTTTGATGACCCGAGGGATCATCGAGACGGGGGGAAACGCATAAAGGGGGTGGTTGGGCCAGTGATGGGCCAATGCGTCCCGGTCCTTCGACAAGAACGCTGGGCAGTGAGTGTTGGTTCCGGAGGCGAAGAGGTCGACCTCGGCCTCACCGAACACACTCCTTAGCAGACTGACCGTCTGAGGGTTCAGGGACCACTCGCCTGGGGTCGCCCTCATGCTTTGAGGGCCAAAACAACTGCTTTCAATTCTAGGCAGTTGATATGTAAGCTCTGCACCGTGCTCGACCAGAGGCCGGAGGCAGGCTTGCCCTCGTGCAGTGCTCCCCAACCGAGGCTGGAATTATCTGTGAAAACCACTTTCCTCCTGGAAGTCACCCCCATGGTCACACCCTCGTGGTACCAGTCCTGAGCCCGCCAGGGAACCAGGGTCCGTAAACAACCGTGATTCACCGTGATGCGCAGGCTTCCTGACTGCCATGCATGGGTTGGTACACGGCGCTTGAGCCACTGTTGCAGTGGGTGCATGTGGAGTAATCCCATACAGAGTACTGACGATGCGGCTGACATGAGACAGAGAAGTTTCTGAAACTTCATTAGGGTTGCGCGTTCGCCCGCCTTGAAGGAGGCTGCCAGTCGCTGTATAGAGAGCGTGCGCTCCAGTGTAAGCCGCGCTCTCATTGTTGTAGAGTCGATAACTGTGCCCAGAAAGATCACACTCAGGCTGGGATTCAGTTTGCTCTTGGATAAGTTGATCTTGAGACCCAGACATTCTAAATGGGTGAGAATCAAAGATATGTGTGTCAAAATTTAGTTTCTCAACTGTGACAGGACCAGCCAGTCGTCGAGATAATTTAGCACGCGCACTCCCTGATGCCTCAGAGGAGAAAGCACCACGTCCATGCACTTTGTATATGTAGAAGAAAAAGAAAAAAGAAAGCCTAATTGGACAGACGAGGAGAAATGCATTCTTCTTGACGAATATGGTAAAAGAAAAACAATTTTGAAAAGCAAACTAAATCCTAATGTAAGTCCCAGAAACCCAGAAACAGTGGGAAGAAATAACGGAAAAAATTAATGCAAGGAATCTTAATGTGAAGAGGGCGGTTCAGGAAGTCCTTAAAAAATACGAAAACATCTCTGTGGTCGCAAAAAAAAAGCTGATTTTAGCGATGTCAAATATTGCGCGTCGATCAAAACGGTATTCTTGCAACTATTTTTCATCGCTAAGATGGTCCAAAGGGTTCTCCCTATCCCAAAAAATTCTTCTTGGCACATAATGATCTTCAGCTTGTTCCATAAATTCAGCCATGCCGTCTTATTTTTGTCCGCATTACTCTTAAGGTTTTGATTTCCAAACCTTCCAAACAAGTTATACTTAGGGAAATGACCGTTAACGCTTAACGCTTTTTAAGGGATTACTTAAGTGAAAAAAACAGCATTTAAGGGAAATTCTAACACTTAAGGGTTTATTTAAAACTTATAAGGGTCTAAGTAACACTTAAGGGTTTATTTCTGCAATACCCTTAGGTTAAGGGAAAATTACACTCAAGGTGCTTTATGCAACCGGGCACAGGGCCTTTGTGGCTAGGGTTTGACACATGTGCCTGTTTCCTACGATAAATGATTCTCCAGCCGCCTGAGCTGAACAGGGAGCTGTGAGAAACTTTCTTTGCTTCGAGGGTGGTCCGGCTAGCGCGAGACACAAGCTCTCTCTTTTCGCCCCCCGATGCTAGGAAATCTTTGGAGGCCTAGCGTCGAGCACGATGCTGGGCCGGGGGCCCTGGTGGCAGGTAGCGCTTAGCTGGTCGCGACTGGCGGCTGTATTAGCCGCAGGGCAGGGCTGAGAGGCCTGCTTTGCCGGTTTCGCTGGCTGAGGAGAAGGCGACGCGGTCTTAGGCCTACTTGACGAGGAGCTGGCCCGTTTCGGCAGGAAGTGTCGCATAGCCTGGGACGACTTCTGCGCTGCAGGGGTACCTCTCCGAAAAACTCTTAAACGCAGGGCCGAAGAGGCCGGAGCTGGAAACAGGGGCGTCGAGGAACATAGTTGTCCGCGTCCTTTATCTTGGTGAGATTCAGCCACAGGTGGCGCTCAAGCAGGACGAGGTTAGCCATACCCCTCCCGATAGCCTGTGCTGTAGCTTTGGTAGCCCACAAAGCTAGGTCCGTGGCATTTCGGAGGTCCCGGAAGGCCTTGGAAGCTGGGCCAGACTCATCCATTGCCTGGAGGAGTTTGGCCTGGTAGACCTGTAGCACGGCCATCATGTGCAGGGCCGAGGCAGCCTGGCCGGAGGCGGAGTAAGCGCGTCCAGCGAGGGGTGATGTGTTTCGGCACGGCTTGGTTGGGTGCACCACTCTAGTTCTCAGGCTAGCAACGGTGTGCGGGCACAGATGAGCGACCACGGCCTCTTCGAGGGGCGGCAACGACTTGTAGCCCTTCTACAACCGAAGAACCCACACGTGCAGAGTGGGGAGCACGCCATGATTTAGTCAGTTCTTCATGCACCTCCGGAAAAAATAGCGCAGGTCTTTGGCGAGGGGCCTGCTGGTGCCCCATCAGAAACCAGCCGTCTAACCGACTTCGAGGCGAATCCTTGGGTGCGGCCCACTCGAGCTTGAGGTCCGAGGCGGCCTTGGTGAGGACCCGAAGCATCCCCGAGTCAGAGTTAGTCCTGGTGGCTGAGACGCTGGCGCCAGACAGAGAAGCGATGGGTTCGCTAACCTCGCTCGCTAACCTCCATGCTCTCGGGTTGCCGTTGGCTGCGGCGCTTCTTTTTTTCAGGCAGAAGTAGGGCGGGAAAAGGAAGAGCGGAAAAAGCAGTGTCGAGAGTTAGCCGCAGCACCGAGACAGGCATGAGCTTGCAGAACGAGCAGCCGCCGGAGGAGAGCGCAGCGTGAGAAACTCCCAGGCATGAGATGCACTCCGCGTGTCCGTCGGCCTCGCGCAGATGGCATCCGCACGTGGAGCATGACGAGCGAGGCATTTGCAACAACGCTCATGGTTCTTTTAGGCTGTGTGAACGCAACGGCGAACACACAGTAAATGCACTAAAAAGGATATAGCGTTGATCGTCGGATGGCCACAGGAGAGCGGCAACAGGAGGAAGAACGACTTCTGAGAGAAGGTGTTCGCTGCTGTAGACGGCTCGCTCAAGCTGAGAAGGGCTTGTTTTCACGGCGAAGGCTTTCAGAGGATTCAGAGACGTGAAGTATGTCGCTGAAGGAGATAGATCTGCTATAATGGCTGTGTCCGGTGATAATATAGGTCTAGACCACGCCCAATTTGGCGGTGTCTGACGTGTGACGGTGCGCTGCTAGCTCATTGGCACACACGTCAGAGGCGCCACGCCATTGGATGTGCAGTTGCTACAGCACAGCTGCAGGCAGACACTCTTTATGCTAGCTGTGCAGCTGCAAATGCGTTTTACATTTTAGGCTTTAGTATTTTCGGGGAAAAGGAGTTTCCCCACTGCGTATTAACTACGCAATACGAAGTGACCCTTCTCGAAAGGGAACACTCTGTCAGCTAAACATTAAGTCAGAATGTTTATTTTTAAACCACAACCCTCTAATGTCTGAATGCTGTAGTTTAAAACTAAACATTCTGACAAAAGACAGAGTGAGCATTAAGTCAGTTACGCTGGGTTCACACTGGACGCGGAAGCGGCGCGGAACGGAAAATCACGCGCGCTCCGGCGCGTGCCTGTTCACACCAGACGCGTATTCTTTGCACGAGGTCGACAAGCGCTTCTGCTCAGTTGTTGTTTATTCAGAGCTATTTTTATCATGGGTAAGTAAATAACCTCATAAAATGAATACACCATGTTTCTGTAACCAAGAAGTTTGTACACTTCTTTTATTAATCCGTTGTCGAGACACACACGCAGCCAGAGAGAGAATATGGTAGACAGTAGTGTAGATATACCGTTGAAATATACATCCTCTCTTCAAATTTATTAAATCTTTTTTCCTCTTCCTGTTTTCCAGTGTGAGTAATTTGACATCATGCATTTTCACTTATCAACTCCTGCCTGCCTCTCTCTCTCGCTGTTTCCCTGTTTGTTTGTGTGTTCTCGCGGTATTTTAATTAGAAAATTGACACGGATCACTCGTGGCTCGCTCAAAAAATAGACCAGACGCCGAAACTGGCGCTTCACGGTGCGGTGTGAACGACACCATAGGTTAACATGGGCGCCGAAAGGAAGCGGCCTCCGTTCCGCGTCGCTTCTGCGTGCGGTGTGAACCCGGCGTTACACTGTTTACTTCTGAATATTTTATTCACGACCATCATTTGTAGTAGCCTATTTACTTCTGAATATTATATTTTATTCACAGCCATCATTTGAAGCCTATTCACAAACTGTTTCCTCAAGCGTAGCGTTTTCTCTGAGTTCACTGAGTAGCCTGCTCCCTCAATCGTTATGCTTATTTGTGGATGTTAACTGAATCTGCAAGTCAGCTACGCTGTTTACTTCTGAATGTTATATTTCATTCTGGTGCGCTTAACGTTATCGCTACTGTGTAATAGTAGCCTACATGCTATTGACCAACTAAACATACCCTATTCAATGCGTTTACAGTCTCTTTCACGGCCATTATTTGTAGTAGCCTATTCACAACTAACTTCTAATAGACAAAAATAGCTTTTCTCGGAGTTCACTGTGTAGCCTGCTCCAGCCAAGGTCTGAACTTCCCCTGAATCGTTGCGCTTATTCATTTGTGGATGTTAAAGCAGAGCTATGCAGTTTCGGGAATTTCTTCGCTGTATTTTCGCTTTTTGCTCGCAGGTTTCTCTATAGAGCTCCCCCTACAGCTTTGGAATAGATATTTGACAACACTGTCAAAAAACTTGTTGGCGACTCTCAGATCAGATACCAGAGGCTAGTAGATCAACGACATCAAAACAGATGGGAAATTCTTTAAAACGTCGTCTTCATTCGGGTTCGAACAGCGTGAGGGAGCGCAATAATGATAGAATTTTAGTAAAAAAAAATTGCCGTAAAGCAATTCTTTACATCGCGAGACCTGATATCACGTGATACTTCCTGACGCGGCGTCCGGTGGCCCACCGGCTCAAAGTTGCAAGTGTGTTTTTTCCGCTCACATGCGATAGAGGGGTGCGAAACGACCACCATTCAACCTGAAAAAAGTTATATAACCATTCCAATGACTCCGAAGCTGTTCGGTTAATGTTAAAAACCTGCATAGTTCACCTTTAACTGAATCTGTAAGTCAGCTACAATGTTTAATTCTGAATATTATATTTTATTCTGGTGCGCTTAACGTTATTGTTTTCTCAGAGTTTAGGCTACTGTGTAATAGTAGGCTATTCAGCAACTCAAACATACCAAACCAACATTTACTAAAAACACACACAAAACAACACACTGTGTGTTGTTCTAAATGTTAGTAATTTATTCACAATTTCTATATAAATAATTATTTTATTATTGTCATAATATATGAGATTAAAAGTTGAAGTATATTATATATCATATTGAATTATATAATTCATTTCCATATAGTAAACAATTAATGACAAAATATAGCAGATACAAAAAGGTACATCGAGTGTGATATACATACCGGTACCTAAATAATAAACAGCAATGTAAAAAAAAACAGATTAGGGGAAAGCACTCAGAATAAGTGTGTAAGTTAATTCTGTTAATTTGACTCACAGCGTCTTCCCAGCCAGTGCGGCTCTGAGACATGTTCTCCCTGCAATAATCCTCTTCACTGAGATCCAACAACTCATTGACATACTGTCTGCACGACTCTGTGTTCCCTTTTGCGCTGTCAATCGTCGCATGTTGTTTCTCAACATCAGTTTCGTCTGATGCACAGGCTTCGGTAATGTTCATTCCGGACAGCTTCAATCACAGTCTAAGACACAACAACGACAACAATTTCTGCAAAGATAATTTGAGCCTTGAGGTAACTTACCTCTCATTATGATTTAACGTTAGGCTAATTACCATAATGTACTACTACAGAAAGACTGAAACACAGCAAATACATGCGTATGCGTCATACAAATAAAACATGCAATAAGTAGTCTAAATAACTTAAACTGCCAACTTACGTTGTTTTTACAACTCTAAAATCTTGAATTTAGTACTGTTAGTGGAAACTAAAAAAAAGTTTAAATGCATAAAATGGTATTTTGTTTAAAGTAACTGTGTGAACGGATGTTTGGAGTCATGTTGTCATGACAACCGTTGGAGAGGATGACGTAGTGGAAAAAATACGAGGCTCATGTCGGCATGGCATGTCGACACTTAAGATGCGTCTGAGGCTGAGCCTTGCCCTTGTTAAAATCAAATTATGTTAAAACGAAATTCATTATTGCTTATACAATTGTGTTATAGTTTTGGTTAATTATTTAGTAATATGAGCTTTCCATTTGAGGCATTTAGAATGTGTATATTATTTTATTGTCGTATGCTTATTTTTTCCCCACATGAATCCCTCTTTTAGCTTTACAGAATGAATACCGGAGAGCAGATATGGCATGTAAATGAATAGGTTTCCCAAGCGTTTTTAAAAAACAAAGTCTGTTTTACTCAGAAGTGCCATTGCGGCGTTGTATCTAGTGTGAGACGTGATCCAACGCACGGACTGTGTGTTGCTCAGGGGGGTGTGGCAGCCAGAGAATTCAACTATGGTGACGATGGAGCTCATGCATATTAATTAGATACGAGCCTTTCTTCGCTTATTGGCTGAAAGGTCCGCGATGGTAGTGAGTGCTAGTCAGCTGGCGTATTAACAAAGCTTATTTGGCTTATGAATATTAGGTACGTTTCTTGACCTCACGATTGTCGAAGGTTACCAAGAAACGTCGCTTTGACCTAATTAATATTCATAACCTACAGCTTTGCCATAGTAGGATTCAGCCGGCAGCAGCAGCATTCATCCACTAAGATTGGTTCAGGTCTCCGCAGTACCATCAACGGTCGTAGCTTCCACTCTTCCAGTAGCCTATAATGCAGAAGGACACTTAACATCAGACCTCAACTGAAACATACTTAAAGGATTTTGCAGACTATTTTATGGAAACCGATGCTGTGGTGGTAATGCTGCCTCCCAAGAACTGCATCGCCAGAAACTACAGTTGTATGGCTGGGCTGTTCGGAAGCTTAGCAGCATCAGAGCAAACGCTGGAGGACGGAGAAGAAGACATGGAGGGAGAGGAGGATATGAATGGAGACTGTGAACGATTAGAAATCAGCGTAGTGAATAAAAAGCCGAGAGGAAGAGAGTCATTCCTGAAGCCTCCACTAAGCCCGACACTGCGCCGCAGGTGCAAGTCTCTCCCCACACCGGCTGAAAGAGCCAAATTAGAGATCGCACGAAAACGGAGCCCAAGCTGTCAAAAAAAGGTACGATTCGCTGACGCTCTGGGACTGGACCTGATTTCTATCAAACACTTCGATGACACAGATATGCCTGAGGTTCCAGAACGCATCATTGACAGATTCAAAAAAGCCAGAGCTCTCCACTTGAATAACTTCGACAAGTCCAACACATCAAGCCAGTCGGTGTTTATGGAGCTGCTCTTCACCAATCCAGGATCCCAGCCGGACTTCCTGGACAGAGTTCTAGCAGTGAAGGTTTTACTGGAGTCTGTTCAGGCTGATGAGTTCAGCATCTCGGGGATCGTGCGAGTTCTTAATTTGGCTTTCGAGAAAAATGTCTATTTGAGGTACACCTTAAATAACTGGACAACATTTGTGGATATTCTGGCGTATTACGTCCCCCGTTCTTGTGACGGACACACGGACAAATTTAGCTTCAAAATCATCACCCCGACCTTTCTGGAGTTTGGGGGAACACTGCAGTTCGCCATCAGGTACTGTGTCGGAGGAGGTGAATTTTGGGACAACAACAATGGAAGTAATTACAGAGTAAGACGCCACAGGTTTAAAATTTCGCCTCCGAGGGAATGGGAAAACGGTTGGATCCATTTTATTTAGTAGCCTACGCGATTCAGCCGTTCCGCCATGACGATGCTTGGCTCGGGAATATTAATTATGTGACGAGCCTTCCATTGGCGAATTGGCTAAGTAATAATCATGAGCCAAGCCTTCGTCATAGTAATCTCTCCGACAGTTAACGTTACACTGAGGTTGACCTTCCATGAAAAACGTAGCATACATACCACAAATTCGTAAACTGAACACCATTGTTTGTTGTTTGTCTGTGCTTTTTTTGTCGTAAAGTGAACACCATTGTTTGTTGTTTGTATGTGCTTTTTGTCGTGGTTTAATTGATGTCAGGTAGAGAAAGGGAAATTAAATATATGTCAGTAGCTGCAACCGTAAATTTGGGCAGACTCTGAATTTTAGCACCAGTTTATGATTAAAAAACAAACAAAAAATGTGTAAGCTATGTAGCCATGTTATATTATTGTAATCGCTGAACACACACCGAAGACCGAACACTTTTGGTTGCGTTCTTCAGCCTGAGGGGGGCGCTCTAATGTTGATTGACAAGTGCTAAGTGTTAAGTGCACACGACACGCGCATATAACGTTATTTTAGTTATTGACTCCGAATGTTTTAACATATTACAAGTTGTGGAGGAATTCCAGTGAGAAAAATAAAGCCGTACCTATTCTCAAACATAAAACAAACACGGCTAGGCTATTCACACGTCCTTTCTTTAATGTAACACGCTACTCTACATAAGAAGAACAGACATGCCAACTAGTTACTGACCTGATGCAGACTAGACTACTATACACATAGCTGATTGATATTGTCTTGGTCTGGAGCGAGGTTTATGTAAACTAACGTGAAAATAAGCAGGGCAGGAAATGCCTCAATGGCTCTCAATTAGAGCGCGCTGTAGTTCCATTTTTCAACACAGATTTACATTGGGAAAATTGTGGGGCGCTGTAGAGCTGGGGAAAACTCATGCACCCGCTGACTCGCCTAGTATAAAATTTTGTATAAATAATTAATAAATTAGGCTAATTATTCAAATTAATACATTGTTATATATCCTGCTCACATTACGACATAAAATAGCCTTTAAAAAAATCAGAAAATATATTTATTGCAGAAATCTGACCAATTTTACAATGTAGGCTAATATTGAGTTTATAGAGGTCTATTATGTTTTTACACATTCCCTTACAGACGAGCCGCGGCTGGTCAGATAACTAACTACCAAGTGACGAATGTAACATTAGGCATATTTACATCGGTGTAAATCTGATTGTTTAGCATGTTTGTTTGTACATGGATGGTCATAGAGACAAAACCCCGGTCTGCATTCATTAAAAAGTGCAGGACCATTTAAATTAACCCAGCATTTGAATTTAGCTTCAATGCATGTAATAGGATATTGTGTAATAATTACATAATCCCCAGTGTGCCTGTTATTCTTCAGTTCATGTGAAATCATGTTGCTTCAGCATCACTGTGCTTGCTTCACATTAAATTGCAGCTAAGGGTATAAATGTTAGGCTACATCCAAGGACAATTCTGAAATAATAAATCAAACCTTTTAGATGATAGAGACAAGTAAGTTTACAAAGCCAGATGACTTGCTGTTAGCAACCATGTGCAGCAGTTAACTTAAACACACAATTTCTGATCCTTAGGAAACAAACAGGCTATTGATTTTGTATCTTACTATTAAAGTCAGCATGAAACTACCCTATCTCTTAAAGGGATAGTCCACCCAAAAATAAATAATTATTTCACCATTTACTCACCCTCATGCTACCCCAGATGTGTATCTTTAGATGAACACAAACTATGTCTTTTTTTTTTTTCTTTTTTTTTACAAATATCTCTGAGTGTTTGAGTGTCCAAATGCTGACGCTTCAAAAAGCACACACGGATATTGAAAAATTCCTACACCCAATCCATATGACTCCAGTGGATGAATCTTCTGGAGCAAAACGATAGGTGTAAGAAAAATACTTATAGTTTTAACTTCTTAAAACTATAAACCATCACTTCCAGTGAGCTGCCATACGAACCTTAACAAAAACTGTATTTTTATTTATTTATTTTTGGCGTGGACTATCCCTTTAAAGCACGTTATTGGTCTTATTGTGAAAGATTCATCCTTGCATAATATTTGTTGTTGTTGTTGTAATCTTTAATCTAATCATAGCTTGGTCTTCCTGTGATATGATTTATTCTCTTTTTAATCAGATCATTATATTTCTTGAACATATTGAAGAAATATTTTTTTGGAACAAAACCAAATGAGTATAGGTATTTTCAGGGATAATTAACATAAACAATATAAAGCCCAGTATCAGCTTTCATGCTGAAACGGTAGAAAGTGTTTAATATACCTCACATTGTGTAAGCTACAGTATGTCTTGGCTGAGCCAAGCGTTATTTTTTAGTTACTTAGGTTTAGTAAAGTATTTCAAGCCATACCTGTAATTTGGTCATCTCAATAGATTTCAGTGGTGAAAGCACATTAAAACGGTTAGGCCTACATCAAAGAATGTTCCTATTACCTGTAGGTTTAGGCTTGTGAACTATTGCCACCTGAGATACAAGACAGGGCAGATTCAAGGACTTCCTGATCCTCTTGTGCTCTGCTACAGTGTGTTGAACATAGAAAATGATGTCACCGAAACAGCATATTTCATTAGTGCTCTATTGAAACATTTTGAGCCATGAGTCAAAATTGAAGCACTTTTCTTTAAGATTTTTTTTGGGTCTTCAGCAGCACTTTTGAGAAGTTTATTACTGAATGACAAATGATTGTAACGCTGAACCTTTTGCAAAGTATGAATAGAGCATCTGCCCGAAAAGTTATACAGTGTATTCAGAAAGGATTCAGAACCCTTATTTTTTCACATTTTGTCATGTTGCCGACGTATACTAAAATAAACATGATCCAGAGAAATGGGATGCACCTGAACTAAATTTCAAGTGTCATAGCAAAGGGTTTGAATACATATGTCAATATGATATTTCAGCTTTTATCCTTTTTATCTTGATCTGAATACTTTCTGAATACATGTGTATGTATATTGGGTAAAAGACTTGCACAAATGAACATCCTGTTTTGTTTAACATCCAAACATCCATTCTTTGTAATGTTTTATTTATTACTGGCCTGTTTATTCTTCTTCAGTCATTCTTCTTTAGTCACTCTTTCAAAGTAGGGATTTGTGACAGTTTGGAGGCAAATCGAAGGAATAAGCTTTCTATTTTAAGTTCTTGTTGTACTGTTGTATTGTTTAAAGGTAACTTGATCCTTGTGGAAGAAAAACCTGAAATGAACTCTTCACAAATTACATTGTTTGTTTTAACCTATGCAATACCTGTATTTAATGTTTCGGTTTTGGTATTGTATCACTATGTCATGTTGTTAATCATTGTTTTACTTTTGAATAGTAATTATGTGTCTTCTGCTTGCATGGACAAAAATTGCCAGGTATCAAAAATCACTGTAATACCTCATTGTTTCAGGGTGATGGGGGAAACTCACACACCTCAATTCTCTGTGTTTGCTAATAAAATGCTGTTTTGGTAAAGTGTGGTCACTTGAAGTCATGTAAACCCCTACTCAGTCAGAACTTAGTGAACATCACTTTCAAAATGTTCATCATTCACTTGGACAGCCAGGATTCTGTCTTCTATTTTTTTTCTTAAGATAAAATAATAAATTACAATTTAAATTTGCAGTGTTTTGGCAATCTTTTCTCTTGGTTTTCCTCAATAGAATTAAAGGTTTTCATGCTCCAGGGCTGGGCTATATGGCCAAACAGGTGAACATTTCACAAACCTAAGGTAGAATATTAAAAAAAAATATTTATACTTTATACTGAATTCTTTATACTTTTTCAGTCTTTTTTCCTTAACAAAATGAATATCTTAATAGAAAAATTCATTTCTTAGTTTCTGCATGTTCTAATGGGTGGTATTGTTTCAAATCATGAACGAGGTTTGTATTGCCTCACTTTGATGGCACTTATCTTTGGCACGGTTTGCAGTGCACTCTGCAATATTAATATTACATGTTTTGTCTCTTAAGATAGAAATGCACATTTGACAGTAGCTTGGGCTGACAGTAGTTGAGTTGGGATGCAGAGGCGGAATTAAACAAAAACAGTATCTGTAAAACATTTAATATCCTAATTTTTATAGGGTAAAATTCAAATATGACAGTTTGAGTTAGGACTCTACTTTTAATAAAATTACTATTGGTCATATATAGTATCATTGTGATAACCATGGTAAAAGGAAAATATGTTTTCTGTGGTATTTGTTATAAAAAAACAGTAACCTAAAAATATGTAACGCACAAATGCTATACCTTATTAACAAAAATACTTTCTGCCACAATACCATGATGCAGATGGTAATACTACAGTAAATCTATGGTAAATGTTGGTGATTTGAAGATCGAAAAGCCTTTTAACTAATGTTCATGGCACAATATTTGTCGTTTCCGCGTGCTGTAGTGAATGTCAGTGCTGTTTCATCTGCCTTTAAACTAAATCACAGAGACATTTATGTTCAAGCGCTTGTCACAGTGCTGTTAGTGGTCGCGTGATCATGACTGATCAGCAAGTAAACTCAGAGCTCTGTACTCAAGAATACAGTTAAATCCCGGCAGCGGCACTTCCGGTGGCAGCCCCAGCTGCTCTGTAAAAACTACACTTTACACTTATAAAGTATGCATCATCAAATTATTTACAATTTGATGATGCATAATTTATACCAGTAAGCGGATGAGACCAGAATATGAACCCAATGAGCTAAATTGCATAAGCATTTTTCCATAATGAACATACACACATAAAAGGAGTGCCCAGCTGCCAGTATACACACACAAAAATAAATATATACATACATATCAGGTGGTGTTTTAAAATGAGGAGGCAAGTCTTCAAAGTTTTTTTTATAGGCTATGTATCAAATGTAAATTCATGTCCCTGCTACAGTTAATGTTGTCACATTGGAAGGACTCTATCTATCTATCTATCTATCTATCTATCTATCTATCTATCTATCTATCTATCTATCTATCTATCTATCTATCTATCTATCTATCTATCTATCTATCTATCTATCAGGGCGGAGCAAGACAGTCCATCGGGCGGCAGAGACTTCCCCTCGGGAGACCAGTGCGGAGCAGGCTGTCTGTCTGTCTGTCTGTCTGTCTGTCTGTCTGTCTGTCTGTCTATCTATCTATCTATCTATCTATCTATCTATCTATCTATCTATCTATCTATGCCCACCACCACCCCCTTCACTTGGAAGGACTCTATCTATCTATCTATCTATCTATCTATCTATCTATCTATCTATCTATCTATCTATCTATCTATCTATCTATCTATCTATCTATGCCCACCACCACCTCCTTCACTTGGAAGGACTCTATCTATCTATCTATCTATCTATCTATCTATCTATCTATCAGGGTGGAGCAGACAGTCCATCGGCGGCCAGGGCGGAGCAAGACAGTCCATCGGGCGGCCAGGGTGGAGCAAGACAGTCCATCGGGCAGCAAGGGCGGAGCAGACAGTCCATCGGGCGGCAAGGGCGGAGCAGACAGTCCATCGGGCGGCCAGGGCGGAGCAAGACAGTCCATCGGGCGGCCAGGGCGGAGCAGACAGTCCATCGAGCAGCCAGGGCGGAGCAGACAGTCCATCGGGCGGCAGAGACTTCCCCTCGGGAGACCAGTGCGGAGCAGGCTGGCTGTCTGTCTGTCTGTCTGTCTGTCTATCTGTCTGTCTGTCTGTCTATCTATCTATCTATCTATCTATCTATCTATCTATCTATCTATCTATCTATCTATCTATCTATCTATCTATCTATCTATCTATCTATCTATCTATCTATCTATCTATCTATCTATCTATCTATCTATGCCCACCACCACCCCCTTCACTTGGAAGGACTCTATCTATCTATCTATCTATCTATCTATCTATCTATCTATCTATCTATCTATCTATCTATCTATCTATCTATCTATCTATCTATCTATGCCCACCACCACCTCCTTCACTTGGAAGGACTCTATCTATCTATCTATCTATCTATCTATCTATCTATCTATCTATCTATCTATCTATCTATCTATCTATCTATCAGGGCGGAGCAGACAGTCCATCGGGCGGCCAGGGCGGAGCAAGACAGTCCATAAGGCGGCCAGGGCGGAGCAAGACAGTCCATCGGGCAGCAAGGGCGGAGCAGACAGTCCATCGGGCGGCCAGGGCGGAGCAGACAGTCCATCGGGCGGCCAGGGCGGAGCAAGACAGTCCATCGGGCGGCCAGGGCGGAGCAAGACAGTCCATCGGGCGGCCAGGGCGGAGCAGACAGTCAATCGGGCGGCCAGGGCGGAGCAGACAGTCCATCGGGCGGCAGAGACTTCCCCTCGGGAGACCAGTGCGGAGCTGTCTGTCTGTCTGTCTGTCTGTCTGTCTGTCTGTCTGTCTATCTATCTATCTATCTATCTATCTATCTATGCCCACCACCACCCCCTTCACTTGGAAGGACTCTATCTATCTATCTATCTATCTATCTATCTATCTATCTATCTATCTATCTATCTATCTATCTATCTATCTATCTATCTATGCCCACCACCAACTCCTTCACTTGGAAGGACTCTATCTATCTATCTATCTATCTATCTATCTATCTATCTATCTATCTATCTATCTATCTATCTATATCTATCTATCTATCTATCTATCTATCTATCAGGACGGAGCAGACAGTCCATCGGGCGGCCAGGGCGGAGCAAGACAGTCCATAAGGCGGCCAGGGCGGAGCAAGACAGTCCATCGGGCAGCAAGGGCGGAGCAGACAGTCCATCGGGCGGCCAGGGCGGAGCAGACAGTCCATCGGGCGGCCAGGGCGGAGCAAGACAGTCCATCGGGCGGCCAGGGCGGAGCAGACAGTCCATCGGGCGGCCAGGGCGGAGCAGACAGTCCATCGGGCGGCAGAGACTTCCCCTCGGGAGACCAGTGCGGAGCAGGCTGTCTGTCTGTCTGTCTGTCTGTCTGTCTGTCTATCTATCTATCTATCTATCTATCTATCTATCTATCTATCTATCTATCTATCTATCTATCTATCTATCTATCAGGGCGGAGCAGACAGTCCATCGGGCGGCCAGGGCAGAGCAGACAGTCAATCGGGCGGCCAGGGCGGAGCAAGACAGTCCATCGGGCGGCCAGGGCGGAGCAAGACAGTCCATCGGGCGGCAGAGACTTCCCCTCGGGAGACCAGTGCGGAGCAGGCTGTCTGTCTGTCTGTCTGTCTGTCTGTCTGTCTATCTATCTATCTATCTATCTATCTATCTATCTATCTATCTATCTATCTATCTATGCCCACCACCACCCCCTTCACTTGGAAGGACTATATCTATCTATCTATCTATCTATCTATCTATCTATCTATCTATCTATCTATCTATCTATCTATCTATCTATCTATCTATCTATCTATCTATCTATCTATCTATCTATCTATCTATGCCCACCACCACCTCCTTCACTTGGAAGGACTCTATCTATCTATCTATCTATCTATCTATCTATCTATCTATATCTATCTATCTATCTATCTATCAGGGTGGAGCAGACAGTCCATCGGGCGGCCAGGGCGGAGCAGACAGTCCATCGGGCGGCCAGGGCGGAGCAAGACAGTCCATCGGGCAGCAAGGGCGGAGCAGACAGTCAATCGGGCGGCAGAGACTTCCCCTCGGGAGACCAGTGCGGAGCTGTCTGTCTGTCTGTCTGTCTGTCTGTCTGTCTATCTATCTATCTATCTATCTATCTATCTATCTATCTATCTATCTATCTATCTATCTATCTATCTATCTATCTATCTATCTATCTATGCCCACCACCAACTCCTTCACTTGGAAGGACTCTATCTATCTATCTATCTATCTATCTATCTATCTATCTATCTATCTATCTATCTATCTATCTATCTATCTATCTATCTATCTATCTATCTATCTATATCTATCTATCTATCTATCTATCTATCAGGACGGAGCAGACAGTCCATCGGGCGGCCAGGGCGGAGCAAGACAGTCCATAAGGCGGCCAGGGCGGAGCAAGACAGTCCATCGGGCAGCAAGGGCGGAGCAGACAGTCCATCGGGCGGCCAGGGCGGAGCAGACAGTCCATCGGGCGGCCAGGGCGGAGCAAGACAGTCCATCGGGCGGCCAGGGCGGAGCAGACAGTCCATCGGGCGGCCAGGGCGGAGCAGACAGTCCATCGGGCGGCAGAGACTTCCCCTCGGGAGACCAGTGCGGAGCAGTCTGTCTGTCTGTCTGTCTATCTATCTATCTATCTATGCCCACCACCACCCCCTTCACTTGGAAGGACTCTATCTATCTATCTATCTATCTATCTATCTATCTATCTATCTATCTATCTATCTATCTATCTATCTATCTATCTATCTATCTATCTATCTATATCTATCTATCTATCTATCTATCTATCAGGACGGAGCAGACAGTCCATCGGGCGGCCAGGGCGGAGCAAGACAGTCCATAAGGCGGCCAGGGCGGAGCAAGACAGTCCATCGGGCAGCAAGGGCGGAGCAGACAGTCCATCGGGCGGCCAGGGCGGAGCAGACAGTCCATCGGGCGGCCAGGGCGGAGCAAGACAGTCCATCGGGCGGCCAGGGCGGAGCAGACAGTCCATCGGGCGGCCAGGGCGGAGCAGACAGTCCATCGGGCGGCAGAGACTTCCCCTCGGGAGACCAGTGCGGAGCAGTCTGTCTGTCTGTCTGTCTATCTATCTATCTATCTATGCCCACCACCACCCCCTTCACTTGGAAGGACTCTATCTATCTATCTATCTATCTATCTATCTATCTATCTATCTATCTATCTATCTATCTATCTATCTATCTATCTATCTATCTATCAGGGCGGAGCAGACAGTCCATCGGGCGGCCAGGGCAGAGCAGACAGTCAATCGGGCGGCCAGGGCGGAGCAAGACAGTCCATCGGGCGGCCAGGGCGGAGCAAGACAGTCCATCGGGCGGCAGAGACTTCCCCTCGGGAGACCAGTGCGGAGCAGGCTGTCTGTCTGTCTGTCTGTCTGTCTGTCTATCTATCTATCTATCTATCTATCTATCTATCTATCTATCTATCTATGCCCACCACCACCCCCTTCACTTGGAAGGACTATATCTATCTATCTATCTATCTATCTATCTATCTATCTATCTATCTATCTATCTATCTATCTATCTATCTATCTATCTATCTATCTATCTATCTATCTATCTATGCCCACCACCACCTCCTTCACTTGGAAGGACTCTATCTATCTATCTATCTATCTATCTATCTATCTATCTATCTATCTATATCTATCTATCTATCTATCTATCAGGGCGGAGCAGACAGTCCATCGGGCGGCCAGGGCGGAGCAGACAGTCCATCGGGCGGCCAGGGCGGAGCAAGACAGTCCATCGGGCAGCAAGGGCGGAGCAGACAGTCAATCGGGCGGCAGAGACTTCCCCTCGGGAGACCAGTGCGGAGCTGTCTGTCTGTCTGTCTGTCTGTCTGTCTATCTATCTATCTATCTATCTATCTATCTATCTATCTATCTATCTATCTATCTATCTATCTATCTATCTATCTATCTATCTATCTATCTATGCCCACCACCACCCCCTTCACTTGGAAGGACTCTATCTATCTATCTATCTATCTATCTATCTATCTATCTATCTATCTATCTATCTATCTATCTATCTATCTATCTATCTATCTATCTATCTATGCCCACCACCAACTCCTTCACTTGGAAGGACTCTATCTATCTATCTATCTATCTATCTATCTATCTATCTATCTATCTATCTATCTATCTATATCTATCTATCTATCTATCTATCTATCAGGACGGAGCAGACAGTCCATCGGGCGGCCAGGGCGGAGCAAGACAGTCCATAAGGCGGCCAGGGCGGAGCAAGACAGTCCATCGGGCAGCAAGGGCGGAGCAGACAGTCCATCGGGCGGCCAGGGCGGAGCAGACAGTCCATCGGGCGGCCAGGGCGGAGCAAGACAGTCCATCGGGCGGCCAGGGCGGAGCAGACAGTCCATCGGGCGGCCAGGGCGGAGCAGACAGTCCATCGGGCGGCAGAGACTTCCCCTCGGGAGACCAGTGCGGAGCAGTCTGTCTGTCTGTCTGTCTATCTATCTATCTATCTATGCCCACCACCACCCCCTTCACTTGGAAGGACTCTATCTATCTATCTATCTATCTATCTATCTATCTATCTATCTATCTATCTATCTATCTATCTATCTATCTATCTATCTATCTATCTATCTATCAGGGCGGAGCAGACAGTCCATCGGGCGGCCAGGGCAGAGCAGACAGTCAATCGGGCGGCCAGGGCGGAGCAAGACAGTCCATCGGGCGGCCAGGGCGGAGCAAGACAGTCCATCGGGCGGCAGAGACTTCCCCTCGGGAGACCAGTGCGGAGCAGGCTGTCTGTCTGTCTGTCTGTCTGTCTGTCTGTCTGTCTATCTATCTATCTATCTATCTATCTATCTATCTATCTATCTATGCCCACCACCACCCCCTTCACTTGGAAGGACTATATCTATCTATCTATCTATCTATCTATCTATCTATCTATCTATCTATCTATCTATCTATCTATCTATGCCCACCACCACCTCCTTCACTTGGAAGGACTCTATCTATCTATCTATCTATCTATCTATCTATCTATCTATATCTATCTATCTATCTATCAGGGCGGAGCAGACAGTCCATCGGGCGGCCAGGGCGGAGCAGACAGTCCATCGGGCGGCCAGGGCGGAGCAAGACAGTCCATCGGGCAGCAAGGGCGGAGCAGACAGTCAATCGGGCGGCCAGGGCGGAGCAGACAGTCCATCGGGCGGCCAGGGCGGAGCAGACAGTCCATCGGGCGGCCAGGGCGGAGCAAGACAGTCCATCGGGCGGCAGAGACTTCCCCTCGGGAGACCAGTGCGGAGCAGGCTGTCTGTCTGTCTGTCTGTCTGTCTGTCTGTCTGTCTATCTATCTATCTATCTATCTATCTATCTATCTATGCCCACCACCACCCCCTTCACTTGGAAGGACTCTATCTATCTATCTATCTATCTATCTATCTATCTATCTATCTATCTATCTATCTATCTATCTATCTATCTATCTATCTATCTATCTATCTATCTAATCTATCTATCTATCTATCTATGCCCACCACCACCCCCTTCACTTGGAAGGACTCTATCTATCTATCTATCTATCTATCTATCTATCTATCTATCTATCTATCTATCTATCTATCTATCTATCTATCTATCTATCTATCTATCTATCTATCAGGGCGGAGCAGACAGTCCATCGGGCGGCCAGGGCGGAGCAAGACAGTCCATCGGGCGGCAGAGACTTCCCCTCGGGAGACCAGTGCGGAGCAGGCTGTCTGTCTGTCTGTCTGTCTGTCTGTCTGTCTATCTATCTATCTATCTATCTATCTATGCCCACCACCACCCCCTTCACTTGGAAGGACTATATCTATCTATCTATCTATCTATCTATCTATCTATCTATCTATCTATCTATCTATCTATCTATCTATCTATCTATCTATCTATCTATCTATCTATGCCCACCACCACCTCCTTCACTTGGAAGGACTCTATCTATCTATCTATCTATCTATCTATATCTATCTATCTATCTATCTATCTATCAGGGCGGAGCAGACAGTCCATCGGGCGGCCAGGGCGGAGCAAGACAGTCCATCGGGCAGCAAGGGCGGAGCAGACAGTCAATCGGGCGGCCAGGGCGGAGCAGACAGTCCATCGGGCGGCCAGGGCGGAGCAGACAGTCCATCGGGCGGCCAGGGCGGAGCAAGACAGTCCATCGGGCGGCAGAGACTTCCCCTCGGGAGACCAGTGCGGAGCAGGCTGTCTGTCTGTCTGTCTGTCTGTCTGTCTGTCTGTCTATCTATCTATCTATCTATCTATCTATCTATCTATCTATCTATGCCCACCACCACCTCCTTCACTTGGAAGGACTCTATCTATCTATCTATCTATCTATCTATCTATCTATCTATCTATCTATCTATCTATCTATCTATCTATCTATCTATCTATCTATCTATCTATCTATGCCCACCACCACCTCCTTCACTTGGAAGGACTCTATCTATCTATCTATCTATCTATCTATCTATCTATCTATCTATCTATCTATCTATCTATCTATCTATCTATGCCCACCACCACCCCCTTCACTTGGAAGGACTCTATCTATCTATCTATCTATCTATCTATCTATCTATCTATCTATCTATCTATCTATCTATCTATGCCCACCACCACCTCCTTCACTTGGAAGGACTCTATCTATCTATCTATATATCTATCTATCTATCTATCTATATCTATCTATCTATCAGGGCGGAGCAGACAGTCCATCGGGCGGCCAGGGCGGAGCAAGACAGTCCATCGGGCGGCCAGGGCGGAGCAAGACAGTCCATAAGGCGGCCAGGGCGGAGCAAGACAGTCCATCGGGCAGCAAGGGAGGAGCAGACAGTCCATCGGGTGGCCAGGGCGGAGCAAGACAGTCCATCGGGCGGCAGAGACTTCCCCTCGGGAGACCAGTGTGGAGCAGGCTGTCTGTCTGTCTGTCTGTCTGTCTATCTATCTATCTATCTATCTATCTATCTATCTATGCCCACCACCACCCCCTTCACTTGGAAGTACTCTCTCTATCTATCTATCTATCTATCTATCTATCTATCAGGGTGGAGCAGACAGTCCATCGGCGGCCAGGGCGGAGCAAGTCAGTCCATCGGGCGGCCAGGGCGGAGCAAGACAGTCCATCGGGCGGCCAGGGCGGAGCAAGACAGTCCATCGGGCGCCCAGGGCGGAGCAGACAGTCCATCGGGCGGCCAGGGCGGAGCAGACAGTTCATCGGGCGGCCAGGGCGGAGCAGACAGTCCATCAGGCGGCCAGGGCGGAGCAAGCGGCCAGGGCGGAGCAGACAGTCCATCGGAGCGGCCAGGGCGGAGCAGACAGTCCATCGGGCGGCCAGGGCTGAGCAGACAGTCCATTGGGCAGCGGAGACTTCCCCTCGGGCAGCCAGGGTGGAACCTGCCATTCGGGAGACCAGTGCGGAGCAGGCTGTGCAGATGGCCAGGGCGAAGCCTGCCAATCGGGAGGCTGTCTATCTATAATAAGCTGCTGTCTGTCTGTCTATCTATCTATGCCCACCACCACCTCCTTCACTTGGAAGGACTCTATCTATCTATCTATCTATCTATCTATCTATCTATCTATCTATCTATCTATCTATTAGGGCTGAACGATATTCGATTTTAACATCGACATCGCGATGTGCGAGTGAGCGATAGTCACATCGCCGGAACATGCGATGTGAAGGGTAGTAGCACAGTAGCACCAGCGGGAGATATTACGCGCTTCATGAGGCATGCGCGCGGTCTCTTGCTCTCTCTCCCTCTCTGCCGTGCGCGGTTTGGAGCACAGTCTCTGTCTCGCGGGCGCGCTCGCTCTAGATTCCGGAGATTTTAACTATTCGCGGGCATCAGGGAGCCGCTATCAATATGCGGGAGACTCCCGGAACTTCCGGGAGACTTGGGATGTCTGTATCTATAATAATATCGGCATTATAATTATTGATTTTTCATTAGGCTATTTATTTGGTGCCCCCTCAGCTCTTGATGCGCGTGGTGGGAGCGGCGACGCTGACAGGCGGTAAAGCTGCTGTTTAAAGGTGTTCGGCTTTTCTGTTTACAGAAACATGTTCTCTAATCTGTTTAGAAGATTTAATACAAATTATATTAAAGTTTTAGATCATTTTGTTTATTTCATATGATTATGATGACCAACACCAACAATGTTTTACTTTGGCACTTTGGCTAAGAAAAGTTGACTTAAAAGATTGTGAACCAAAATGCTTAAGTTGTTTTATAAAAAAATATATTTATTTTAAGTTATATTGTTGTAAACCAATCAGGGGGTTGGTGTAAAGCTGCTGTTTTATTAAAAAATGTGTTCTGCTTTTGTGTTTACAGAAATGTTCTAATTTTGGAATAAAATATTAAGTGACCTTTTTGTCACTTGTAATGAAGCTTGCTTATTAGTGAAATTATTAATATCATAGAATGGTAATTATTGTCTTTAGCCTGGAGTTATGGCTCTCAATATCGCAATATATATCGTTGGGGGAAAAAATATCGCAATGTAATTTTTTTCCAATATCGTGCAGCCCTACTATCTATCTATCTATCTATCTATCTATCTATCTATCTATCTATCTATGCCCACCACCACCTCCTTCACTGGGAAGGACACTATCTATCTATATATCTATCTATCTATCATAAGCCTATCTATCTATCTATCTATCTATCTATCTATCTATCTATCTA